>NW_021163098.1:457500-1067879 GCF_004324835.1 Dendronephthya gigantea
GCCATCACCCCCGGTTGCATGCCTTCACTTATTACAACAATGACAAGTTATTGTCAATGAAACTTGCAAATTAACAAGCCACGTTGTCTTATTGGATCCATGAACACCTGGTGCTATTATATCCAACAAATTTACGCTAATAAGATATCCGGTACTCAACATTGCAAACCACCTGTACATTCCTGCTGGATCTATGAAATCATACTAACATCTCCACTAGCTAATGGTGACAACATATTATCATGAACTTTGCAAAGCCAAGCTAGCGTATAATCCTACTGGAACAATAACTCCGACTCTTATTTTCGACCTATTAACGTATATTACCAGCTGTTAACGGATATTTCGAGCTGTTTCAATAGGGGTTGAAAATTCTTAGAGAATCTATGATGTTTAGATGTCGGACTTTTCTCTGTGACTAATTAACAATGATGCACTGAAACTAAGTGAATTTAGTCAACATGCATTCATTTGAATCGGCATCGATGATTCATAATAGTGTCGTTCAAATAAAACCAGGTTATAATAGATTGTTTTGTTTAATAAAATCTACTTTGTTATAACTGTATCCAACTAGCTAACTAGCCCATTTTTGCGTTTACGTATGGCATTAGAACGTAAAACTAAGCATCACTTGACATTTCCCCACCATTATACCAACCTGTCGTTTGACATTGAACACAAATCTTTGCCTCTTTGCTTTATCGCAGCCAATGCTTTAGAGGCTACCCACATGTACGCAATGCGTACCTATTTTTATAAATTCTTGATTTAAATTTCCAGGAAATTTCAAGGAAATAACGTTTCCTATCTAAAGAATTTAGAGAAATTTTGATGCAAAAAATGAGAGATTTTGAAAATGGAAGCACTCCTAGAGGATATTTAGATAAAATAAGTGGAAGCAAAGCACGTTAGGAAAATTGGTGTACGCTTGGTACGAATTTTGGTCAAAATATCATAAAATGTTGGACAAAAAGTCGCCTTTCTAATAAAAACCTAAGAAATGCATCGAAAGCAAACGAATGTTTGAAGTTGTACAACGAGTGGTAATAATTCGTGATTTTGAAAACAGAAATCGTAAGTATTTTATTGTTCCATTTATTTACTTCAAACGGCTAGCTCAGCCTAGGTGTATTAAAAATACATGCTGAATTTGCTGAATTTTCTTGTCCCTCTTTGAAGCAACTATATACTTCTTATGTATATCCTGCCGACCTACCCGACTGGCTGCTAGTAAAATAATTTGGGCATGTAAGCAGTGCCTTACCCTGTTTGGGACACAAAAATGCTAATAAGAGTGCAAAACGAGAAAGGGTGCATTTTCCTCAGTGCCATATGCTTCATGACCCCTTCATCAGGGCGTTGAGGAAGAAGTCACAGGAATACCCATGAAAAATTCATGCAAGATTTGAAATGTCACATTTAGTTTGATTTCTAACCCACAGGATATTATGTTGCCTGAGTTAAATACATACCATGTCCTTAGGTAGAGCAAAACCAGATCAAATTGTTTCACATTTCATTCTTGGAATGATGGATTGTCCCACGTACTTTAGGGATGTTAATACTCAGGGGCTGCTTGTATGAAAGCCAGATTCCAAAGCTGAAATTTTATTGGTTTTCATGCATTTTTAGAACGGTTGAAAAAATAACTATCAGGTGGATATACAACTGGCCCCGTTTGGGGTTTCTTTAGTGAAAATCTGTTTATTAATCAATCCCCCCTCGATATCGATATCGTGTTTTTTTAATGCTGCAACAGCCTATGTGTCGGTGAAAGGATATTACTTCCAGTCTGTTAATCTGAAATTTTTATTTGTATATGTACAGTAGGTCATGAGTGAACATCTTGAAACATTTCTTTCCAATATCAGGTTGGTAAATTATTTTCACCTCTGAATCATTAATATAATGTGCAAATTCTAAAGCATGTAAATATTACATAATGCTATGTACACCTGATTTCCAGCAGTCTTAATGATGACGATGATGAATATCCTGTTTCTTGTTATGATGTAAAGGAAGCATTTCAAACAATGACTTCTAATGAGGATTTGGATTTTGAAGAGATTGCTGAAGGTACAAATAAAATGGGTTCAATGGAATTGTATTGCATTGTGATTTTTTATGCTTGCAAGGAAATACAAATAACAACAGCTAAAAAGAACTGTTTTCTATAATCGATAAAGTTGTGGTTGCTAAATACTGTAAAATTCAGAAAACATATCTTGCAAGTATTTAATATAAGATTGAATCTGTATTTGTCTATTTTCCATACGCACCTTGTAGTTACACTAAAGGCCCTGTTACACACAGCTCAATTCTGAGCCTGCTACAGCATTCATTCAACAGTTTATTTGAGTTATGTACAAGTCACTGTAGGTGCTGTTTTTGCCAATGCCAAAACAAACTAATTACTGATATTCAAACATCAAAATATGAAATATAGAAATTATGAAATATAAAAATTTACACCATTAGCTGCTGACAGGTTTATTTTATTTATTTGTTTTCATTTTTCAATATACATTACTGTATAAATTGGTATTGTCATGTAATTTTTTACTAGTATCTTTTATGGATACCAATCTTACCTTTCTTAAACCCTAAACTAAAAGATTATAGTATCCAGTTATGTTGTCTTGGTTCATGTCTGTGCATAATTAATCCAAGGAAACAAAGGCCAAAGCTCATGCAAGATACTGGGCAGCAGATTAGTAATTGTACTGAGTGGGGGGATGCAATAATTATAACCAGATGTGATATTTCTTATAATTATTATATACATGTTGTATATTTAATTAGGTCATACCTTAATTGTGCCTCAATGAGCTACAGACAATGTATATGTATGCTTCTTGTGATGCACCTTAATTATAATAGTTTAAACTTGCAATGGTGCCGGTCCTGTGTGACCTAAGAAAAGTCATTGATGTTTTGCATTTGATATGGAATATATAAAATCCGATATATTATATATTCGATATACTCATTTGATATATTATACATATAGCAGGAGCTGTACAATGAATTATGAATGAACAAAAATACAACTGTGGATATTCATCCCTCCATTAGTCCATTATCCAAAAATCCCTAATTACGTAGCCGCCGTAGATGATGTGCGCACAACTGCACAAGTGTGTTATTGTAACATAGCTTACATGTGGAATTACGTGTGTGGGAGGGCTGTGCGCTCGTGCTATGCATAATTATAAATACAAACTAAGGATTTGCGAGGAAAATATTTTATTACTCAAAAGACACATGTTACAACATTGGGAATATTTCTTTCAGTACCATGAGGACTGTTCATTTTAAAAGTTGATTTTTTAAATATTCTTTGTATGCTTTGTGACGACTGTTCTCGTGACTTGTAAACCGTTTTCTTGTCGTTTTAACCGTGTACTTAAGGCTTGTTATGCCTAGAATCCAGAAAGAATTAAGAAAAAATCTATTTAGAGCGCCTTTTGTGGATGAGACGACTAAAGAGAGATCCGGTACATAAGAAAATTATGCACACAAAAGATGGGTTTATTACAAATGATGATGATTTGACCAAGAAGAAGCAATAGAAACTGCAGTTGATAAGAGAAAGTTTCTTATTAAGAGGCTTTAAAACGACCACGAGATGGAAGATGTGAAGGAAAATAAAGGCAGTAATGATGATGACTACAATGATGATAAAGATTAGAATTTAAACTTAGTCGAATGGTTTACTAAACCTTTCTTAAGGAAACTAAAATGCCAAAAATAAACGAACGAAATGCGATAAAAACGATTTAGAAGAACTTGTTAATTGCTGTGACTAATTACAAGACAAATAAATGTTAAACGAGTCTGTGATGAATATAAAAGACCCTAATGTTCTAAGTATCTTGAACCAGCTATCTCGTTAGAAAGAAAACTCATACCAAAATGACCCACTCGAGTCAGGTTTTATTGTCTTCTTTACCACGCCGTCCACTCTTAAGTACACGGTTAAAATGACAAGAGAACGGTTTACAAGTCACGAGAACGATCATCACAAAGCATACAAAGAATATTTAAAAAATCAACTTTTAAAATGTAGGAAATATTCTCAATGTTGTAACATGTGTAATTTGAGTAATAAAATATTTTCCTCGCAAATCCTTAGTTTGTATTTTTAATATGTATAGCGTGAGCGCACAGCCACCTCACGCAAGTTATTCCACATGTAAGCTATGTAGCAATAACACGCTTGTGCGCACATCATCTCGCGTGGAAGGCGCGCATACGTTCGGTAAAACCGACAGTTCCCGACGTCCCAAGTGGGATTCACGCATCGCGTGATTTTGCCGCTATATGCGGGGGGGGGGGGTTACTTACTAACAACAATAATACTAATGAACATTATGTGTAGATTCATTAAACCATGATAATTGACTTTGGATTTGACAAGGCAAAGAAGATAACATATTAGACCTTTAACAGCCACTACTACGATAGCCAGAGGTTGAAATCTTCCAGTGAAATATTTTATATCAGCATTCAAAACTCAAAAGATTAGCTATCGATAACTTTCGTTTGACACAAATAAAAATAAAGTTTTCCTATCATAATTAGGTCATGTATACCAAAAGTCAAAAAGGTTAAAGCATATATAACTGTTTACCCAGAAGCTTTTGCAGTTGTTTATACTATAGATAGTCCAAAGGCAAAAAACGAAAATATTTCAAAAACGGCTCACCTGAGGCAAAAATAGCTTTCCCGTAAGTGAATTAAACCATTCAAAACATCATATATCGAGCAAGAAGCCACTTTTCCATTTACTTTTTGAACAAGGAAAAAGAAAAACAATTTTATCTTTTTTAGAGGAAATATGAAAAAATATATACCGAAAGTAGAAAATGATTTCGTAAAAGCCAGGAGGGAGACGGAAATTTTTCACAGAAAATTTTTGTTTTAGTCTTAAGCCTAAATATGCCTATGGTTAGGATTAGACATGACAATGGACGACTTGCGCTTTAGACTAACTTACCTCAGCGATAAAAAGGACATTTTCTAAAAGAGCTTGCTAAAATTAGTAATTTGGTTACAAATTTCAGCACGTAATACAAAAGTATACAAAATTTGCCAACTTAGCACGGCTATATTTTCCGTATTTTACAAAATTTCGCAGCCAAACTTTGCATTTACACTAATTTACTGTAAGTAAGATCTTTGTAGCAGTGATGATTTATTTTCTTCTACTGTAGTTACTTCGATCAAAAATTAGTCTAAAGCGCAAGTCGTCCATTCGGGTAGAAAGAATGTTAGGATTAGGACTTAATCGAGTCAGGGCTAGAAATTTCAGGAAACAGAACTTTTTTTTAATAATACATAATTGGAGAAAATTTTGGTTTGTATAGGTTTTCATACGGATTTAGATGCATTTATGTCTGTGTTAGACGATTACCCCTCATCAGAAAACGAAGATTCACAAAACAAAAATTTGATCAAGACATCCGAGCATTGTGTACAGGGTGAGAGCATGTCTAACTCTCAGTCTGAGAACGAATTTATTGAGGTGTCAAGTTCTTCGGCCTCAAGATCAACAAATATGATACTTATGGATTTTGATCCTGATGATGAACGCAATAAGATTATTTATGATGTACCTGGCAGCAATGACCTGTCTTCACATTCCTCCCGAAAAAGTAAGGAATTTCAGGATTCACTGAAAAAATATTTTAAAATACTTCACACAGTGAAAAACAGTAGACAATTTAAAATTGGTTACCTTGGACATAGATAAAAGATGGACGCCCATCTCAGTGGTAAAAATGTCCCAAGGCATATAGAGATTATAAATAACACTAGAGGGGGTATCGAGGAGAAGTTGCATGGGGAGCGCGTTAATTGGCATTGATGAATTCGAAGCCAAATAGGCGCTATAGGCTTAGCATCCGGGAATTGAATTTGCCCCCCATTAACGCGCTTCGTTCTTCGACTGATGTTTCCGATACCAATGCCTCAATCCCTCAATGTGTTATTTATAATCTCTATGGAAAGGCAGCGTGGCTTTCTTCATTTGTCATTAGACTCATTACGTCATTGTTTTTATTCTCTCTGCCATGTGACTTGTGTGACCTATTTCACTAATTTTTCGGAGATAAAAATTCATTTAAAAATTAATCTATATCAATTAAAAGCCAACAATTAATATAAAACGGCAGAAATAGAAAATTTGAGGACACAAAAATAATCTCTAGTTACTCTTCTGATACAACCAAAGCTTCCATTAACCGCGCACTCGAAACAAGGTTTTGAAAGTTTGAATTAATGAGTTTTTCAACGGAAACACATTTGTTTTGACACTCAAACGTTTTCTGGGAGGGGCCAAAACAATTAGTTTCGCAATCAAAACAGTACACTTTTGCTTATAATTGTAACCAAAATTTGTAGCTTTGTTATGGAGTGTAGATAAACAGGCATGGTAGATCACGATTTAGACATCTTATTGCTCAAGAATCGATTTACAATTGAATTCTTCTAAAACTCAAAAAACAAAGTTACAAATTTTAGTTACAACAAGACGCCTGTTCTGGCGTTAACTCCGGCGCACGTGCCAGTCTTCAATATAGAGCTTCTGAACATAAACAATACAGTTCATATTCGCATTTAGATGCCTTGCGAACCTAAATGTTCGATCGCGAAATTCAGAAGCACGTCGTACCTTAAAAAGTATAGAAGTTAAATCGTTCAAGAATGTAAATAAACGGTATGATACATTCGCTTTGTCTTACACTTTGCCTTTGGAATTCGCGCTTATATAGTTATATTAAATCTTCAATCCTGTGCAAACTACGACGAGTCAAAGCGCCCATACACGACCACATCATCTTGTTAAACGGCGAAATAGCAGCGATATTACTAAAATAGGACCAGAATCTACACGTATTAAATATATTCTTACCCCAATTCAGTCTAAACTTAATCGAAAAGCATGAAAAGAACGGTTTATTTGTTCCTCTTGGAGGAATTGCCGTATCATGCGAGCGAAATCGAATCGCGCATCGGAAAATTAGCCAAAGCTGTGCACCACAACTCTTGGGAGACAAGACTGGGACATAGATAAATCCAATCACATACACATTTTAAATACTAGAATGTTTCGCGCCATTACAAACTTGCGACGACGAAAAATAATAAAAAAAAATAAAAACAAAACAAAAACAAAACAAAACCGAGGCGAATTTTCAACTCCGTCGCTGACGCTGGAGTAATTACAGGCAAAAGTGTACTGTTTTGATCGCGAAACTAATTGTTTTGGCCCCTCCCAGAAAACGTTTGAGTGTCAAAACAAATGTGTTTCCGTTTAGAAACTCGTTAATTCAATTCTCTAATTTCCCTCGGTGAATTTTCTTTAAATTTCGTACATTAAATAAGATGCTTTCATTAATCAAAATACAAAATTTAATTTTTTTAATACCAAATTTGAACCAATTTGTTCCTTACAGAAAAACGTATCGATTCATTTTGTTTTATAAATGGGGAAAAGAACGAGAAAAGCATTGCTCTTAGATTGCGGAATTTTAAAAAAAGATTCACCGAGGGAAATCTTCAAAATAGCAAAAAGAATGCAAAAAGTGTTTCGTTGCATACGCGCTGTTATCATGGCAACAGAGTTAAGTGTGAAGTTGTTTATTATCATATTAATGCTCCTGGTTTGAATTTGAAGCGTGTTTAATTCCACTCGAAATTAAGACCGTTCAAACCTCTAGAATTTTTATGCTTGAAACAGTTGTAGCCAAAATATATTCTTGCATGTGCTTTTAAATTCTTGCGCTATAAAACAAGCAATGTTTTTAACGTTAGGCACCGCTGATATTAAACAACCATATAACAATCCATATAAAAATCACGGGTCCCAAGCAATATGAGTTCTCTTTAAAAACATGTTCCAAACAATTAGACAAACAACGTCGATATTCTTTTATTGAAAAATAACAAAATATCACTGTTTTAGGCGAGTGCGCTGTTTGGCAAGGTGTACTTTTCTGTACTGTTAAAAAAAATTGAAATTCTTGGCTAAATATACAGTTTATATCATAGTTCATGTCCAATTTATATCATTTTGTTTATGTTTTAGGCGACAATGTTAATGTTAAAAAAGAGCACGAATTTGTAGATAGGCTAATTCTACAAGTTCCTCTTGGTTTGCCAAAAGAATCCGTAGGAACGATTGAAAAGAGAAATAGAAATAGATCAACCGGTAAGAAAGATGTGCATTTAGAAAATAATTACTCCAAAAACGTTGCAACGATTGAAAAAACGAAAAGAAAAATATTAACCGATGATAAAGATGCGCAAAATATATCAAACGGCGATAAAGATGTGCATGAAGTGGAAGATCAAGTTAAAGACTCGCAGAGCTCAAAAGATAGTGATGAAACACTGGATCTATCAACGGTGGAGATTATTAAATCCGAAGCCGAAAATCCTAAAATGATGGTGGATCAGCGGCTGTCATCGCCGACACAAAACAAAGTCGAACAATTGGTGAACGATTCTAAACAGACTCTGAAGAATTTGGTCGAATATAATCATAAATTTACGTAAGTTTATGCATACTGTATTATACCGCCATACAACAATCCACCTTTTCTATCCATAGATATCTTTATTCAACAAGTTGACGGCGGTTTTTCCGCAGAAATTTGAGCATTTTGTTCCCATGGCTACAAGACAAATGGTCTGTGCATCACTGAAGCATTGCAGATTATTCATTTCCTTTTTATCATTAGGAAAACAATTAGAGATCCTTATGACGGAGATAACAAGACGGAAGGTAAAAGCCGCGATGATGAAAACAAAGAGTCGTAAGTAAATGTGTGATACAAACAGACAAGTAAAAGTTCAACAAATATGTTCTTTAAAGTTTTGCATGGTGTTGAAAAGGAAGGAAGACATCTTAATAAAATTTGGTCCTGTTTGTTCTATAGTTCTCGCATGCTTAATTATCGGTTACTGAAATTGTAAACAAATTTGCTGATTGGTTAAAAGCGAAGTTCCTCCTTTTTTTACAGTGATCGTATGGTAGCTAGCATACCCGCGTAAGAATTGATCGCGCTGTTCCCTTTTTTCGCTTTATAGCATAGCTCGACCATCTCTTCAAGCCGGCCCCGCTTCTGGTTTTACCTAGACTAGTAAAATGTATATCTTTACCAAACAGTGCATGCATGGAGTATTACTATAGTAAATATTTGATTTGATCTCTTGTTTCGAGAGACAAGACCATGCACATATTTGTTGACAATTACTGTACGTACTATCCTTACAAATAATAAAAAATATTTATTTACGCATTATCTAGGCTTGAGAAGCAAAAGAAATTTCTAGCTCCTCAGAAAAGTGCGGAACAGCTAGGATGGAATTCGAGCGATGAAGATGTGAAAATAAATGGAGACGAGGTTTCAAATAAGTATCGAGCGAAAACATGTGAGTTGCTGAAGTCTTCCTATTCCGGCAAAAATTCAATATATTTTTATTCCAATAATCATGTCATATAGAAATGATTGTGTGTTTGAACGCAGATAACCGAAATACGATGTTTCGTAAAAAAAATGTTTGGTTGAAAAATTCCGTCTATTATTATTTAATCTTTTTTAAAAGCAACGGTAGCCCTTCAGCATAAATAGGAGCTGTTTTCCAAGGGGCCGTTGCACAATACATATTTACAAAACAAATTAAATTATTAATTATAGTATTTATATATAGTTACAAATTACACATTACACATTACTCATAACACAGCACACCACATATATTAAAACTTAAGTATTATGCTGAGATCTGTCCCGAAGCAAGGTTTTAAGTGCATTTAATGACAAACAATTGCCTTTCAGTTCTACTGGTACGGTAATTCATTCCAAACCTTTACCCCTGGATAGCTAATGCTTTTTTTCAAAAAGATTGTTTTAGGCTTTTCTAATTTGTTATCATTATTATTATTTCGTAAATTATGGTTGTCATTGTTTTTGAAAACGAACAGGCTAGATATATTTTCTAAGTATTCACCATTCGTAACTTAATTTATACATGCATGAATACCGCCTTATTATTACCACATCTTTCTATCAATGGTTGCTAGCCTAATTCTTTTAATATATCTCTAGATCTGACATCATATGATTTCCCAGTTATTACTCTTGCAGCTCTGTTTTGTAATTTTTATGAGTTTTTGTAGCGAACATGCATTTCCTATATCCCAAACAAGACTGCAATAGTCAAAGTGGGGCAAGACTATTGAATTGTATGGTGGAAAACCAATTTTATTTTTCCCTGATAAACATATCCCGAATCTATTCTTGGGCAAAATTAAACCATCCCACTAACAATAGATTACACGCATTGTCCGCCTCGTTTTCAAGTTAAGGTTTTGTGTGCGCAAAAAATGGGATGTATCAAATGCTATATGTACGACTAAAAAACATTAGACGAAAAGTTAGGATTTTTTCGACCCGTGACAATCCGTTATCGTTTCCGTCTTTAGATTTCACGGATAAAAAACATCTGCTATCTTGTTTTATTATGAGATATAGATATTACGTTCGAAGCTTTGGCATTACAAACAGAGATCTTAATTTCAATGTCTTACGTATTTTTATTTAGTAACCAAGAGACGTACTGCTTGGACAGAAGACGAAATCGGATTTATAAGAGATGGCATACGCCTATTTGATGTAGGTGACTGGGCAGCAATCCGCGATCATTTTCCTTTTCAAGATTGTCATAAAAATAGTGTCGCAATCAAGGATAAATACCGAAATATGAAAAAGAATGGTGAAACGTTTGGAGAGAAACCTAAAAAAGAACGTAAGAAGGGCGGCAAAAAGGCGCGTGCGCCCAAATAGGGATATGCGACGTCTTTTATTCGCTATTCTAACGTTCATGTCTAATTCTGCCTATTAACTGTATATAACCACTTTAGTGTATTAAAATAGCTTAGCGTGTTAGGGTGGGATTTGACCCTACACCATTTTGTTTATATAACATTTTAAGACATTAGGCCCTTATACCTCCGGTATGTATAGACGCAGCACGGTTAATTTCATATTGTAAAAAATGCGATTCATTGCGATATTATTCCGTGAGAGGCAATAAATAGTGTTTTTACAGTCAATGAACCCTGGAAATATGCATTGTAAGCCCGGGTATACGAGGCTGACATGTTAGTATAGGCGATATAGCATAGTTTCGAGTGCAATTATGGATAAGTGCAGCTAGTCTAACCCTTACCTACACTGCAGCCCTTGTCAACAAAGGGGACTTGCCATGTGACAAGTCAGTTCAGTCGAGATTTTCCAAACTCAGTTCACTCCGTGTTTTACAATTCTGTCAACAGTCCAGATCACGTTTTGTATATGTACTTTTGTATTACGGCTCGAAGTGTGTAACTAATAGCCCACTTGCGAGTTGCGTGAAATGTAGGAGAATGGTGCCGAAACTCAAAATGAAAACGAGGCTGAGTGCGAAATTTAAAAATTAAAAAACAAGCACTAAAAATTGTGTCCATAATCTTTATTTCGATATCGAACATTGATATCTATCAATGATCAGTTACTAGAGTAGCGATTATCCGGCTATCCGGTTATCCGTTACCCGTGTTTTCTACCATGTCCAAAATTAAGGGTTTTCCCGCCGCCGGAATAGGAAATCATGGGATCTGATTGGTCTGCAGGCAACAACAACCGCCCTGATTCGCTGACTGAAGGCAAAATTCCTGTTGGTTGCCTTTTCAAGCCTCCAGGAAGTATTCCTAGTAATTCCTAGTATTTTGAAAGTCTGTTGTCAGGGTAAACAAACAATGGCACAATTTGAAATCACATTTTCAATTCACAACATAACATTGCGTTTGTAAAACCATAACGTCAAAGTCAAACGTATTTGGTGTGTATACATGAATGAAGAGGCGCATTCATATTCCTTAAAGTTGTAGTTTCGTTAACCTAAATTTTAGCGGAGAGCTACCAAGAAGAAGCGGCAGAAATCGATATTTTAAAACAACCACCGAGCTTGTATGGCGACGATTAAGTCCGCTTGTTCATCTGAAATGTTAGAAGAAATTAATGCACTGGAAGACGCCGGACAAACCCTTGACAACATCAGACAGGCTAAAGAGTTCTACACCGCAGCTGTTAAGATCGACAGAAATATTTCAGTGAATAAAGATACATTTGGTCGTGTTGTTGGTAATCTTTATAGATTAAGCTTGGCTTGTGAAGCACTCGGAGAGCAAGATGAAGCTTTAAAGAATTTAAACAAAGCGAAGGACTATGCGCAAGTTGGAGGTTTATATAAGAATTGGCTAATGTTAGTTGTGTTACTCAAGCTAAGCCGGAAATATACGGAGTTCAGTGAGATGGGATCCGTTGGCGTTGACAAATCAGAGATGTATTTGCGAGAAGCTAAATGGGTTGCCAAAAATTTATTTGAAGACGATGTCTCGGCATTAGTCCGGACAATCAAAGCCGCAGGAAAAGATCTATCAAAGCAAATATCTCCTCTTCTCAAACTTGGTGAATGGTACTTGGATAAGGCCACGACAACCGTCAATGGCGCTGATTTTGGAAAGGCCAACGCACTTTTTAACGCTGCTCTCGTAAGATCGAGAACTCTGAACCACGAAATAGATGCAGACCAAATACTCGGAAGAATCGTTGAAACGTATTGCGAATTTTTGTACGCATTTGCAAAAGACGATGGCAAAAGCAACAAAGACAAGATTCGTAGTGAGATTGATTTTCACAAGCAGTGGATTGCTCGTGAACGGAGAATATTCAAAGAACGGATTGATGAAATTGATCGCGACCATACTCGTGAAGCTGAACGAGATTATGAGGTATTAAAACTGCTTTCCGCTAGACGGAGTTTTTTTATTGAACGAAATTTTTAGCATAAGCTATAGTTTCTTTTAATTGCGAGAATTCGACTGTAGAGGATTCATTTGATCGATCGGTAACAATTGTGGAAAACCGCTATTAAAGATGTATTGCTCGTATATAATTAGTGGCATATTTACTGATATATTCGTGTTACTCAGCACATCCTTAAAAGATCCATTTCAATTTTCAAAGAAATTAATATTGCATGATATGATATGTTTACATATTACCATAATTCGTATTTACATCATTCAAATTAAAGAAAGACAAGACGCCTGTTCTGGCGTTAACTCCGGCGCACGTGCCAGTCTTTAATATAGAGCTTCTGAACATAAACAATACAGTTCATATTCGCATTTAGATACCTTAATAGCGAACCTATAAATGTTCGATCGCGAAATTCAGAAGCACATCGTACTTTCAAAAGTATAGAAGTTCAATTGTTCAAAAATGTAAATAAACCGCATGATACATTCGCTTTGTCTTACACTTTGCCTTTGGAATTTGCGCTTATATAGTTATATTAACTGTGCAAACTACGACGGGTCAACGCGCCCATACACGACCACATCATCTTGTTAAACGGCGAAATAGCAGTGATATTATTCAAATAGGACCAGAATCAACATGTATTAATATATTCTTACCCCAATTCAATCTAAACTTAATCGAAAAGCATGAAAAGAACGGTTTATTTGTTTAGGAATTGCCGTATCATGCGAGCGAAATCGAATCGCGCATCGGAAAATTAGCCAAACCCGTGCACCACAACTCTTGGGAGACAAGACTGGGACATAGATAAATCCAATCGCATACACATTTTAAACACTAGTATGTTTCGCGAAAACCGAGGCGAATTTTCAACTCCGTCGCTGACGCCGGAGTAATAAAGAAGTGTCGATTGTAGATGAAAGTGCTTCTAATTATAGTTTTCACGAATGTAATAAACTGTACTACGGCTCCATGCATTTCAAAAGATTTGAGCATGTATTCAAATGTATTATATTCATATTAAAACTTCATATCTATATTCAGGTCCATGCAGAAAAGATGTATGAGGTTTTTCGAGACATTCAAGATATGTTCATCAGATTTGTATCAATGTTAGCTAAAGAGTGCGAGGATAGTCTTGGCAAACCACCATGTGACTACACATGTATTGCCCTCGGCTCGGTGGCACGTATGGAAGCAACGCCTTTTTCAGACTTGGAATTTGCAATTCTGTACTCCGACTCAAATATCGGGGACAAAATAAACTACTTCCGAGTATTAAGTTATTTTCTTCACTTAAAAGTTATAAATCTTGGAGAAACTATCCTACCAGCTGTGGCGATCGAACAGCTCAATGATTTTCAGTCATTAGACCCAAATGACGATTGGTTCTTCGACTCGGAAACGCCTCGAGGAATTTCATTTGATGGAGCAATGCCGTGGGCATCCAAAACTCCGTTAGGAAGAATGGGGACAGGAAATAAACCAGCTTTAGAGTTGATCAGAACACCAAAACAAATGGCGGAGTTGCAAGATGAAGAAATTGCTATAAAAGAAGGTTATCATTTAGGTAAGATTTTTTTGTGGTTTCTGCTATTAAGTAATGGTTTAAAATCGATTCAAGTTTCAATCGATTAAAGTTTCAGTACAAAATCTTTAGAGACAAAGAAAAAACCCGCTTCAAATGTTATTTTATTCTGTAATTTGTTTTATACTTTAATATAGTGTGTATTTTTAATATCAAAATTCAAATTACACTTACAAAAACACTCTTTTTGACGTTAAAGCAAAGGTGTAATAGCCTTTCACAGGTTTATGCGTTTGTATAAAAAGCTGAAAATTACACAAAGCTGAAAATTAAACAAATAAACGGCATACAAAGCTGAAAATTATACAAATACAGCTCATCCTTACCGCGAAGCAAATACGAAATAAACAAAGTATATATACACGTACCCTTTGAAAGCATTTATAATTATAAGCTTGCAGATTATGAATTATTCCTCTTACACGGCTTTGTCTTGATTGCATCCCTGTTCATCTTTGCTATCTGTCATGCTTCATATATCTTGTTTCTTCTCGTTTTATATTGCACAAAGTTTATGAAACGCTTTCACAAAAAAGGTTTACGAAATGACAGTTAAATTGCTGCCGTTCTCATTGAAATACAAACTTTCTGTCTTAGCCAATCGGAACGTTTGTTGATTACCAGTCGTGACTCGCGCATGCGCATAACTTACAAAATCACCCAACGTCGACCATCCATCACATAGAATTTGGACAACTTTGGATTCAGCTATGTTCTCCCGGGTTTCGGGTGTAATTCCTAATCTCCGAGCGGAATTAGTACCCTCGCAGGCACTCCGCGCCCGCTCGATCGGGGATTAGGAAAGCGATATCACAGAATACCTAACTGAAGTAGAACTCCTGTACTTTTTTCGTAAGTGTGATTCGTCATGATTCGTCACTTAGCAAGTGCATTTTTTTGAGGTAGTCACCCCCGTGCCAATACTAAAAATGGGCTGATTTTAGACATTGGCAGGAGGGTGACAGCCTCAAAAAAATGCACTTGCTAAGTGACGAATCATGACGAATCACACTTACGAAAAAATAGTATAGAGTTCTACTTCTGTTAGGTATTCTGTGGCGATATTAAGTGCATAGCAGTGAACTCTAATAAATAACTGGAACAATACTTCCTCATTGTTTTTGTGGAGCCAAAATTCACGGGACTATTTATTAGGGTTCACTGGGGCATAGCTACTCACTCACGCTACATACTTTAGAACGGCATACTGGAAAAGCAGGACCCAGCACCCGGTATTGGGGACTCTTAGGACCGCGAGGCCCCAGGGCCATGAGGACCCTTCGAGCGTAAAACCACGGGGACCCAGGACCATGAGGAGCCTGTGTACGTAGGACGACGGGGACCATACAAAAATTTTAATTTTATATGAAAATTTCTGTCGTGTATTTAAATATGTATTTTAGATATTTTAAATATCTCATAGTTCTGGGTCCTGGTGGTTTTACATACACATGCAGGGTTCTCAAAATCTTGGGTCCCGGTGGTCCTACGTACACATGCAAGGTTCTCATAGTCCTGGGTCCCGGTGGTCCTACGTACACATGCAAGGTTCTCATAGTCCTGGGTCCCGGTGGTCCTACGTACACATGCAGGGTTCTAATAGTCCTGGGTCCCGGTGGTCCTACGTACACATGCAGGGTTCTAATAGTCCTGGGTCCCGGTGGTCCTACGTACACATGCAGGGTTCTCATAGTCCTGGGTCCCGGTGGTCCTACGTACACATGCAGGGTTCTCATAGTCCTGGGTCCCGGTGGTCCTACGTACACATGCAGGGTTCTCATAGTCCTTGGTCCCTGTGGTCCTACGTACACATGCACGGTTTATCAAAGTTTTGGGTCCCGGTGGTCCTACGTACACATGCAGGGTTCTAATAGTCCTGGGTCCCGGTGGTCCTACGTACACATACGGGTTCTCATGGTCTTGGTCCCCGTTGTCCTACGTACACATGCAAGGTTCTCATAGTGCTGGGTTGCGGCGGTCCTACGTACACATGCAGGGTTCTCATAGTGCTGGGTCCCGGCGGTCCTACGTACACATGCAGGGTTCTCATGGTCTTGGTCCCCGTTGTCCTACGTACACATGCAAGGTTCTCATAGTGCTGGGTTGCGGCGGTCCTACGTACACATGCAAGGTTCTCATAGTGCTGGGTCCCGGCGGTCCTACGTACACATGCAGGATTCTCATAGTGCTGGTTTGCGGCGGTCCTATACGTACACATGCAGGGTTCTCATAGTGCTGGGTCCCGGCGGTCCTACGTACACATGTAGAGTTCTCATGGTCCTCGGTCCCCGTTGTCCTACGCTCAAAGGGTGCTCATGGTTCTTGGGTCCTGCTTTTCCGGTATGCCCTCCAGGACTCGTACATATGTAGGTATTATGGGCCTTACTCCTAGACGCCAGATAACATCCCCTAACATCCTTTTTTAACGCCAAATTTAACTCGGCATGCAGGTATAAAGACTTTTTTTATTTCACAGCTGATATAATGTCGAGGGCCGCATTTCTTTACGGGAGCCAACTTCTACTAGACGAATACAATGAATGTGTAGCTGAAAAATTAAACACAAAATCAAGTGAATCAACTTCAGATGTAGGCATCATCCGAGGATTTCAACAAATGATGAACGACATACGAGCCTTTTATCCCTATCATTCATACCTCGGGTCATATTCAGCTGCAGGCGGTCTCTTCGATGCTAAGAAACAGTTCTATCGTCTCATCTCTTTGCTTCTTGCCGACCTGGGTTTGATCCTTAATATTAGAGTTCCATCGTCATGGCGAATCATTTTGGAGTTGCAGAATCGAGGAATTATTGGCGAATCCGAGGGCGCTAGCATCAAAGTATGTCTATCCATTGCGAACGAAATGAGACTTAAAACTTACTTTGCTAATAATGGACAGAAAGATCTATTTTCCCCTGTTCCTAAGCTGGCTAAGCATACAACCACCACAGAACAATCCGCCGTTCTTCCTATCTTCCGTGATTACGATGAAAATGTTGTTGTCCGTCTATTGAGTATCACTAATGATATGGGTAAACGCTGTCGTAACTTTGGCCTAAAGTTCTTCGAACATGGCGAAATTGACACAAGAACTCTTCAGAAATCAACTTATCCATCATCGATGGCCATGCTCAGAGGAAGCCTTTATTCTAGGCTACAAAATTTTCAAAAAGCTTTAGAGTCGTATGAATTGGAACCTGAGGATAGTCCAGACTACTCGATGTGTCTTAACGATAAAGGAGTTATCTATAACGAGTTTGGGGAAAGCGAAAAGAGCGTTGAATGTTTTGAAAACGCCCTAAAAGTGCATTACCAGAATGAAAAGAACTCAAATCTGAACGTGTGTTCAACAACTAATAATGTAGCGTTGATACTATTACGGATGGGAAAGCTTGACAAAGCGAGAATTGTTTTAGAAGATGCGATTAAGAAATATGACGAAAGCTCGTATACTATTGACCTCTGTGCTTTGATGATAAATCTCGGAAGAACCTACCATGAGCGTGGAGACAGGACGTCAGCAGTTGAAATTTACGAGAGAGTTGAACAGATGCATAACAAATTAACGAACATCCCAGATATGCATGTGATTCATCTTTGCCTTTACCTTTCCATGTCATTAACAGAACCTGATCAGCATGAACGGTCAATAAAGTATATGGAACGAGCGTTACGACTTGGTCATAAAGTATTTGGTGAATATAGCCTCAGCGTAAAGTTGGCGGAAATCTATGTATTTGCAGGCATTGCTTACGAGCGTTGCAATCGAAATGATGATGCTCTGACTTTCTTCCAGAGAAGTTTGGAATTACTTCAACATCTCTTTGGCGATAACCCGCACTTAGGTAGATCGATCGTATTTTTTCTTGCAACTTGGAATGCACTTTAACTTTTGAGAGATGTAAATTGTAGGCAACTGCGAAAATCCCCCACCTAACGATTCCTTAGAAATTCCATGCATGCATGCATGCCTCTAGTAACTACAATGTGATAATAATGGTGATTTTTCATAATATATAATATATACATTAATATATTAATGAGTATAGTCAACTTTTTATATTTTCAGGTAAAGTGTTTTGTCTCAATCACCTGGGAAATTTTTTCTATGGACGAGGTCAATTAATAAAAGCGGCAGAGAACTTTGAAGATGCTTTGAAACAGGAAAGGGCTCTCTTCCAGGGAAAGCCTTGTATTACGATTTCGAAAACACTAAATAGCTTAGGAAAGACACTAAAACGCTCCGAAAAGTTCAACGAATCACTTCAGTACTTTCAAGAAGCAAAGGATATAATGGAGATGACCTTAGGACCAGATTACGAGCAACCTCTCACATCAATTATCCTGAGTAACATGGGAGCAATTTATAAAGAACTTGGCGACCTCAGGAAAGCTAAAGAATACTGCACCAAAGCTCTCGATGTGGATAGAAAAAATTCTAAAACTATGGAAACGGTTTCTCGTGTTGTATCCACTCTTTTCTACCTGGGCGAGATATGTGAAAACCTTGGAGAGCAGGATAAGGCTTTAAAGCATTTTGAAGAAGCAAGAGAGCTCCTATATGTTTCTAGGTCTAAAGATCGTCCAGCTTTGGTGAGAATATTACTCAAGTTGAGTACGAAGTATTTTGAGATTGGGTCCATTGCGATAAGTATGTTGTGTGTTAAAGAGGCTTTACAGATAGCCAAAAGCTACCCTGAAGACGATTCACGTCCTCCTATTATTTTAGAAGTTTTCAAGTTGCTCAAACAAAGTACCCAACGTCAGTAACATCTCAGACCAAGCGAAGATAGGTTTTTTATAATAATCGCATTAATAATGGCCTATTACTATCAGATAAGATAATAACTTTAACTATAACCAGAAATCCAGTTTGTCCCATGCACGATTTATAAAATTTAGCTAACTATAATATATTATAAATTTTATTTGAAATATTTTGTCCCAGATTAGCAGGGCCTCTTTTAACATATAGACTGGGGGGCAGAGGCTCTCCTAGCCCCATCCCCGTAAAAATCTATTTAAAAATATTGATAAAAACTAAAGATTGCTTTTGTTCATGACAATGTATTAGCATTTTTGCAATCTGTAAGCCTAAATTTGCTTAATGTACAAGCAGTGGTGTAGGCAGCCTGAAGATTTTGTCTCGCTATGTAAATTTCGAGTTATTATAATTATTCATGTCTTTAGAAATCTATTGTTTTCACAGTCAGTGAACACGAAAATATTAGCATAGCGGGACAAATCGACAGGCTGGCTACGAACAAATCATGTCCGCATTTCTTTATCAGTTCAATTGGTTTAATATATTTTTGATTCAAAATTGCGATTTCGAGCAATAAGATGTGCGAAAAATTACACGAATTGTTTTTAAGACTTGCTAAATCCCAATAAATCTGCTGTATATTTAGGGCCCAATTTTTATAATTATGTAATAATACCCACTATGGGTAGTAATAATTTTACAATAGGTAAATTAACTTTATGTAATTTGATTGGACGTACGATTTTCTGCACATGTGAAAATTGTCGTATGTCATTTTGGCGGCATTTTTTTTAAGATTGCGTCGAAATATAGGAGTGTCCAGACATTTTCACATTCGGCACATAATAGCTTTCGCAAAGAAAATCTAACTTCTATTGAACAAAATTACGAAAACAGTAATAAATATGTTTTGATGCATATTATGAAAATCACTAAACTGCCGACACTGCCGCTATAAATTTCAAAGACGTTTTATCATTCCAAACTCAAATTCGGATAATTAATGTGATCAAATCGGTTCATCGATTTGGTCACATGACTTCACGATATCTGAATCTAAATTTGCACGCCGTTAAAATAATATCCCGAACTAACTTTATATCTACGTGCAATTGCTTGAAAGCTTGCTGTAAAATATCCCGTTGTAACATCTCCACCTTCAGATGAAATTGTGGCTGCAATAAGAGAGCGTAAGTCCTTCTCCACGGCCTTTCCTTCGTTGTATGTCATCCAAATGCATTTTCGTAGAACAATTCATAATTAGAACAAATGAATGAATAACAATAACATGTAGTCATGTGACGAAAACAATGAACAGATTTGATCACATGACTTAACCGAATTTGAAATAAATTTAAATGATGAAACGTCTTCTTCCGTTTGAAAATAGTAGCGGCAGTGTCGGCAGTTTAGTGATTTTCGTAATAAAATTTCGATTTTTGTTGCTCGCTGTGTTTTTGTATATTACTGAAAAGCGCGTGTCGTTGTCAAATCGATCTCCATACACATTTAGTAAACAAATTATTTCATGGTTGTCTTGTTTGTACGAACTCGTTGGGAAGGATTGAAAGCTCACTCGTTCGTTTTGCGATCCTTCGTAACTCATGCATAAAAGTCGTACGCACTCGCCAACCATGAAGTAATCTCAAGTGTCACTGGTTAGGGGAGAATGAGCTTTGTTTGATTTCAACCCCTCATATATAACCAATAAATGACTTGAGAACAGTAACTTTCAAGGTTTAACTTATTTGGTTTTTTATTCTTGCAACTGCAATGAAATGAAATGGTTTAAGCAGTTACTAAAATGTAATCGATTTAATTTACTTTGATTAAAGGGTTAGATTAAAATTCCTGTTTATATTTTTTTGAGTGAAGAAATGAATATGTTCGGCAGCTTCTGTCATACTGATTTTTATTTCTATCATAATGTGGATGTAAAGATTCAAAATGCGGGTAGTTTGAAATTCTTGAAAATTTTGAATCCGGTGCCTTAACATCATAGGCATAGCCAGGCTTCTAGAAAGTTTTGCATAGTGTGTTTATTCATATAAAATTATTCAGTTATGCCCGACGAAATTCTTTTGTAATACTATAATAGCTTACTATTATACATATTACATCAGTACTTATTGAATTGCATTGGCTACCAGTCCAATATCGTGTCCAATTCAAAATTATCCTTCATGTGTATAAGGCTATGAACGACCTTGCTCCACCGTATTTGAATGAACTCTTGCATTATCATACTTCGCAGCGTTCACTTCGATCAAATAACTGTGAATTGCTCCAGATTCCCTGTTCTAGACTGAAGACATTTGGGGATAGATCATTTTGTGTCGCGGGACCACGATTGTGGAACGAATTACCCATTAATCTTCGGATGTGCAAATCAATTACTGTTTTTAAAAAAAATCTTAAAACATATCTTTTTAATTTTTTTTAAATAATGTATGACGTTGGTCTTAACATTTATGTTATTAGGTTTGTTAATGATTTAGATATTTTAATAGTTTTAATATTAGATTTTACTGTAAAGCGCCTAGAACAGAACACAATTTGGTTGTGCGCTATAGAAATACTTTTATTATTATTATTATTATTATTACTATATACTGAGAAATTCGCTGCGCAGAATATATGAATAAACACCCCCCCCTGATTATCGTTCTAGCCCCACCACCCTTGAAAAGGTTCCAAATCAGCTCAGTCGGGGCTATAAAAAACTAGTCCACTTACGAAACAAAAACTAGTCCACTTACAAAAACGAGTCGTGTTTTACAATTCCAGGCCCCTTCCAGATCACGTTGATAGCATTCCCTCATAATTTACGGGTTTTCCGATCCCACTGAAATATACGAAATCATTCGATCGGATTGCTTTACAGGCAACAACAAAATCGGTCCTGATTCCGCAAACTGAAAACGAAATTCTTGCATGTTACCTTCTCAAGCTTCCCGGAAATATTCCCAGTATTTTGAAAACATCTCTTGTCTGTGTCACAATGGCTCAATTTCATTTTCAAATCACACCATTTCATTTCGTCAGCATCAAAATCAAACGCATTTCCCCAAAACATGCAAAGCGATAGTAGAAGGCGTTCATATACATGAATGAAAAAATTTCGTAAAGTAGCTTTGTTGATTTAACTTTCAACGGAGAGCTACCAAGAATAAGGGACAAAAATCGATATTTTAAAACAACCACCGAGCTTGTATGGCGACGATTAAGTCCGCACGTTCATCTAAAATGTTAGAAGAAGTTAATGCACTGGAAGACGCTGGACAAAACCTTGACAACATCAGAGAGGCTAAAGAGTTCTACACCGAAGCTGTTAAGATCGACAGAAATATTTCAGTGAATAAAGATACATTTGGTCGTGTTGTTGGTAATCTTTATAGATTAAGCTTGGCTTGTGAAGCACTCGGAGAGCAAGATGAAGCTTTAAAGAATTTAAACAAAGCGAAGGACTATGCGAAAGTTGGAGGTTTATATAAAAATTGGCTAATGTTAGTTGTATTACTCAAGTTAAGCCGGAAATATGCTGAGTTCAGTGAGATAGAATCCGTTGGCGTTGCCAAATCAGAGATGTATTTGCGAGAAGCCAAATGGGTCGCCAAAAATTTATTTGAAGACGATGTTTCTGCTGTAGTCCAGACAATCAAAGCCGCAGGAAAAGATCTGTCAAAGCAAATACCTCCTCTTCTCAAACTAGGTGAATGGTACTTGGATAAGGCCATGACAACCGTCAATGGCGCTGATTTTGGAAAGGCCGACGCCCTTTTCAACGCTGCTCTCGTAAGATCGAGATCTCTGAACCACGAAATAGATGAAGACCAAATACTCGAAAGAATTGTTGAAACGTATTGCGAATTTTTGTACGCATTTGCAAAAGATGATGGTAAAATCAACAAAAACAAGATTCGTAGTGAGATTGATTTTCATAAGCAGTGGATTGCTCGTGAACGGAGAATATTCAAAGAACGGATTGATGAAATTGATCGCGACCATACTCGTGAAGCTGAACAAGATTATGAGGTATTACAATCGGTTTGAACAAACTTTACACGCTTTAGTTCCGAACCATATTTGGAAATTGAAAAGTGGCCGCGGAAATTGCGAATTACGTTAGAAAGTTCAAACCAAATTTCCGAACTTCGATTTGAAATTCGGAAATTCATTTCGCCATTTCTAGCAAACATGTCGAAGAAAAAAACTACGTCTGACGACGAATTATTACAATGGCTGGATTGTTTTCGCGCCCAACTAGATGTTAAAGAGTCAACCATGATTTACAAAACATTGAAAGAAAATAAATTTAAAACGCGAGTGCAATTGACCATAACAAAAAATATGGCGAATGTACATTTTAAATTTTGGACATGCCGCCATCTTTTTCGTTACGGTCAATTAAAGTTGATAGCAGGGAGCGAATTGGAAATAATGTTCAATGGCGAAAAGGCGCTGTCTTTAGGCGCTCAAGCTTTATTGCAATACCAAGTAAATGTGTTGAACGAATTTGTTTCAGTATACCGTATTCAGTATATTCGCATCCGTTGTCACAGCGCGGATATCATTTCCTCCCGTTTTTGGGTAAACGATTTTCATTAACGAAATGATTTACGATAATTGAAAGTTAATAGGTTCATGCCGATAAGTTCGTTACGGCGAATGATTTACAATATTTGAATTTTTTTGTTAAGAATAAGCCTTTTCCAAACGGGGACGTAGAACTCCGTTCATTCCATAGGTATATTATTATTTTTCTGGTTTGAATCGAAACCGCTTGGCCGTGATGTCTCCCGTACACAAAATGAATTTCCGAATTTCAAATCGAAGTTCGGAAATTTGTTTTCAACTTCCTAACGTAAATCGCAATTTCTCCGCCCACTTGTCAATTTCCAAATATGGTTCGGAACTAAAGCATGTAAAGTTTGTTGAAACCAACGGGTAAGGGCAAAACGCGGAAGCGGAATTGCGGAAACAGCAAAAGGTGAAACGCGGAAGCGAAAAACAAGGTAAACGCGGAAAAGAGGGTAAAACGCGGAGAAAAAAAAAGTAAAACGCGGAAAGGAGGGCAAAACGCGGAAAAAGAGGGTAAAACGCGGAAAAAGGAGTAAAACGCGAAAAAGCGCTTGCCGTGCGGCGTGCGTGAACCTTAAACAAGGTTTGAGATATATCGAGAATTACATATATACTCGATTTACATGCAAGTCATATGCTACAAATGCGAGCCCGAGGTAGCGAGCTTTGTTTTGTTGTTTTAACGAAGAAAATTTTCAGATGATTTTTGTAATTCATCTTCTTATTTACTGCTGTGAGATGGTTCGTTGTTAAATCAGGAGGTGAGTAATGTGTTATTACTTAAGGTAGCTCGATACAGGTTTCAAAAATTCCATCGTTCATCACTTTGACACGTTCAAACAACGCATTTTTGTGATTTATTCAAGAGATATTCGGGTTTTTTATATATCTTGATGTTTCTACTTTTGAATCGTATTAGTTTTAGTAACAAATCGTCCGTTGCTATGGCAACATACGTGTACAAAATTCACTCCAAAATCACCAATTGCATCGGATAGTTGGAAAACAAGCACGGTGACCCCCAATTTTTTTTCGTGCATTATTTTGCTTGGAAGAAAAATTAACAATTAGCAAAATATAAAAAAATTCTATAATAGCAAAAAAAATTATTGACAAAAATATCATTTTTACATTTTTCAAAAATTTGGCATTATAGTATTTTTTTATATTTTGCCAATTGTTAGTTTTTCTTCCAAGTAGAATAATGCACGAAAAAAAATTGGGGGTCACCGCGCTTGTTTTCCAACTATCCGAGGCAATTGGTCATTTTGCAGTGAATTTTGTACACGTATGTTGCCATAGCAACGGACGATCTGTTACTAAAACTAATACGATTCAAAAGTAGAGAATTCAAAATATATAAAAACCCGAATATCTCTGGAATAAATCACAAAAATGCGTTGTTTGAACGTGTCAAAGTGATGAACAATGGAATTCTTGAAAACTGTATCGAGCCACCTTAATCACGCTTTTAACGGCATGAAATATTTTATATTAGTACATATTCGCCAGCTAAGGCGACATCTCAAGCAATGACAAGCATACAGATTACAGACATATATTAGTATGTCTCAATTTTGAAGAGGAGGCACATTATATTTTGAGCCCGTCGTATGGAAATACCTTGCTGGATTCTGGAATGCCTGTCTCATGTGTCTGATCTTCTTATTTGTGGTAGACCAGGTAGAGCCCTCGAGACACAACACATACTATAACCTAGGTTGCACACAAAAAGATCAGATTATTGAGTTATTGTGATAATTGGTAGCAAACAGAACTGTTTTGAATACACTGTCAATGGTTAAGACAGTGAATACAATTTACAAATATCAATAATTACCCCATAGGAATTACATTAGTAGCCATAAGCAGCTACATATAGTGCAGTCTATTAAGACAAACAATGTAATCTACTGATATCAATACAGCCTTTGGGGGTAGAAATGGAATTAAAATAATGTTATATAGTTTCTTTGTAGGTAATGAAATATCCTATGCTACCAACATAATGCTACCAAATGCTACCCAGTTGCGAAATTCAAAAGGCTTATATGGTGAATGACAGCAAGGGTGCAAAAATGGGGTACTTTACACATCCATTGTCAGGGAATTTTGTCTGGATAAAACATCAATGACCATAAGACAAGAGAAAGTGACAGTAATGCCTAATGAAAGCGAAGTGTTTGTTCAGAAAATCCAGATTGTATGCTTAAAATTTATGACGTTTTCATCAAAGTTACTACAAAAATAAGGGCGAGGAGCCCGTACGTGATTGACTTTCTCCTCAACATTTCAAATATTGAATGTGACTATACCATAACATCCCATTATCAGGGAGTTTGGGCCTGTTTGGCTACCATAACCTCCAATTTTTTTAAACATAGTCAGTTCAATCTTAAATCTCAGCTTTATCTCATCAGTTTTTATAATTGTTATTTATTTTAAATCCAGTAATAAATTGTTATTAATATTTGTACCACTGTGATTAAGACTAAATTATGATTATGACAAGTATGTATGCTAGATATTATATTATGTGCTGCTGCTGATTCTTCATTCATTTTTTTTTGGTCAATTTTGTTCACTGATCTTTTCTAAAGTATTTTGTTTCATTAATATCACAATCAGCTTCTTGCACGAACATTTCAGAAGTTTTTTAAAAAATTTCAGGACTGAGGACTTGTCTGCATAAAATTTATTGGAGTTTTTTGGAATTAAGCATGCAGAAGTGAAGATATTTGCTTAATATTTCCGTCAAGAATTTTTCCTTCTGATAGGAACTCCTTGTAGTTATTGTTTAAATATAATAGTCTTATATTTGAGATTGATATAACATGTATTTGTTCATTTTCCTGGGAGATAGATTTTGTTAATTGGGATATTTTGTGTATTGGGTTTCCATACCTACATATGAAAAAAAAGTAAGTGGGAAGCAACCCATTGGCAGCAAAAAAGTCACTCAATGTTTTCGGTTTCACAAGAACATAAACAGAAAGTCATAACATTCTTAAACGATGTCATATACTGTTCTATAAAATTAATTATGCTATTCGTAAAAAGATAATAACTTTGCGCGTTTTACCCTGTCGCTGTTTTCCCCTAGACGGAATTTTTTGATCAAACGAAATTTTTAGCCTAATTTTTTTTCAATTGTGCGGATTCAGCTGTAGAGGATTAACTTGATCAGTTACAACTAACAATTGTGGAGAACCGGCATTAAAGATGTTTGTTATATAGGTGCTGTGTATTTTAAATGTGATTGGTTCATTTGTAGTCACATGACCTTAAATAAATGCAATGTTTCCCGCCAGAGAAACAAGTGAAAAATTGTTGCCCGCATATTGCAATTGTCATAACAAAGTTTTTTGAAATGAAATTGTCGTGTAACATGTATGTTTTTGTTCCTATAATTTTATAACAAAACACTTAATGTTCGCTACACCTCGGGAAATAGTGAGTTTTGTTTTCCCTCGAGTCTCAATGTTTTCCTCGACTTCGTCTCGGGAAACATTCAGACTCTTGGGAAAACAAAACTCCCTATTTCCCTCCGGAGCATACATTAGAGTGTATAATGTATTCGCGTTAACTGAGCATGCCCGTAAAAGATCCATTTCATTTTTTCACAGAAATTTATAATGCAGAATAGATATGATATCTTTACATATATTAGCATAATACAAGTTTGTATTTACATAATTAAAATTAACGAAAGATAAAGAAGTGTCAATTGTAAATGAAATTGATTCTAATTATAGTTTTCACGTATATGATAATTATAATAACTGTAAACCGGCTCCATACATTTCAATAGAAATATTATTCATATTAAAACTTCATATCTATATTTAGGTTCATGCAGAAAAGATGTATGAGGTTTTTCGAGACATTCAAGACATGTACATCAGCTTTGTATCAATGTTAGCTGAAGAGTGTGAGGATAGTCTTGGCAAACCACCATGTGACTACACATGTATTGCCCTCGGCTCGGTGGCACGTATGGAAGCAACGCCTTTTTCAGACTTGGAATTTGCAATTCTGTACTCCGACTCAAATATCGGGGAAAAAATAAACTACTTCCGAGTATTAAGTTATTTTCTTCACTTAAAAGTTATAAATCTTGGAGAAACTATCCTACCAGCTGTGGCGATCGAACAGCTCAATGATTTTCAGTCATCAGACCCAAATGCCGATTGGTTCTACGACTCGGAAACGCCTCGAGGGATTTCATTTGATGGAGCAATGCCGTGGGCATCCAAAACTCCGTTAGAAAGAATGGCGACAGGAAATAAACCTGCTTTAGAGTTGATCAGAACACCAAAACAAATGGCGGAGTTGCAAGATGAAGAAATTGCTATAAAAGAAGGTTATCATTTAGGTAAGATTTTTTTGTGGCTTCACTTCCAGTATTAGTTATTCAATGTCTGACGTAGTAAATGCGTCGAGTTCACTACAATGAGTACAGTCCCAAATGCAAATGTTTCTGTTAATAAGGACATCAGTCAACAATTTAGAGACTGCCGTAGTTACTAGTCATTTGCTAACAGGCTTGTCATGATGGACATTTACTTGGGTTGTTATCAGCCAACATGGAATGTTTTTGCTTAAACCTCCCACAACAAGGAACTCTAATAAATAACTGGAACGATACCTCTTCATTGTTTTTGTGAAGCAAAAATTGACGGGATCCTATTTATTGAGGTGACGTATTTGAAAACTCGTATGTATAGGCCTTAGCTGCCCCAACCACTCAGTATTGAGTGCATAGCATTGTATATAGATAGCATCCTCTCACTGACATATTTATCATCACGATTTAACGCTATATTTAACTAGGCATGCAGGTATA
The DNA here is from genome assembly GCF_004324835.1 of Dendronephthya gigantea. NCBI lineage: Eukaryota > Metazoa > Cnidaria > Anthozoa > Malacalcyonacea > Nephtheidae > Dendronephthya > Dendronephthya gigantea. The sequence continues at coordinate 486,164 of NW_021163098.1, forward strand.
AAGATTTTTTATTTTGCAGCTGATATAATGTCGAGGGCCGCATTTCTTTACGGGAGCCAACTTCTACTAGACGAATACAATGAATGTGTAGCTGAAAAATTAAACATGAAATCAAGCGCATCAACTTCAGATGTAGGCGTCATCCGAGGATTTCAACAAATGATGAACGACTTAGGAGCTTTTCACCCGTATTATACATACCTCGGGCCATATTCAGCTGTAGGTGGTCTCTTCAATACTAAGAAACAGTTCTACCGTATTATCTCTTTGCTTCTTGCCGACCTTGGATTGATCCTTAATATTAGAGTTCCCTCGTCATGGCAAATTATTTTGGAGTTGCAGAATCAAGGAATTATTAGCGAATCCGAGGGCGCTAGCATCAAAGTATGTCTATCTATTGCCAACGAAATGAGACTTAAAACGTACTTTGCTAATAATGGACAGAAAGAGCTATTTTCCCCTGTTCCTAAGCATACAACCACCACAGAACAATCCACCGTTCTCCCTATCTTCCGTGATTACGATGAAAATGTTGTCGTTTGCCTCGTAAGTATCACTAATGATATGGCTGAACGATGTCGTGCCTTTGCATTGAGATTCTTTAAAGATGGTGTAATTGACACAAGAACTCTTCAGAAATCAACTTATCCATCTTCGATTGCCGTTCTTAAAGGAGTTCTTTATTTTAGAATACAAAATTTTCCAAAAGCTTTAGAGTCGTTTGAATTGGAACCTGAGGATAGTCCAGACTACTCGTTGTGCCTTAACGCTAAAGGAATTATTTATATTGAGTTCGGGGAAAGCGAAAAGAGCGTTAAATGTTTTGAAAACGCCCTTAGAGTGTTTTACCAGAATAAAAAGAACTCAAATCAAAGCGCGAGTATAACAACTAATAACTTAGCGTTGATACTATTACACATGGGAAAGCTTGACAAAGCGAGAATTGTTTTAGAAGATGCGATTAAGAAGCATGACGAAAGCTCGTATACTATTGACCTCTGTGCTTTGATGATTAATCTCGGAAGAACCTACCATGAGCGTGGAGATAGGAAGTCAGCAGTTGAAATTTACGAGAGAGTTGAACAGATGCATAACAAATTAACGAACATCCCAGATATGCATGTGATTCATCTTTGCCTTTACTTTTCCATGTCGTTAACCGAACCTGATCAGCATGAACGGTCAATAAAGTATATGGAACGAGCGTTACGACTTGGTCATAAAGTATTTGGTGAATATAGCCTCAGCGTAAAGTTGGCGGAAATCTATGTATTTGCAGGCATTGCTTACAAGCGTTGCAATCTAATTGATGAAGCTCTGGCTTTCTTCCAGCGAAGTTTGAAATTACTTCAACATCTCTTTGGCGATAACCCGCACTCAGGTAGATCGTACACAAAACAATTTTTCTTGCAACTTGGAATGCAGTTTAACTTTTGAGAGATGTAAATTAAATTACGCAAGTGGAAAACTTACTTAGGACCATTTCGTTCATGCTCCCCCACCCCCACCTAACAATCCCTTAGAAATGCCATGCTTGTCTAGCAATCTTGAATATAATCGATTTTTTTCCTTTTCTTTTGACTTTCCACATTAACAAATGATACATAGTAGTTTCTCACAAACATCAGCCAGCCTAGCCTACATTGGTTAATTAATATAATGATCGAGCATAGTCAACTTTTTTATTTTCAGGTAAAGTGTTTTGTCTCAAGCACCTGGGAAATTTTTTCTACGGACGAGGTCAATTAATTAAAGCGGTAGAGAGCTTTGAAAATGCTTTGAAACAGCAAAGGATTCTCTTCCAGGGAAAGCCTTGTATTACGATTTCGGAAACACTAAGTTACTTAGGAAAGGCACTAAAAAGCTCCGAAAAGCTCAACGAATCACTTCAGTACTTTCAAGAAGCAAAGGATATAATGGAGATGACCTTGGGGCCAGATTACGAGCAACCTCTCGCATCAGATATCCTGAATAACATGGGAGCAATTTATAAAGAACTTGGCGACTTGAGGAAAGCTAAAGAATGCTGCACCAAAGCTCTCGATGTGGATAGAAAAAATTCTGAAACTATAAAAACGGTTTCTCGTGTTGTATCCAGTCTTTTTTACCTGGGCGAGATATGTGAAAACCTTGGAGAGCAGGATAAGGCGTTGAAGCATTTTGAAGAAGCAAGAGAGCTCCTATATGTTGCTAGTTCCAAAGATCGTCCCGCTTTGATAAAAATATTGGTCAAGTTGAGTACGAAGTATTTTGAAATTTGTTCCATTGCAAAGAGTATGTTGTGTGTTAAAGAGGCTTTAGAGATAGCCAAAAGCTTCCCTCAAGACGATTCACGTCCTCCTATTGTTTTAGAACTGCTCCAATTGCTAAAAGAAGCTACCCAACGTCAGTAACATCTCCGATCAAGCGAAGATAGACATACACTGTGGCGAGACGGAAAATTTAATTTTTATTAACCTGGTCCAGACTTCCAGTTTCCTTTTACGGCCTATTACTATCAGATAAAATAACAACTTTCACAATAACTAGCCGTCCAGTTTGTCCCACAATTTCTAAAATTAACTATATGATATATATAATAAATTTATTTTTGATATTTAATATTGCTTGTTTTTGTCTCAACTGTAACCTCTTAGCAGTTAGCTCCATTTATGGAATAAATCTTCCAAATTATATTTGTGTTGAATTGTATGCTCGTAATTCATAACATAAGTTGATAAATTGCGTGGATTCTTAAAGAATTGTTCGATTTTTACGCCCGGAATGTTTTGAAGCAATGTTCGTCGCTTCTCGTTTCTTTACATCGTGAATAATGTTCAAGTCTTGACGGCACATGCGCAGTTACGACGTATAAGAAAAAATCGGGTGTTCCGGGGAGTAATTCTTCGCAAATCTGATGAATTTAGTGGATTCACATTATTGCGAGGAATATGAATATATTTATTAGGTAAAATATCGTGACAAAATCACTGAATCGACAACAGAACAAGAACATGAACACGAGGTACTAAAATACATACATCAAACGTTCGAACAAGAGTGACGTCATAAACTATTTTAACACTCCTTCTCAATCGCAGTTCGAATGTTTTTCCTTTTAATTAGGTTTAACTGTAACGCCTGTTAGTTTACGCAGTTTCTTAAATTGTTCCTTTGGAATACCCTTAGTAAATAAATCGGCTAACATGCTGTTTGTTGGACAGTAGAGAACAGTAATTGTTTTCTTCTCTACTTGGTCTCGTACAAAATGATATTTTATGTCTATGTGTTTGGATCGCCCATGGAATTGTGGGTTCTTGGACATGGCAATAGCTGATTGATTGTCCTCATAAATGGTTAATGGGTTCTTAACATCTATGCCAAGATTGTCCAACAATTGTCTTATCCACAATGCTTCTTGAGTAGTAGCAGACAATGCAATGTATTCGGCTTCAGCCGTTGACAAAGCTACGCATGTTTGCTTCTTGCTTCTCCAACTAATAGAAGCTCCGCTCATCTGGAATGTATAACCAGAAGTTGACTTTCGGTCGTTTAAATCGCCTGCCCAATCCGCGTCCGAAAAACCGACACAATCTCGACTAGCATGTTCTGAGTAATGTAGTCCATAATTCACCGTTCCTGACAGATACCGGAAAATACGCTTCACGGCCATCCAATGCTCTTTTGTTGGGTTCGCGGTGAATTTTGCAACATTGTTAACCGCAAATGTTATATCAGGTCGCGTTGCAGATGACAAGTATAACAAACTACCAACTGCTGACTGATATTCTTCTTTGTTACACAGTTCACCATCTTTCGTTGCTTTAACAAGCTTTGAACTCATATCAACAGGAGTCTCGACAGATTTACAGTTCTCCATTCCGAATTTCTTTAAAATACTCTCCGTGTAGCTAGGCTGGCCAATCCACACTTTACCGTTCTCTTGAACTACTTGTAGACCAAGAATATAATTAAGTTTTCCCATGTCTTTCACTTGAAATCTTTTCGCAATGCTTTCTTTGACTTTAGCGATCTTTTCATCAGTTTTACCAGCAAGAATGATGTCATCCACGTGAATCGCAACAATGAAAGTATCACCGTCCTCTTCTTTCACGTAAATACAAGGATCACTTTCTGTTTGGATAAAACCAATTGATTTTAAATGTTCATCCAATACCGAATTCCAGCATCTGGATGATTGCTTTAGACCATATAAGCTTTTGTTGAGCTTACAGACTAAGTGCTCTTTCCGTTTAACTTCAAACCCTTCCGGTTGTTTCATATATACTTCATCTTCTAATTCTCCATTCAGGAAGGCAGCCGTTACATCCATTTGGTGCAACTTCAAACCTCTCTGAACAGATAATGCAATGACTGTCCGGATCGATTCGAAACGCACAACTGGGGAGAATGTCTCGTCGTAGTCTACTCCATATCTCTGAGAAAAACCTTGGGCAACAAGTCTTGCTTTATATCTCTCAATTGAACCATCAGCATTACGTTTCAATTTGTATACCCACTTGCATCCAACTACTCTCCGTCCTTTAGGCAGTTCTATGAGCTCATACACATCATGCTCTTGAAGTGAATTAATCTCTTGTTGCATAGCTTTTCGCCACTGTTCTGCATGTGGACCATGTAATGCTTCACTAACTGTCGTAGGCTCAACATCATCTTCATTAGCAATAGTTACCCATTCACCAAAACGATCAGGTGGACGCCTTTCTCGTGCTGGATGGCGTTGGTTAATCTCAATATCAGCTGCTTGATCATCCTCAACATTATTGTCATCTGACAGTTCGAGAGTTACAAGTTCATCACAAGTTTCATTCTCTTGAAGCTCTTTATTACTGCCAAATTCTCTTTCATTGAATTTTACATCACGACTATAAATAACTCTTGAACTCACAGGATCATACAAGCGATATCCCTTGGTTTCTGTTCCATACCCAAGAAATACACATTTCTTTGCTTTTGGATCAAGCTTCTTCCTCTCATCTTTTGGAATGTGTGCATACACAGTGCATCCAAAGATTCGTAGGTGTTTGACGTCTGGTTTCACTCCAGTCCAGGCTTCAAACGGAGTCATGTTGACCACTCCTTTTGTTGGACTTCGGTTATGTAAATACACGGCTGTTGCAAGAGCTTCAACCCAAAACCTCTGAGCCAGTTCAGCTTGAATCAGCATAGCTCGGACAGCTTCAACAAGTGTTCTGTTGAGACGCTCAGCAACACCATTTTGCTCTGGGGTTTTTGGTATCGTTAACTCATGTTTTACTCCTTCTGATTTCAGGTAGTTCTCAAATTCAGTTGAAGTGAATTCACCACCATTGTCAGTTCTGAGATTTTCAACTTATAGCCACTCGATTTTTCTGCAACTGCTTTCCATTCCAAGAAACGAGTGAAAACTTCGCTCTTTTGCTTCAGTGGATACACCCACACATAACGGGTTTTATCATCGGTGAAGGTTAGAAAGTATTCAGCACCACCACAGGATTTGGTATTTATCTTACCACAGACATCACTGTGCACAATACCAAGTGGCTCTTTCGCTCGCTTTGCACCAGAATTTGGAAATGTACAACGATGCAATTTTCCTTGGGTACATGCATCACAGAATTCTAAATCGTTCTTTGCGTCAAAGTTAAAACCGTCTACTAATTTGTCATTGGACAATTTCTTTAAACTTGGGGCTCCTAAGTGTCCATAGCGTTGATGCCATAACATTTCATTTGAGAGTTCAGTTTCTTCGTTCACAACAGCATTTGAACATTGCAAAATAGGTTGAAAATCCAAATAATACAAAGATCCAACCTTTTTGGCACTAGCAATAACCTTTTCATTGCTACAAGAAATGTTGCATTTGGCTTCCTCAAAGCTAACTGATTTTCCAGCTTCAGTTACTTTTGATACACTTAGTAGATTATAGCTAAGTTTTGGAACCAGAAGTACATTGTAGAGTTTGCATTCTTGCTGACTACCATTTGCAAGGTTACAGTTCACTGTTACAACTCCACTTCCAAGTGCTTTTAAGATCTTACCATCTCCGAGCATAACATCCACAGGTTCCTCAAATTCCACAAACTCTTCAAGCAGACCCAAGTTGTTGCACATGTGGCATGTTGCACCAGAGTCAACAATCCATGATTCACTATTAATTCCACATGCACTGGCAGCTAAACTTTGCATAACAAATCCTAAACTTTCCTTACCAGAATTTGATTGTTCAGCTTGGTTTCCTTTGTTCCAGCGTTGCTTTGAGTCTTTACCATCTTTCCCATTTTTTTCATGTTTTTCTTTAGTCAATTCTTTGCAGAAACGCCTAATGTGCCCTAGTTTCCCACAGTGATGGCACTTAATAGACTTTTTATCAGTCTTTAAGCCCTGGCCCTGGGCCATCATCAGTTGTCTACGCGAGCTTTTCGGTGACTTTTCTCGTTCGCCTAATTTCTTTTCTTCATAAAGTAAACGTTCAGTTACAATTTCCATTATTGGAACTTCGGTGCTTGCTTCTAGGGCTGTTACAAGCATATTATACGATTCAGGAAGACTTGCTAACAATGTCACAACTTTGTCCTCATCTTCCATTGGTGCGCCAATCACTGCTAACTCGTTAAAAATTTCCGTCATCGATTTTATATGACCGGACATTGGACTACCGTCTTTCAGCCTTAAATTGTTTAAACGCCGTCTCAAAGACAGTTTGTTAGCCCACGATTTCTTTTGAAATTGGTCAGACAATTTCTTCCATACAGCTACAGGGTCTTCAGGATCTCCGAGCAAATATAAAAGCGAAGGATCAACCGAAAGCACAATAATCGCCAGTGCTTTATCTCTTCGGCCATTAAACTTCGCCAATGCATCAGCTTCTGATGAAGCAGGAGCTGTCTCAGTCCCAGAAACAATGCTCCACAGCCCGTCTTTCACGAGAGCCATACGACATTGGACTTTCCAAGTCCCATAATTCGACCCATTCAACGGAACGACCGTCACAGTTTTTGATTCCGCCATATTTGTTACGCCACGATCATACCACAGTTTAAGTTAAAAAATACACGCTTTTACGGTCAAATTTATCACAACACAATACTCCTAGAGTTCTTCATACCTCAGCCCACTGGGCCCATAACCTGATGAATTTAGTGGATTCACATTATTGCGAGGAATATGAATATATTTATTAGGTAAAATATCGTGACAAAATCACTGAATCGACAACAGAACAAGAACATGAACACGAGGTACTAAAATACATACATCAAACGTTCGAACAAGAGTGACGTCATAAACTATTTTAACAAAATCCCTTTAAAACAAAACCTGACTGATTAACTGACTGACTTACTGTTTGTTTGAATTTTCGCCACTCATCACAATACTGCAAAGTTTCTCAAACTTTGCACTAAAAACTACAGATAATTCTCGCGGAATAAGAGATACTACACCACGTTTATCTCGGCCCTAACCTGTCCGCTGACCAAACTTGAACCTGCATTCAATCGGTAAAAAGGCGCGGTTACTAAGTCATCTTTCTCTTTTATTACCTTGGTAAGATGGTGAGTTTTCGAAATTATATCTCGTTTTAAATCCTTCATTATCCCGACCAAATTTGTGCCATCTGAAATTTTAGTTGTTTCTTATCTGTATTGTAATATCCGAGGTTGTTATCTTGAAATGTATGCCTAATTTTATGAGATAATTTATATATATTTTTTCCATCAACAAAGACTGCTCGACTGAAGAAAACAAGAAAGCTTCGAGGACATGTAAGCCACGGTCATGGACGTGTTGGTACGTTGTATTATCCTTAATATCCTTCATTTTCTCTTCATAGATAGTAACTATGATAGCTCGTGACAAGTTTAGTAGTTTACTAACTACTTTATGTATTTGATATTTTACATTTAACATTTCTATTTTACCATTTTGAAGGTGATGTATTGATATATTGAAGGTATTGCAGCAGTTGTATTCAAACAAATTATGATTGGGTTTTATTTTTCTGTCAGGTAAACATAGAAAACATCCTGGTGGTCGAGGTAATGCTGGTGGTCTGACACATCACCGAATCAACTTTGATAAATAGTAAGTTCCAAGATCAGTTGTGTCCTTATGACTCCTTGTGCAGTGCTATAACCAATTTGTTGAGGGATCATTCATTAATGTGTAGGTGTTGAGGATAGATTTGATTCCAATCAAACCAATATGGTATTAAATATGTGGACAGTTTGTGTATGTTATAGACTAAGTATCACTCTTAGGTATTCCAGCAAGAGAAACAAAAAGCAGCAACGGAACATGCATTTTTACTAAATTTGCATACTAAATGAATACCCCCTTTAAGGCGCTTTTTTCTACTCATTCAAAATTCACTTGCTGTGAGTGCTTGCATGTAATTAAAGTCAACCTAAAAGCATTTTCATTGGATGGAAACCCTCACAGCAAAGGGTTGCCAATGAAGCATAAACATCCAGCTCATTTGAGATCATGATGTCATAAAGCGTCTTGACAAAACTGAGTTATCATGCACCTGTGTTATTTGTCCCCATTCTTCTAACTAATAATATATTAAAGGGTGAAAATTTTAAATTCTAATTTACAGTTAAGAAAAAATAAAAGGGGTTTCACATAAATATTTTAGCGTGAGTATCTGTATGTGACTTGTTGCCGTGCGAATTGATATAAAATACTCAGGACGCTAATGTAATTTCGATATCATATAATTTATTTCACATAGAAATTCGTTGATACAATCAATAGTTTGAAGAGATGTTCTCTTGAGAGCGTAAAGCGAGACTGTATGCTTACACAAATGTTACAAGTTATTTTATACTATCGTTAGTAAAGGCGAGGCGGAAAAGCAATTAGGATTAGTGTTAAGCTAATTAAGGAGTGTTAAGCAAGAAGTGATAATGAGCTATAAATATGTACAAGTGTTGCTGCCAAGAGGAAATATAAGGTAAATAATATTTGCGGCGTAAAGATTAAACTAGGCGAGTCTATTTCCTAACAGAGTTATAAACTTATAATCTAGGCGAGGTTACATCCTAAAAGAATTATACAAATATTGTTATTAAAAGTTCCTTGCGCGCCGTCCGGAAACCAATAATATGCGCCAAGTTATTCGGTGACAGGGCGCTACAATATGATAAAATTGCTTGATACTTTTGAGTGTTGAATTCATATGCATTAAAGGAAATGATAATTCAGTTTTGTCGAAGATCTGCCTTCTGATTGGTTCATTTTTTACCCAGATCAGCTTGATATTGTAATGGCTACATATATATAACTTAAGTATAAATTAGATTTGCCCTGCTATTGTATTTTACTATAATCAATGTAAGAGTATTTTCATTTTTAGTTATATTATATTTTAGCAAATGATAGGGCTGTAATTTTTGCTCAAGGAAATCCAAGCATTTGATCCAATTTTTTTTAAAGTTTAGCTTTCTTTTGATAGTCTTTGGTCTATTTCCTCAGAAAAAGTGGGCTGCATGCCCTGCACCTAAATTAAACTATAGTGAAGTGGCATTCCATATGTTAAAAATAATCTAGTACATGTTTAATTGGGGTACTCAACTTGAATGTTTTTGTAATGCATTTGAAATCTTACAACTAGTCCTTCAGGATTATGATTGATATTTTTTATTTATAGCCATCCTGGTTATTTTGGAAAAGTTGGAATGAGATATTTTCACTTGACCAGAAATAAGTATCATTGTCCGACAATAAACTTGGATAAACTATGGTCTTTAGTGAGCGAACAAACAAGAGAGAATTATAAAAAGAAAACAGATGGCCCTGCCCCAGTGATTGATGTAGTCAGAGCTGTAAGTGTACTGTGATCAAAATTTTAATTGTTGTGTAATAACATACTATAACCCTAACCTTTTTGTCAAAAATGTTCAGACCAAGCCTTTTGTATTTAGTCCAATTCCAATATTGCATGCAGAAATTAATTTTCAAGTTTCTTCCTCACATTTGACACACTAGAACAATAGGTCATAAACAGAAACGCCATAATTAAAGTAGAAACGTAAGCACATAGAGTAACACTGATGTAACTTTGCCTCACAGCCTTGTGCAACTGACTGGCGTGAATAATTTCTGACAAGGGACATACTAGGTTAAAATACTAGTAGTTTTTAAGTGTTAAGTTGTTCTATGTGGTATTCCTTTGCATCATGGTAATGGTGCTTAAACAGATAAGGGTTTTTAATTCAAACTCGGTTTGTCTGATTGAAGTGCTTTGAAATAACAGGCTACCACAATTAATTTTTTTAGGGCTACTACAAAGTACTTGGTAAGGGCTTGCTCCCGAAACAACCAGTCATTGTAAAAGCAAAGTTCTTCAGCCGCACAGCAGAGGAGAAGATTAAGAAAGTTGGCGGGGCCTGTGTGCTTGTTGCATAGCTCTAATAAATAATCATTTGAATATTTTACTGTGTGTTTTGTTTGCTATACATATTAAGTACCCACGCTATGTTTCTCTTGTGAACCAATTAAACTGAACATGGACACCTAATAAACATGCCTGGATTTTCCTGGGGTCCTAAACACCTGTTACAAATGACCTATTGCAATAATAATGTTCACAAAAGACTGTTGACTTGCGTAAACTCAAGTCCTAATTCAAAACTTGTCATGACACATGAGATGTATACTAACTACATACATAAGTCGCGTTTACAGCACTTTGGCACGGCATGGATAAAATTGGTACCCGTGCCCGGTTTTATTAGTTCTCATGCAGAAGTTGTATTTTAATCTTATAGATGTGAACGAGTTAATTGGTTGCTACAGATGTTCAAACTAGTATATCACTATCCAGTGGATAGCGCATTTGTACAACCACAGTAAAAAGTACCAACCGACAATTTAACGATACTGGTTTGACTGGTCAGTACAGGGTCGTGATACAGGTTTTGAAGAGCAACTTCGCATCGTTCAACACCCCTGTTCACAAGTTACATTTCCCCTGAGTCCCCTCCCACGTCGACACCCCTTCGTAATGTGACGTTTATTTATGCCACGCGACAATTGCAATATCAACTATCAAGTTTGAATTTGAGAATGGCGCATGGTGATGGGAATCGAATGACTAGAACCGATCAAAGTTCAGCTTAGAAATACTTGCTGGACCCTGTTTAACTTTGTAACGAGACACGACTGGGACTTTGGCTTGTTAATAAAATACAATGTAAAACTTCGCCCGGGCAGTATTATGTACGGTTGCATGCAAATTTAATATGTCTCCATTTATTAAACGGGTGGCTGAATTCAAAGATGTTTCGAAACAATATATTACGTTGTATTAAACGATATTTTATTTCAAGAAATATGGTTGAACCCAAAATAAAAGAGTTCAGCTTTGAGTTGTGCCGTAAATATCTTGGAGGGGAGTGGAAGAAAACACCCTTGGCAAAGTTTGAAATACAACGAGTTCAGTGAGTTTTATATCGTGTAATCGTGATTAGTCTGTTACTTTTAATTGATGATACAATTCTGATTGTTTCAGACCGCGTGCAAGGCATGTGGTGATGTGGCTATTCAGTTTTGAATATCTCGATATAATATGTATTAAGTTTCAAATATGTATACGGAGTAGCTGTCTTTGCTATACCATTCAGTTAGTCATATATTCAGAGTTCAGACCAATACATTCCCCTCGAATTAGCAGTTTTTCTTGACCAGGCTACCCAGTGCAGTCGTGCAGTGCATATGAGTGATTAATGACTGCAAGAACTGCCAAATATTGTCTTATGATGGAAAAAGTTTAGGTGGGTGATCAAATTTTTTTCACAAATAGGTCATACAAAATCCTGATGATATTCCCAATATTTTGTAGTGATTCCATTCAGTGGCTTAGCCAGCCTGAAGATTTAGTCATGCTATGCAAATTTTACATTATTATCATTATTCATTTCTTTAGAAATTCATTGTTTTCATAGTCAACCAACACCAAAATATTAGCATAGCATGACTAAATCGTCAGGCTGGCTATGCCACTGATTCCATTTTATCAACTAAGAGTACTTTTATCAGGGTAACCTGAATGTCTGCAAAATCTCTAAAACCGAACTTTAGTTTAAGTGGTGCAGCACAATGTGGCTGTCCATAATCTGCTAGAGTAAAATACACATAATATAAAATATGAATGGCAAAAATTAGCAACAACTGTGTGAAACAATTAAATGGTATTTGTAAGTACATGTAGTTCATGTACCTGCATGTCAAATTGTTTGAGGTGATGAATTGTACCCAGTCTATCAACCAAAAGACTAGACGGCAGAAACTAGGTTAAGTTGGAGGTAATAATTTTGAGGTACTTGAGTAAAGACCAAATAAGGAATTTTGAGAGTTTATCAAAGGATAGGTTTGCTTTCAAATGAATAAAATGTTCATTTGTATTATCATGGAATTGATGGTAAAATCACTGACCTACATAATAGGGGGAGATTGTAAGCATGCCAAGATTAAAGGATGATGAGATGAGAAGTTAGAAGATAGACTAGCCTGGCTACATTTAGTAAATTGAGAAATTGTATTAAAGCAAAATTATATCACGTCAACTACCTTGACATGTTTGCAGTCAGTGCAACCAAATAGAAAGAAAGTAAGTAGAAGTAACAATCCACCTGAAGGGCACCAAATATACAATATCTAAATCTTAAGCGCTTGCCTTGCCACCAAGACTATGGCTTGTGCCCTGGGGCAATATATAAACTTCAATACAAAATCAATTTCAGTAGATTTGACGATATTATAAAACAAGTATACTATATTTGCTCTGGTCACATCATGGATAGTAAAATCACTATCATAAATCACTTGATCATAAAATCAACTATCTATGGTCACATATAGCTGATAGTGATAGTCTGTTTCGCCTTGCTGGTAAAAGCTCTCAAATATTGCGACCAGGGGCGTAACTACAACGATAATTGCGGGGTGAATATACATTATTCAGAATATTCACTATTGCAATTACTTACAAAAGAAATCCGTAGGGCAGAACTGAATATGAATATTCACCCCCCCCAATTATCGTTCTAGTTACGCCACTGATTGCGACACAAACTTATGATGCAATTGTTAAATTAACATATTTCCAGATTCCAAATGTTTTCCAGGGAATCTTCGAGAAAAAAGCACTAAAATTTGTATAATTGCAAAGTTTTGCTGCAAAATGTTGTAATTTACGGAAAATATAGCTATGCGAAGTTTCAAATTTTAATATTCGGCCCGAATGTTTAACTTTAAAGGCTCGTGTACACTTGCAATTTTTGCTACGATTTTATGGGCGATTTTCTTCTTTTGATAGATGTGAACGAGTGGTTTATTACCGATGTTTAAATAAGAGCTCATACCAATGGCTCATACACATCGGAGCATTCGTAACTAATTACTCGTTCACATCTATCAAAAGAAGAAAATCGCAAGCTCTTGCACGTACGTTCGCGAAATCGCACGTCCGGCTTGCGCGTTGATGGCCGCCTTGAAAGTACACTACAGTTCTACAGCTGTCATACGCACAAAAAAAATTAACTGCAACGGCCGCCCATTAGTTCCACATTTCCGCACGTAATACAATTTTAAAACATTCGCGACTAAACTTTGCAATTATATCAGTTATTTCTAGCTCACTGCAAATATGTTTACTTTCTACGCAGATCTAAAATTAGCCTATATTGGCGCATAAGGTCGATTCATTTTCACTTAAATTGCCTTTATTTTCTGACTGATAAATACTGACCGTACTCACATCATTGTCAAATTCTAATTAAATGGTAACCAAGCATCAGCAGTATTACTCAATCTATTTCGAATCATGTGGTGTAACAACTGCCAATAGACATCACGCTCGATAGCAGAGTACTTTAGCAATTCGATACAGCACTACTAGTCTGTTGTACACGAAAGAAAATGGATATTTTCCGGGGGTAACGTTCTCTAGAGTTCTCAGTTTTGTTTTTTACGCCAAAACAGTCGATAAAAACGATAAAAGTAGGAACTAATTTAATATAACGAATTGAAGTTAACGAGTTCACGGCAACCAGGTATATAATCCATCGTAATTATCGCTACTCTGGTTTTAATAAATGAAAGTAATCAGCACAACAAAGATTAACTTTCACGACCCAACGTTTCGACACTCCGGTCTAGTGTCTTCATCAGGGGTGATCTGATGTTGAAACTCAGTTCCTTATATACTCTCAAAATGACGTCATCTATCAATCAGATGTAAATATTCTTTTGGCAAATAGCTTCCGTCATCCCTATTTAGGGCACAAAGACTGCATTAATATGCCAGATCAACATCAAATCACCCCTGATGAAGACACTAGACCGGAGTGTCGAAACGTTGGGTCGTGAAAGTTAACCTTTGTTGTGGTGATTACTTTCATTTATTAAAACCAGAGTAGCGATAATTACGATCGATAATTTAATATATTTAGCATTTTTTCGCGTGGAACCGACGAGTTCGTGGAAAACTGATTTAGGATAAATAGAAAGGAACAAACACGTCGTGCGTTTGTAATAAAGATTTCATGAAGGTTTCTTATGGAAGTAAACCTTTGAATAATTGGGGTGAATCTGCTTTTGTTTTAGTGGTGGCTTGACGAATCATTTGTTTGTTTGTTCCTTGCCAAATGATACGAGAGAGAAGAATCCTAAAAGCATAAGCAAAGTTCTTCTTCGTCTCTATGGAGCGTTCTATAGCGACATGTCGGATAGCACAGTACGAATGATGGAAGAATGTATGATTTGTGTTCTGTTAGCGGAGAAAAAAATGGGACCTGACCTGTATGGGATATTTCCAGAGGGAAGACTGGAACAGTTTATACCTGATGTAAGTTGTTAATAAAAGGAGATTTAAGGGTGTTATAATTTTAACGAAACAATACTGAAATTTATTGAGACAATATATATACTCTCCCGGAATGTTATTTGTATCATATTGACAAATACAGTACCAAATTTTCTGTTTTCTAGGTTCGATCTTTAACAAGTACTGAAGTGCGACAGCCTCAATTATCCCGACAGATAGCCGAACATGTCGCTGCTTTTCATAAACTGACATTGCCGTTGTCGAAGGAGGGAACCTGGTTTCTAGAATCACTGGAAAAGTAAGCACGACCATGCTTAAATATTTTTTGTGTTTCACTAAACGGATGCATATTCTACCTCGGATAGTCTTACTTTGAATGGCAGAACAAAGTGCGAAATTTTTGCTGAATCCAAGATGTGAACAATGGTATAGACACGAGTTGTGATATCTTGATTCGATGCAAGATCATCATCTTGAAGATCATCATCAGACTCACTGATTACAAAACATTACCGGATAAAACCAAGCTACCAGCCGATCTAATTTTAAAGCTATAAAGATGTGTAGGTGTCATGCAAAAAGGACAAGTTTTGAAAAATGCTTTTGCTATGCATAGAGTTTCACTGAAGAAACAGCATGCATGGACTTAGATTTTGCAGAATGAAGAACTCCAGAATTGGTAGTGACAAGTAGTGGAATTCTTCATTCTCCCAAATTTAAGACGTATAAATAACTTCATGCTGTTTTTCAAACTCAGGTTAAATTCGTGGGTTTTTTTCATAACACGTACATCATCCTATAGATACATGTAGATCGACGTGACAGCTCCGTTGTTTCGTCCGAATGCGCGTCGGACGAAATGTCGTGCATTTACAGGTATAAAGAATGATTGTAATCAGTTTATATAATGATGATTTTGCGATAAAATAATGGAAGAGTTATTGTGTCCATACTCTTGTTAGATGTTATTTTTCGGACTTTGTCTTGTCATTTTATTTTTGAACTGTCGGCAGCTGCTGGTTTTCAGTCTTACTTTCCTGGGGCCGGTTGAATAATAGACTAGTTAACTTTTAACTGTAGTTAAGGCAGAATTAGCCAATCAGAGTCGTGTATTTTCGAGTTAACTAGGGGCGCTTTTCTTTATACAGTAAAAACAGTCAGACCGGCTCTGTTGTATTTCAGTACAGACAGATTACTGCTGTTTTAGAGTGTTTTAAAAAATCTGCATTCAGATTTAATGTTATTTACATCTGATTAGCAGGGAAAATGCAGTTTCACCACTATATTTTTAACGAGATACTCAATTTCAATTCAAAATACGACCGGTCTGACCATTTTGGCAGCTTAATGGAAAGCGCCCTAGGAGTTAACTATGCAAACTGTAGTTAAAGAGTTTATACAACCGGCCAGCGTTTGTCAATCAGGAAGGCCTCAAAACGATAAACGTGACAAAAACAGAATGAAAATGGAGACGCTCGAAAAAGACTTTTTCAGCCCTTTAGGCAGTTGTTTTGGCACGTTTTGATAACGTGTTTTGAACAATGTTCCTATTTTGTCTCCAAAACCACATGTTATATTTATTTAAATACATAGGTTCATAAAGGAGATAAAAGAGCTTAAGTTCAGCGATTCCGCAAAATCCAGAAAGTTGAAAGAAATTTTAGCTCTATATGATATAGATGAAGGACTTCAATTCATCAGGTACAAAAGTCTAAAAATTATATGGTTCTGCTGAGATTTTCATAGCCTGCAGGAAGAAATACGATTTTAAACTCCCAAGTGTTTTACATATTTTCCTAAATAAAGATTTAAACTGATACCCATACCAATTTAATTGTATCCCTATACAACTACATCTATAGTAAAGCCATGACTGTATGATAATATATATTTGTCTTACGGCAGTAATATTTTACTTTGTAGCTATTATTGTATCTTTGCAGATCAGTTGTGCAGAACTGCGACTCTCCGGTTTTGTTTTGTCATAATGATATGCAACCAGGTAAGGTGATTTTATCAGCAAATTCATTTAAAACCAGAACTATAATGAAGCATCTTTTAACCCCTTTACGTTTCTCCGAATTTACAGGAAATCTTTTAGTGAAGACTTATGAATGTCTCGAGGTTGCAAAAATCAAAGTGATTGATTTTGAATATTCCTGCTATAATAACAGGTACAGTGAGCAATATAACTTAAAACTAATAAAATACAGACTTTTACCTATTTTTGACGTAAGAATAAAGGTTTATACACAACATTTCAAGAATGGAAAGATCTTAAGCGAGATATGTACTAACTGCATGTAGGCTGGTACATGTGTCCTTCTTAGGCTAACGCAGCTGCAGGTGCTCGGACGTTGTATACGATCCATCGCAAAGATATTTTCATCGCTATATGAATCACTAATGTAATATTATTTTTTATATATTTTTACGCGAAAAACACGTTATTCTAACTGTAGTGCTGTAGGAAAGACGTAACGTTTTTGTACTATTGCATGCAGGTGTACGTGAAGGTTTGCATGTTTTATGGTTGCATATCATTTCAACTTTCTAATCAAAATGTCAATTGAGGGGCTGATTACATGGGTCATTTTCAACCCCGGCGTTGAATTCAGCCCTGTTGACCGAGATGAATTTTTTTTCGATTACATGAATAATTTCAACCCCGGGGCTGAAAACTTCAGCCCTGGGTTTGAAAATGCCCGCGAATAATAAAAAACCGCGGGAAATTCGTAAACATGGCCGGTGAAAATTTTAAAAGAATCGTGATGCTTGTTTTTTTTCAATTTGGGGTAATGATAACGTTGATATTGCAATGTTATGCTATGATCATAGCGTATAAGCGTTTACAACAGAAGCGGACGTTGCTGCTTAGCGCTTATTTGTGCTCGAAGAAAAATAAATGGGTTGCAAGGAGGAAGCATCTCATGCTTCGTAGACTACATCGGAAACCGAGAACGACATGGGTGGTAAATGGAAGAACAGACCAGTGGTGGAAAAATTTAGCAGGTGAAAATATCCCACCCGGAACTTGGAAAAAAATGTTTAGAATGAGCAAAGAATGCTTTTTCAAATTAGTAGCCGAATTGGATCCAGTGATTAGGCCAAAGCCAAACACCCCAAACTACAGATTTCTTCCAACTGATAAAAAAGTAGCGGTCACTTTGTACTACCTTAAAGACACGGGCTCATTGTGGATGACGGCAAATGCATTTGGTATCCACCAATGTACGGTTACAAAAGTGATAACAGAGGTATGTTCAGCCATAAACAGGGTGTTGGGACCGAAATATATCTATTTACCAAGAAATAAGGATGAAATGAGGCAAAAGGCTTCAGAATTCGAACTGAAATTTGGCATGATACAGGCTTTCGGCGCCATTGACGGGACGCATATTGCACTCAAACGCCCACCGCAAAACTCGCAAGATTTCTTCAACTATAAACAATTTTTTTCTCTGAATGTCCAAGCTGTGTGTGACAGCAACGGTAATTTCATGGACGTGGAATGCAGATGGCCAGGCTCGGTGCATGATGCAAAAGTTTTTGCGAACTCATCTATTTGCAAAAAACTTAATAGTGGACAGCTACCTACCACAAACCTCACAGTGCTCCCTGGACAGAATGGTGTACCTAACTACCTTATTGGGGACCCTGCATACCCCCTCACTCAATTCTGTTTGAAGGAGTATCAGTCTTGCTCGAATAATGGTCAAGTGATATTCAACAACATGCTTCGATCAGCCAGGAACCCGATCGAATGTGCCTTTGGGAGGTTGAAGGCCCGCTGGGGATTTTTAAGTCGAAAAGTGGATTTGAAATTTGATTCCATACCAACTGTTATATATAGTTGCTTCGTTTTACACAATTACTGTGAAAGGAATAAAGGTGATTTGTTGGATCAGGATGAAATTCACTCTCAGATGCAACAGCATGTGCAAGATGAAGTGCCAAATATGCCAGATCAAGTGTATTCATACAATAACTTGGAAGGGGAACTTGTTCGAACAATTCTAACAGAATATATTACACACAATTTACCAGATAATTATTACTGAAAAAATTAAGCATTGAGGGTCAATCTCATTGAAATCAACAACAATCAATCCAGACACTGCTTAGGCATGCCAACACAAGATGTTCTGACCTTTTATACACAAACTCTCAGTCTAAATTACGGATATTTGACCAATCAGAGTTTAACATGTTTAAAAGGTTTAAGCTCACATTCAGATAATAATGTAAATACAGACTGTACCCATCACAGAAAAGACTGTTTTACCAAAATAGTTTACATTAGTTTAAATACACAATATGTATTTGTGTTGTAAAATTTTATCCTTCCTTGTGAGCATTATAAAAAATAGCAATGTAACATAAGTTATAACATAATGTAAAATATGTAATGCAGCATAACATAAAACTCAAATATAAATTGTTCCTTTAGTTTTAATATACACCCCCAATTTTCATAAAACATCTAATTATGACTTCTGTTTATAGAATGTTATAAGCACGAGATTGGTCAGAATTATTTTCAGCATGACCAGACAGCTGTGAATTAGAGCCTTCATAATTGAACTGATGTGTTCCAAAGTTATTATAAACTGCTGGATTAGGATTGTGACCAGAATAGGAATAGGATTGACCATTTTGTTGCATAAAAGATTGACTCATTATTTGCATTGATTGTGTCATACCTTGGGCTACTTGCACAATAGATTGACTCATTTGCTGCATGGCATTTGCAAATGTCAGATCGGATTGTTTAATAGCTTCGGTAATATCCTTCTTAAACTGTGAATCTTCCTTAGACTCCTTCAATAGTAGTTGATCTCGTTGGGCGGCACTCAACTGGCGCTCCATGTGTTTTCGTTTATTGTCGATTAGTTGTGGAATTGCAGCAGCAACTTCGGCTTTCCGCTTCAGTTTAGAACCATTGGCTGTGTCGTTTCCCTCAATTTGGTCTGCTGTGGCCATCCCACCATCTACACTGTGTGAAAGAGGAGTAACAGAATCGGATACAGGGTCATCGTTATGATCGTTAAAAAGATCCTGTTCATCGAGTAGGTTTTCAGAGACGTTCACTTCCTCGGTGCATGTTCCACAAGACAATGGTCGAGTGGCAGAAGAACCACCCCATATTTGTACCAGCTGATCATAGAATTCAAGTATGATCTTGCCGCTACCACTACGACGTCCAGTTGTCACTGCAACAGAGAAATTCTGTCGAATCTCTTTTAATTTTTCATGGATACGTTGGTACCCCTTTTTTATGAGTTTCTTTTCTTGCTCCTGCTGCTTTCGTAGCTTTTGTTTCTCCAATTTTTCGTCTTGACTAAGTGAATCATCACTTCGGTTGATTAATGGGCTAGTAACAGCGGATGGCGGACCAAATTGTGAAGGATCGCTGGCATAAATCGTAGCCATCTCAAATCTTACAGCTTCGTATTGTTTAACTTTATCGGCGTTGAAATCACAATTCTTGAACTCCATTTGAGTTTTATAATTAGCCAAGCATCGTATTAGCGTATCAACTTTATTGTTGTCCCAACGAAACCTCTTTCCGCGAGAAACAATGACGCTTTCTGTTTCTTTTTCTTGTTCAGCTTCGTCTGCTTCGATTAAATCGTCATGTATGGTTGACTCCATTTTGTTTCAGTCACGTGCGTAAATGGCACTACTACGCATGTTCGAATAACTTCAGCCCTGGGTTGAAACGATTACATGACAAATTTTCAGCCCCGGGGCTAGTTTTACCCCAGGGTTGAGATTTCAGCTCGGGTAGCTCAGGCAGGGATGAAATTTCAACCCCGGGGCTGAATTCAACCCTGGAGCTGAAAATTTGTCATGTAATCGCGCATTGTATTTTATAGGATATTAATAGTTATGCAGGGCTGAAATTTCATCCCGGTCAACAGGGCTGAATTCAACCCCGGGGTTGAAAATGACCCATGTAATCAGCCCCTGAGTAAGCATTACTAACTTTAAAGGTTGAACAATTTTATTTCTGTTTAGAGGATTTGATATCGGCAACCATTTTTGTGAATGGGTAAGCGACTACAATTACCCTCATTATCCATATTTCATTGGAGACATGACCAAGTATCCATCACATGATCAGAAGGTAAGATACGTACTCGATGACTCAAGATAGTCGACATTGGCGTGAGAACTTACAGAAAATGTGAGTCGCGCAAAACTCCGAAAATCATATCTTTATTCTCTCAAAGACTGGTGATGGTATATACTATTTGGTATAACCCCGATGGTATAACCCCGATGGTATAACCCCGACCGGTTGCTAACCTGTGAAATGCCGTTCTTCCAGTACTCCTCCACGCAGATTCTTTATTCATTTTAATCTCAACGTTGATAGACCTGTGCACATTCATGCAGTCTTTTTCTTTCCCCGCACATTTCGATTCTAACATTAAGAGCTAGTCAACTTATTTGTTTCAGGTTTTCTTTGTGCGTACCTACTTGCAAGCGTTACACGAAGGCGAGAACGTGTCCGACGAAGAAGTTGAGAAGGTTATTGTTGAAGCAGACAGGTATCTAAAGCATAAGACCTTATATAGACCTTGTAAAGAATAACATGCGTGGTTTGTAAGAAAATGAACCTTTACAAAATGTGACAAAGCTGATGGTTTTTGCAACCTGGCTTGACCGCTTGAAGTGTAGTTAGGTAGGAGATGTATATTCATATACGTTTATGTTTAATCAATTGGCTTCATTAGGGCACGAAAACAAAGGGGAATTTCGTTTTAGACCAGTCAACATATCTGTTTACATTTTCGGTTGGCCAATCAGAATGCATAAATCTTGACTACTTCCGGTAAAAAGTTACATCATTTGCCATTTTACATGAAGTATTGAAAATGTAGGAATTCTGAATGGTTCTGCCTGAAAATGTAATTGTATATGCGAATACGTTCAAAACGAAATTCTTCCCTGTTGGGCACGAAACAAAGGTGTGAATAAGCGTCTGTAGCTTAGTCTTTGATACCATTTGAATGACACTTGAATTTACTGCATGTGTGTTCGTTCTCTCTGACTGAGGCTGAACAGGTGACATGTATAAATTTCAGAGGTAGCTGTTCGAACTGCGTTTAACTTAAACGGTGGATAAGTTCAAAATGGAAAACAAAATTATCTATTTATTTAACATTTGAGCTAAAATATTTCGATGTAAATAGATTATTTTCAATGGATAAATTTAATTTTTAATGCATAAGGTGTAGGTTCAGTAATTCAAAAGATGTATAAGAGTATTTTTAAACTTCGGCTTATCAACCGTTTAAGCTTAAAACGCCCTTCGAACAACCGACCCCAGGCGAATATCTTGTCGTTGAGGTTGTTATGATTTTTTTTTTGGCTTAACGTTTTAGCTTGCTATGATTCTGTGTTTTAGATTATCTTTACTTTCCCACTTCTTCTGGGGAATGTTTTCCATTCTTCAAAGCTACAAATCAACAATAGACTTCGGATATCTGGTATGTAGTTATATATAGCAGCAACAACGATATGAATAGTACACAGTATAGATCTGGTTATAATTGGTTTTTAGATATGACCATTTCTATACAACAGCTCAAAACGCTGACCTATATATAATAATGTCTGGTTTCCATTCATTCAGATAGGCAGCGCGGAAATTAGTATAGACTTAGCCGCAATTCTCAATACTTAGACTTCAAACTTGGTGAGAAAAAGATTTATAAATTCTCAAGAAAATATGTCTTGCACAAAAGATTGAAGCTTGCACACGGTAAAAACAAATCGTCTGAATTAATTACCTTGTGTATACTTTAAGCCTCAAAATGGCCATTTCACAGCGGTCAAAGTGTATGATGAGCTGTCAAAAGATTGCAGAATGCGTATTCAGAAGAAAAATTGAACTATTTTAAAATATTCAAAAGGTTTCTCTTTGATAGCGGTACAGAAATGCACAATTGTGAACCAGCGATTGAATTTTTGGATTCAGACGTCTTAAACACCAATTTCTGCGGTGTCATTCAGATGCGATAGAATATTCTATGTGCATGTGTGGAGTTAATAGTGACCGATTTGGTTACAGAAATAAAGACAAATTTACATTCGGACTCATCGGTATAGAGATGACTTGTTCACGACAATTACGGCTAAATGGAAACCAGGCTTTATAATTCGCATAGATTTGTATTGGTTAGGGCACAAAATGAACTGAGAAGTATATTGTAGATTTGAGAAATTACACGCACACTCCCGGTAACATGCGACAAGGGCAAAATTCCTGGAGGGGGGCTATATATAATCCTTGGAGATTTCTGGCTGGGCGATATTATCGGCGCGGGACATATTTTCTGGGCTCTGGTAGATGTGCTTATACTCTACGCTCAGCTGACTGGGACGTAAAATATTTTGCTTTTATTTTGCTTGTAGGAATACGCATTGTATCGACTGGAGTGTTTTGAACATTTTAAATATCTCGCAGATGACGAAAGAAGCGAGGGCAAAAAGACGTTGTGTATCAATGGCAGTCACTAAAAGAGAATAATATATGCGCATCGGTTCCAGTTTACGTACATAAGTATTTTCAGTTTATCTGAAAATCTATACTTTTTTTTGCATTCAAATGCATGTAATCACTGCCATGATTAAGCTATACAAGAATGCCGAAAGTTCAAAACCTGGTAGGTATACTAAAGTATTTTATTCGGGTATATTATAAAACGACTCGTAATTAGGTTGATTGTGTATATATAGGAAACGCACATTTTACATTTTGTTCATTTTACAGTATGATATTTCAGCATAATTATATATACAGGGTGTTTCATAAATCCTCAGCCTTGAAATTTCTGAAGAAATCTATACTTTGTAATTAGTTCAAGGCGACGTTCACACGGCGGAACCATTTTCGTTCGGTTTCCTTCTGCATGTGAACAAGTAAAACCGTACGTAGCTTAAGGCATGAAAAATTTGGCCCTGGGAAATTTGAAACCTCTTTTTTAAAATCGTGACTGTTGATTTTTTAGCTATTAACTAGAGAGACGATGAAGTGGAGTTTTAGTATGATTAGAAAATTGATTACGAAAAAAGAACCTCCAATATGTTGCAAAGAAATGTCTGGCAACTTTACAGCGATTTAAATAAAAAAATAAGCACCGTTCTACAATATAGTTTTTTTTTACCTCGAGATCATTTGTTTAAAATTACTGGTTTTTGATCTGCCACTTTGACAAAAACAACACGCCGCCATTTTGAAAGTTGGCTTGGGTGATTATCGCGTAATAATCCAACGTTGCTTGACCAATCAGAGTCCAGGATTAAGAGCAAGTAATACGATTTATTTTATTATTAAGCGTCGTTTTTGTGCTCAAATGCAAAGCAGATTTCCAAGGAAATTTCTACGTTGGGGATTTTTGTATACTCCCTGCCTATTTTCTACCTAAGTAGAATTCACATGTCTAACAGAAAGTAGATTTTATCTATTATCATAGCCCAGTCTTACGCTCAAATATATTTGAAATTACATACATAGATAGAAATACATCCAATTAATTATTCACCTGATCAAAGCATTACAATATATTGACGTTCATGCATCTATCAGGCGTCATGGCCACACAAGATATCACTTAAAACGTAAGTCCAGATGAGAATAATACTAATGTGTGCTTAAGGCCATGTTACACGGTGCGATTATCTTTGCAACTTGCAATACATTTCTACTCTAAAGAGATGTAAATTAGTGAATAGTCTTCAAAATGTAAGTGTAATGAGCGCCATCGAGCGTAATAAAGACAAAAGTTCGGCAGTTGCCAAATTTACGTCTCTCAAAAGAAGAATTACCTTGCAAGTTGCAAGAAAAATTGCACCGTGTAACAGGGCCTTTAATTTCACCTAAAACATAATTAAGGTTGTACTCTGCTTAGGCTGTCTGCAATAGACCTTTCTTATAATGAAGGTACAGCCAAAATGCAACAAATTCGCATATGATTACCAGAAGGCATCAGTTTTTAAACACGTAATTGTGTCTTCTTTTAATCCGAATCTAACTGCATTGTCTTTAACCAGAATATACCATTAGGTGTAATATAGAGAGCCCAATATGACATACTCTAAAAGGTATAAGCAGAAACTAAGCTGAGGCAGTCTGTTTTGGTTAGCAACAGATTTTTTATGTGGTATGCAGAACTTACCCGGGATAAAATCATAATATAAACAATAACATAATAAAATATATATAATGAAAAGAAACTTCAATAAAACGATGTCCATAGAAGACTCTTCTGTATTGATATATTTACGGGTTTCTCAGGGCCGTCTATGGAACTTAATTGTGGGGGGTAGTCATATATATTCGTCTATATATACTGTTTTTATATATTGTTTAATATATAGTCATATTTATTGTTTTTATACTTTTTTTGAACATGAATAATTGAATAGCTATACCCTCCCCCTCCAATAAACTTTCTAACGTCGGCACTGGGGATTATTTGTAAAGAGGACTCTAAGATATATAACTTAGCATTAAATGTGGTATAACAACTGCCTAAATAGACAAAACACTTCTCGACGTTTCGACCTGAGGGCCTTCGTCAGGAGAGCCTTTGTCTATTTAGGCAGTTGTTATGCCACATTTGATGCTAAGTTGTTTGAAGACGCTGCCACGCTGCTCCTTGGTTATATTGGAACTTATCTAAGATATATAATTGAAGAATAATTCTAAGGAAATTTTATCACCGCACAAAAGCGCAAGAAAAGCGGTAGAATTTATCAAACTATGTCTATGACGTTTTTCAGAAAGGCTCTGACTGCCATACTACTAGCTTACACGAGTTCGCGAACTCATTTCACGTACCTTCTACAAACATGAGTTCTCAATTGTGGGTTACATAAAAAGCATATTTGATTGATTCTTCCCACATTTCTTAGGCGCGACGCCATATTGAATTTCTAAATTAGCGCGCTACGTCAGGCATGCTTGGTGGCCATATTGACCTGCATTTGTGGCCATGAAAATGCATATAATCGTCCAGTGGCGTAGTTAGCCTGACGATTTAGTCTTGATGCTATATATATATGCAAATTTTATGTTATCGTTATTCATTTCTTTAGAAATTCGTTGTTTTCACAGTCAGCGTTCAGATTTGTGCAAACTGTTCTTGTAATTTATATATTGACAAAAAATAAAAAACCCCGCAAAAAAATACAAGTTTTATGTGCCAATAGATGCGTCAAACTGGATTCGAAAAATGTGGCCGAAAACATATGAGTTGTCAAAAAAGGCAAGTTCAGTCCTAACGCTTTTAACAACTGGCATTTGCAATAAAATTAAAATGTAGCTATAAAAGCTGTTTTTAATTAATAGACGGAACATAATCAATGACAACGTCAATGAAGCTATTGAAAACAGTGCAGTTATTGCTATATTGGCCCTAGCTCCATTGTGTTTACCAGGTGCCAGAAAAGATCAATTTAATAAAACATTTCTGTTGTTCTAATTACAAAGTATTGAAAAAAAATGTTTAGGTTACATGACTTATGTACACAATAACTATACGAATAACAAGATGCATGGATATAATTCACGTTTACGCAGATTTGTCTAGGATACATAATTTATGCCTGTATATGATATACAGGGTGTAAAAAAAACGCAAGCAGTCAATATTCATGACATCATATTCATCAAAATTCGCTTTTGCCTTTGGTCGCTTTTTATAAGTAGAAGACAAAAGATTATTTATGAATATTTTTATACACTCGGTATAATTTTATATACGAATAAAATATATCATTTACGTTAATTCATTAACGCAAGTTTGTTTGGGTAACATAATTGATGTCGACAATTAATATATATATATATATATATATATATATATATATATATATATATATATATATATATATATATATATATATATATATATGTATATATATATGTATATATATATATGAATATTCTGTAAAGAGGATGACTTCTTCAGGCATAAAATAATATATATTTACTCCAAACGTTTCGCCGGTTAGGGCTTCTTCAGTGGAGAAATGGTTGCCATTTCTCCACTGAAGAAGCCCTAACCGGCGAAACGTTTTATGCCTGAAGAAGTCATCCTCTTTACAGAATATTCACATTAATACCAGGCATGGCAACCAAAACACCTTCATATATATATATATATATATATATATATATATATATATATATATATATATATATATAATATATATAATATATATATATATATATATTATATATATATATATATATATATATATATATATTATATATAATATATATAATTATATATATAAATATATATATATTATATATATATATATATATATATATATATATATATATATATATATATATATATATAACAATATATCATTTTACGTTAATGGCGACTTGCGCTTTAGACTAATAAAGATTAGACGGAAGTAATAAGAAGGAAATAAATCACCACAGCTCGAAAAAGCATAATAAAATTAGTGCCAGTGCAAATTAAAATATATATATAGCTATGCGAATTAAGTTGACAAATTTTGTATATACACTTTTGTTTTACGTGCGGAAATGCATGTGTAACGAAATTAGCTATATACACCGGTAACACGCCTCTGGTATATTAGTACAAAAATATAGCTGTATTTTCCGTATTTCGCAAGCAAACTTTGCAATTTTACTAGCTTTAGTATGCTCTTCCATGCAGAATATTCTTTTTATCACCGAGATAAACAAAATACCTATATACGAATTAAAATATATCATTTACGTTACTTTTTTCGTTAATTTATCTACGCAAATTATACATTAATTGTTATTCGTATAGTTATTGTGTACACACATTATGCAACCCAAACAATTTACTTTGATTAATACTAATAGTGATATCGCACGATAGTCGCACGATTTTCAAAAAGCAAGTAATCATTTTAAAAGCAGCAACCATGCACAAGGAATAAACAATGAATTAACCCCCTGTTTCTAAAAAGCAGTGCATCATTCTCGCAAACTCATAAACACTATAGTAGGAGGCGATTCTACATCGCCCGATTTCAGATTTCGCTGTTGGAGAACAAACATAAGTTATTATTATTTTAATTTTGTTTTTTTTAATTAAAAATAAGATCTTTTTGTAAATATATTTGATTACATTGCGTCTAAATACAGCAGTTCTTTGTTCTTACAACATTTATTAAAAATCGGTAAGCTTCGTCAAAGTCACATTTAGAAGTCCTGAATTTTGCAAAATCTTAAATTTACTACACATGCACTCTAATGCTAAATGATAGTTAAAAAGTTTTAGATCCTAACCTAGTAAGATTACAATAAAATCAGTTGACATTTCATAAATATTTCTAAAGCTCTGACTTGCTTTTGAAGAACTAAATCAAGTCAACAAGACTGAACGTGAAATCAGAGACGTATTTTCTAGGCTTCATGTATCTAAATTTCTGCAAATAAAAAGGAATGATAAACGTGTAACGTATTAGGATTACAAACTGCTAAATTAAAAATAAAATATATATCGAAAGTAGAAACATATTTAACGATTGAAAATTATTTTTTTGATGACAATTTCAAATGTGACATATGAGAACAGGTTAGGGTAAACACGAGGAAATGAAAGACATATTACAAATTTCCTTTTATATTAACAAATGTAGCTTTTTATTGACTGAAGGTGTGTGATTAGTTATTACCTATGATATATATAGAAGCGGCATTTCCAAATCCAGCATTTCCAAATCCAGCCGAACAAGGCTTTGCTTGCCAGAAATTGTTACAGATTTCATGTTGAGGTTTTTCCAAAGCTACTGGTGGTAAGTATTTATCTTTTCTCCCTACCTGCATTTTAACCTGGAACGATATGATCGCTTGCTTGTTTTAATAGCTAACTGTTGTGATTAGTATTTTATTTGTGCTACAAAAATGGAAATCTTAAAGTCCACGCCTATTCAAGTGCTTATTCTGGTCTTATAATGGGTTATTGGTTTAACCGCATGGTGTTTTATTTTTGCTACAAAAATGGAAGTCTTAAGGTCAACGTTCCATGACGATGCAGCCGAAAAAATTGATTATAGAACCACCTTTAAACTCGTTTACTGAATAATGACGTACAACTATAAATTATAATACGCCATGTCTTAATTATCTTAAGTTATAGTAATATAATTTATTTGAAGTCTAAGTCCGTGTCCCTTTTCCCTTTTGGCTCAACGATTTGTCTTCTTGCCTTCTGAAAATTTACGAAAAAAAATACCTGCATGACACGTCATAGATCATATGGAAATTAAATATTACAGTCATCATGAGCAACAGTTTGAGATATAAGAACGACATTCGAAACAGTGGGTTTTTATTTAACTTATATATTAAGTGCTTATTCTGGTCAACTGAAGGTTTGAAAAAGTAGTGGCCAGGGGTATATTTAAGAAATAGAAAACATTTTCCGTGTTTCTATACAGTTATAGAAACACGCGTGGGAGTTTGGGAGAACGAGAAATAATCAGTTGGAAAACGAGCCCGTAGGGCGAGTTTTTCCACGTTATTTCGAGTTCTCCCAAACTCCCACAAGTGTTTCTATAACTGTATAGAAACACAGGAAAAAAGGTTTTCTATTTCTTTTATAATATAACTCAATAAAAAGATTTTGTACAAATATTATAATTCGATTGAATTACAAATTCTCATTACATCGCTTCGCTTGTCAAGTTCGGCGGGAAAATTCCCGTGTTTCTATACAGTTATAGAAACACGCTTCCCGACCAATCAGCACGCGCGTACTATAAATGTTATATTATAATACCTATTATTTCTGTTTAGAAAAGAAACCATTAGGAATTCTTAGTTTGGAGATTAATTGTTATAATTTTTATTTATCTTTCAAGGGCAAAAAATGGTTTCCCATTCCCTGCGTATTTTACTGATCATCGCTGGATTTCTAGTAAAGAAAGCTTACCGTGAGTAACTAACTTTTATTTGAAGTTACATGCACTAGTAATAGTATATACCGCAGTTTACTGGTCGATACCGTGCAGTAATGTTACTGTGCTAGTTTGTGTTTGATGCTCGACTTATGCTGGTCTAAAACTCACTGTGATTGCTTGCATCAGCTGACTGGAATCAACGCAAAAGCAAGTTAAAATGAATAAAGACCCTCGCGGGAAGCCGCGAGTTAGTCTTTACATAGTGCTAGGCAGGTGGTTAACTCTCAAGTATGATTATAGTTGCAGAATTAGCCAACTAGGATTGTGTTCTTTGGGGTTAAATACGATGTAACCAGAAGGCTATGTGCACGCGGTAAGGTTTTCTAGCGTTTTCACCTTCGTTTTCATACCAAAACGGTTTCATGCAAACACCGTGAATTTACAATTAGAAATTGAAGCTAATTAACATATTAAGCATATTTTCTTTCATGGATCGTGTGGCAATAAAATAGACAATAAAGATTTTGACAAGAAATAGACAAAACGCTCGAAAATGACGATCATGTGCACATAGA
This sequence comes from Dendronephthya gigantea, assembly GCF_004324835.1. Classification (NCBI taxonomy): domain Eukaryota; kingdom Metazoa; phylum Cnidaria; class Anthozoa; order Malacalcyonacea; family Nephtheidae; genus Dendronephthya; species Dendronephthya gigantea. The sequence goes on from NW_021163098.1 coordinate 516,488, forward strand.
CTAAGTTAACTTCGATTTATGTTGATTGATACGATTCAAACAACCCTAGGCCTTTCGTTGAGGCCCTTAAGAAGTCAGAGTTTATTTTCCGATTAATTGCATTTTTTTGCGCCGCATAGCGATTGCGCAAAGTATTAACGCGATTTTAATTAGGTCATTTATTTTTGACGGCTCGTATATACTTGCTTAATATTTATTAGTTCATGCAGGCAACGCATGGCGCAAATGTCTCAATCCAATACCGAAACAGTTTTCATAATTTTTCTGCTCTAGTTTATAGAGTTCTATAGGTTAGCCTACTCTTTTCCACCCGACGTTCATAAGTGAGCGTGAAGAAGATGATAATCTTTTTTCTGTTCTTTATATAACCCTTCAGCGGATGGCACGTGTAGTGCCACAGGTGACCCGCACTACAGAACATTTGACGGCAGATTGTTTCACTACCAAGGCAAATGTGGTTATGTCTTGTCGGAAGACATCGATAACAAATTTAAAGTACACTCTGAGAATGATCCATGTAACGGTGGAAGATTCACGTGCACAAAGGCGATTACTGTGAAAGTGAAAGGACTAACCATACATGTTGCACGTGGAGGTCACGTGAAGGTGTTTGGTATCACTGTTGCTTTACCATACAACAAACAAGGTATATCAAGATTCGAGAATCGCGCGGGATTTAAAGTTGACATGAAATTTCAAATTATATTACCTAATATTATGTCAGAAGTTGTTGTTGAGTATAACGAAATCAGTAGAGAATATCAATCAATCTGATCTGGAGCAAATTTAGGACCAAAAATAAAATAGGGGTATATTAGATATGGGGCTAGCTATCGGTGGTGGCGACCCATTTGTTCTAAGCAAATCTATGTCCACTTGTGATGGATCAGACGCCTTATAATTTTGCATAATGTCGAAAGAGGTTCACTGTAAGTGAATTTTAATCTGATAACAAATAATGATGGTATTTCACATATATACCTTTTTCCATGCATCAGTCACTTTTGACTTTCAGCCATTCTACTTTCAATTTTCTTTTCATTTTACATTCTTTTCATGCAGGTAATGTATATTATAGAAAGCTTCCTCTGTTAACGTTTTCACAGTACATCTTGCAATCAACAATATACGCATTTTTAATATCAGTTTTAACCTCTTTTAGCTATCTGATTTAATTTTAAGTTATTTGACCGGGAAATATTGAGTTAATGACATTTGTTATATAGGTGCTTTGTATTTTAAAATGTGATTGGTTCATTCGTTTTCACAAGATCACTTTAAATAAATGCAATGTTTCCCGCCAGGAAACACGTAAAAAATTGTTGCCCGCTTCTTATCATAACAAAATAAAGTGGGTTTTTTTAATGAAATTGTTGTGTAACATGTATGTTTTTGTTTCTATATAACAAAACACTTAATGTACACTACCTCGGAAAATATTGAGTTTTGTTTTCCTTCGAGTCCCAATGTTTCCCTCGACTTCATCTCGGGAAACATTCACACTCTTGGGAAAACAAAACTCACTATTTCCCTCGAGAGCATACATTAAGTGTATATTATTTCTTTATAGGTGTTAACATTATTAAACACGGAGGACGCAACATACGAATATCAACCGACATTGGTTTCACAGCTCAATATGATGGCGTATATAACGTTTTCATCATCCTCAATGATCGATACCGAGGGAAGACTGTCGGCCTGTGTGGGAACTTCAATGGTCAGCAAAATGACGAATTCATTATGCCAGATAAACAATTAACCAACAACGATCAAACGTTTGCTGACTCCTGGAAACTGGATCGATCCTGTCCTAATGCACCTCCTCTGCCTAATCCATGTACCACCGCAGCTGCGCATGCCCAAGTAGCCAAAGCGAAATGCGCCTTAATGAGATCTCAACCGTTTTCTGCCTGTCATAATCATGTTAATGTGGATTCAGGATTCATTCAGGATTGTGAATACGATGTATGTGCGTGCAAGGATCATCCGTTGTCGTGTCTCTGTGAGGAATATTCCGCATACGCAGACTCTTGTTCTCTGGTAGGAGTCAATGTCCAGTGGAAAAATCTGCCACAGTTCAAAGAATGCGGTAAGTCTGTAGTATTTTTTTTTTATTTTGTCTTTACACATTGCCGTACACAGCATTCTGGCGCATGAAAGGTACGACTGACGTTAACCCTCGCATTGATTTAGTCGTTTGTGAAGCTTAAAATCCGCTTTTTTAGCGTTCTTGCTCGAATACATGCTCCAGAATAAGAATCGTATACGAGAAATCGTAATGTGTAAACACACGCTTACTAATCAAAGAATTACAGATGTATTTTTGGGTTTCAATATCTTTAAATCGTAACCTTTTTTCTTTCCCCAGTTTCTCCATGTGCAGTGGCTCCATGCATGAATGGAGGTATTTGTCAAAACGTCGGAAAAGGCTATAAATGTACGTGTGCTCCGGGTTACCATGGAGATAAATGTCAGACTGAAGGTGAGACATTTGTATTGTCTACAATCTCCTAGCCCGCACGCCCAAACTTACGTCAAATCGTAACTTTGGTAATGATTTTGCTGGGGATTGTAGTCTCATATCAAATCAGTCTATTTCAACAGGATTACTCATTCAACAGAATTGCTGGTCGCCAGAGGGGCTCAGATGTAAACTCCTGATAATTGTCTACTCGTTAAAATTTTAACAATGGTACTCTTTTTACAGTTGAAGCTGTTTGCAGCGCCACGGGTGACCCACACTACAGAACATTTGACGGCCGAAGGTATAACTTCATGGGACAATGCCAATATATATTGGCAAAAGATCTGGACAGCTCATTTTCGGTGATGACAAAGAACAATCGATGTAACGGCAGAGCAAGTTGTGTTGTGGCTGTGACGGTTTCAGTGAAAGGTTTGACAATTGAAATGAAGAAAGGTGGTTCACTAACTGTGTTTGGCGCAAATGTGCAGTTACCTTACAAAAATCAAGGTGGTTAAACTATCGATTATTATCTAAAGTTCACTTTTTCTGTGAAATTAATTGAATAGTATGACATTAAGTAAACGCTGTTTACAATCCAACCATTTTTCTGATAAATTAAATATTGTATTTCTGAATTTATCCAAATAACCTCGCGATGCCGACCCAAAGATAGGGTACTTCATGTAGTTTTTTTTTAGTATCGTCGTCTTTTTTCGTCTCGAAGATGTTAGCTATAAAGTAGCTACTCTGTAAATTCGGGTAAATAATTTTTATATATGTATGTATTTAGGTGTAAGTATTGTGAGACATGGAACACGTAACCTGGAAATCACAGCAGATATTGGTATAAAAGTATTGTACAATGGTTTGTCAAACCTCTTTGTAACCGTGAAAGGAAGACATATGAAAAGAATGGCGGGTCTTTGTGGCAACTACAATGGAAACCCAAATGACGAGTTTGTTAAAGTTGACATGAGAAGAACCAATAGTGTGACCGAATTCGGAAATTCCTGGAAAGTTGGTCGATCTTGCCCAAACGAGCCACCGCTTCAAGATCCGTGTCTTACCGCTGGTAAAATTGCCCAGGAGGCGAAGAAGAAATGTCAATTGCTAAAACAACAGCCATTTGCCGCATGCCATAAATCAGTTGCTCAGAATGACGGCTTCATCAAGGATTGCGAATTTGATGTCTGTGCTTGTAATAATCACCCAACTTCCTGCCTTTGCCAGGAATTCTCGGCTTATTCCACCTCTTGTGCCTTGGTGGGAGTTCCCATCACCTGGAAAAATCTTCCACAATTTGCTGAATGTAGTGAGTACCTTGACTATACTGTTGTACCCACCCAGTACCTCGATATTATTAATCACAGATTATAGAAGCTGTAGCAAAGTAGGCAAAATGTTCATGCGACAGTGAAATGTGCTTGGGAATGAAAAAGGGGAAATCAGAAAGCTAGGGTGAAGAAAAACCATAGAGGAAATATGCGAGTGTTGAATTGGCACGCAAAGGAATACGAATAATTTAACGAGATTGCATTTATTGCCGAAATATGAAACTAAAGCCAATAACGAGAGCTTGCAATTGCAATTGCAATTGTACAATCTATCTTTCTATCAGAAGAACTCCGGATTGTTCCCGACTCTTTCGGCCTAATCATAGGTTGCTACCTCGGAAAGGACTTTTATTCTTTATTACTCTAAGCGGTATTTTCGAACGATACTGAAATTCGTCTTTTATCCCAAGGTATGCCGTGTGCTTCTGGTCCTTGCAATAATGGAGGGTTGTGCATCAATCAGGGAAATGACTTCAAATGCGAATGCGCACCAGGGTATGATGGGAAACAATGTGAGGTTCGAAGTAAGTATTAGAAATGATTTTCATGCATTTACAATGGTACGTCGGATATTCTCCGTTGCGGGCTCAGATATAGAACTCCTAGAAAAGTAAACTGGTTAGTAGGCGCGAATTTCATAATATTTTAAGAAAGTTGAAGTAGTTTTTCTCTGAAATTTAAAACGTGCAAATGTGTATTTCCATCTTCAAGTAACATGTATGATCGCTGTTGTTTCAAGAACAGTGATGAGCGTTTCACGGAGTTTTTAATTCATGGAGATCATTAACACTTATAACTTTGTTATTTTGCAAATCGTCAGTAGACGGTATCTTAGCCTGTAGCAGTAGACGGAATGATATATGATTTATGCCGGTGTGAAGCCTATTTGACTCGTTTTCATAAAAATATGTACTAACTTTTTTACTGTTTTATATTACTAAAGAATAGAATAAATGATTGCACCGTTGCTGAGTCTGACCGCATAATTATAATCATACCTAATTTTAGTGTGCAGTGATAACCAATTTGTGCAGTGATAAAATAAGAAATGTGCAGTGATAAATGGTATTTTCTCAACAGAACTCACTCTGTTGAGACGGAATCGTCTGTAGTTGTCCCCCAAAATGCGGGAAATCAAGTCATAGGGACTTGAAACTACAAATAATTTTCTGTGGCAGGTACTGCAGACCCCCTACATCTCATCCATCTTTAAATTACCAATTTCCAATTAGTACCAATTGTATAATCTACTATACCCGGTACTATACTATTGTAATCATATGTGCAGTGATAAAAGATTCTTAAAATTAGCTATGATTAGAATACGACCAAACGTTGGTAAAAATAAATACGTACGTAATTTGCCATTTGGTCAGTCCGGATGGATAAGAATTTTCTTTTGTCTCAAAAGTAGCAAGCGCATATATTAACCGAACATAAACAAAAATTAGCAAACAATCATATTGCAAAAAAGGCACTTCTTTTTCTTATTAGCTTGCAAAGACCCGAAAGCATTAGGTATGGAAGATGGCAAAATTCCAAATTCAAGACTCAAAGCCTCGAGCCAGTGGTCTCAGAGCTGGAGTCCAGGTCACGGTAGGTTACATGGAGGTAACTGCTGGATTGCCCGTTCAAGAGATGGTAACCAATGGATGCAAGTTGACTTCAAGTACAAAGCAACAGTTACAGAGATACTGACACAAGGCCGCAGCGGCGCCAGTCAGTGGGTTAAAAGCTACACTGTTGGTTATTCTGACGATGGCACGACATTTAAAACGTACAAAGGGAGTAATGGACAAGACAAGGTAACAAATAGAAACAGCTTGTAAAATTAAACTTGTTTAGCCACTCCGTTGAGCCTAGTCCAGCTTTGTATTGCATCCTGTGAGAAACAAATTAAATAGTGCATTTTAATGAGAACTTCTGAAGTGATGGAAACATGCGACCATTTATATGTGCGCGACACACCGCTGGACTCAAATATTTCTGAGTTACCCAAAATGCACACGTGGTCCTTTACAGTAAAATTTAGTGGGTAGACAGTGGTGAATTTCTAAGACGAATGGCGCAAAAACTTCACACTATTTTGTCTTTTCGTCCTCTCACAAAAACTATTTACAGTTCAGGAAGCTCAAGGTTAACTCATGACCATATATCGACAGGTATTTTCTGCGAATAGTGATCGGAACAGTGTTGTTCGCCAAGAAATATCGCCTGTTGTTGTTGCAAGATTCATCAGAATTCAACCAAAAACATGGCATTCCTACATTTCTATGAGAGTCGAGTTTTATGGTTGCTTTGAAGGTACGACGCTGCACAAGTGATAAAGTTGAATCAGGATTTCATAAATAATTGCCATGGCTATTGCTGGTGACTGAAATGTCGCCACGGATAACCTGGTTTCCGCTTGAATAAAACTCATTGTGCAAGGAGTCTTATTTAAGCATGTTTGGTCGCGACCTATTCGTAGTTTTGAATTTATATTTTGTCAATCGGACTGAGATTTAATCGGATTTCGACGGGCAGAAAACTGATCTACTAAGATCTTTCAAAACAGGTGATGGTGACTATCTTGGCATTCACTCGCAAAGTGCATTTACTCCACATTTAAATTACGAAAATAATATTGCATCAAAACTTGGCGATTATGTAAATTTAAAACGTCATTTCACAACTATAGCGATAGATTTTTTCTTATGGCCTGTATAGATCAGGATTTAGTCCCCACAGCAGTTTCCTATTGTTATTCCAACCTGTCCCTATTTTATAAAAAATACAGTTGTTCACTTTGATTTTTCATTATATTTCCAGATCAACCTTGTTCAAAAGATCCGTGTCTCCACGAGGGTACTTGTGAGCATGTTGGGAGCGATTTCATGTGTACCTGCCTCCCAGGGTATTATGGGAAGACATGCGAGCAGAAAGGTAGGAAAGCTTTGACGATTCGCCATCTTTCTTGCAATGGCGGTTTTTTATATGGTGGTTACGAAAAAGGAATTTTGTAGGACTGACCAACTATAAATTGCTCTCTTAGTCAAGAAATGTCAGTTTGAGTTTATTCAGTATTGCCATTCAAAGATTGACAAACGGTGGAACACTCGCAATGCGCAGAGCCGCGGTCCAGTGAGGTAGAATTTCTGCGTAATCATTTAATAACAAGTACAGGTGTAGCACTGCCTACTCCTCCGACTGTTATTATTTCAGAGAGAGTCTAATTGTTCTGTTAAGAGTCTTATTGTTTCAAATATTCTTTGTGCTCAAATGTGGTGTTTCACCTTCCTTTACTTAGATCTATTTACTTAGATATATTACGCGATTACTGAACCATACTGTTTGTTTAAGTATTTAAAGAATGTGCAACGTTTCTTCCTAGCTGGTTATTTTTTGTATGTTTCTTGCAGAATGCAAGGAATCATTACGTCTTGGCATGGAAAATGGTGAGATTTTAGACTCGCAGATCACAGCTTCGTCTGAATACGCCAGCAATCATGGAGCTGACAATGCAAGACTAAACCTGCGGCGTCCAGGCCATGCTAACGCTTGGGTTCCAAGAGTGGCCTCTGGTTCATGGATTCAAGTTGATTTTGAACGTCAGGCTACCATATCAGAAGTTTTAACACAAGGACGAGGTGACCATCCTCAGTGGGTCAAAGCCTATACTCTCTCTTACAGTAACAACGGTCTGGATTTTCATCCATATCGTCAAAATGGATTGGTCAAGGTAATTGGACTTTTTTATTTCCCGATGGTTGATGGTCTTAATTTCCAAAAGAATGTCCACATATTTCAAATTTAAGCAGGTGCTGTTGGGAAAATCATCAATTATGAAATCAATTCCACTTTAATTTATCTCACTAGAAATTATTTCATCGTGTGAAGTGCTACAAATTTAAATAACTTTCTCTTTTTTACTTATATTCCTTTTTTTAAGCCTTAATATGCTGATAGTTTGCTTCTTTTTCATCCTTCAACTACTTCTACTTTTATCATTTTTTATCATCAGGATCGGAGCAAACGTTAACGTTTCTATTTTACACGGTGAATTTTTTAGGAAAAAAGCTGGTTTTCAGATAATATGATTCGTAATATTCCTTGAGATTCGTTTTCATGCGAACAAGTTAAAACAACATGTGAATGACGACGAGTTAAAAACGAATTATGACAAATGATAACCAGAAGCTTTTAGCTAGCTTCTGCAAACGTCTTTAAATTTAACTTCTTTCTTTTTCAGACATTTTCAGCAAACAGGGATCAAAATACAATAGTTCCTCAGAAAATTTGCCCTGTGATTGTCACACGGTACATCAGGATACATCCAACTTCATGGCATGGCAACGTTGCACTCAGAGCAGGATTCAATGGATGTTTAAGAGGTAATATTACAATGAAACCAGGCAAAGTTCAGTGTGTTGATAACAGCAAAGTGAGCAAACGAGCATGCGTAGCCTTAGTTATCTCGCAAAGGCTCAAGAACTGTTGGGTGGCCATGTATCAGAGCGAGGTCCGGGAAAATCATCACTGAGAATTTCAGTCGAAAAAGAGAAGTGTTCTTTTTCAATTTTGTGGTTAATATGAGACACGATGGCTTTGGTTTCCCAAAAATAATGTCAATAATATTTTCGATAATTTTCCTAGTGTTCTATTAGTACATACTTCCGTTAAATGTGCGCCCTTCTTCGTGCCTTTATTTTTTGAATCATTAGCATGCATACACTTTCAACGTCCCTACCCGGTTGCGAAAAGCACATGGGGGTATGGCGTGGGGGTTGGGAGAAAGAAAAGGGGAACGTTATTGCGAACAATTATATCCTTACAGCAGCTAAAACGTCAAAATAAATCTCTTAATTTGAAAGTGAAAATCCTCTTTAATGTTTATTTTTCTGTTTATAAAGACTTCCCGTGTGAGTCTAAACCATGTAAGAACGCCGGGACGTGCCTCAGTTACCATGGCGACTATCGCTGCAGTTGTGCTGAAGGTTTTGCCGGGAGAAACTGTGAGATGAATATTGGTATGTTTCATATTTTGTTTCATTTTAGAATTTCGGAATACATAATTTCCATGGCACTGTTGATTACCAAGGAAGTCCAGCAAAAAATCCCTATTACGACCGACGTTAGGCCTTAAAGACTGACATGAATTTGTTACTATAGACTAGTATCATCCACAATCTTCTTAAAAAGTTTCAGGATGATCTCTCAAATCGAATTTGCATAAACGGAAAATCTATTATGTAACCTATTGTGCATGGTTAGCTGTGTAGTCATATCATATTGATACTTTTCACCTCTCTTGCTTATATTAGCTTGGAAAATTTATGAGAACTTTCGTTATCCCCTGGTAGTGTACACAGGTGCTTCTGGTACATAAAAACAAACTATTATTTTTCAAAATGATTTTTAAAGTAGTCGAAATAGTCGAAATGTCGAATCGCATCATAAAATTATAGCATGCATGATTAATCATGTTAAGATTTTGGATCGATGATATTATTGGAAATTCGTTTCGCAGCTGAAAAGTTTTCGGGAAAGTTTTATTAATTAACTGTCAATCCGATAAAAACAAAAGAAACCAGATTAACAATGCTATTAGAGTGTTTAAGAAAGTTCCGCGTTATAGTTACGTCCAGCGGTATAAACGGCAAGCAAAGAATGATTTTGGGCTAAAAGAACAAGGAGGGAGGTATTTCGTTTTAGACCAATCAACAAGTTTGTTTACATTTTCAGTAACCCGACCAAGCAGAGTGCATAACTTTTAACTATTTACGGTAAAAAGGTACATTATATACTATTTTACATGGAGTATTTAAAATTTACGCATTCTGATTGGCTTTGCCTGAAAAATGTAAACAAACCATTCCGATCAGTTTAAAACGAAACTCCTCCTTTTGGCTAAAGGGTAATAAAGCGCAAATTGACTCGACCATGTTTTTCGCGTATGGAAGGAAATGTAAAATGAAAAGGCGAACGAAAAATTCTGCTAAGAAAGTTTTTGGCTGCGCCATTTGCTGTCTCCTGAGAACGCGATGCTTAAATTTCCTGTTATACATAAATTTTACTTTTGATTTTCCAGGACAATGTGTACCTAACTAGGAGATGAATCTAAACGATGAGGATATCTTTTGAAGAGAAAGCAAATAAGATATAATCAAAATGTTCAAGTTTAAGTTATTGTACGTAGTGAGATTATTCTAGTTGTAGCCAATCAGAAATATGGAGTATATGTGGATTCATATAATAAAATTTAAATCTGCAACATGATTTCACTAGTTTTAACTATTCAGGTGGTCTGGGTGAGGTGCTACTTTTTAGTTAATGTTTTATATTAAAATATACACTGCTTGAAATTATCAACTAGCTGGTATTGGTTTAGTTCTGTTGGCATTTCTCTCAGTGTCAGAAAGATGTGTGTATGATCGGTTTTCACGTTCTGTTCCCTGTGTCTTTTATTGGTATTTACCGTTGCTTATCTATAATCATGTATCATTAATTTTATGCCAGAAAAAACACACCAAATCATCAACAGAAACCAACCCTATGCATCCATTTAATCGTTGATTTCATATAAGTACGATTTTAAACCTTTTCGTGTGTTTAGAAAAGGGGAAACCCCATAATCTATCGGTGGAAACGCCTGTTTAGAAAACAACAATTTCAATTAAGCTATTTTATGTTCTGTAGTTTTTAACTTTTTACCATGGCTAATGCCGTTAGGGGAATAAGGCTAGCACGTTTATGGGGACGACGTATTAAGATATTTTATAGCTAGTGAAATGTCAATGTATGTAAATATGGTTATATGTCATATGACATTCACGCTAACAAGCAATGACTCGAGGGATTTCCCCTCATAATTCATTCGTGGTTCTGTTAAAAGGTCGAGAGAAATTCGATACGGATAATAACAATTTCTGTGAGCAAGAGCAGAGCTTCACCGTTCTAAAGGTAAAGAACAATAGATGTTTTGAATGGTTATACTTTTAAAATATTAAATTAATTTAGTTCAAAATTTTCAAAAACGTTATTTGAACAACTGTACATGCGGGGCGATTTGCATGCTGATTGAATATTCTGAATGTTCCGGTTAGGAATCCAACTAAACGAAAGAAATAAAGAAACTCAAACGTATCCTCAAGCGACGTACGGATATTCAAACAATATTTCACTGATTTAAAGTGCACACTAAAGAGAGGAAGATCAGATAAAGCTCTTTAGATTCTCTTGCAAACACGCTGGATGCGAAATTACCGAAGTACAATGAATCAGCATGCTGATGCAATATCCAAAACTTTATATGTAATGGATTTAATGGATCTGGTGGTAGTCACAACTCCATCAACACAAAACAAATCCATTGCTCATCGTGAGAATCAGATACCTGAGGACTTAGATATTTCAATTGCCCTGAACCGTCAAGAAGCGAGTTTAAATTTCTCGGATGAGTTGGACGGCGTGAGAGAAATATCCGAAATACAACCCATTTTGGAAAACTTGGATAGTACGGCTATGTACGGTAAGAATATGTCGACATCCGAAAATAGATTTAAAAACGAGGATTTACCAGCGCACACTAGCTATGATAGATTCATTGCACACTGTGAAAATATCGTTAAGATAAATAAAAATCATAATAGCAATGTCAGGGAAAATTTAAGATACTATCGAAACATGGTCCTGAACGCGAAAACGCTGAAAATGTAGGCGGTCTTACGAAGAGCGTATTGCCAAAATATCCAGTACAGACGCAAGCTATTCCATAGTCGATTATAATACCATTGACATAATTCGAACTATATCTCATTCTCAGAAACAAGATCCCAGGAATGTCCTGTCGTAAGTGCTCCAACAGAAGAAAAACAATCAGTCCAGGTTCCAAGGAGATCAAGCACTGAATATGATGGACATGACCATATTACGAACTTTAACGGAACGACAAATTGATATCACGATGAACTAGGGGAAGGGGTTGCAAGTAATTCGAACCACAGTTTTATTAGACGGCAACTCGAAGAACAAAGTCGATTCTCTTTTAAGGCGCACTTTGATCGTGCAGGCAAGGTAAGAATGTCCGCTTTTGCTCACTTCAGATTTTCTATTTCTCAAAAAAAATGGTTGTAGCTACATGTTTAATCAAAGTACTTTTTTAGATTATTTATATGCTGCTGCTCGTTATGCGGTTGCTGACAATGGTTGTTTACCTTGGTTACGATGTGAAATGCGCAATGATAGAAAGCACAACTTTCGCAAATTGTACTCAAGAATTCCTTGTCCCAAATCCTAAGAACTGGGTGATATATTCCAAAACATTGTCTATTACCTCTTCTTTTATATTGCTATTTCAAATCTGGTACAATCGTGGAGAACTAAAGTATCGCTTGAAACTGTCAGTTAAAACCTTATTTCGCAACGGATCTTTTTGGTTGACAAATTTTTCATTCGGTTTCATTTGTGTTTGTTACATCATCCGAATCGACGGTTCAGATCTCAAGTTATCAATCCCACTTTTGATATGGTGGCCCGCTACACTTCTGGTCGTATATTGCCTGAATTATTTGCGTCCAGTAAATTTGCCAGATCTTTGGTTTATTTGTGGTTATTGGTTCACAATTTTTACATACGTAGTGGAAACATTTTGCGTATTTGTTGCAGTAACGCTGGCTACAACCCAAAGAATAATTCCTTTGATCACAAGTGATGTTGATTACAAAGTTAAAGCGTTCGCATATTTGGTAGCTGTAGCTAGACCCGTTTTAACTTCCCAATTCTTTCATTTCTTTTGGTACAAAGCCTTCCATGGAGGAAGAAACTTCTTTAAATAGGACCGTAGAACATAAAAACTTTCAGTGGAACGGATCCACTGGGTAAGGAACAATAAATTATTACAACTGTAAAGTGTAAATTGCAATCGTTTAGTTTGGATAATATTTATTTTAGTGAATCTTGTACTTCAGGGTGCCCCATCACCCCCCAAAAAACTATTGAAATCACCCATCGTTAAAATTTGAATGACTTGTGCCTGTGGGGGTTAACGCAACATATAAAATGCTAAATACAAAAATTTCAAATTTGCTAGAGAAATTTATTTCAATTTATTGTTGTAAATATATAGTTTCAATTTATTGCTATGTATATATTTCAAAATGTAAGATAAGTATTAAAAAATATTATAAAATTTTAAAAAATGTATGTGAAACTTTTAAAAACTTTAACACTTCAAAAATTTTAGAAAACACTGGTAGCATATGGAAAAAAATAGAAATGTTTTTAGAGAATTTTATTGTCAATTTTCCCCACAGTAGGGGCAACGATAAGCCGTACAGAATCAATCAAAAATCCCAAAAAAATCAAGTTCTAGGTAGGAGTAAATACTGACTTGTCAGGGTGCAGCAAGAGGGGGGGAGATAGGTCACAGGTGGACGGGAACCCGGGAGAATAAGGGCGGGAGGTGTGTGGGAAGCGGAAGAAGAGCGGGCGGGATCCGGGGCCATGCGAGGACGTAAGGCGGTTTTGGCTGTTGAACAAAAACTCGATGCCAATCGTGAGCAAGATTAGATAGGCCAGCTTAATATCCTATTAGGAGTTAGTGGGAAATATGTGGGAGGCGATTTGCAAAAAGGTACGGGATGCTAAAAAAACGGTATGGGAGCCGGGAGTTATTGACCCCACATGTCCCCCGACGCAAGAAGCCAACATCACTCATCAATGTAGCTGTTGCCTGAACATTAGCACCGCAGTTTTTGTTGGTAGCCCGTTCGCGGGCTAACCACTATGCTACATGCAAAAAACGATGAGTGATGATGCATGTCTGTCCGCCGAGTTTGTTTATCTACGAAAGAGACTGGGCAGAGCCGAAATTCTGTCAGCCTGATCGGTGCAAACTGGCCTAAACTTTCAGATAAATTAATCGCAGAAATGGTATTTCATTGGTATTTCGTTGATTATTCTTATGTCTACTTTGTTATAACTGTATCCAACTAGCAAACTAGCCCATTTTTGCCTTTGCTTATAGCATTAGAACGTAAAACTAAGCATCATGCAGTTGATTTCCCCGCCATTATTGCGGCCTGTCATTTGACATTGAACAAAACTTGAAAATCTTTGCCAGTGCTTTGGAGGCTACCCACATGTATGCATTCCATACCTATTTTTTTACTGTAGTGCCTTGAAGGTAGGAGTCATCAATGTAACCATTGTTTAAAATAATGTGCCAGACAGCAGTGGCATATGTGTTTTCTTCCATTATGATAATGTACAATAAATGATATCTTGTGAGTTGGTGATTGGATATTTTGATCTGAACTTGCGTATTTTATGATAGTAATGCCTCCCATATAGATATATCTCGTTGATTCTCATGGTATAATTATTTAAGTTGAATAAGAAATACGTATTATTCGGCTTTTTGTGGACCAAAGATAGCAAAGAGAGGGCCAACAATGATGGGATGTCTCAAAAAATTGAGAGAGATTGAGATGAGGTTATAAAATAATTTGTTAAACGAAAAGTTGGAAACGTTTTGTGTGTCAAGTTCGTATTCAATTAAATGAAAATTTGCGAGACCGACTAAGGCCGACTTAAAAATCGTTTGACGAATACACCTATTTTGGCATATCCTTAATCTATCTAATCTAAATTCATCTTAGATAGCTAGCGATTTTGGTATCGGGGCGGAAAGTGCTTTCACAAGAGCAAAACAACCAGGAACGTGTAATAGCATATTTTAGTTACAGCTTCAGCCGAGCAGATATAGATATATAGTTTAATAAGTCACACACATTGCAGATACAAGGAATGAATTGCGTGGTCATTACAGGTGACAGTAGGCTAAAAATGTTGTTAATATGTGGTATTATCGAGGCGTGTCCTCCTAGTGAAAGTATTACAGCTGTAACCGTTGATATCATGATTGAGCCTGATGGAAATATATCTGTTTTAAGTACGACTGACCAGGTTAGTCGGAAACCGAGGTGACTATTTGAACCTAGTCTAATGGTTTAGTTTCTCTTCTGCAATTAAGTTATGATCCACTCCACTGGCCCAAACACAGGAAATCAATTTCATTTTCGTCCATATTTCGTTTTTCAGATTCATGCGACGTCCGTGTATCGACGTCTGTGTTGGGGCAACTCGGTTCCTCAGGCGTCGGTAGATCCCAGCCTCCAGGTCGAACCACGGCTATATAGTGCGTTTCGACAACGGGACATCATTGGATATATCTCCATAGATTTTGTCACTTTCATCGACCCAGAAAAGGTGAGAAAAATCTACCCACCAATTGTACCTACAATAGATTTCTTGTTGACCTTTTGTATACTCGAATAGTATACACATTCTGTCCCAATATATCCACCTTTGTTTACCCATACTCACACATAGCAATACTTGACCCATATCAAAGTGCATTTCAACTCCTCTTAGATAGATCAGGTGTTATGGACCGTGGACCTGAAGCTCACGCACAGCGATAGTTTGGCGCAAATGAAGCTGATGAAATATGTTACAAATGGGACATTTGATGCGGAGCGAAGTGTATTTTCAAGTTCCTGTCGTTGTCAAAAAACCCGAACCAACATTAGGCCTGTCAAGACGACGTAAAACTATCGTTCACGAAAAGGTTTTATTGTTCTAGAGGTTCTAGAGTTTCCATTTCAACTTTTCATTTTTCTATCACTCGTTTTGCGTTGCATTTTAAAGCATTTACTTTCCTGTATTTTCTGAGTTAGTTTTCAATAAGTTTGGTTTCCTTTTTGACAACATTTTCACGGAATTTTTGACGGAATTTTGTCGACATTTTTTTCCAGCCTCTGCCAAGTCCATATCGTTATGCGATATTCAGTTCCAGGCTCCAACACAGCAACTTGAGTGTGATTTATTACAGCGTCTTCTTTCAAATGTGTCGAGCACATGGTATCGGATTTGACATGGAGGTAGGGTCTGGATCCAACCACGGTTGCCCCTTTTATTGTGTCAGTTAAGAATACAATAGATATCTAAAATTGTTCATATTTTTCTTTAGGAGAAAGTGGGAACAATATTTTGTTTGGTAGATAGTTATAAAAAGGAATTCCTTACGATGATGTAAGTGTTTAGTATAGTTGTCATAAGTTCATGTCTTCCAAATATCAGCACTACTAAAAAAATCACCAAGCCTCTAAGTAAACCTATAGCAAGGGCTGTATAGATAGCGTGTTTAGAGAATCGGTAAAATTGTTGCTTCCGGTTTACTTGCCAGGGTAATGAGTGATGATCTTCAAGGTTCATTATCGACTTTTGCTCGTAATTTGTCCGTAATACATCAAGAAATATCAGCTCCAAATATGCAATGAAGAAGTAACTTTCAAGTGAGTTTTTTGTGGACTCAATTATTTGATCTAAAATTACGTTGGGTGCGCCTCTAGCTCTAGATTCTCGCTTTAGTTCCTACTTCCAAGGAAACTTATAATTCTCAGGGGAATCTGGTCTAGGCTGTTCTTTTTGTTCCCACACAGGCCTACTCAGAATTGCTCATCCTTTCTTCATGTTTCCTCAGGAAGCCATAGACGAGATTGATGAAATATTGGGAACGACAGAAGAGAATCTCAAGCAACTGCTCAGCTTCAGGCCCCGAGTCCAAAGGAACTTCAGCGCACTCTACAGGAGCATCAGAGAAGTGTCTCGAAAGGTGTGGGTGACAAGCAAACAGAGGAGAAAGGGGCGACTCCAAGAAATGATTCTGAGAGTGGAATAGTAAGAAATACAGAGGAAAGGGCGAGCGACAGGGGAACAGTTTCGGCGATGCAAGAAGCACATCACGTCTCAGACCCTCACCCTTTGCGTCAACTATCGTCCGCGTCTGTGAACATAAACCACCTCCCTCCTCCCCTCGGGACGCAGCTAACAGTCACGAGGACGAGAAGAACGTTCAGCCAGGCGACAAAAGATGACGTCGTCAAATATGACGCTACATTTTGCCTAGCTATTAGCGACTGATATTTTGTGCGGAATTTATATAATATAATATTTCTGTCAATTGTGTCCCGGTATCATTTTATATTGTTCAACTAACCATGCCTTTATGCTGAACAGATTTAAAACCAAAATTTACAAGCATATTTTTAATCGTCGGCGAATGGTTATTAAATAAATAATTGCATTATAGGTTGATCTTTTATTCCAAAATCTCCATCAATGTGCTTCGTATATCCAAGCATTCCGTAATTTCAGAAGGTTTGGTTTCTGAAAATCAGCGCCCAAGCAATGTGGCAACGTTGAATCAAAACTGCAGGGTGTCCCAAAAAAAAAGCAACCACTTAAATATGCAAAACATTAATACAGCTCTAAAGCGCAATAGATAAGCACCTCTGGGACTTGAAAATGGCTCTTAATCCTTCATTTACAATGCTAAAAGTCATTTTAGCTGAACTATGGTGCAAACCCGAACAATATTAATATTCTTGCATATTTAAGTGGTTGCGTTTTTTTTGGGACACCCTGTATATATTTATTTTACCCCTTCCTCGTGCTGCAAAATAAAGTCATCCTATTGGATGAACACTCCCGGCCTGACAGCTCAACATTGCTTCTGATTGGACGAGCATAGTAATTTGAATAATATGATTAATTATTTCCTTTCATTTCTGATGTCCAGGCTCAGGAGGAGAGAATTAATCATATTATTTAAATTAATATAAACATCCAATCAGAAGCGTTGTTGAGCTGTCAGGCCGGAAGTGTTCACCAAATAGGATGACTTTATTTTGCAGACACGAGGAACGGGTGAAATGAATATGTGCTTTTGATTCCGGTTTGAGACATCATTTCAACACTGGTCTTCGAAGAATAAAGATGAGTCTCCTCCATGCCAAGAAAATTTCAACAGAAATTGCTATCAGATTGCTATCGTCTTCAGCAGAAGAGAAGTTTAATAGAAGTTTACTATCTGACAGACTGTCGTTGGTGTAATACCAGGTAACATGCCTTTCCCTTTGCGTGCTTTATAAGCTTGTTTCATCGTGAGCTTTTGGGCTGAGGCCTTCCAGTGTCTTTAGTTCACGTCTTGTAATGCCTCTCTCGTGTTGCGTTCAGCTTCAAATACAAACTTGTATAGCACTAACGTAGCTTTTATTCTTTTCATGCAGAATTTTGACGTATTAAAGCGAAGTTAAACGATGAAATTTGTAAACAAGAGATTGACGACCGATAAATTGTGGCTTAAGATAACTCGCCCGGCTTTTCAGAGAAAGCAAGTCTAGGCTTTTTCTGGGGAATATTGATGATATGAGAAAGGTAATATACGTCAAATCTTACCGTTGAGCTGCTAACCTTCCCTCTAACCACACGCAAATTACGTTTGAATTGAGTTCTAAAGACCTAAGCAGTGAACTAATGGTGCATGCCTTTTATTCTTCCAGGTAGAGTTTGAGAGCTTAAAACCAAACTGAATGAAATGAAGTGGACAAAAAAGTCTGTTACCGTAGCTGAAATTGCCCGAGACGACTCGCATTTGACTCAAGATAACTCGCCTTTGAAGAGAAAGCACGTCTACGCATTTTCTTGGGACTTGTTGATGATATGAGAAAGGTAATATTATTATACGCTAAATCGTATGTGAGCCGCTAAACTTTGCTCCAATCGCAAGCAATTACCTTTGAATTGAGTTATAAAGACCAAACCAGTAAACTAACATTGCCTTTTGTTCTTTCAGGTGGAGTTTAAAAGCTAAAACCAAACTGAATATAGAAATAAGCTGGGAAAGAAAACCCATATAGCTGAAATTCGCCGAGGTGACTCGCATTTAAAGAGACGGCAACTCCAAAGCTGCTCTTAAACACTTGTTGCTGAAATGAACAGGTAATTTGGGGTCTATTTTATTCAAAATAGGATGGGAAAACTTGAAACGCTTGATCAGGCATCACGCGTTCTCTCAACTGAATAATCACACCGCAAGTTTTCTCCCGATATTTAAGCTCCCTTCATCGAAGGTAAATCCTTGAAATCGCTGTCTATAACAAGCATTCTTTTGGTTTTATTGCAGGTAGCGATTTAGCGGGTCAAGCCATTTAAAACAACGACAAAACCTGTTCATAATAAAACGTGAGTACATTAAGCAATTGAACATTTTTAGATAAACCGAACAATGGGGAGTTTGTACATGATTCAGGTCAAGAACGACAACGGCCGCATGATAATTTAATATGAATAATAATGGCAAGGAAATACTTGAAATCCCAGAGAGGCCTAGGTTTCATAGATGTTGTTTTGGGTCTGTTTGCAATCCTGATTTTACGCGTGTTTCTTCTCAATAAAAAATGTAGTTTGCTTATTTCTTTAATCTTATTTCAGGTTGATGGGCTCTGTTGAGCTATTACCAACAAGCCAAATCGACGGCAAATCTACGTCTAAAGTATGCAATCTCGACGGCAAATCTACGCCTAATTTAAGGCAACTCTACGGCAAATCTACGCCTAATGTAGGCAACCTCGACGGCAAATCTACGCCTAATGTAGGCAACTTCGACGGAAAATCTACGGCCTAATGTAGGCAACCTCGACGTCAAATCTACGCCTAATGTAGGCAACCTCGACGGCAAATCTCCTAATGTAGGCAATCTCGACGGCAAATCTACGCCTAATGTAGGCAATCTCGACGGCAAATCTACGCCTAATGTAGGCAACCTCGACGGCAAATCTACGCCTAATGTAGGCCAACTCGACGGCAAATCTACGCCTAATGTAAGCAACCTCGACGGCACTCTACGCCTAATGTAGGCAACCTCGACGGCACTCTACGCCTAATGTAGGCAACCTCGACGGCACTCTACGCCTAATGTAGGCAACCTTGACGGCACTCTACGCCTAATGTAGGCAACCTCGACGGCACTCTACGCCTAATGTAGGCAACTTCGACGGCACTCTACGCCTAATGTAGGCAACCTCGACGGCAAATCTACGCCTAATGTAGGCAACCTCGACGGCAAATCTACGCCTAATGTAGGCCAACTCGACGCCTAATATACGTCAAAACTACGCCAAATCGACGCCAAAAAGCAACGTTCAGCGATGCCCGGGCATCGTTACAGGTTAGAGTAGCCTGGTGGTCAAAAAATGTGCATGCAGGGGTTAGTGCATGATTAACTTAACGAAGTTAACTAAGTTAGTTAACGAACTTAAGTTAAATAAAGTTTTAAATTCAGTTAACTAAGCTCTGGCCACCAGGAACATAGCTAATGCATGATGCATGTGAGCAAACGTTTCTTAAATTCGGTTAAATATCTTAATCGGTTTTGCGCTTAGGACTGCTCGCCTGTGCTTAGGGCTGCGTTAAGGTTTAGGTTGATAATTTGCTTGTTAAAACTTAAACATCACAACTGTTATATATACCCATATTTCACATAAGAAATGGCTAAAAAGCCATACACATGCACTAACACAAATCACAGCCACAAATGGCAGACATAATCCCATAGGTTCTTTCCTCCTTCTCTATCTTGTCCTGATTGAAATCATCTTCGGCTCTTGAAATCCGGTCAATTGCGGCTTTCGGAATTAACATTATAAAATGATAACTATAGGGTCACTATTCGGTCTGGTTGTAAAATTATTGGTATGTAATATTTTGTAATATTTGTATACGTTTTTGATTTATCAGCAAACATTGTAAATATAGATTATATCTTGCCTTACTATATTTTGTAATTGAACATATAATATTGTGTATGTATTTATGAAAAAACATGATTTATATCAAAATATGAACAGATACAAAACATCATGCACTATACCTCATGATCTTGTAGCTGCACATAAAATAGACACGCACACGAGTAAATACATTGATGCAAACCATGGCCTATATAATGGCTTCTAGTTTATATCTCTCTTATCTCTTGCATTTACTTAAGGCTATACAGTTAATATTCAAGCCAGAAACATTGATTTTACGGCATGTCTTATACTGTCTTGCTATTCTGAAATACATGAATTTATGCAATCAAAGTTAACACACACATGCTCTCAATTAATGAATTTGAACTTACTTGGAGAAAATAAGGAATGGGTGGGGGGTGCATGCTGTTATCATGAAACGATATATATGCCTTATTTCTACTATAGTTAGAAACCAATTACGAGACAAACATTGGCAGTGGGCATTGTAACTTTATTATTTTTCCAAGGTCTCTATGAGATTTCCAATCATTTAGCTTCGTCGAGTAGTGC
This sequence comes from Dendronephthya gigantea, assembly GCF_004324835.1. Taxonomy (NCBI): domain Eukaryota; kingdom Metazoa; phylum Cnidaria; class Anthozoa; order Malacalcyonacea; family Nephtheidae; genus Dendronephthya; species Dendronephthya gigantea. The sequence goes on from NW_021163098.1 coordinate 537,484, forward strand.
TTATGAAAAGTAAGGCGCCACTTTTTGTTTGTACTGCTTGACTTTGCTATGTGGTTCGAAGTGTTAGCAGGTGTCTTGGGATATCTAATAACGTTGCAGTGTTATTTTCATTGCTGTTTCTATAAGAGCAGCTTACTTTGGCTATATGCCTTAGCTCTAAAAGTTTTTAAACCAGATTTTCAAATAAAAAAATGTACGCCTGTGGCTGTTTCTATAAGAGCAGCTGCAGCTTGCTTTGGCTATATGCCTTGGCTTTGAAAGTATTAGTCCAGTTTCTCTGAAAAAAAATTGTACTCTTGGTGCTGTTTCTATAAGGGCAGCTTGCTTTGGGAATAATATCCCTTGCATGGTTCAAAAAATGTTGACTGAATTTTTATAAAAAAAAAAATTACACTTGATGCTGCACTTGGTTTCAACAGTTTGTTGCTTTGGCTATATGCCTCAGCCTCAAAATTATATAGTCAATTTCTTGTGGTATTTTTTTTCAAACCTTGTTTCTACAAGGGCAGCATGCTCTGGCTATATGCCTCAGCTCTGAAATGTGCAATGAAGTTTTCAAGGACAATTGTGTATGCCTTCATGCTGTTTCTATAAGGGCTCATGAAATATCCTAGAGTTAACTCGATCCTTGAAATATGTGTGCACAGTTTGACAGCTTAAAACGAAACTATTAGGAACACTGTCTATGATTTGTCAGCAGAATAATTTTAGTTTTTGGACTGACGTAACTTGAATCTAGGTGCTCTGAACTCAGGCATTTTTATGTATTACTATATTAGTTCGTCGATCTCATAAGCTTTATTATGCTCTCTACAAGAGTTAGTGGGTTAGGTCTATAATAGAACGAAAAAAATACACCATAACTTAGAAACACTTACTCACATTAATGCATGTTTTACTGATCAGTCTTAAACATTACTCAAACACAATAGCACACTGCAAAAAGACATGAACAATTTATACTAGCTAAAGTATGCCAAATTAACATTTAACCTGCACTGTTATATAAATTTAAACGCACCTACTTTGTAACCGTTTTAGATATAATAGTTTAATGTCTTCGTATATTAATGATGTACTATGTAAAGAAAACACACACGCTTTGTAATACATGTTAGTGAAGTACTAATAAAAATAGGACCAAAATTGTCCGTCTCCTCTCTCTTGATTTCAATATCTTTAACTCACACACACTTTGTTGTAATACATGACTTTGTTTTAATAAAATCTCAAACCTGTGTACTTGTGTTTAATTCCGGCTTTCGGTGAGGGTTTTTCTCCAGGCACTCTGGTTTCCCTCGTTAAAAAAACAGTGTCCGTGTGTTCGGGACCGTGTTTACGGTTGGTTTTCCATACGAAAATTGAACTTTTCACGAGTAAAATTGCATGAAAGCTAAACATTTCTGTTGACAATTTATATCCGCGTAATTGGTATGTCTCGTTATACTCGATAAAAAGTTAAGAATATTTTCGCAACCCAGTAGACTTTAATGTCTGACGTAAACGCCCTCAGAATAGAAAACATAATGGTCTAATGGAAGCTGACTTGTACACACGGTTACTGGGTTCAATTCCCGGAACACTGTTCTTTGTCGCGATTAACTTCTCGTTAGACTATAATTTCACAAAGCTTCGTCTTTAGACTATAATTTCACTTTGAGTTGTTGACCACTTTACTGATTTTAAAAGACGTGATACAGCAAAATTGAAATATAATACTTCCTCATCCTGGTGTTTATAAAAGAACGACCACATTCGCCAGATACGTGACTTTAAACGTGGAATAAGTGTTCTTCAAGACATCAAGATGTTCTCTTAATCACCACCTCATCCGTATCATTTGGCTAATTCTCAAGATTAAGACGAGATAGTTGAATATCAATGAGAACGAAGAGACAATCCGATTGGCTATAAAGTGATGCTGAAGATTCCTTAGCGACAAAATGATGAGAGCTTGTTAAATCCTTACCTCCTGCACCTACTGTGAAGGTGCTTCCTTCTAAAACCATTGCGTGATGCATTGAGATTACGTTTTAACTTTATTAAATAAATATTCTTTTTAGTCCGTTTTGTCAGATCAAGTTTTGTCTTTATTTATGTTGTCAACTATATGACCGCAGGAAACTGACTGGACAGTAATTGTGATTATTTAAATTGATGATATTTGTACTGGTAAATGGCATCTTATTTTCCGGCTTATTTTCACGATCTCTGTTGCTGCTATGCTAGTCTTCCTGAAGAAATCTGTCATGCAGCCCAAGTTAATTCTGAAGATATTATATGAATGTAATGACAAATGTCATTGTTTCAGCAGTGATGTGCCTCCTGTACGGGAATCGTGTGTTTTAATGTTTTTGTGCATGAGGTTTAACGGGTACTCCGGTTCCTCTTGATTCAAGATTTTCAAATAATCACTCTGCAGTTGACTGTATTGTTTAATAAAAATAAACAAATAAGCCAAATTTTAAAAAAGCTTAACGCGAATATTTGTTATCGACTACTTGTAAACTATTCTTTCAAACGCTTAGTTTGCTTTGTAGTTTTTTTAAAAAACCTTTTAATGCTGTTGTTTTCTTTGATTTGGATGCCCTAAGGGAATGTTCTTGTTGGGTAGATTTAAAAATGCTGTCGATAAAAGGTAAAAGAAAATCGTAATTTGGCAAGGTGAGCATATATTACTGTTAAAAAAGAGTAGTTTGATAAAGGTGCGCAAGTGTTCATGTACTGACATTACAAATACATGGAAATACCTGGCAGATTTTTTCAGTATCAATGGACACTTTGGTTTCATTTTGTTAGTTATTCTATCTAGTTTAAAGAATACAAAAAGGCAACTGAATTCTTTCTTTCGTCTGGCCTGGTCAAGACATAAACTTTTCCCTAGCTTTATTCTGACTTACGCTGGTCACGTATTCTCGTAAAAGTTTTGAACGGTTTAATTCAGATAAAATCATCAACATTAAAAATCTCGCTGTTTTAATAAATATATATAATAATTTGAATGTTATCGCTTGAAGCCTTTCAATTATTTTTTTAACTTTATCAATGCGCATGCCGAAAACACGAAAGCAGCTCTAAGCCAGACCAAAGAGAAGTAATATACATCATCATATGATACTAGGAGAGTTTAGGATATCATGGTACAAAAATACAGACCTTTCATTGTCGATGGATGCTAAGTGCATTTTCTTGGCTTAAAAATTTTGATAATGGACATGAATTTAATAAAAATAGTGCAGAGATATGAATTTAGCAAAAAAAATTGAGTTAGCTAGGGTTTGTAAAAAAGTAATAAATGATGAAAAAATGATTCCACTAGCCAAAGTATGACGGAGTCTTTTTGCCTTGAGGCCCGTGGTCATTGTAGAGTAGATATATATGTAGGTATTTATGTATAAATATGTACTTGTGAGGATAGATATCGAGGTATTTGAAACTGATTTTGAAATTTCAAAAAATTGACAAAAATCACGATTTTTCCCTTGTCACCGATATTTCTGGAATTTTAAAATAGATCAAAGTATCATTTTATGTCTTCAAATGTATTGTTTTCATTAAAGAATGTAATTCTACGGAGTTTTCAACCATTTCGAGGTATTTGGAACCGAATTTTTAAATTTCAAAAAACCTGACGAAAATCACAATTTTTCATTTGCTCCCCAGTTATACCAATTTTTCTAAAATTTTGATATTCATGAAAATGTGATTTTATGTTTTCACATGTGTTCTTTTCATGAAAGAATATAATTCTACTTAGTTTTGAACCATTTCGAGCTATTTGGAACCCGAACTTTTAAATTTAAAAAAGTTGATGAAAACCACAATTTTGCATTTGCTCCCCAATTATACCGTTTTTTCTAAAATTTTAAAGTTCACGAAAGTGTGGTTTTATGTTTTCACATGTCTTCTTTTCACGAAGGAATGTAATTTCGATTAGTTTTGTACCATTTCGAGGTATTTGGAACCGAATGTTTAAATTTCAAAAAAATTGATGAAAACCATAATTTTACATTTGCTCCCCAGTTACCGATTTTTGTGAAATTTTAAAATTCGCGAAAGTGTGACTTTATGTTTTCACATGTTCTCTTTTCATAAAAGAATATAATTCTACTTAGTTTTGAACCATTTCAAGGTATTTGGAACCGAATTTTTATATTTCAAAAATTTATGAAAGCCACAATTTTACATTTGCTCCCCAATTATACCGTTTTTTCTAAAATTTTAAAATTCACGAAAGTGTGATTTTATGTTTTCACATGTCTTCTTTTCACGAAGGAATGTAATTTTGATTAGTTTTGTACCATTTCGCGATCGAGGTATTTGGAACCGGATGTTTAAATTTCAAAAAATTGATGAAAACCATAATTTTACATTTGCTCCCCAGTTACCGATTTTTGTGAAATTTTAAAATTCACGAAAGTGTGATTTTATGTTTTCACATGTGTTCTTTTCATGAAAAAATATAATTCTACTTAGTTTTGAACCATTTCAAGGTATTTGGAACGGAATTTTTACATTTCAAAAAATTGATGAAAACCACAATTTTACATTTGCTCCAAAGTTACCGATTTTTGTGAAATTTTAAAATTTACGAAAGTGTGATTTTATGTTTTCACATGTGTTCTTTTCATGAAGGAATGTAATTCTACTTAGTTTTGAACGATTTCGAGGTATTTGGAACCGAATGCTTAAATTTTAAAAAATTGATGAAAACCATAATTTTAAATTTGCTCCACCGTTACCGATTTTTGTGAAATTTTAAATTCACGATGCGATTTTATGTTTTCACATGTGTTCTTTTCATGAAGGAATATAATTTTACTCAGTTTTGAACCATTTCGAGGTATTTTGTGCCGAATTTTTAAATTTTAAAAAATTTACGAAAATCACAATCTTTTATTTGCTCCCCAGTTACCGATTTTTCTAAAATTTGATATATAATAAAGTGTGATTTTATGTTTTCACATCTGTTTTTTTTTCATGAAAGAATGTAATTTTATTTAGTTTTGAACCATTTAGAGGTATTTGGGACCTAATTTTGAAATTTCAAAAAATATACGAAAATCACGATTTCTCCTTTGGTTCCCCCTTATCGATTTTTCTGGAATTTTAAAATTGATTAAAGTAAGCTTTTGTGTTCAAATGTATTGTTTTCATTAAGGAATGTAATTCTACTTTGTTTTAAACCATTTCGAAGTATTTGGAACCGAGTTTTTTAATTTCAGAAAAATTGTTGATAATCACACTTGTTCATTTGCTCCCCAGTTACCAATTTTTCCAAAATTTTGAAATTAATGAAAGTGTTATTTCCTGTTTTCACATGTGTTCTTTTCATAAAATAATGTAATTGTAGTTAGTTTTAAACTATTACGAGGTATTTGAAACCGAGTTTTAAAATTTTAAAAAATTGACGAAAATCACAATCTTTCATTTGCTCCCCAGTTACCGATTTTCCTAAAATTTTGATATATATGAAAGTGTGATTTTATGTTTTCACATCTGTTTTTTTCATGAAAGAATGTAATTTTATTTAGTTTTGAACCATTTAGAGGTATTTGGGACCGAATTTTGAAATTTCAAAAAAATATACGAAAATCACGATTTCTCCTTTGGTTCCCGCTTATCGATTTTTCTGGAATTTTGAAATTAATTAAAGTAAGCTTTTGTGAGTTCAAATGTATTTTTTCATTAAGGAAGTTAATTCTACTTAGTTTTAACCATTTCGAGGTATTTGGAACCGAGTTTTTAAATTTCAGGAAAATTGATGAAAATCACAATTTTTCATTTGCTCCCCAGTTACCGATTTTTCTAAAATTTTGAAATTAATGAAAGTGTTATTTTATTTTTCACATGTGTTCTTTTCATGAGAGAATGTAATTCGAGGTATTTGGAGCCGAATTTTGAAATTTCAAAATAGATACGAAAATCACGATTTTTCCTTTGGTCCCGTTTATTGATTTTCTAGAATTTTGAAATCGATCAAGGTATCATTTTAGATGTTCAAATGTGCTGTTTTCAATAAAAAATGTAACGCTACTTAGTTTTGAACCATTTCAAGGTATTTGGAACCGAATTTTTAAATTTCAAAAAAATGATGAAAATCACAATTTTTCATTTGCTCCCCAGTTATACCGATTTTTGTAAAATTTGAAAATTCACGAAAGTGTGACTGTCGCCTGTATTCTAAAAGCTCACTCACACTCAAACTCATTGAGTGGGAGATCTTAATCTTCTCATAACGTTTCAATGGCGGTATTTCCAGCCGAACAGGGGCTTGATTATCAGTGATTTACCTTATATCTTTCCATCTATTCAGAAAAAACTTTCTCATTGATCAGCATTAACGAAATTTATATGTCACACTCGATGAGTATGAGTGTGAGAGAGCTTTTTGAATACAGGCGTTTATGTTTTCAAATGTGTTCTTTTCCTGAAGGAATATAATTCTACTTAGTTTTGAACCATTTCCAGGTATTTGGAACCGAATTTTTAGATTTCAAAAATTTGACGAAAATCATAATTTTTCATATGCTCCCAAGTTAGCGATTTTTCTAAAATTTTGAAATATATGAAAGTGTGATTTTATGTTTTCACATCTGTTCTTTTCATGAAAGAATGTAATCATATTTAGTTTTGAACCATTTAGAGGTATTTGGGACCGAATTTTGAAATTTCAAAAATTAACGAAAATCACGATTTCTCCAATACTCCCCGCTTATCGATTTTTCTGGAATTTTGAAATCGATCAAAGTATCATTTTATGTGTTCAAATGTGTTGTTTTCAATAAAGAATGTAACTCTACTTAGTTTTGAACCATTTCGAGATGGTTGGAACCGAATTTTTAAATTTAAAAAAAATAATGAAAATCACAATTTTTCATTTGCTCCCCAGTTACCGATTTTTCTAAAATTTTGATATATATGAAAGTGTGATTTTATGTTTTCAGATCCGTTTTTTCATGAAAGAATGTAATTTTATTTAGTTTTGAACATGCATTTAGAGGTATTTGGGACCGAATTTTGAAATTTCAAAAAATATACGAAAATCACGATTTCTCCTTTGGTTCCCGCTTATCGATTTTTCTGGAATTTTGAAATTAATTAAAGTATGCTTTTGTGTGTTCAAATGTATTTTTTCATTAAGGAAGTTAATTCTACTTAGTTTTAAACCATTTCGAGGTATTTGGAACCGAGTTTTTAAATTTCAGGAAAATTGATGAAAATCACAATTTTTCATTTGCTCCCCAGTTACCGATTTTTCTGAAATTTTGAAATTAATGAAAGTGTTATTTTATTTTTTCACATGTGTTCTTTTCATGAGAGAATGTAATTCGAGGTATTTGGAGCCGAATTTTGAAATTTCAAAATAGATACGAAAATCACGATTTTTCCTTTGGTCCCGCTTATCGTTTTTTAGGAATTTTGAAATTCATGAAAATGTGATTTTAAGTTTTCACATGTGTTCTTTTCACGAAGGAATGTAATTTTGCTTAGTTTTTGCCATTTAGAAGTATTTGGAAACGGATTTTTAAACTTCAAAAAAATGACGAAAATCACAATCTTTCATTTGCTCCCCAGTTACCGATTTTTCTAAAATTTTGATATATATGAAAGTGTGATTTTATGAATTCACATCTGTTCTTTTCGTGAAAGAGTGTAGTTATATTTAGTTTTGAACTATTTAGAGGTATCAGGGACCAAAAATATACGAAAATCACGATTTCTCCTTTGGTCCCCGCTTATCGATTTTTCTGGAATTTTAAAATTGATCAAAGTATGATTTTAGTGTTCAAATGTATTGGTTTCATCAAATAATAAATTCTACTTAGTTTTGAACCATTTCGAGGTATTTGGAACCGGATTTTCAAATTTCAAAAATTGACAAAAATCAAAATTTTTCCTTTGCTCCCCACTAACCGATTTTTCTAAAATTTTGATATTCATTTTTAATTCTCACCACTAATGCTCCCCACTAACCGATTTTTCTAAAATTTTGATATTCGAATTTTTAAATTTCAAAATATTGATGAAAATCACGCTGTATATGATTTCGATATTTTTAGTTTTAAACCATTTCGAGGTATTTGGAACCGAATTTTGATGAAAATTGATCAAAGTATGATTTTAGATGTTCAAATGTTTTTTTTCATCAGAGAAAGTAATTCTACTTTGTGTGAACCATTTCGAGATATTTGAAACTGAATTTGCAAAGCTCCAAGCTATTAAAAGTTGTAACTATTTTAAAAAACCGCTAGTATACAAAATTTTTTTACAAAATTAAGAAATATGTAAAGAAAAGGTTGAAAATTCAAATAAAATTAAAAATATTTAAAATGTGTCAAAATTTTCAAAAATAAAACACAATAGTATGTATGTCAAAAATTTTAAAAATTTTTGAAAATGTTGAAAAAGTTTAGAGAACACTTCAATATGTGTCAAAAATTTTAAAAAATTTAAAAATTCAAAAATAAAAGGATATTTGTCAAAAATTTTAAATAGACATTGGCAGCTGTCAAAAAGTTTAAAAATTCTAAAATGTTTTGATAATTTTGATAATTAAAAAAAACACTTTTGTTAAATTCGATAATTTTTAGAGGTTTAAAAATTTTAAAAATTGTAGGATGCACCAGTACATATTTTGTAAAATTTTTTCAAAAAATTAAAAATACTTGGGTATGTATCGGTATTTGAAAATTTTTTAAATTTTTATAACCGCTAGAGTATATTTAAAAGATTTTAAAAAATTAAAAAAATATAAAAAACACTTTTTCTGTTCCCATGTAAAAATTTAAATATTTTAACTTTTTAAAAAAACATAAAAAACACTAGTATAGATGTAAAAGAAATTAAAAAGTTTAAAAATACTTTGGTATCTATCAAAGTTTTTAAAATATTATTGAATTTCTAAGTTTCTAAGAATTAAAAGGTAAAAATCACTAGTAGCTATTTAAAGTGTTACATTTTTTGGGTATTTGATATTTAAAAAAATTTTAGACTTAAGGTGCCTATATCAACCTCAGGGAAATAACCTGATCAGATAGATTAGACGATTTTACGATTCATTACTACTTTTTATTAATGTTTGTAGGTATATGTAAATTCTAATATATCTATTGCTGAAAACCTTGCGAAATATTTCCAGATGAGTTATACGTATATGTATTGAAATTTACTGTAGTTAAAGGTGATATAATTAAACAATTTCTACTAAGTCATATAATTATTTTTCAAAATTTGCTCACATATATTTGGCCGAAAAATTACCCATTCTGCCCTCCCTTCAACGCAGCACTTCACTTGCCATAGTAACTTCTAGTTTAGCGTGTTTCGTGCTTACAAAATTAGCGTGTTCTCCAATTTCCCAGTCGCAGCACCTCACGTTCAAACACGAAAAAAGCCAACTTTGACACCCGAAAAGTACATGAAGATAAAATTTTCGTCTTATCAAATATATTGCAAATGTTCTTAAAGTAGTCTAATCTAACTAAGTAGGCTATTTCCCTGAAGTTGATATAGGCACTTTAAAAATATGAAAAATTTTGAAATTTTAGAGTTTTTAATGTGGTCCAGTACAAAAAATCATGATTTATTCTGATTCTATTTATATCATTTCCAAGGGATGATAATGTACCTCTAAACGATCACAAATAAATATTTCTTTTTTCCAAAAATTATATAAAGAACGCGAGAATTAAACGAAAAGTTATATTAATTAGGGTTTCACCCCGAGCAAACAAAAGTGGTCCATTACTTATTTTATTGTTAAATTGTTCTATTTGATTGGTTATTTTAGACAGATCGTAGAAGTTTTATATTTATAGCCTGCAAGGCTGCAAAACGTTTGATACTGGACGAGTTTTATTCATTCTAGCGTGTCTGGTCTAGGTAACCATAGTGATTGAAGATTCCTACAAGTACACATGTTGGAGACCATGCCCCTAGTAATCCATCCAAGTAAGTCAGGTTGCGAGGCAGCCATGATAACAGGTTGAGGAGACTGTAAGTTAAAAACATTGGCGGTGGTCCCTGTGTGGATTATACTAATATAGGTCTTCAGAGAAGGGAATGTATCTATACCAATAAGGTTGGTACTATGCGAAAAAATGTTTTAAATTCGTTGTTGTAGAAATTGCGTAGTTTTCAAAGACACAGCTTATGAATAATCAACGACGGAGACACAAAGTCCATAATTAAGATTTTATAAATTAATTCTTTTAGAGCATAATTGCTTCATATTTACTAGTTCTGAAGTCTAAGGTCAGCAGAGAAATATATGTATATATTTGTTCATGTATTTGTTAGACCAGAGATTCGACCTTTATGTATAACCATTATTATTTGTTAGACCATAGTTTCGACATGCTTGAAAGATGACATTTTGATGGCAAATTTCTCTGAAATAACACAAAGTTGTTTCGAAAAAATCTTTACTGAACACCACTAATGTAAGCCCTATTATCTGCTGAGGTGCTTGTGTGTCTATATATATACAATTAAGCGTTATCGGACTGTGTTAGGTAAGAAATTAACTGCGTTGCGGCATTTCAAACTCGTTATAGGTGCAACCTCATACCCAGGGTCTTTATTCGTGTGGGGGAGTAATAGATATTGACATAAGCACGAAAAAACTCAAAACAAGTTGTTAAAATAGCTTTTATAGTATTCTCATTATATTTAGAAATCGTATTAAAATTAAGCTTTATATACTGTCACACTAGATATCCCAATTTGTTCCCATTATTATTTAATCAGTTATTACAAAATATATATGTTTTAAATGGCCAGGCATATACCAAGGTTGTCATTTTCCCCATCATTTGCAGTTTTTCTTCCTTCTGGAAAAATACAATAACAAGATTTAAGGAGTATTCGTGGCCGATAATGTCGATCAATCCTTATATTAATATCAATCCTTAATAACCAGAGCAAAAAATTTTAACGATAAGGGGGAGGGAGGATGTTGATACATTTACTCAGTTCTGCCTGATGTATTTCTTTTTCCCGTAAGTGCAACACAAAGCGTTAAAAAACTTCAAATTTTTTTAGGGTTTTTTTGCGTTTAGTTTGTGTTTTCACGCAAAATATATAAACACTACACAGACACGACGGAAGTTGATCTAACTCAGCGTATTATGAGTCTTATCTTTGAACGTGTGAAAAGAGAGAAAATTGATATAAAAACGATATATATCAAGAAATATTTTTGAAAGCGACGGGCGTATACATAGCCTTTTTTGCACCAGTTGTCTGAAGTTGATGCAAAATGATGTGCATTTATTGGATAATATGAAACTAACCTAACTTTATCTAACCTTTATCCACGCCAGAAAGGGGGCACCTTGTGTGGAATGAAACGAGGTGCCTTTGGTAATCTTTTCAGCTGTTGGATCACAGGTCGCGCTCTTTGCTGAAAGCGATGTCTCAGTTCTTCAAGTCTCTTTGTTATTTTAGGGCGGAAATGTGGGCGCCTCACGACAGTGGTTTTCTGGTAGATTAAAACAAGCACGAAATTAATTTAAGAATTGTTAGATCCATTAAAGATGGATTCCTCATCAATCATTGGTATTCTTACATGGCATCTTTCAAAGGTGATTTATCATCTAGGGAATCTTTTAGAGTTGTCAGATAACATGCATTGTTCTTTTAAAAAATAATATGTATTTAGCACAGGAATTTTATCAAGAGTATATTGATTGTGAGTTATGGCTTACATTTATATTTTGTAAACAGTAGCCGGCCTGGCGATTCAAACTCCCAATGGAAAGTGTTCACAATGGTTCATTTATTTATCAAAGAACGGTTGAATTGTCAGGCAGTTATACATCATATTGCTCTATAACCAGTAGCGTAGCCGCCGGCCTGACTCTGAAGGAATAATCTACTGCGTTTGAGGGAGGGGGGGGGGGCATACCAAGAAATACACATATACTAACCCTGCATTTCGCCAAGCATTTCAACTTGTTTATGTAGCATCTAAAAAAAGGCATATCGCCACTTTTGCAAGTATTGGCCTCGAGTAGACAATTGATCTAAAAAAATACGTACAAATGATCATATGAATAAAAAATATTTCTTGTTTTTGGTTGTTACAACCCAAGCTCAACGACATGTTCTACACGATATAAATGATAAATGAGGGTAAATCAATTACGATTTTGTGGCACTTCACCCGATGTATGTTAATTCTAAAGGTTTTTAAAGCGTCTTCGTGTGAAATCACACACAACTCAATTCAAGCCAGGAACAGTTGAGAAAAAATAGTTAACTATCGGTCCTCCGGCAGGAATCGAACTTACAGTGGTGATCAAAAGTCTGAGTTCAGTCCATAATTTTTCTTATATTACGATAATTTAAAATAAATGATATCTTAGATGAGTTGGAGATTGGATATGTTGATCTAAACTTGCGTATTTCATGATAGTTAATTCTCATGGTATTTAAGTTGAATATGCGATGCGTATTATTCTTTTGGTGGACCAAAGATGGCAGAGGGCCAACAATGATGGGATATTTCGAAAAATTGCGAGAAATTGAGATGAGGTTATATATGTCGAACAAAAAGTTGGAAACGTTTTGTGAATCAGGTTCGTATTCAATTAGATGAAAATCTGCGACACCAGGCTACTCCTGCAAAGTAAAATGGAAAGAAAACAGAAGGAAACCAGTGGCCAGTCCTTAATCAATGGTGGAATAAAATTGAACCAGTAATGCTGACAAAACTGGATCACTCTATCCAACAAAAGTTAAAAGCTGTTTTCAAACGTAGAAGAGGTGATACAAAATATTAGAATAGTGCCAATTTTTGTTATATCCTACTGGTTCCACTCTATTCCACCATTGATTAAGGATGGTCCAGTGGTTTTCCTTCTACTTTCTTTCTATTTCCCTTTGCAGGAGCAGCCCTTGGTCTTGCAGATTTTCATTTAATTGATGACTTACAAAACGTTTCCAACTTTTCGTTCGACACATCTAACCTCACCTCAATTTCTCTCTGTTGGCCCTCTCATCATTGTTGCCAAAAAGAATAATACGCATTTCTTATTCAACTTAAATACCATGAGAATTAACCAGATATTTATGGGAGGCATTACTATCATAAAATACGCAAGTTCAGATCAACATATCCAATCTCCAACTCACAAGATATTATTTATTGTAAATTATCGTAATATAAGAAAAATTATAGACTGGACTCAGACTTTTGGTCACTACTGTACGCTTATGCCATGCCGGAGCAGTGCTCTTGTCGTCTGTAGATACTTACGAAACATTGACGATTGTTGATTGTATGATTTCGGAGAGAAACTTGTTTCTGAAACAACATATAATAATGACTCAAGATTCATTTTTTTAGCTTATTTTTCTCGCATAATGTGACCAAAAAAGGGTCTTTTTGTGTTGTTTCAGGTCGGTTTGAATTTACAGTGAAAGAGTGGAGCCGGTTTTTCATCAGAGTTGCAAAAAAGCTGCGGGTACGCGGGTACCACCCGGAGGAAGGTTTGCTTTGAATGAGGTTTGTGAGAAAGGTTCAAAGTTGAACACTCTAATTGATCACATGCATGTACCAATTTAAAAAAACAAATATTTCTTTATGCTGGTTGCCACCTGACTCGGTGACGTAACCTCATTTTGAGGAAGGTTTTCAAAACTTGAAATCCTACCGGAGGAAGGTTGAACCCTTTTTCAACTCTGTTTTTCATTTGCGATATTCGTAATTCCACGCTCGATTGCATGAATTTTACGCAATTAAGCTGATGATCTTCAGGTGAGGAGAAATCTAATTTCAGTTTATAGCACACCTTGCATCCCATAGCCCAACGTTTCATCTGCATGATACACCGTAACCTCGGCGCCATCCTTAAGCAATCAATCATTTTCTCTGTGTCTATCTGTTAAGAAGCAGATTAGAACAATGAAAAATAGTTTCTCACCTTATTCGAATTTTGAACGTTTGTGATCGTTATATGATTATTAGCTAAAGCCTGACATCATTTTTGTTTTCAAGGCTCATTAATAAAACACCTTTTGCTGCACTTATGATTTATATTACGATTCCAGTTTGATTTCCCTCACACTAGCTTGCAACTGTGATGATACGGATTGTCAGATAGTCTACTTTTATGGTGGCAGATTCGTGTAGATTCTTATTTATTGTGACAGAGTTGCTTCATTCTCGTTTTTCCCAGTAAGAATTGTGAAATAAACAAATTTTATGAGATACATGTCACTTATTTAGAATATATATACTTACCAGACACTCCTGAGCAGGAATGGTGTGATTTCTTGAATGATTCTATATATTGTGATAATGAAAGGGTATTTCTTAGGGCTATATTGTTGAAGTGCACACTCTACTCTGTAATTTATTACTTCTTAGTCTACACTAGTAATCTTCTCGGCCAATCACAGGGCTTCAATAATGTCTCCGAGAGTTGCTTTACAAATAAATTTATGTAGTTACCACCCTAATGATTTAAAAGAATTACCTTTTTGCAGTCTTGCACGCAATCTTTGAATGCCATCAAGCAATCACTCTTTGTTGAATTAGATTTCAAACAGCCAAGTAAGGCAAAGAAACACTTTTTCTATCGGAGTAAATAATTTTGCTATGTTAAAAATTGCTGAATTCTCTTTCCACTCATTACAGAAAAATGCTCTCTTTATAAATAGCCTAACATGATTTGTTAAAATGCATATATAGACAATTACCCCACATCTCATAAATCTGGGCCTAGGTGGATAAGGAGGCTATAAAATAAAAAAACTTCTTTAATACAACAACATCTTAGTACTGAAAGATTACAGGTCGGAACGGTGTTGATCGTCAATGCAATGCAATCTTTTCTTCAATTGTCCTAAAATCTCCCTACTACTAACTACGCGGACTATAAATTAAGGACAGCCTGCTGTATTTATATTATCAAATATCAAAAATTTACCCTTCCACCATGGACGCATTTTTTCATACACTTTTTAAATTCGAGAATGCACTCCTTCCGGGAACCACCTTTCCTGCGGCATTCACGTAAAGTTTTACCGCAACGCTGGAAAGAAAAACAAATTTAGATTATTAGTTAATTTTATTTTCTATTTTTCAGGTACTTAAACTTCCGTCAATTCTCCCGTAAACCTCAAAACAAAATGGCGGCTGGACTCGCGCTGAATTATATATACATATTTGATTATGAAAAATGACATTGTGGGCATAAAAAATACTGTTTTAAAAAAAATATATTGCTCTGAATTTACCATGAAACAAAATTTTGCTCCTCCTCGATGATGTCTTCGATGATGGCGACCAAAAACACTACTCTGTACATCTTTGTCTTCATCATCTTCATCATCCTCTTCATCATCATCTTCATCATCCTTTTCATCGTATTCATCATCATCTTCATCATCATCATCTTCATCATCTTCATCATCATCATCTTCATCATCATCTTCATCATCATCTTCATCATCATCTTCATCATCATCCTCATCATCATCTTCATCATCACTAATAACTTCCTCTTCCTCGTCACCTTCATCCTCATCGTCAGGAATAACTTCATCCTCATCATCTTCTTCATCCTCCTGATCATCATCCTCATCATCACCAATAACATCTTCATCATCTTCGTCATCATCCTCTTCACCGTACTCTTCTTCATCATCATCATCGATGACATCATCATCATCAACATCATCATCATCATCTTCATCATCCTCAATAACCTCCTCTTCCTCATCACCTTCATCCTCATCTTCAGGAATAACTTCATCTTCGCCATCTTCTTCATCATCATCATCATCATCTTCAAACTCATCCTTTCCAATAACTTCTTCATCATTATCGTCATCTTCTTCATCATCGTTGTTATCAACGCTATCATTATCATTTTCATTGTGCTAAGAAAAAAAACAGTGAATGTGAAATTTGCTAAAGGCCTGAATTACGTATTCATGTATGAAATTTAAAATTGTCATCAAAATTCAGTTTGGCTCCTCACTGGACGATTCCTGTATTATTGAAACAAAATGATAAACTAAGGAAATTCATCATCACAGAAGGAAAGAGTCAGACTTCAATGGAAAGTTTGGTTGAGAATTTTTGCAAAGTGTGAAAAATATCGCTGTTTGAAATAATAAATAATAATAATACTCGTGACAAAACATCACCATTTCCCTAAAAGTTCACACGGCTTTTTTCGCAACCAGATTTTCTGGTTTCACTAAACTCTATTAATCTTTTACTAAAACTCCGAAATAGATTTAGAAGGTTGCCTATTGCGAGAAATAAATTAAAACACATGAGGCAGTGCATATAATAAGGTTTATAACAACATAATTTTATACTAACCCTGCAATTCGCCAAGCATCTAATCTTCCTTGAAATGCATGCAAAAGAACGCAAATAACCACTGTTACAAGCCTTTGCCTCAAGTAAACAATTTCTCTAAAAAAATAAAAAAAAGGAAGGAGGGAAGCAAAATTATTTTGGTGAAATAGAAATAGCCTGAATAGGGAATAGGAAATTCAAAACACACATACACCATGATTTCTATTAGTGCATGTATACGCATAGGTTTAGCTTTTAGTGTGCAGATTGTAGATTGTATATAGATTATTAAAACTGATTTAGAGTGCAAAACGTAGGGAAATGTAATCGAATCGATTTCATGCACAATATATTGCATATTCATTGCTTTGCGGAATCGCTAAAAAACATGTCTAAAGCCGGTTTTCCACTGGCAGGGCCGTAGCTAGACCGCTTAATTGGGGGGTGTATATTCATATATTCATGTTTGTATACCATAGGAACAATAGCATACAAAAGAAATCATTCGGGCATATGACGAATATATGAATATGCACCCCCCCAATTAAGCTTCTAGCTACGGCCCTGTCCACTGGCGATATTTTTCGCACGAAGCGACATTTTACTTTTGTTTCAGAGCTCTCAACTGCAGCCATCTGGAACAAATTGCTCAAATGCAAAGGAATAATGTCGCTTCACGCGAAAAATATCGCTAGTGGAAAACCGGCTTAAAGTAGAATTGGAGCTGCTGACGCGACAAAATATCGAACAGAAAATATAGGTAAAGACTTTTGCCCGCACTTATTAGCGTTTAATGTGAAATTTATGAATAATTAATGAGTCTAACTTGCAATCATTGCGCAGTATTTTGGTCACCTGTATACATCTGTAATTCCCCATAAAGGTCTCATGAATTGTTAATTAATATATTAACTTTGATACAACCAATCTTAATTAGTATTCATAACTTTGTTACACACATGCCCTAATATGCATTAAGCTTAATTTATTCATTTCACAAGCACGTTAAAATACTCGCGGCCGATCTGTATGGGATTTACAATGGCTCGTGCTACGCACTCGCCATTGTAAATACCCATACAGATCGGCCGCTCGTATTTTAAATAGTACTTGTCAAGTGATTGATTTCTATTTATGGCAGTAAAACAAAACATGTTTAAAAAACTTACTGTGCATGCCAAAGCATTTGTAAATTTTTCTACAGGGAAGGTAGGTCTTGTAGGTTTGTTTCTCTGGAAAAAAATTAACATTTAAGTCAATCTGAAAAAGGGTATAGTACCGAATTGATTATTTCGCCTCCAGCTCGGTAAATATAGGCTAGTAATCACATCGCCTTGGGCGACTAATTGTTAAATAATTTACAGCAAAATTTTGGCACTGAAAAATTAGGTCAAACATGCAATGGTCTTAATGCAATACAATATTTTCCTTAGTTGTTCTAACATTGCTCTCTAACACTAACTACATGAACTAGTTCAAATTACAACCTATATATATATACTATAAATACTTACTGTTTCAACATAAAAACACTTTCTCATACACATTCTAAGTAATATAAAGCAATTCCTGGAACTACTTTTTCTGCGGCATTGAGTTAAGGTCCTCTTGCAACGCTAGGAAGAAGAGCAAATTCAGTTTATTGTTAATATTCCTATATTATGCCTGTATCGCTAAACGATATTACATGCACGAACAATACTGTTTTTCAAGAATCTTTGCTCTAAATTTACCATTATACATCTTCCTTTTTCTTGAGGGGGTCGTTGATTATGACGACCAAAAATACCGCCCTGAACAACTTCGTCTTCATCATCCTCTTCATCGTCATCATCTTCATCATCATTGTCATCAAGGCTTTCGTTATCCTACGAAATAAAAAGTTGAGATTTTCAACAAGCAAAAATGAATTAAGGAAGAATTAAGGTAGAATTAAGGTGGTCAACTACGGCAAAATTACGATCCTGTTTGAAACATTTAGGCTATACAGTTTTAAAGGTTTTCCTAATGGATCGTCTATAACTATTAAACGAAACCTTTATTGATTAGGGTTTTACTCTGGACAAAAATGTGATCGATTGACAAACTCTATTGCTTTATCGTTCTTTTGAATTCTTCTCCAAAGTTTATGAATGTATGCAGAACCTTCATTAATGCTTTTCTCATCGAAAATTCTTATTCCGTTTACTTTCGCACAAGATAACTCAAAAACTAATAAACGTAAGATTACAAAATCTAAACACATTTGTCTTGAACTAAAAGAATTTCGTTTAGGCCAGTAAAAGAGCGACGATTTTTGAGAAATAGATTGGTAAAGATTTTTGAAAACAGCTTGCCAAACTTTTGTTATTGCACCAAAATTTAAATTGTTCTAGTTCAGCACCTCGGCCAATATATTGAAAGCTAAATAAAAAATTTAAATAAACAGTTAGTAATCGACTAATCGCATTTTTAAAATTCCGCTATTGGATGTGTCATAGTTGGGTGTAGGCATTTACCATCCTCCATTAATTGCAATTCTCTTTCCAAACTCATCCTTTAAATTTACTTTTAATTAACTTTACGAATCAATATTTGGTATATTTTTAATGATCTTGGATAAAAAATATAAAACTTTTAGAGTTTTAAGTTTTAAAATGGAAATAATTTCAGTGGACTTGCAATGGCAAGTTTGCTAGGTTCCAGTTTCAATTCGATTTCGGACTAGCCCATTCGCATAACTCACAAAAATGCCCTATAGCCATGATATGAAAATAAATCAACACTAATAAGTAATGGCGGAAATTTTAATTTCATATATGCATTCAGCATTCTGTGTAATTTAATTTTGATATATATGTTCCTCCAATTTTAGGATCCAATCATATACATGCAATATCCTTTGTTCATCTGAGCGCAAAATAATAGTGTCGCAACGCCAGTCTGTTTGGAGCAAATGATACAATATTTGGACAGAACAAACTTTATAGCA
Organism: Dendronephthya gigantea; assembly: GCF_004324835.1. NCBI lineage: Eukaryota > Metazoa > Cnidaria > Anthozoa > Malacalcyonacea > Nephtheidae > Dendronephthya > Dendronephthya gigantea. The sequence goes on from NW_021163098.1 coordinate 556,779, forward strand.
GGTTTAAGAGAAAGGAAGGCCAGAAAATATAGGTAAAGTCCGTAAAGACTTTTGCCCCAACTCATTAGGCAATATTAGCGTGCATATATCGTGAGAATGATTTCAATTTACCGGTTTCAACTTATTCTCGGAATAGGCCATTCGCATAACTCACATATGCATTAAGCATTCTGTGTAATTTAAATCCCTCGTAGATACTTTATTTTATTTTTCGTACAGGATTTTTTATTATCAATAGCTATAGACTATAGTGTAGTGCTTTCGTCAAGATTTGCTGGCAAAATTTTTTTAAATATTTTACTTGTTTTGAATCAAATCACCAAAACTAATCATGAGTTAAAATGAAGTCTCTGGTCACGTATAAATAAATTATAATTAATCATGTTCAGAGAGGACCAGCGCAAAGAGAAAGCGCAACATTCCACCGCAGATTTCTAGAGAAATATAGGTCCGATTTATACGAAGACCCATGGAAAATGCAGGTTGCATTTTTGCAAAGTTTTAGGTCTGGAATACTCTAATTTTCTGATCATATGCCCCAGAAAAACTGTCTGCAAAAAACGATTTGATATGCAAAAACGGAAGCGTAAGACCATAAGGGACGCTCATCATTTAAGCACTCTGCCATATCTAATCTCCAATTGCACGAGTTTTTCCTGGACACAAAATGGCCCATTTTCTTTATTGATCCATGCTCAAACTTTTGCTGTACGCCTTACGATTTTAAATATTTTCTTGGGCACGCAGGCGTGCTGGTTTTGTTTACGCTCTCCTGCTGCATCTGGATGCTTTGTACGACGTGTTATTTGACACGCATGCATTCTATATGTAAGTAGCAATAAAATAAATTGATCAAACAAAGTGCAGGTTATAAGCATTCAATACATCAAAATCTGTCTCGCAACAAATTTCAGTATAATCAATGCAACATATTTCAACCTATTCTAACCTGTTCGCTCAGTTTATTGCTTAGTTAAAAATCGTTGTATACACTCAAGAAAATATCAGGTATTGATAAAACATTATATTTACCAATTTTGCCATGAATAGCTATTTATTTGTTCAATTTTGAACAGCTGGCTAGGAAGCAGCAGTTGAGCCAATTTTAGAAAACTTTGCGGAATAAAAAATGGTTAAAAAAGCCATTCAGTCGATACAGTGGCGTCGCCAGGTTGCTCAGACTGGGGGGGACGAGGCACCAAAGCGCAAGACCTCTAGGGGGGTTCGGGGGCATTCACCCCCGAGAAAATTTTTATTTCTAGGGTCTCTAAAACGCTATTTCCCGCATTTTCAGCCAAGTTTTATGACAATCCGAAAGCCACAGATCGGAGATTTTTGTTATAAACAAACAGTTTTTACAAGGGGAACTTTTTGTTGTTAGCTAATCAGCCTAATCTAAATGTGTCAACAAGAGCATCCAACTCAATTTTATCAGCAATGTCTCTTTCTATATGCTGACTATGTTATTCTAATGCTATTCTTTACGTGATCAAAAGTAATGTTAATTCGAAAATTTCTTTATTTACTCTGCTGTTGGAAATTAGAATCATTGTACCCCCCCCCCCCTTTTCTCTTCAGATTTAGAAAAATCCCAAAAGTGGTCTTTAGAATAAGTGGGGGGGACGAGTCCCCCCCAGTTCCCCCCCTAGCGACGCCACTGAGTCGATACAAATTAGATTTCCTTGTATTTGATATTTTTTATCCGAAAGCGTCTCATTTGAGCCAGATGAAAACTCGTTTACTACAATCCAAATTTATGCTAAAGAAAAAATTTCAGGTATGCTAATGACTATTAATAAATACCGTGAGTATGAAAGCAGCGAGAGCGACGTTTATGTAAAATCTAAACAAACCTCGTCTTTCTTCTCATTTTCATAGACGAACGTTGGCAGCTCTTCCGTCAGTTCCGTGGGTAGGAGTTCTTCTGTTGTCGGTCGGATAAATTGAACTGCGTTAAGTTGCGCATTTGCGCAATATAAAACGCACGCGAAAAGCAGCAAAACTGCGAGAGACTTCATCTTTGGCTATGCGATGTCCCGACAAAAGTGTGCGCGATAGGCAATGATTAAGAACGTTTTATATGAAGCTGATATTTGATCTTTTGTTGTGTCGCGTGAGCTTTGACGCACATCCACACCTACCATCGTCAGCATGGCGTGATAATTTAATTTAAAAAATGTTTTATTTATCGTGTGTCGTGTTTCGTGGATAAATCGAGTTTTTTACCCCGCTGCTTTATATCGTTTCAGGACTTGGAAGTTCCACATTTCTGCTGACCAGTAACCGAAGTTTTTCGACGTAGATGTATTATCGACTAGTTCTGTCATGTTTAATACAGTTCGGTCACTTTGGTCAGTTTGGCGAATCGGCGCAATTTATGGAAAAATATTACGCATAATTTCCGTAAAGTTACAATTGAATAAACACAGGGTTTCCCTGCCGACCAATGGCAGAAATTGAAAACAACTTAAAAGAATCATACACATATATCATAACATTTTACTCGTTAATCCCACCCATGTAGGTTACTTAGTTTTGGCGGATATATATATAGAACTATGGAATTTATAGATGTATAAAAGATATATAGAACAATAACGTCGCTAAGTGGGAAAAAAAGGTTGAGTAATTATCTTCGGCCGAAATTAAGCTGGTTCTAACCCGATCTAAAAAGCGCAGATTAAGCGTTAAAGGTTGCAAAAAGTCAATAGAAATGTTACTTTAATTTCCAATACAGGAACGTTTTGCGTGCTAAACTACCACGCTGAATATCCGAGAAAAGCTTTTCCCAGGTAAAAGTTAGCTGAAAAATGAACTGCAATATCAGATTAAAACAAAAACCAAATTTAAATCAGGCTACACGACACACGATACACGAGAAGGAATTATTATTATCACATTTCCTGCTGTCTTCACGTCCAACTGAACAATGATGCTGCAGTTTTAGCTCTGTTTGCTTTATTAAAACACGTCCTGTTTGGATATAACGCTCATGAATACCCATGTTTTGTTGTGATAATGGAGTAGGAACATTACAACTTGACACTTGTCATTGCCTGTATTGCTTTATTAATTTCCTTAATAAAACAAATTGCATATAGAATTAAACATATACGTATACGAACCTCTATAAAAATAAAAATAAAAATAAAAATGCATTAGTTGATAGTTTTAAGGCGACAGCTTTTGCCGCCTGAGGAATATTCAAGTTAAGATTGTACGAAGCCACATATATGTATATGTATACGTATATATAAGAAGCCACATAGCTATTTAATAATGGCTGAGATTGTAAAAAACTATATGGTCATTCTTTCAGCAGTTATATTGAACATCCGACTATTGTGTGGGACAACCTTATAATTGAAATAGCTGCATATAATGACACTAAACTACTTGATAGACAACGCACAAATTGCATACGTTGTTGCAATATGATGTTTTAGCTAAATGATATCTAAATATATCCTTTAACGAGTCGCAATTAAACCGACGTAATACATATGAGCCAAAAATGTAACATTGAGACTTTCTACTTACCTCACATCCGACTTAGGAGTTAGGATGCGATTGATAAACTCACTGATGACCTAGAAAATCTGATCCTTACCTCTTAACACACATATTTATCTATACCAGTGACTACCCTTACTTTCCAAGGGCAAGGAATGAAGAAATATGTATGACTTGCTTTTTACAATAGGCAAAATTATGCGTAAGAACAATTATAGGGACTACATCTCCCACAATCTACTGTTACTCCCCCAAGTTAAGAAAACATTGTGAAATTCTTTAATTCGTAGCTATTTTCAACTGCCGCATTATACCGTTCGAAAACCATTATCCTGCTTGCGGGAGAGGATGCATGCAGTAGACTTATGGCATTTTCCGAAAATTAGAATCTCGCATTGTCTAGTAGGCTACTAGTGTCTTGTGCACCGTCGCAATATTTTTAATCGAACTTGATTATTCCAAAATCAATCGTCCCAATTAAAACACATAATTTATTCATTTATACCAGTGACTACTCTTATACTTTCCAAGGGCAAGGGATGAAGAAATATGTATTAAATGACTTGCATTTCGCAATATCACAAAATTACGTAAGAAAAATTATAGGGACTGACACTGTTTAATTTCGTGGGAGTGTATATTTATATATTCGTCTTATGCCCGAGTGATTTCATTTGAAAACTATTGTTCCCTTCGGTATGTAAACATGAACATATGAGTATATAGCTAATCTCGCGACATCAGGTACTCGCAATGGGACTTTATTAGTACATTGACTAAACCATATTAGGTTTCATCTGAGTTCAATGTCATCCCTTTGTTGTTGTTAACACCTGAAATAATACGAGTTTATCTCGTTTTTCTGAAGGAAAAATCTCCAATTATTGTTTTACCATTTGAATCAAACTTTATTAGTTGAAATTTGAAAACTAGAATGCTTGAAATGATCTGAACCCAGAAATTTTTGATAAATGAAATCTATGCACGAGAACGTCGAGAAGGGTTGTATCGGTCTTTCAAGGATGCATTTGTCAAATTCTTTCCACCCAGGAGGTATGTAATTATAGGATTTAAATTAAATTGTCCTGACTGTGCCAATTTTACCATCTAACGATGCGAACAGCGTCTTCAAACAACGCGCATTAAGGCCCACGCACACGGGATGCGATTCGCGAACGAGACATAAATCTCAAGTTTTAAGAAGCTGGCAAATAAAGTCAATTTGGAAGGAAATTTTGAGAGCTATCGGGACCAGATAAGTTAAAATGAATTCTGAGTTTGGCAAAAAAATCGCCAAACTAATTTGCTTTTAAAAACTGAAAAAGTACCGGCCTTTAAATGTTGAATAACCACTGCCTAAAATCGACGAAATTTTCGACGTTTCAAGCTAAGAGAGTAAGAGTCTTCGTTACGAGAGTTAGTCATAACGTCGAGACGAATTTTTCTATTTTAGACGGATCAGCTATCAGTAGCGTAGAACTGAGCACGATAATTTGAAGGGGGGCGCTCACATGCATGTGTACTGATATACTCGTGTACTGCCTAATCAATTCCTTTTAAACTCGATTGTCTTTACAGTCTGATAAAATGGATATACTAGGAATATGTGCTTCCTAGTTATATCGTGCTTCCTACGCCCCTGGTTGTTATACCATGCACGTACATTTGTCCACTTACGGTTGCCCAGGTACAGGCACGTGCCGTTCTCATGCATACCACGTACATTTGTCCTGACAGGGTTTCATATAACTGGTCATTTTTAAATATTATTCCCAAAAAGCAGACGTTTTCAATATCGGAGTCCCAACAACGTTAATTAATCAGCTATTCCGAACTCTCGACTACATGTAGAAAAAAAGCCAGTAGACAGGTGAGACTGTTTGCTATCAACGGTAATCCTGTTCTGCCTTAACTTGCATATGCTGTGTTGACAAATTCGCATTTTCACTTCCTTCCTGACACGTGAGGATTAGCAGAATAAAACCACTTGAAATTACTACTCCTACGAGGGTAAAATAAACTTAAACTTTCCTGCAAAGAAAAATACCCGTGTCAAGGTGGCTGACGTGACAGAATATTTTTATGTGTGTGCACTCAGCAAAGACCGAGGACGAATGACATAGGCACGGGTACCCATTTTATCCGTGCCGTGTGTATATGGCCAAAAATGGCATAAATAAGAAAAGATAATGTTCGTTTCCAAGGTTAAAATTCACGGATTGCAGAAATATCCAAGGTAAAACTATTCGATTAGCAAAACATTCAGTTTTTAAACAGCAGCTCTGTCGATCTCCTGGTCACATTTTAATTGTTATATTTTCACTCAATGTATTTCATAGTAAACATATTTCATGAAATGCAAATAGAGGACAAGCGACAGCCATTTTGTCACTAATTTCTGGAAATGACTATTTTTAAACCGTGACTTGTTCACGAGACAAGCAGTCTATCAAAAAGCTTCTATTTACCTTAAACACTAAAATGTTCCTTTAGGAAATATGTCAATATTATATAATGTTCTTTTGGCGTATATTTAAATATAATTTATATATACCAGTTTTATAATGTGGACAAAAGGTAAAAATTTCTGAAAATGTCTAATTACATTTCTACACTGGAGAATACAATAGTGGTGTACAGTCTATGAGAATGCAGTGGCGTATCAAGCATAAGTACCTTTCGCCATACAAATATTACGCTATTATAATACTATTCATTTCTTTAGGAATATTTTCACAGCTATAAGGGCATATGATGATGGGACTAAATCTTTGTGCAAATTTCTACCTTTAATATCGATAACATGGAAAGAATCGGAAAAAACGTCAACATGAACTGGAAACTCGACTTTGCAATCCAGCAGTTAGGCTCAAATTCTCACTTTCAAATTTCAAATGCTCAATCATCCAAAACGCGAGAACCAAGCCTTACGACGGTTTGAGCCAAACATTAGGAAAAATTGAGGTGACATCGGAATAGGCTGACGTATAACTTTCTGCATGAACGGGCGTCTTTCAGGTTGTACACCGCTCACTCGACCTCGTTTTGGAACGAATTGTGCTACAGGAGTTTTCTAGAATCAGATAAAAATCAGTGTTGGAGAATGGGTACATGGTCCTGCTTAGCCGAGTTGATGATCTGATGTATTGAAATAACTGTTGAAGGACGTCGACACGATGCCAACCAAGGTCAAAGCAGGGGAGTTCAGAGAATCTGGATGGAGATTAGGGGAGATCTTTCCTATACACCCCCCCCCCCCACCCTTTCACTAGACAATTGTTTTCCCAATGTTTTCCTCCCGAGTAATGCTATGAATTCCGCAACAAAATATTCGCATGAAGGCCAACCGCCAGTTTCACTTTTCTCTGTCTGATAGCCTTTCGCAAGAACTCATACTACCTTGAGGCCATGTTTACAAAGAGAAATATCAATATGAAGGCAGAAACATTCATGCCCAAACGTTTTCAATATGCGTTCAATTATCATATGAAATCCCTTTCCTGAATCAATTATTCTAGAACAACAAATTTTCTAATTGCGCATGTTCGCATGAATAAAATATGGGAGTGAAATATGGAGGGTATATAATTTCTAATATTCATAAATTCGTGTTCAGCTTTATTTACTTAATGTGAAATCAATTGTTTTTACTTCATGAGAAAAACAAGAATATCTGAATAGCTAACCTCGTTGGCTACAATCTATAGCCCAGTAGCCCACCACACAAGAGAGCTATTAGGGAGATTTAGCATGAGGACGTGAACGTCAAAGACGACGTGAAAATGGCGAGTAAATGGCGTGGCATGTCCATATTTGGGCGCATCACGTCATTTATTCGCCTTTTCACGTCGTCTTTGACGTTCAAGTGCTCGTGCTAAATCACCCTATTGAGCTGAGATAACGACCTCACGAAGCAGTTAGCTCAGCCCGAAAACCATCCGCACACGAGAGAAACTTGCCGCCTCTGGAGGCGAATTCCTCATGAAAATTATCCGCACACAAAAGGAACTTGCTGCATGACAGCCTCGCGATATCTTTAGCTCAGCTAATAGAGAGCTTTAGATTTGACTACGGCTTGCGCTAAAGCTACGAGATTGCTTACTGTGCATGGCGCGAAACAAACGTTGTATGCATACGCCACCTCGTGAATGCCGGCATGATAAACTTCTCCGAACACAATAGCCATAGGGAGCTCTAGCAGTGACTACTAGTACGACTACGAGTACGAGATTCGTCATTCTCGCGCGTTGTTTGCTTACGCCATCAGTCAAAACTCGTAGTCGTTGGGCTTTTGAGTACGAGTTTTTTGATAAATTTCGTACTCAAAAGCCCAACGACTACGAGTTTTGGCTGATGGCGTAAACAAACAACGCGCGAGAATGACGAATCTCGTACTCGTAGTCGTACTCGTAGTCATTGCTAAAGCTCCCTAATAATGAACCTGTGGCTGTGCTGTGAATGAACGCATGTTCATACTGTCAAATATTTCGGAAATATTTGCGCTTACCATTTCGGTCATAGAAACAGTTCTCTCAAATGTTTTTCAGGAAAAAATGAGAAAAAGTATCAGATTTTATTGCTTTTTAAATCACGCAGTACGTACTACAACGTTTCCTAAAATACCGTAGTCAGATGAGCGACGGCTACGAGCACATGGCTTCATTACTAATGATCACGAATAAGTATCACGTAAATATGACGAGTCTCGTAGCGGTAGCGGGACAGCCTCGTCCCCGGCACGTGTTTCTTTTTAATATAATTGCGTATTTTTTGTTTCGCAGAAAGAGACGCGCGAAGGGACAGAGACGGAAGGTGGGCAATGCGCCTGGTATAAAATGCATTCAAGATGGCGGAAAGTTAGAATGGAGAAATATTGACCGAAGAATTCGAAGATGTCTTATGTACGCTTTCGGGAATGGAAAGACAAGTACATACTGCTTTCAAAGCAGCATTATGCCACGGCAGGCTGGCAGCAATCAGTAAGAATGATTTAAAATTGAAGTTTTAAACGATACAATACAAAATCTTCAAAGACAAACAAAAAACCTCAAATGTTATTTTATTCTGTGATTGCTGTCAAACGCCTAAAAGTTTTATAAAACTTTCCGAGGTAGCCTCCCACAGATCCTCCATATTTAAATTCCCAAATTTCTTTTAGAACCATTTTGTTCCTGCAAACATGCCCCCCTCGCGCTGAATACCAATTTCTTAAGTTAAAGCCAGAGAGAAATACCTATGTGCGCGTAATATTACGATATTACACTGAATCGCTAATGAAAAAATTCTATATTTTTTGTGTTTATTTAAATGAAATCAATCTAACAGAAATCATATGAATGATTAACGCTGCTATGAAGTAGACACGTGGGCCTTTTTGCGGAAACAAAACATGTTCTGTGTAATACAGTATTTTTTCAATAAGGGCCTAAGATTGGAAACAAACTCCCTTTTGCCCGTTTTGTCAAGAAAGCTAGACAAAATCCCTAATACGTCCAAATACCGCGATGTTGTCTTTCAAATTAAACTGTTGTTGAAAGAGTTCAACTATTTCGAAATTAGAGGAAGCCGCCGCGTGTTAACAATCGCTACTTACTTATAATTTATTTGGTTGAGTAATTTACATGAAACGATCGGTGGCTACAAAAATATTTGACAAACATCACTTATTAAAAACTTAACCTACAATATACAGTAACGCAATTCGGAGCAGGAAAACAAACCTTTAAAAAAGGCAACAAAGCCCTGGCGAGTAGAGAATGATGAAAATATCATTTAATTATCATCTATCATTTGCTGTCGAGTGTCGAGGAATCTTTTGACCGCGCGCCTTTGGTGTGGTTTTCGATATTGATTGCATGAAGATTATATTAGAGTGTTTCGAAAACGGTTTGTCTGTAGAGTTCTAGCAAGTAGAGTCGTGAATCCTTTTGACTAGTGATATTTTCTTTCACATACAGTAAAGAGAGTATTTATTTAGATTATTATTATAGCCAAATAAATTACTGGATGTTGGTTGGTGAAGAAAAGTACAGTTTTTCATTAATTGTACGAGAGTATAAATAATGATTTTGCCAAATAAACAAACTATTACGGAAAGATATTTGCATGCAAACTAAACTGCCCTGGAGGTACAAAAAAGGCCAGGTAGGATGAACAAAAATATTGTCGAGAATATAAAATAATAGATAAAAGTCTGAAGACTGTGTTTGGAAAGAAACTACCTTACATGTACTGAGAACTACGTCCTGAAAGATCTCAGCGAAGCGCTTGGAAAATTTTACGACTTTAATAATAAAGAAATAATGATGCAATGTTGCTTGATGTTATAATTAGGAATTAATAGTATTTGTGATGTTTGAAAAATTTTTCAACATCGCTTGTACCATTTCTGAATTGTACACGTCTTCGCATGCATACTGCAAAAATAAATGTTAACAATAATAACTTTTACCTTCCATTTTCCATTATCATCATCGTCCTCCTCAACTGCTGCACCTGAACCATTTCTGCCCTCATCGTTAGGTTCGTCTTAGAATGATAATTAGAATTATCTTTGTATAGATATTACATGGAACGAGTGATCGGTATACCAGTCTGGAATTCGCGGAAGGGTTTAAATTCCTTGCCCTTATTTTGAAACTATTTTGATACACTTATAGCGACAGGTATGAGTTAGGTAAAAATACCATTTGCTTATACATCGTCTGCCGAGGGTGTATGTGGAAAGAAGCAATTTCGCCACAGCCTCTATAGGTTCGAATGGATAATGTTGAAGGCAGATAGCGAACAATGTTGCAAGAGGGAAGCTTTCTATTATGAAGAGCATTTTTCCGATTTAAATCGAAATTAGAATTCTAATCATAATATTTCAAGAATTGTACAGCATTAGACTTACCCTTGTGGGGTACTTAACAGTAGTTGTTGATGCGTTGGCATATTTTTAAATAGAATAGAATAGGATATGAAATGTAAAATGGAAGTTGGGTTACAGAATTAAACAACTTAAACATTACGAGTACAAGTAGCTCTCTATGCGCTCTTTACAGGGTATATTATATAGCGCTCTTTACCGGATATATCATATAAAATTATAGCGCTCTATACAGGGTATATACGCGTTGTTTATTAACGGGAATACTTTCAGTTAGCTATGCTTCAATAATCATACAATGACAGAATACTCCTGCTTTTCTACAAACTGCAAATAAGTGATCATACCTCTCAACTTTGAGGAGATTTTCGCATTAATCCAACATACTGAGCAAAACAAGAGTAATAAAAAAATAGAGCATTCCATCGCTGCTCTTCGACATCCAAAACTAAGTGTTCTACGCTCACCTTGATAACAGTATTTTAGACAACAATTGATTTCAACTATAGTTAATAATCAACGTTTTAGGGAACAATTACCTAATTTGATTGGATAAGAGTTGATACTATAAGGTAACAATGTTCATTATAGCTTCACGATGACGCATTAATGCCATCAAGCCTTCACGCAGTCTTTAACACTTGAACTGATATTGTCTGTTAGGTTTAATCGTAGTGCATGGAGATAAACAGTAACAAGATCTGATAGTTGATAAGTTTTAATATATTATAAATTATATCCCAACTTTTATAAGGAGATCATGCACTAAAAGTAATATTTATATATCCGCTTTGGATGTATAATTTTTGCAATAACATTGAAGAATATGGAGTTTTGCACTTCAGTGGAAAACAATCTCATCGGGGTGTAAAAAATTACCCACTTTAGCAATATACGAGGACAACACAGATTATACCCAAAAACAAAAGTGCGTCAAAATGAGTGGAAGAAAATGTAGATATCGAACGTAAAAGAGAAGTACTGATTCAGCGATGAACATGCATTAAGCTATACGGAAGTTGTTCCTACAGGTACGCAATTAATTTCTCGGAACAACAAAATCAGCTGCCATGCATGACGTGATATATGCCGGGTAAGTTTCAATATATTCTCCCGCTATAGCGAAAGGCATTGAGAGATATATAGACTGCGAAATATCTAAGCGTGTGAAACAGCTGACCCGAGTGTTTTATGAAACATATACTCCGACTTAGATGTTTTTCGGCGATCACTTGCGTGTACTCCAGTTGTCCACATAGATCTGTAGGTCTCATAGCACTATATTTGGCATTACTGCTGCGAAGAATTCATCTCTGTATGTTTGAAATGTCATTTTCGATCAATCCTCTGATTTGAATTAAAGTTAAGCTCTTTTTTACAAAATAACCTCTATTTCTACCCAAAAATCCAATTGAAAATCCATTCGCAATCTTGTTCTGCAATATACTTCCCTATCGTTTTCTGACCCATTTCTTTCATTGCTTTGTCTAATTCTTATTTTGCTACAACAAAATTTGTTCCCCGATCGCACCTCAAAAGTCACGAATGGCGAAGAATCTTCGAAGAACGCAAATAAATGAACTTGAATCCATTGTCTCCAAAATTTCAATGTGGATCGCTCGACTATTCAGGCAAGTGAAAACCAAACCCAATCTCTTTGTGTTTACAGCTCCCCCTCTCAATCTTTCTGTGCGTATTTGCCACGGTCCGAATACGTCAAACGCAACGTTTGTGAATGGTAATGGTGTTTCTAGTCTTTCGGAAGGTAGATCGGGCATATGCTTTCCCTCTGAGCTTTCGGCACGTTATACATTGGCTGATGAGTTTTGAAACTATTCTCTTAGCTCCAACAATCCGCGTGATCTGTCGTCCTTAGTGGTGAACGTTTTGGTAATAATGCATTATGGCAAGTTTTGCCAGATAACATCGTTTGGGTAATATAGCTGGATGTTTTTCTCGAATCATTTGGTCTGCTTGTTTCAATCGTTCTCCAACACGAAGAACTCCATCATCATCAAGAAAAGGATCTAAGGGGTACAAGCAGGATTTTGGCGGAACTGTTTCCTACGACGTTTGGAGAGTTGTGATTTCTTTACCATACGTTTCTGGGTCTTTCCGCATTTCTAAGTCTTTGTCGTTTATTGCAAATTACGGGATTGATCTTTTGGTGAGCGGTTTCTGATGTGCCGATTTTCTTCAGAAATTCCGGGCCCTCGAACCATGATGACGTCATTAATTGCTTTGCTGGTTTCCCTCTTGTTGTAATATTTGCTGGATTCTTGAGATTCTTGACCTGTATTTCCACTGACTGTCAGAGATACTTCAGATGATTTGTATTCCGTTAGCTACGTAGACGGAGAACCGACAACTTTCGTTTTGAATAGATCCAGATGTGACTTAGGAGCCGGTGTAGAAAAGGACATTGTTAATCATAACCAGAAATTCAGGACATTAATTACCATAAAAGTTCATAATGCTCGGATTTCGCAATCAAAGATGGCTGCAATGTTATAATAGAACTATATAAGCACGAGAAAAAATTTGAAATTAAAGCAACTTCTATCTTACATAGTGCAGTTGCGGGCTTCGATTTATAAGACGGGCAGAAACTCAGTACTTTTTAAAAAAATTTTTATATTTTTAAATTACCTTTAACAGGTTCCCCAGTAATATCATTTCAGCAACTAACCATTATATTGCAAGTATTATAGGAATCAAGAAATTGGTGAAATAATAGCAAGAGCTCTTTTCTGAACATTTTCTAAATCATCACACAGGTATTTCGGAAGGGAATGATGAAACACGTGTGAGCAGTTTTCGAACAAGGGTTTTCTAATACAAGTGGTGAAGAAATTTCGGATTTCCACAGCTGGCACTCGATCCAGAACGCTTCAGCAGTATCATAAAAAAGTGAAATACATACGCTTGTTAGCTTTTTTTACTGTTTTGCATGTTTAACAACCATAAGTGGTTGGCCATTCATTGTTATAGGATCGAAAATGTGTTTAGAATGTTTGAAGTCGATAATAAGTTTTTTACATTTCTTAGCATTAAACTGAAGTTTGTTTTCAGGGGACCACTTTTGGACAAAGGTGACTGAATTTTGGACCTGGGTTCCAAATTGCGTTCCACCACTGGCTTGGTTTATTATCCTTAAGATGCTGGACCTTTAAACTGCCTAGTATCTATTTCGAAGGATTTTCCTTTCTCGATTGACAAGGTTTCGGTAATAATGATATGTTTCAGAACCATCGTTTGAAAAAGCATGCTGACGAGTTTTTATTAGTTTTTTAAAATCAGAAGTAAACCATGGAGGATCGTTTACATAAAGTTTTACTTGCTTTTGGGACATAATTGTATCGATACCAATAGTTTTTAAATCAACGAGAAGTTGTGATTTGCCTTCACAGGTTTTGACCTTCGCCAGGATCGATCAATCGATGGAACTTAAGTACTTGCCGAGTTCATGTTTCCTTCTTTGGCGAGTGTCCCGTTTTATTAGGGGTTTCCTGCTGGAGTTGGCGTTGGTGGGTCGTGCCATGGGCCGAAGAATGACACCATTGTGATCCGAAAGGCCAAAGAAAGGATGATGTGAACGGAGTTCTGATGATAGGCTTGATACATGTTGGTTATTATAAAGTCCAACATATCGTACCTCCGGTTGGGATATGGACAAGCTGTTTCATTTTGAATTAGGCCAAAAGGCGCCGAATCCTCAGATGGTTAAAGTCACCGGTCAGCAATATCCACATCCTGGGTAAGAGCTTGCTGCAGAGTAAGTGTAGTTGTCAGAAAATCTAACATCGTTCTGTCGTCGGAGTTTGGCGGATGGTATAAGATGCCCAAGATAATATAGGACATACCACGGGGTAATCGTCGGGGCCTAATATAAGACCAGAGCACTTCCATCTGGGGGTTCTCGAATTCGAATGAGCGGTTTGTAAGAAATTTGACGTATTTGCGTATAAGCACACCAGCCTTCATGTAATTAAGAAACACGGTTTTTAAACATGAAACTGTAACCAGGGATAAAAAGATGTTCATTGATGGTTAGATTTTGTAGCCATGTTTCGGTGAGACAGATCAAGTCAGGATTCTAATTTTGGATAACACAGCAAACATCGTCAGTCTTGGGTAAAAGAGATATAGTATTTGCGAGCGATAGACCAGACCGAAGTTGTAGATCGTTGAACATGCGCCCTTAAAAGGGTAAACACAATTTGTCCGTCCATGCATGGCTTCTTGTTCCAAAATAACAGTTTATAATGGACCTTTCTTATCATGACGTGAAACGCGAAAAGTCTGATGTTACACGAAATTTAATTGGCTCCACAAAAATATCGAGCCAATCAAACTTCGTGTAACATCAGACTTTCCGCGTTTGACGTCATTATGAAAAAGGTCTATTCAGAGGTGCTCTATTACCAATAACTAGTATCTCTGGGCTTTCTAAAGAAAATATATTTTAGCACTTATACCTTACCCTACAAAAAACGTTTAGAACATTTTAGCCAAAGCGGTTAAATTTTTAAATTGCATTTTTACTCGCAAAAATTCCATTTATCCTTTTTAAAAATGTGCTCAGGGCTGAGAGCTAACCAGAATGGAATCGGGTGTAAACGCTTACTATGGCGTGCGTAGTAAAAGTGGGGACTGGGGACGCGTGAAGCCGCGAGTCGAGCTTCTGCCAATATCTCCTCTGTGACTAAATTCAATTCAATATTTGATTACCTCATGCCTTAACAGTAACTCGTCTGTCACGCGCTTATGCTTGTGTTCCGGCATTAATTAAACTTGTTTCTATGGCAGCATTTTGAAAACAGTTCAGAGCGCTTGTTTAAACATTTTTTTTGATCGGCACGTATAATTAAAAACAACACTGCGGTTGGGGTTAGGTTGCGGTTGACCTATAGAAACCGCAGACACCGCAAGGGAAAAAAATATCTTCGCAGTGGCCGTTCGCTTCCGGCGAACGAAATGTTATGAAAAGCTGAGAAGGACAGCACAATAACTAAACTGACAATTAACACAATACAGCAAACTACTGAGTTTTGTTTACGTTTCTCTCACTAGACAGATTTGAGCTAATATCTGTCTAGAAGAGACCCAATCAGAGTGGAGATTAGCTCATATCCTGTGCTTGTGTATATAATAATAAACGATATTACTTCAAGTGCATGTTATTAAACCCTTTGTATAGCCCATAATGATAGTGCGGCATTTGATTATCCTGAAAAGATTAGCTTGAAAAACCCGCCAATTATTACTATATACGAATATTATATATTTATTAAGGTTGAAAGATATAACAGTGAAAAATATGGAGTTTTGCATTTTATTTTATGTCAGGGGTTGCCAGCCTTAATATAATAAGGATAATTTTATACATAAGATAGTATGCGGTACACGCATTGACCGCGCTGCCTATGGTATAATCTGAGCTCGTTGTCCTCGTATATTTCTAAACTGGGTTATGTTTTACACAACTGAAGTTGTTTTGTATTGAAGGGCGTACATTAATATCATCGCTTGAAACACAAAAACTACGCTAGTTAATACCCGCATTGACCAGGCTGACTATGATTATACCTGAGAATTAATAAAAGTGCATCAATGACTGGTTGTCACAAAATAAGGGATATATTGACTGCGAAATATACAACCGTGTGAGACATTCGATTTTTTTAAATTAACTATAGCAGTATAGCTATATCCCTGAAAATAATATCATTCTCGTGCATGCCATGCATAAAAATAGTCAGTTATGTAGTTTATTGACTCTGCATGGCAAATTATAGCAGTTTCATTAGTTTCTTGCGGCATGATGAAATTAGAAATCATCAGTAGCGGCGTCGCCAGTATCGATAAGTGGGGTGAACATATATTCATGTTCATGCACAGACCATAAAAACAATGAATTTGAAAAGAAATGAATAATATAAAACACGAATAAATAAGCCCCCCCCCACTTATCAAGATGGCGACGCCACTGGAAATCATTATGCACCGTCATTTTTCGCGCATTTTTCTTTTTTGGGACCATTTCATCCTGGTACGTTTTAAACAAAACTTGTGTTCTGACGAATGCAATAGAGGGCTTATATACAACAAGCATTATTCAAGCTGTTCATGGCGGAATTTGAAATGTTACGTTTGTACGTTTGTTTACACGTTCACATACGCCAGGGTTGGAATCGTACACGACAAATCGCGGCATAGTGTAATTAGTGAACATGCACAATTCAACGAGAACGAACGACTATGCAGTTATGTTAATAAGTGTTATGTTAATATAAAACAAAACACATTTGTACCAAACTGCTTGTACACATTTATAAATACATAATTACAAAGATCTTACTTTTTGGATAATGCAAATAATGTCGAAATGACGTTCAACCATTACACATTTGATGTTAGGACTTAGGGTTTCGGTTTATACGTTTACGGGTAGCGATATTTTACTCAATGAATTTCTCTGTAATTATTCACATGTTTAATCATCCAATTTTTGTTTGGCTCGACCTTTTACAAATAAATTGAATAGCCATGCCATAATTATGCTGTGTTTTCTTTGAAGATTCATCCCTATTTACCTTCATACGGTTTAAGTGTTTTCAAAACAAGACAACTGTTTTCTGCATGAGATTGATGACTTAGAAGCAACCGCGACTGCTTTGCACTTGATGACTAATTGTTGACAGTTTTATTCAATTTTTTTTCTGTATACTTATACGTGCGGTTAGAGCAAGTATTGAAATATCGTTAGAAACCTACATACTGTAATATTGAACGACGAGATGAACCCTTTGCAATCATCCGCCTTGTTAATTGAGAGTTTCAACAAATTAGTATAACAATATAGCCCTTGCGGCCTTAAAATTATACTCCTTTCTTCGTTTCCTAACCTTACAACTTGACGAGGAGGCATTGTCCGTAGCAAAGTTAGCGACTTCAAAGCTGTTTGCAGAATATTTTAAAAGCATTTAATTACATAGCAAGCAAAGGGCTATACACCACTCTCAAGAGTGCATTGCTTAAAATATACTTGGCAATTGATATCATCACGGTTATTGACACGCTAATTGTTCAACTTTTCCGTAAGCAAGTCGTCTGCATGGGTTTGAAGTCTTACATATTTGTTCCTTGTCAGTGAATTGTTTATGCTAATCGACTTGGAACGAAATAAAATTATCACATTCGTCTAAGTGCTTGTCGAATATTCATATTTAAGGTCTCATCCAGTAGCCACGCGAGTTTAAACGAGTGCAGACAACTGAGTCGCTCGGTTAATGAGGCTACTCGTTCGTTCTCGTTGAATTGTGCATGTTCACTAATGGGCCTTAATGATTAGGGGGAGCCTATTTCTCACTTATGTATAGCATAGGTTTAAGAGATCATTCAATCAGAATTGTCGGCTAACCTTGTTTTTATTTTTAACTCATTAACCCCCGTTAAGGTGTGGGTTCACTTAAAGTTAAAGTGGTAATAGTTGACCTGCATCTAAGGACGAAAGCGAACTAATATTCATTTATGCAACGTTCTTTCGTCAAAATCCCAAGATCTTATTCGCTATGTCAGTGCATATGCTAATGCGACCTATAAAACAACTTTTGTATGCAGATTGTTCCCTATGAACTTATGATATGATGCTAATTAGCAGCCATTCCTTTGGTTGTCATCTGCATGACTACAAATTTCCCCCGTTATTTCTCGAAAGACGTTTTAAGTCAAATTGTATTATTGCCAGCTAGTCAACAAATATTCCATCGTTATTATGCCTTTGGGACTTTTAATATGAACAGTATTATGGAATGACATTTGTCATATGGATAGCTATACAGTCTTTCACCATACCGAACACAATATTCATAACACAATAATTATACGAACATTAAAAAGCGGTAAAGTAGCGGTAGGTATAATGTAGATGGTAAACAAAACTTGAAATATATTGTTTAAGTTCACATATAGGACATTTAAATCAACAATTTCGTTCTCCATGGTCACTTTCACACTTGTTGTTTGCTGTATAGGCAGTGAAGCAATTCTTAAATGCAAATGATTTTAATTCGTGGCGTAGTCAGCCTGACAATTTAGTCCCACTATGCTGATATTTTGGTGTTGACAGTGAAAACAATGAATTTCTAAAGAAATGAATAATGTTAATAAAATTTCCATAGCAGGACTAAATCGCCAGTCTGGCTACGCCACTGATTTTCATAGATGAAATTCAGTAAATTATTGATCTAAAAAATATTCCTGATTTGCGGTATGTGCTTTTTCCCTTGTGGCTGTGACCAGATTATTGATCGAGGTCTGTAAAACGCCGACTAATAAACTCTATATATGTATATTATACATTTACGAGGTCATTCAGTCACACTACATTCTATATCTATTTGACAAGAGCGTTAGGGGAACGCATCTTCTATTCCAATCTTGCCAAGATAAATATTTGCGTATTTCTTCCCTACCATATAAATGCATTTATCTAGCTATCAGTTTGAAAGACCCGTTTTGACTTGATTCGTACAAAAGACATGCATATATCGACATTGAATTATTTAGGATTTCGTCCCCTTTCGTCACAACCAATAACAGACATGCATTTTCCCTAAACATGCAAATTTAAAAGCAGCAACCAGTAGGAAGGAGCGGTTTTGCTTAGGCTTACGTCTCGGTAATGATATTAATGAGCCTATAAGTCCCCTTTCGTTCTTAGATGCAGGTCAACTAATTAACGAAGATGAGTTTCCGGTTCGTTTTCGATAACTGACTGTTAAAGTGCCTATATATCAACCTGAGGGAAATAACCTATGTAGATAGACTAGACGATTTTAAAAACAGTTGCGATATATCTGATAAGACCTTTGGCCTTTTTCGTGTTTGACTGCGAGGTGTTGTGACTGAAAACTATATAGTTGCGTTTACGTACATTGGAGAACACACTAATTTTGTAAACAAGAAACAATATACATAATTATATTTAAGTACTTGAGGCAATAAATTGTGAAATCTTGTCGTATATAACCTTTTTGGTTCGTTTTTCGCTAAAACGATGTCGATTTACTTACCAAACTTCCTCTTGATATTTGCTAACGCTCTCCGGAAGTGATGACGCTTGGCCAACGCATGTGATAAAAGGGAGTAATAAGTTTCATATTTGCATAATCTGATATTAACTCCTAAGAAAACAAAACCATGGCGTTATCATCTTGTATACTGTCACGATCTTTCTATCCTCGTCAATTCTTCAGATATTCTTGTTCCCTGATAACCAAGACACGGCGTTCATCGACCGTTGAGTTGCCATCAGAGAAGACAGCAGTGCTGCCGTTCGAAAAAATTCCTGGCGTAAGAGGAACAATACGAAATGTTTTGCATCATACGTTTAGTGAAGGCAACTATTTTGAAAAAGCATCGAAACGCTTTGAAAGATTTGGTCCAATTTACAGCGAGAGAGTCCTCGACACCTGGATTCTAAACATCAATGATTTGGATTCCGCAGCGATGATTTTGCGTAATGAGGGTGCATTTTCAAGGCGGCCAGGTCTCGACGACGTTCCCGAGATTGACGACGAAAACAAAGGTATGGGGTTGCTTTCAAACAAATATGAAAGATGGTATCCAGAAAGATCATTGCTGTCAGCAAGGATGCTGCGTCCTAAGGAAGTCAGAGAATCACATCCTGTACTGAACGAAATAGCAAACGAATTCGTACAGGGATTGAAATCAATCGCACAATCTGACGGAACGGTGAACAATATTAGAGAGGAGTTATCATATTGGAGTGTAGATTCATCTGTCTCGTTTCTGCTCGATCACCGTCTCGGTTTCCTCAATCGTCGCACAGACCCGCTGGCAGCTGAGTTTACACATGCGGCCGAATCTATGATCGAAAATGCCGCAAGCCTGTTTCTTACTTTTCCTATCAACAAATACATCAAAACCCCGTCTTATTATCGGTTTCGGAAATGCAAGAATAAAGTTCAGGCCCTTGGTATGGACATAATCGAAGAGGCATTAGCAGCGAGGCAAGAACGAGAGAAAGGCGGTATTGAGAAACAGTTTTTGCTTGAGTACCTACAAGCGATGGGTAAAAGTAAACAACAAATAATGGCGATCATCACAGGGTTAATAGCAGGTAGCGTTGATACTACCGGCACACAAAGTTTGTGGCTATTGTACCATCTTTCTCGTCATCAAGACTGCCAGGAACGGCTGTATCAGGAGCTTGTTTCTGCCCTCGGCACAGACGAGGAATTGTCGGCAAAAAAGTTTCCGTCACTTTTGAAAGCAGTAGTGAAAGAATCACAACGCATCTATCCTGTGGCCGCGTCAGCGATTGGGCGGGTGCTTGAAAACGATGTAGAGCTCAAAGGCTACCATATTCCAGCTGGTGTGAATATCGTTATTCACGAACATTTAATGATGCTTAATGAGCGATATTATGGCAAAGACGCGAAGCAGTTTGTGCCTGAACGATGGCTGCGCGATGAAATTTCTGGAAAGAAGAAAGATGTTAATGCATTTGCGTACCTGCCATTCGGATTTGGTGTGCGAATGTGCCTTGGACGGAGAATGGCTGAGTTAATGATGTATACTTTGATAAGCAAGATTCTACTTAATTATCGTTTGGAATACGCTGGAAAAACCGAGGTGAAAAAATGCAGTTCAGGAGGTCTAATGAAGCCAGACAAACCAATCATTATAAAATTTTTACCGAGAGAAAAGAACATGATTTAGGTAGCCTTGTGTAAGTAATACTTATTTATGTCTGCTTGCAAATAGCATCGAACGTCCGGGGGAGAGGAAAATTTCCTGGGACACCGGCGCACACTGTAGGAAACAGCTAAGCTAAGCCTCAATCGTGACTGTCAGCTGAGTTGCTCCTCAATTGAGTGTGCTATGTCGTATTCTGCGTTTTCTGGCAGGCGTGCTATCGGCGTCAGATATTAAACATGTTGAATAATTTTGTGCACGAGTGAACATTTCCTGAGTGATTTTCATAACTTAAGTGGGAGCAAAGAACTCAATAGTTGCTGAATTAATACTGGCGGGTTTACTGACAAACTGATTAGCGGGTTTTGGGCCTGATGATCCCTGTCTACACGACGTACGGTGTTCTGAATAACCCATTAACTCATTTTTTGGTGCCGACGGGAACGGATGCATTTAAGGCCTGTTTCAGACGTCGAACTTTTTATGTGCTTATAACCTAGTATTAATCAGCTAAAGTATTTGTTTAAGTTCATTTGCATTTGCGTCTGAAACGGGTCTAACTAAAAATCACATATAACAAAAATCTTTTCTGTTTTAGAGTTAACAACGTTCCCTTGCGGGTATTAAGGGGTTTTCTGGTTGGAGTCAGCTAACAGACAGTGGATTGCTTGTGAGCAGATTGAAGCTAATTATATCCTAATGTCTGAGATTATGATTTAACATTGTGTCAATAAGTCAAATTTTGTTCTGCATGATCGATCGAGCTTTATTTCTCCCTAGCAATGTTTGTCTCACATACAAATGTAAATATTATACATCAAAGTCATCAAGCCATATTACTTCAAGTTTTATTAGACTTTGTACCCCGTTAATCCATTGCTGTAATGTCATTACTGAAAAGATTAGCTTGAAAAACCCGCCAATATTACTTCGAGTGTTATATAAGTTTATTATGAATATTATATATTTTTAAAAGTTGATGCTAAGACTATTAAACAATGTTCACAATAACTTTATATGATGATGCATATAAATTGTGATCAAACCTTAATGCTTTCTGAGACACTTGAACTGATATTGTATGTCGTGCTTTGTCGTTGCGTAGAGAAGCACACACTTCCAATATCCGATATTTGATAAGTTGATTCTTATCAGAAGGAAAAATTGCTATCGAAGTTACATAATTTAACTGCAAAATGGAAGAGCCAGTAGCATAGGGTAATTAAGGTTGATTAAATAATATACCTGTCATGATTATACGACAAACTTTGATATTGTTTCAATTTATTCAATGTAACAACAATAAAGCTGACAAGAATAGATTGTATGAACAAGTCAATCGTAGTGCCGAGCAAAGGGTGTGTAATACAGCTACAATGATGTAGTTAATAAGTTACTTCAGCTTTGTAAGGCTTTTTAACGGTGTGGCCCCCCCGAAAAAATTTGGCCTCCGAGGGCCAAATATCCTAGCAAATATACGCCCCCATTCGGAAATTTGGCCCACCTCTAAAAAACATAGTGTACCTCAACATTTTAGAGCTAGAGAACCGTTAAGTGTATAAAAGTTTTAAGTGTCTAAAGTCTGTCTAGCTGTATTCTTGTTTGTGTTCCAACTTACAAATAACACTGACGGATTTTATATGGCGCATGTAACCTTGTTTTCGTGTTTGCCGATTGTTTTTAAACGTTTTTATGCAAATTCGTATTAATTACTCCCTAAATGTTAGCCGGACGCACATGCACATTAGCACCTTCGCCAACGCATGTTGTCATCGCTTGCTCTTTGTTATTCTGACAAATTTTATAGTAGGATCAGAAGTGGGGAAAGTTCTAAAGTTATTTCTCCTATTTATGTGTTATGATGTGCAAACTAACAAACTCATTGCTTTATCTATTATATAGCATGATGGAAAATTAATTTAGATATATAAGCATAGTTCACTATACCAAGTCTAAGTGGTTTTACCAAGTCTAGATAGATAGTTTATCAAAGCAATTACATTGGAGCTTATAATCGCTGAATTGCATTAGTTTTAAAGAATTGGAATGAACACTGCACGGGTAGCAGCGCTTTCATTGTTATAAATGTGAACTGAGTCATATAAGAAGCCGATAAACTTATGAAAGCACCGCTCTATAGCTAGGTTGATAATCAATAAATTTTCATTGCCTTGGTGTAAACGTTCATATAAGAACTATGCAATGTTTATGGATGTTTATGCATGCATGCGTATAAAAGCGGAAGGAAATATCGTTGTTCTTAAAATGTCGATATCTTGTTAGATCTTGCCAAAAATAATCGCCACACGGGAGTCGGTGAATTCCAGTCCTACAAATCAATCTAATAATTATTCTCTTCAACAAACTTTAAGTAAGCGAGGTCTTGTGATAGCATGTCTAAATATTAATAGCTTAGTTGCGCATATTGATCAACTTAGGATCTTCCTCGACACTTATAAAATTGATATACTAGCAATCAATGAATCTAAATTGGATTACACAATAACTTCAAATCAGATTCATGTCCCAGGTTATGATATCGCCAGACGAGATCGTTCTATTAACGGCCGTCATGGTGGTGGAGTTTGTATTTACATCAAAAGTAATTTAAACTTCCGATTACGAGACGATTTACATAGTGAGAACCTAGAACTACTTGCGATTGAGATTCGTAAACCGCGTTCAAAGCCATTTTTGGTAGTAACTTGGTATAGACCTCCAAATTCCCCAACGACAGCTTTTACTGCTTTTCAAGATATAATGGATAACATTGATGCTGATGGAAGTGAATTCTATTTATTAGGGGACTTCAACTGTGATGTCATGTCTGCGAACCCCGATTGCAATACCAAAAATCTTCTTAATATATGTAATATCTACAATCTATCCCAGATTATATCGAAGCCTACTAGAGTTACTAATACAACGGAATCACTTATCGATTTATGTCTTACTAACTATCCTGATAAGGTCAAAGACTCGGGGACTCATTCCCTGGGTATAAGTGATCATTCTCTCATCTATCTAATACGAAAATCTAATTGGCAAGCAGTTGGTGTAAATCATTCGGTAACTAAGAGGCAATTTAAAAATTTCAACGACGATGAATTTCTGAATGACTTACGCGAAATTAACTGGTCTGATATTCGCTCATTTGATAACCCTAATAATATGTGGATAGCTTGGCTTTCTAGATTCTCGGTTGTATTAGATATTCATGCACCAATTAAGACAAAAAGGCTTAGATGCAATAAATCGCAGTGGATTAACTCCACAGTAATTAGCAAAATACGTGAAAGGGATTCCTTAAAAAAACGATTTGATAAAAATCCCAATGACGTAATTTGGATTAAATATAAAAAATCTCGAAATAAAGTTACTAAGCTCATCAAGAACACTAAGCGCAAACATTTTATGGATCGTATTAACTCGGCTAAAAGTGATCCTAAAAAAACTTGGAAACTCATTAATGAGCTGTCTTCGCGCAAAGTCCACGACTCCACAAATGTAAAATGTATTAGGCAAAAAGATGTAGAGATAACAAACTCTCACGACATAGCTAATGCATTTAATTCGTACTTTACCACGATAGGAGTAAGTCTTGCAAACGAAATACCTTCCTCTGATATAGATCCTATTTATTATATCAATTCTACCAACAGTTCATTCTCCTTTACCGTTTTAAACGTGGAGACTGTAACTGAAACTCTTAAATCTATTAATTCTAACAAAGCAACCGGCCCGGATAATATTCCTGGTAGGGTTTTGAAGATTGCTTCTGATATTTTGTCTCCTTCTCTAACTGCCATCTTCAACCGCTCACTTAATATGGGAATCTACCCAGACGATTGGAAGATGGCTAGAGTGCTGCCTATTTTTAAAAGTGGCGAGAAAGATAATCTTAACAATTATCGACCGATTTCAATTATCTCTATAATTGCTAAGGTCTTTGGTAGACTCGTACATGATCAATTCTATAGTTATCTATCAGCTAATAATTTAATTAATACTTATCAATCTGGTTTTAGACCATCACATAGCACTCTAACCTCCTTGCTAGAAACAACGAATGAGTGGTGTGTCAATATAGACAGGGGTCTTCTTAATGGCGTAGTTTTTATCGATCTAAAGAAAGCCTTCGATACTATTGATCATGCAATTCTATTGGAAAAACTTAGAGTCTATGGTGTTGACGATCCCGCGCTAGCGTGGTTTCGATCTTATTTAACTGATCGAAAGCAAAAGTGCTTCGTCAACGGCAAATACTCGTCTAGCTCTTCCATATCTAAGGGCGTTCCCCAAGGCTCTATCATAGGGCCTCTCTTGTTCTTGGTGTATATCAATGACCTACCGAATTGCTTGAACGAGGGTTTTCCTAGAATGTTCGCTGATGACACCAATATAAGTTTCAAGAGTAATAATCTTTTTGAGCTCGAAAACCTCATGAATTTTGATCTCTTAAACCTAAAACGGTGGTTAATATTATTATTATTATTAGTTTATTAAAATCGTATCGCAGTACAAACTGAATTACACGATTATCGTTACATAGGGTATTAAATATTGTAAAGTGTTACAGAATATTAATAATTTATAAAATAATCATCAATATAGTCTACATAGGTAGGCCTAATTGAGAAGTTATATATACAACGGTAAAATGACTTATTTACATACTTAGCTAGATTAAAATGGAATTTGAATATTGTAGTTCAATATTATTTTTTAAATATTATACTTAACTGTAACAAAGTTACGAAACCGCTCAGTGCATATAAGCGGTGGAGATCGAATATTGTTTTGATTTCGTAGATAATAATCATGAGCGGGTTCTTGAGATTCTACTTTAACAATAGATTCTAATGGATTACAAAAGTGTGTCTTGGATTCCCTTAACCTATGAACGAACAGTTTGCAAGCCACGTCTCTACGATTTATCAATTTATCAAGTCCTGTAACAACAAGCGCATCAGCATATGACAACGTCGGGTAAATAATTTTGAGAGCACGCCGTTGGATAGATTCAATTTCATCTGACAATGCGGATGACAAGGTAGCCCACGATGGCGATGCATACTCCAGTAGCGAACGGACGAAGGAACAATATACCATGGACAGGTCGGATTGTTTTAAACCAGCTTTCCGTAATTTGCGAAGAGAATATAATCGTGAATTAGCCTTTTTAATTATATAATCAACGTGGGTATTCCATGTAAGATCATTAGACAAATGAACGCCGAGTAACTTGAATGTAGACACAAGCTCTATAGGAACGCCTGCAACGTAGATAGGACTGAAGGAGGTATGGTTATATTTCAAGAAGCTTATAATCATCTCCTTACATTTTTTTGGATTGAGTTCCATTCCTCTTTTCATGGCGAACAGGGAAATCTCATTTACAATTATGGGTAGAAAACTAGGCGAACCCCGCGGAATGATCTCAAAAGCTGTCGAATCGTCTACAAATTTGATACGGCCCTGCCAGTTATTTAGAAGCTGGTTGACGAGAATTGCAAACAAAATGGGTCCAAGTTTGGTACCTTGCGGTAAACCACCATTAGTTTTCTTCCATGAGGAATAGCAATTGTCAATTTTTACACGTTGTTCGCGGCCAGTAAGAAAATCCTTGATCCACCGAACAATAGAAGGATGGACATCGAGACGCTTTAATTCTTCAATTATAATATTATGGTCAACCAGGTCAAAACCTTTTCTAAAATCTGCAAAGAATATTCTAATAGAGCACTGGCCTGACTCGAGAGCTGCTAAGACTGAGTGTAATAGGTAGACCAAGGCATGGGTTGTGGATTTTCTGGAAGGGAAAATTTGTTTAGGGTCCATTTTGTTAGCAACTTGCGACAACAAGGATTTAAGGGTAAAACCTTCTAAAACCTTTGCCACTTGGGATGTTAGAGAAATTGGACGCAGATCGTTCTCGAGGGTTGCTGGGGGTGACACTTTCGGAACTGGAATAACGACAGCACGCTTTAGTTGATGTGGAAAAATTCCTTGTTGTATTGATATGAATTGTATATATCAGCCAGAACAGGAGCAAATTCGATAGCAAACATTTTGAGCAGTATATTAGGAATTCTATCTGGTCCTGTGGACTTATTGGTCTTAATCTGACGAAGGGATGACAAAACAATCCCAGGATTGACGAGGAACTGGTGTGGTACGTCGGGGTCGATGGAGCTGGTATCACGTGTAAGCGGGGAAAGTGAGAGGTAAGGTTGACCAGGAAATCATTAAATGACTCAGCCAGATGTGTTACAGAAGGGTTGTCATCACCTATTAACTGTTGGTGCCATGTATTAGTAGACGACAAACCACCCAAGCTTTTAACTTCTCTCACCACTTAGATGGATTACCGTCTTTCAGTTTTTCTACTGATTTCCCAATAATATTTAGCCCGTGCAATTTTAACATCATGTTGGACTAAATTTCGCCAATATTTAAAGGCTCTTCGACGTCTTCCATATTTGAAAAATGCTTTTTGACGTTTTGGATATTGCAACTTTTAAGGCAGGGGTCATCCACTGTTTGTCTGACTTTTTAATTTTAGTTTTCTTAACTGGAAAAAGTAATCAACTGCGAAAGTAATCATTTCATCAAATTTAGCATATTTCTTCACGAGTCTGAAGTTGATAAAACATCAGACCAATGTCGGCAGTAATCCATTGACCAAAAAGTCGTAAATTGCTATCTCTAAGATCCCTTTTCAGCACAGATTTGTTCGCTTGAATAGGTGTTTATTTAAGTAAGGTTTAATTAGGATGGTGTTATGATCACTAAGACCAAGAGGGGCAGTTTAGAAACATCCAAGGTAGACTTCTTTGCATTAGTTAGACACCAATCCAATATAGCGTTTTCTCTAGTACCCACGCGTATTATTTGAGAGAGACCTGTTAGCCTCTTAACACGATTAACGTCGAAGCCAGTGCTGGTTGGATTGAAATCACCTGTAATCAAAACAATGGCATCGGGGTGGTCTCTAAGAAATATGTCGACGTTACTTTGGATATGATTGTATAAATCCCAGTTCTCAGATGCACCAGATGATGTCGTGTGGTATATAGCAGCCACAAGAATAATTGAGATGGATCTGGGTAGTCGTTTAGGTCTTAACGACAACCACAAGGATTCAATATTGGGGTCCTCAAACTTTTTAAGTCTCGTACAGGAGATTTCACAGCTGACATAAATACAGACACCGCCACCACTCGAAAATTCACGGTCATTACGAAATAAAAAGAAATTAGGTAATAATAAGGCGGAATCAGGTATATTCGGCGACAACCACGTTTCGGTAATACAAATAATATTAGCCTCATTCAATTTCGCAACCTGTTCGAGTTCATCAATTTTAGGGGCTAAGGAACGAGCATTTGATAACAATAGCTTAGGCAAATATAATTTAGACGATTCAACATCCTGTCTTGGGGTGGTGGAAGTAGACATGTTAGGGAGACACATAGTATCATGGGGTGGTGTAGAGCTAGGCATCTTACCATTACCGACCGTGGAGGGTTTTAGTAATGAGGAGGCCTTGTAGGGATTCCCATTAGTGGAAGGGGATGGTAGGGGTAGTCCATACAAGGGTGGAAGATAGGTGGCCTCGTACCGTTGAATGGAGGAAATCCTATTTGCGGTGGAATATATGGGTAGTTCATGTGGGCCCGAAAAAAAGGGGGACTCATTCTTGATGAAGACCAGGTGGGGAAAGATGACATTGGATTAATAGACAGAGGTGCTGTACTATGTGGTTGAGAGAATTTATTGCGCCGATGTGGGTCTAATTGATGGAAAAAATCACACTTTGAACCTTTTAGACAATGGCCTTTTCTGCGAAGGAAGGGACATGGTGTCAAATGTTTCGGTAGGGGAGCAGTAGTGGTAGCCAACTGAGTAGGTACATTTAAGTTGTTTTTTCTAGTTGCGTTGCGACTCGGTATAAACTCAGTAGCCATAGACACACTTTCTTCAGTCGAGTTTGGACTCTCGATTACGTTTTCCAAAAGAGGATCTGGGTTAGTCTGAATTTGTACCGCAGTGTTTTTGATCTTGGGTTCAATAGAATTAGTTGCTTCAATAATTTCTATTGTCTCAAATGTGTTTTGTTCATTATCAGATATATGCAATTCAAATTCGTGAAGCGATTCATGTAGGCTCTTAACAGCGTGAGACTTGTTTTTCGTTTTGGTTCAATGTAGGACTTCCCGTGAAAATCAGCACAAGTCTCAGCAATGAGATCAACAGTTTCTGACAACGCCTGAATAGCCTCATTACTAGCACTTTGACTCGACTTAAGATCTTTGATATCGCGACAAACATCTACGCATTTGCATAAACAAGGTTGCAGATCGGCCGCCGTCTGACATGAAAAGTCTGAGATATTTGTGTCTTTATTAGTGTCGTTAGGTCTACTTACAGCATTTAAACTTCCCACAATTTTGGAACATATAAGCTGTGTGATATCACTCGCTTCGGGGCCATCTATGTAGAGCAAACATTTAGATCTTCGCCAAGAAATCGAAGTATTAGATGATTTAAATACTTTCTTGTCGCCGCCTGGTTGATCCCATACTCCAATTAACTTTAAGTCTTCAGATACAAACTTCTTTAATAGATCGTATTCTCCCGTCCAGGCAAGACACGCATTGTCTGACAACGACATATTACAACTCAGACCAAGGTATATATTATAGATGAGTTATAAACTTGTAAAATCGGTATAAAAACTGTAAAATGCAGGAGCTCAAAAGTACACGTCTTGCTTCTATGAGTTAATGACACGCCAAGTTAAGTTTAAATATTGCTAAAACAGAATTCATGGTCATCGGTTCTCGACAACGGTTAGCAACCTTTGATGATCATGACTTTTGTGTAACTGTGGATAATGAACCAATCGAACAAGTTGAGTCCGCCAAAACTTTAGGTTTGACCGTGGATGAACATCTTACATGGACTAACCATGTTGACGTGATTACTAAAAAAGTTTCGTCTGCAATTAGTGCACTCAAACGTACTAGAGGGCTAATGAATCAGGAAACCGCAATTAAGATCTACCAAGGTTTTATTGAACCTTATTTTTCCTACTGCGCCCCAGTATGGGACGGACTCGGAGTTACTTTAAGTGATCGAGTTCAGAGACTACAAAATAGAGCAGCACGCGTCATAACATGTTCTTCATATGATGTATCATCCAATGTCCTTCTTCATAAGCTAAAGTGGAATAATTTATCACTCAAACGTCAAAAACAGAAGGCCATACTCATGTACAAAATTCTTAATGGTCAAACACCTCAATACCTACAAGAGATGATCGTCTCTAGAAGGGGGCAGTATGCTCTTAGGAATTCCTATGGCAAGTTGTTTATTCCTAAACCTAACACTGATTACTTAAAGCGCTCCTTCTCTTATAGCGGAGCATTTCTTTGGAACAGCTTGCCTGAATCCTCTAGATTATCGCCATCTCTAACCTCTTTTAAAAGTAGACTGGAATCTCTATATTCTAGTTCAACCGACTCCCACACGGCAACCAGGTAGAACAGTACTCCCACGATACTCTCTTTATTTATATATAAATTAGACTGTAAATATTTAAATATCAAATGTACTGATGGTTTTACTTCCGTGTTTAAATAAAGTGTATGTATGTATGTATGTATGTATGTATGAATGCAGTCCAATCTAGTGAAAGGGCTAACGCAATAAGTATAGCCTACCCAATAAGGGATATACTGACTGCGAAATATCCAACCTTGCATGTGGATAGTTGATCCGACTTTTTTAAATTAACTATAATTATAGCTATATCTCTAAAAGTAATATCATTCACGTGCATGCCATGATTAAAAATAATTCACCCTGGCAAATTCTAGCCGGTTCTCGCGGCATAATATAATCGGAATAATTTTTTAATCTTATACAAAATCATTATGCACTTTTTTATACTGGCCAAGTGTAAGGCTTTCGATAGCTTCCCTAACATCGGACATATCGATGGATTGCTGCTTGCGATCCTGCAAGAATTGTTGACCACAATCACACTTGTGTTTAAACAGCTCACCCAGAATCTTGCTTGTCTTGAACCTGGTTATGTACAACGAATTTTTATTCTTTCGCTAGGATATAGATACGTTCTCTGACCTAAAAAGCTTTTCCTCTCCACCGGGATGGGATTAGGAAAAAACAATTAAAATTCTCAGCAACAAATTGTTTAAGGATTCAAAATCACCAGTCCATACAAAGCATAAATTCGTGTTCGGTTTTGTTGAAGTTGCCATTAAGACCCCGTTTACACTAGAACGAAAGTTTTCGGATTTGTAGAATTATCCAGATTCATTAATTGTTACACACATGTATCGGATTCATCAGGTGTTTACACTACACTTTAGTTGTCTCTGTATGCGGATTTATCCGTTTACACTCACATTACTTGTTCTTGGAGCATTGTTTGGTCGTCATATTGAATTTCTTCGGATTCAGCGTGCAAAGCGTTTACACAAGAAAATTTTCCGGATTCAAATGTTTCTGGGTACGAAGTTTCCACAAACTTTTACGGATTCAAAGTTTCCGGATACGGCTTAAAACCGAGTACATTTTCTATCGGATTCGTTGCTGCGTGTGTAAACAGCAACATGAATCCGGTACTAAAACATTCCGCTTTCGTGATGAATCCGAAAACTTTGGTTCTAGTGTAAACGGGTCTAAGAGCGTTCGCAACAACGCTATGTTTCTTAAGGCCAGTTTCCACTCAGGAAAATTCTCCTTTGGATCGGACAGGACAGGAAAGTTTTCTTTGTATAAACGCCGCCTGAGAACTCAACGACAAAGGAAATTTTCCAATCCGTTCCGATCCAGAGGAGATTTTTCCTGGTGTTTAGTTTAGTTTACTCTAGACGGAGCTCAAAAATAGACGTCTGCACCGCATCACAGCACCATAAACTTCACAATCAAAATTGCAGTCAAAACATTACAAGAACTAAACAAGCCATACAGGAGCACATGCCGGTTGTCCAAGCCGGACTTTCCGTCGGGTCTTTGAATTACAATGAAATGGATTTTCTTGTGAACAGTAGTGCCACTTCACCAGGCCACCCGGCGGTGCTGTATTTTTATTCAGTTACTGACTGCCGCTAACCAGCTGATTAATTTCTGATTTTCTGGAAAATACAATCGACTGGCTGTGAATATGGTAAT
This sequence comes from Dendronephthya gigantea, assembly GCF_004324835.1. Classification (NCBI taxonomy): domain Eukaryota; kingdom Metazoa; phylum Cnidaria; class Anthozoa; order Malacalcyonacea; family Nephtheidae; genus Dendronephthya; species Dendronephthya gigantea. The sequence goes on from NW_021163098.1 coordinate 589,093, forward strand.
GTTATGCGTAATAAAATATCCGTATAATAAGACTTGAGCGGTGGCCCTACTGTTCATTCCCTAAACTGTGGCTATGGCATTAATGTTTCTGGCAATGAAAGGGTGAAATTGCATGACCAAAGCCCTGTTTACACGGCTAAAATGGGTACCCGTGCCCAATATTATTAGTGCTCAGGCTTCCAAAACAAAAGCCGGGCACGGATGAAATGCGTACTCATGGGGCCGTGGACAAATCTTTGCCTCTTGTTTTATTCCGAACAAAGAGCTTCTAATTCATTACGAATTAAATCTAGGTCGTTTTCATAGTTCACGGGACACCTGATGTATATACATACACCTTCATCATTTTCCAGGCAAAGCCAATCAGAATGCCTAAATTTTTAATACTTGATGTAAAATGGAAGATAATGTACTTTTTTACTGGTCACAATTTATGCATTCTGATTGGGTTAGTAAAAATGTGAACAAACTTGCTGATTGGTCTAAAACGAAATTCCCATTCGTTGCATGCACGACAGTATTTTACGATCAGAACGAATGGAAAACACTAATTCACCAACGCGTATAATGTTTACATAAAAAATCTTTTCTGTTCAAAAAGGAGCAGCTTTTCACTAAAAATGTAAAAAATGTTTCTGCCTTTAAAGCACGTCGTGTAGATGAAAACTATTCGTCAATTAGGGAAAGTTTGGGTTGCGGTTCGTAATTCACTATTTGCTTCAGAAATGAATGGTTCATTGCTTCGTGTGCGTAAGGTCTATCCGTAAGTTTGTGACTGATCAACAATGCGACAAATTGTCGTGCATTACGGTCTTTAAGTTTCTTCAAATTCACCGGATTTCCTCTGCCGATATTCCTCATTCGATCCACTTTTTCTCCAAACGGATGCTCGCCTTTAGTTAATATGAAAAAGGCAATCATACCTGCAACTTGAATATCAGATTTTTTCTTAAAATCACATATTCCCCCATGATTGATTGCCTCAATCACTTCCACACCCATCCAACCATTGGTTCCTTTCGGATCAGTGTGAAATGTGGTTTCTTCTTCATTTAGTACCCGACTCAATCCAAAATCTGTCAATCTCATGTGACCGTTGACATCGACAAGGACATTTGATGGCTTGAGATCTCGGTGCAAAATTCCCTGATTATGAAGAAATTCTAAACCAGTTAAGATTTCTTTCACCATTCGCTGACCGTGTAGCCCTAAAAATTGGACACTTCGTGTTCGAACGTATTCTCTTAACGTTTCCTCACAGAGATCAACAATCAAATACATAAAGGTGTCATCCTTAAGAAAAGTTCGATAACTAACTACAAAAGATGAATCAATTAAACTCAGAATCCGTTTTTCGTTTTCAGCAGCTGTCTGAGACGCTTGTATTAACATCCTCTTTACGGCAACTTCGGTCCCATCTTCTAGAATCCCAACATATACAAATGTTCCCATAGAACCAGCTCCCAACAACAAGGTTTTATTTGGGGAAAATAACTTTAATGGATACCCAACCTACAAAATCGATACAAAAAACTTTAAAATGTTTAGTATGTATAAAGAGAGTAAAAAATCCCTATAATTTTGGAATATAGCCATTAAAATTATTTCTAAATTATTAAAAAAGAAGTATTTGAACCGTCATTACATTTATTCCAAATTTTTAATGCTACCTATAGTATGTTATATAACATTAATATTGTTGCATATTTCTAAAACCAACAAATTACATTTTATTTGAATATAATCTTGGTATTTCGTTTTGCAAAGGAAAAATCCCATTATGGAATTCTTATATTATTGCACCATCGCGGTACTTAAAAGTCAATTTAAACTGAAGTTGTCAATTTTCGTGGTAAAAAACACAAATTGAAATTATTCAGCTAATTCTAGCTTCGAAAAAATCGTACTAGGAAAATGACGACACATAGTTATAATGCAATTGCAAATGGTCGTTTAGGAACAAGTTTAGTTAGAAATATAGTTAGTGTGATTCTGTTTGGAATACCGGGTCGGTTGTGCAAAGGTTAGATAGTGCTGACCGCAGATAGCAAATTTTTGCAACCATCGTAAAAATACTTAAAAAGCAAGGGATAAGGAAAAAATAAAATGTAAAACCAAAATTTGAGAATACTAAGGTTTTTTTAGCATGGGTATACCGAAAAGTGAGCAATCTTAAGTTGATTGAAAAAACACTACCCATTGGATGCGATACCCAGCTTTTGTATGACTGAACATCAACTTGAAACATGCTGGTTTACTGTACCTGTGTCAATTCTTTATCGACCAGTGACTTTAAAAATCGAATTTTCTCGCGATGTTTCAAGGACTTCTTCAACTCGAACTTCAAAATTCGAATAATTTCACTATTTTGACATTTCAAACTGGTCTCTCTTCTTATATCAACGTTGAACTTTATTAATGTTCGAACAACTGCAGTATTTCCTAACTTGCAAGCTATACGCAAAGGAGAAACGGAATCCATGTCGTACCCATCTATGTCTTTAACAGCTTCGCCTTGTAGAAGGTAATCAACGATTAAGTGATCTCCGTTCTTACAGGCCAAAAATAAAATAGTGTTTCCGCCATGGGTGTTTTCACATGTCACTTCAGCACCGCCTTGAACCAAACATTTGACAATATCCACTGAATTAGAGATCACAGCAAAATGAAGTGCTGTTCTATTACTTGTGTCCCTAGTGTTGACATCTACACCCTGTTTAACTAGATATTTAGCAACTTCTAATGCACCTGATCGCACAGCACAGTGAAGAGCAGTCTTGTTCTCCATGTCCGTGGCATTTATATCAGCACCATGATCAACTAAACATGTTACAAATTCTAATGAACCAGGCTTAGCAGCATAGTGTAAAGCAGTCCCATTCTTCCAATCTTTACCATTCACATCAGCACCATGTTGAAGTAAATATTGGACAATTTCAAATGAGTTTGATTTAACGGCATAGTGAAGGGCATTTCTATTTTTTCTATCCTTGCAAGTTTTAATCGCACCATGATCAAATAAATACTTGACAATATTCAATGAACAGGACATAGCGGCAAAATGAACAGCAGTTTTACTCTCCCCGTCTTTACAATTCACATCAGCACCATGTTCAACTAAATATCTTACAATATCCAATGAATCAAGTTTAGCAGCATCATGAAGAGCAACTCCGTCCATCCAACCTTCACAATTTACGTCGGCACCGTTTTCGATTAAGAAAATTACTACTTCCAACGAATTTGATCTGACAGCATAGTGAAGAGGAATGCTCTTTCTCTTGTCTTGAGGATTTATATCCGCACCGTGTTCAACTAAATACTTTACAATTTCCAACGAGCCAAGCTTGGTCGCATCGTGAAGGGCGGTTCCGTTCATCGAATCTTTACAATTTACACATGCACCATGTGTCACTAAATATTTAACGATTTTCAACGATTTTGATTTAGCGGCATAGTGAAGAGCTGATTTTCCCCAAGTGTTTACACAATTCACGTCAGCACCATACCTAACTAAGCACTTGACAATTACGAATGAGCACGAAATGACAGCATAATGAAGAGGAGTTTTACATTCCCAATCTTTTGAATTTACATCAGCACCATGTTCAACAAAAAACTCACAATCTTCTATTGAGGAACGCTCAGCGGCATAATGAAGAATTGTTTTCTTGTATGTATTCATCGCTTTCATTTATATACGCGAAAGAGGTATCCAATCATTCTACTTCCGGAATAATCACTCTTTCAGGTGCTTCGAATAGTTCTGACATAGTTTCGTATCTATATATGAAATAGAAATCTGATATTTCATTTGCTGCAAGTTTCCACCATCGCCACGAATATTGCAATATTCATCTCTGAAGTGCCGAATATTCGATGAGAAGGACGGTTCTTGTATGGGTCACCATTTTCATATATACAGTATACTAAACTTACAGCTGCTTGGCCAAAATATGACAGGAATTTATGGATGGTGGAAGGGCGTGGGAAAGGAGGGGGGGGGGGGTAGCGACGTTACAGTCGAGAATAAGTGTGTTGGGACTTAGCATCCCAAAAATACACGAAAGATTTTGATGCCAACATGCAAAAAATTTCATTCTTAATCATTTTTATAGCCGGGAAGACAAAACGATTATATTTATTAATTTTTTTAAATTCACCGTTTGCAAAATAAAATATGATCTGCCGCCCTATTATTGCGAGGGAGCCATGCAACATCTAAGGCAGGTTTTCCAGGTTTTTAGAGCGAGTTCAATTCTTCAACTAATTTTGGAAAAATGGTGTCACAGCCCATAACTCCCCCTAATATACTATGCGCCCCACCCGAATTGCAGAGCTTGCAATTTCTATCCTTTTGACCATGAAAAAAAATTCATGGAGAAGCGGATGCAATTCCTAGTGTTTAGTGCGTGGTTGAAACATATGTTAAAATTATTAAAAAAATACGAACAAAAAATCTACTAATAATCGTGCAGTTATAGCTCTCCAGAAGGTAATGGTTTTGCTTGTTTCTGCTCTCGCCTCTCTGTACCTTAAAACAGAAGCATAGACTATGTGGACTACATTTTTTAATGTAGCCCCTAAAATAAAATATGTTTCACCACCCCTCAAACCCCCCTATGCTTATACAGTTCACAGCATGCTCATATGCAGGTTCCAGGAATTGAAATTATGGGTCAAGTCCCAAAGCAAGGTATCAATGTATCAATTGTTTCGATAAAATTAGTAAGTGTCACAAAGCACTGAGTTTAAAAAGTAACCAATCAATATAATTTTTTGTGTGAGAGCTATAAGCTTTAATTGGCCCTTATAAATTTTAAATATCAGCAAACAAGTGCTTTTAAACATAGAATTGGAGCCATGCATGTCCATCAGTGGTAAAAATCCATTTTGTTGTACATACAGTAAGTAATAATAGAAGAAATTGCTAATTAAAAAAACAACAAGAACCGATTTTACAAATGTAAATAATAAAGATCTATTTATCCTGTGGAAATATAAGAGAGTATAACATGGATTTACATGGTTTACTTGGAAACGTGTCACTGTCATATGTAATAATTGTGGCAACATCCATATTGGATTTGGAGTTGAGTGGAATTAAAAAATATTGCAGATTTAAATCAGAAATTAATTCATATTCTACAGGTAAATTACAGTTAATTAAAGCAAGACTGGCAAATTACACTATATGTACTTTATTACATAAAATTATTACTTGGTTTATATAGATTTTATTGCCAAGAGAAGTGCTTGTCATGTAAGGGTTGCTAAAGCTATTGACATCACCAATGGAATAATTAATGTGGCACAGAGCCTTGATTTTCCATGAATAGCATCAGGGGCATTCATGCATGTTGTTCTATTCACAAAATGAGGACTTGATCAAAGAGTAAATAAAACTATTTCTGAATATATGATTACTTGTCAACATGCCATAGTGTAGTTAATTTTACATAATTTTTTCATAGGAACCAAGGTATGCTGATGGTCTTTGTCTGTTTGCAATTACTGTAATTGATCTAATTTGCCCTTAAAATATAGTTGAACAGATATTGAAGCTTTGTCATTACATAGTGTTGCACCATAAATTGCTTGCAACCAAAATATGAAGTCCTGCTACTGGTTATACTGTATCACATAGTGGTCCTGCCTTAGCTGAGTTAAAAAGGCTGGGACTTGACCATCCCTAAACAATGTTCCTGCCCAAGTTATAGACTAGCTGTCACTAGCTATATTTATTACAGCAGGGATACAAATAATCAGCCTAAAAATAAAATATGTAAGGAAAGCCGGTCCATTTTGCCCATTAGCTTATTTTGAAAGCAATTGTTTGTCAGAATTAAGTAATGAATATACACCAGGGTTGATATCCTGGGCCCTAGCTGTGCGCATCAGTAAAATTGCAACGTGGGAGCCTGGAAGGTGCTCAAGCTGTAGAATCAAACATAAACAAATTACCCCAAACAAATTTATTGGGATTGATAAGCCAATTGGCATAGTAATACAACAACACTGGTACAGCTTCCGCACAAAGTGAAAGATCTGCATATTATAACTATTGGTTTTAATTCTCACCTTTCGTATTCACGATCTCCAACACATTTAGTTCATGTAAAAATTTGTATTGATACATTCACTTCGAATTTCGACATTTATATTTCAGCCAAGCAGGATATATGTACAGCAACTTGCTCAACTTGCTACAACTAACAAGTCGACTCTTTAAACCCACACGCGAGCTTGAGCGACCGAGCGTAGCGAGGAAAAGGAACGCGCGGAAGCGCGTAGTAGAACCAAGCGTAGCGAGGGAACGGAACGCTTCCGCGCGTTCCCTTCCCTCGCTTTCGCGACCTCGCTACGCTCGGTCGCTCAAGCTCGCGTATGGGTTTAAAGAGTCGACTTGTAGCAAGTCTAAGCAAAGTATTGTGTTGAGAACACTGGTTGAGAACAGCATCACAACAGCATTCATGTATGTATATTTCACTTGACATTAATCATTTTAATAATTATATTATATATATTCCTAAATATTTAGACATCATTTACGTGGGCAGCGGACGCGCTAAAAATTGAAGATGTGTAAGGTTTGGTTTGATATCGTTGATATTTAGAAAGAAGTAAAGGGAATTGTAGTTTTATTTTTTATAGATAACTTTGACTGCATCGACTTTGTCTTATTCCACAAAGCAGTGACTTGAACTTATTTTTCCGCTTCTACGTTATGGATTTCTGGCGAAATCATGATCATCCACCTCGTATTCCTCTAACTATCCGGCTTCGCTCTTATCAGATATTTTGATTTCTTTTCCGTTTGTACAATGAATGTTGAACTGTTGCTGCTGGTCTAAGCTTCTTCGGTATCGCTTCGATTTATTAACATTGTGGCGTTGTCGATAGAGTCTTCGAGAATTCAGCATTCAACCATGTCGTTTTATCAGCTAAAGGTCGACACAGACCGGACGCGATGCGGCAACGCGACGCGAATTTCGAGTTTTCAGAAGCATATAAATTAAATTCTGGAAGCAAAATTTGGAAACAATGGACGCTAGAGCAGTCAAAATGTTTTATTGTTATGTAATCTACAAGAATATTATGATAGTTTAAAATTTATTTGATTCTGAAAAATTAAAAACGTTGAAAATTCGCGCCGCGTTGCCAATTCGCGTCCGGTCTATGTGGGCCTTAAGCCGGTTTTCCACTAGCGATATTTTTCGCGCGAATCGACATTTTACTTTTGTTCCCGAGCTCTCAACTGCAACCATCTAGAACTAATTTCTCAAGTACAAAGGAATAAAGTCGCTTCGCGCGAAAAGTATCGCTGGTGGAAAACCGGCTTTAAAGGTTTGACATGTGTGACGTCATAACGTGTGATACGACTTTTTTTAGCGTAATAAATAATCGTATCCCACTTCGACGTCACATCAATGGCGAAGACATCAACGTCTCAAAGGAGCGGGAATGTGAAATCACTGTTGATAGAATAAACATGGTTTGGAGACCTAAAACTACAATTAACATATTTATCATGTCAAGGTTGTGGAGCTCAGCAAGACAAATGCTATTGGTTAGTTTGGCTAATATACAATAGACTCGTGACGAGAAAGGAACCGTTTTTTGCATAAAGCTGGACAATAACATAGGTAATGAGTTTTTTTATATATTAACTTTATTTCCATATTTGCCTCAAGAGCAAAAGCAATTCCATATTTGCCTCAAGAGCAAAAGCTCATCAAGGAGGCTCACATTGTTTAGAATTACTAATTTTTGAAAAAAATATATTTGCAAAGATACAAGCACAATCATCAAAAACCAAGAAGACAAACACAGAGACAATTTAGTCATAAGGCTAGGAGAAACGACAAGTGTCCAGAATATACCGTTGAACTAAACTAAATATCATACAATTTTTTTCATAACTCAATTGGGAAGATCCTTTCAACATGCACTTAACTTTCTCATTGTCACCAATCGCTAGCCAAAATTGACCACAGACTTGTGCAGCTGAGGTAAGAAGTTTAATACGTCGAGCAGCAAAACGGGAACATGATAATAGACAATGCTTTACAGATTCACTTTCTGAACCACACGCACATAAAGGAGAATTACAACAATTAATAGTATATAAATAGTCATTCAGGGCACAGCAACCCAATCTTAGTCTTGTATGTAAGACAGAAGCTTCTCTGGTAATGAGTTGTATTGTACTTTTATTTAGTTTCCAAACCATGTATATATTCCGTTAACTGTGGTGAAATCGACACAAATTAAAGCGAACAAATTAAATTTGTAATGTTCATTCTTTTAAATAAATGATAAAACAATTATTGAATTCGGTTTTCACATGATAATGATGATATGAAAAATTATCAAGCCTCGGTTTGTCATTATATATCAACCTCAGCCTTCGGCTTCGGTTGATAATCACAAACTTTGGCTTGATAATTCTTCATATCATGTTCTACCTCATTCAATAATTGTTAATGGCCGATTGCTGTTGAACTTCGTGGCCGTGGGATGTCCTGTTTTCTTGGAAGATTAATTTAGTATTCCATGTAAAAATGAACTTCCTTTTGGAAGGAAGTCACATGACGTACGAAAGACAAGATGTCATTATTACAAATCCTGTTTGTATATATGAAGTCCACCGAAAAAACATTTTATCATGTCTTTGAATCCTGTCTACTAGAGGGATCGCTAAGATATTCAGGTATATAAGAGTTAATATATTTTTTCAAAGAAAATCATTCATTATGTATAATTCGTAGGCTGCGTGAGACAAGATCTACAAAATACAACTCACAATAAAATAAACACAATGACTTCGCTCGCATTCACATCAGTATATCATTACTAATATGATATGAGGCGACTCTTTATGTTGCACTGAGGTAGATGTTTAGTACAGCTTGCATATTCCAATATGGCAAAAGCATTGTACATGCAATAGCACAATTTTTATCCGTTTGTTTTAATCTAACCGTTTTCGAAACGAACGTCGTAGATTTTAGAAAGCCAATATCGTTTATTTGAATGTGACGATGAGGAAGGCTCGTCAAGTGAGGAATAATTTAAGCGGATAAACTCTGCAAAAGCCAAGATGCAGTGATTACGAGGCAGTGGTATTCGACTCTCCAACTAAATTTATTCAGAAAGGGACTATTAATTTATAACGTTCGCCATAATAGTGTATTCTATCGAATAGACTAACTATTCTTCTATAGCATAATATAGCCTATAGTGGTAGAAACGATCAAACTCGGATGCTTATTCCTAGTCGTCTATAGTTAATAGCCTAAAAGCAGCTAGGAGGTGTATGTCTGTAAGGTTCAAATTTGAAACATATCATTCAATATTTTGTGATAATATATCATTAATTAGAAAGATTAAGATACCCCGGTTTTGGTATACGGGTACGGGTAGGCTTAATTTTTTCATTGGAATTCGTTTTTTTACACGTTCCATGATACAAGTTATGCTTGCCTCAAGAGTTTAAAGTCTATTGGAAAAGAGTTGTCAATTTAATATTTGAAAATATTGAGAAACACTGATGATACAATTTTTTGTACAAAATTTTAGGCTATTTTTACATTTCAAAACTTTAATTTCCTTTTTTCATTTTCAAACTTTTATTTCACATCAGTTTACAATTTCGATTTTAATGAGTGCGGTGACAAGTACGGAAATGCCTTAATTGCTTCCTGTAGTCTGGAAAAATGGCCAACGCGTGGCCTAGTATACCTAGTGTTATTTCTGACGAGATTGAAAATGATAACAACCTGACTATTAGAGAACATTTACGGTATCATAATGCAGGAAGGTATAAATTGTTAAATGCCATAAATTAAATTTCCAGTAACGAAAAAAAAATCCAATAAATTGAATCTAACAAGAGCAGGCACTATATCTTTCACATATCCAGCTTTTACAGTTCATACCTACCTGCATGAATTATGATAATTCACATGCATTATTCCGTAATTATGATAAATGTAGTCTAATTATCATTGTTGTGATTAAGAGCAGGGCCACGAGTTGGCAATTTTTCAAGACCACTTGGAGGATATCAAATATTTTACGTACTTGTCACCGCACTCATTAAAATCGAAAATGCAAAAGTGTAAAATAAGAGTTTGAAAATGAAAAAAAGGAAATTAAAACTTTGAAATGTAAAAATGTGAAATGAAAGATCGAAATTGCAAAAACGTAACAATCTAAAATCGTTGGGCTTCCGTACTTAGCCAAGCCTTTGAATTATATTAAATATTAATACTCAAGCCTCATCTATAAAAGACCTTGTTTCTGAGGACCTTGCAACTTCGATATGGATCCCTCGGAAACCATTGCGGACGTTAAATAGTTCAAAGTAGTCGATTTCTTTATATGTAAACGGCGGTTTCGATGAAGTCATCGGGTTTTCGAAAATATATAGATGTGGCCAGACGTTTCAATCGCGCAATTTATTTTCAATGAAAAGAAATAGTCCGGTTGTAAGTTTTTCTTTCTGTTTTATCTTCTTGTATTGAAATCATACAATGTTGACGGCACACAAATAGAAGTATTGTATCACATAAACCATTTTTACATGTTCATGACAATTACGACTAAATGGAAACCAGGCAAAGAATAGTTCTTACGGTACGTCTCTCCTATCTTTGCTGTACCAGTGAGAAAACGTTCTTCAGGCCTGACAGCTGGTGGTTGAGGTTCACCATAAGAATAAAAGTTTAGCTATTTTACTTATGCTGAACCAAATACAATTCTTTTAGGTTCAACTCCAAGACAAATTTCTTTAACGCAGGTATGAATATTCTGTCTACGTATGCAGTATAGCTTTATTATCTACTATTTCTAATGTATATTATGAAAACTTTATTTACGTGGCAGAATTTTTTAAATCTTTGGCAAAAGTATGGGGAATCTTGGAAATCCTGCATGGGCAAAGTTGTATCGAATTTTACCAAACTTTGGGCACTTTTTTGCTAAAATTGCTTAAATTTTAAATTGAATCTCGAATTTTGTATTCGTAACTTGCAGGTTTCATCCCCTTGCCCTCCAAAACTTTCGTCCCTATCTTATAATAAGCTCATATTTCATTTTATTTTCATTTAGAAAAGAGACCAAGCAATTCATTATGGATGAACCTGGCCCAAGTCATGCAGGTTATAGCAATGGTATGAAATTATGTTGTAGTGCTATCAGAATTTACAAACGTAGCAGGAAGAGGTACAGTTGCGAAAAGCGGCAACAATTGAAAGTTTGCGAAATCACGACAGCAAGCTTTTTATGTCACGCAAAATTCGAAATCAAGAAGGCGTCGCTAGATGAACTTAAATTCGCGTTTTGGGTTTTCTTGAGGCTCCTTTGCTGCATTTTCAACGTAATCTGAAGCAATTTTTCAACAAATTGCAGTGCAGCCCTATACAAATTAGAAAAGCATCTTCACCCCACTTCCAGTTGCCTCTGCTGTACATGTAGTCAACGCAGCTTTCTCCCCATTTCCGGGGTCTGTGGATATTTGCATGCTCCGCGCTTTTGAGGAACCCTCTGTATATCATTATTTGTGAAGCACTTGTTGTTATTCTCATTAAATGTTATGTTCAATCATTCAGACTCCGTCCACACGATGCCGGAAAAATTTGAAAACGCAAGAATATTCTTACGCGTATCGTCCACACGTATCCGGCGTTTTCGCCCATTGAAAACGAAAGAATCTGAAAACGCTCTCCAGAGTGGAAGAATTTCAAAACGACGGCTAAGCGGATACGTGTGGACGGCTTTGCCGGATAAATTTGAAAACGATGACGTCACGTATCAAGTCGTTTTCATATTAATTTATAATGAGGTTTGTTTCAAGTCTGGTGGCTTATGCTCAACTTTATATTACTGTATTAGTCTCAAATAAGCCTTATTTAGGTTATTTTCATGGTGATAAAATCTTCGGCAATTCTTGTAGCATTTGCGGAAGTGTTTTACCACAGAAAATGTCCAAAATGCCGGAGTATGGTTCAGTGGCGTAACTAGAACGATAATTGGGTGGGTGAATATTCATATATCCAGTTCTGCCCTACGGATTTCTTTTGTAATTGCAATAGCTTACAATAGAAATCTGTCGGGCAGGACTAAATATATGAATATTCACCCCCCCCCATTATCGTTCTAGTTACGCCCCTGGTATGGTTATACACAATTTCTTATACACGACATGCATTTAATAGATACTCAACAACAATATTTATGAGTTTGGGCTTGTCGTCTGCCCAAAAAAGGTCCTCATTCTTGTTTTTTACTTTGGATTTGGTAGATTTTGCTTTGAATTCGACATCAACCTTGACACGCGGGTGGAAAACATGAAGGTGTATTGCGGGATCAAACAACTTTAGCGTTTTCGGGTCGTTTTTGTGTTTATATACGTGTGGACGAGGAAAAATATTTTATCGGATAAATATTTTTGCGTTTCCAAATTCTTCCGGCATCGTGTATAGACAGGGCCTCATTCATGGCCAGGGACGTAGCCGGGGGAAGAGTTGTGGTAGCGTCGTAGTAGCTACTCTCCCCCCAAACTGAAAAATTTATTGTTATTATAAACTTACTTTGAAATGAAATAATTTAAATTAGGAAGATTTATTTCTACTTTGAGTACTTTGAGTATGGTAGTTTTATTCATTCCGGGCTGAAACTCCGTGTTGACTGATGTTGTCATGCAAAACAAGCTGAAATTCTAGCCTCACGGCTACCGCCACCTCTTCCCCTCTTTAAGGTCTGGCTACATCCCTGTTCATGGCTACCATTAACTTAAAATACAGAAACTGAATGAGAGATCCTGTAAATTTGGCAACTGGATGTTATAGTGTAGGATGTCAATTGGGACCATGGTTCTGTATCCTTCATCTGCCATTTTTTATATTTCATTGGCGAATTTATTAAATTCAAATTCAAATTCAAATAAAGGCACATCAAGAGTCGATCCTGCGAAAATTTGATTATTGTGTGTATCTATAATTTATAGGTTTAGCAGGATTGCTGCAAATGAGATATGGAGATAAATATTTCTTACACTCCACTACAGAAGGTAAATCATTAATAATTAAACCATTGCTTTCATAAAATAATTTACAATCGCAAAAGGGTTTAAACAACTGATTATATTAAACTTAATAGGCTTTCATCATATGCTTGATACACTGAAAAATCAAGGAAAAAGAAGAGATCATATTCCAGAGGTACCGAAATATTAATGGCTTTTTACAACAAGGACTGCGTTGCTTTTTCTATAATTAAATTAATACTTTTTCGCATAAGGCGTAACATCAGATAGCTATTGTGTATTTTACGGCATTAATCGTCATTAACAAGTCTGTATAATTATGGATTTTTATCATCGGTAGGCGGTGGGGTTAAAAAAGGAGGTTTCATCAGTTTTATAGCAGAAACAAGCGTTGGAAGCTAAAAAGCTTCTAATGAAAAAAAAGGAAAATTCGAGTAATAAAGGGCGTTTTCAGAGATAACTGGCTAGAAGCCATCCCCGGCCACACCCCCAAATTCAGAGGGGACACCCCCAAATTCAGATGTTGTAACAACGCAGTTATAACTAGGGCATCATAAGTATATAATTGCAAATTAAGATATAATGAGATTAATAACTCGTGCATTTGATTGGTGGAAACTTCCATCATAACATTTCAACAAATTATAAAGTTATCCATATCAAATGGCGTCAATCGAGCGTTAATTGAACAGGACAATATATTCATATATTCTGCTATCCCTGGATAATTTTTTTTGAAAACAATTTCATTTTCAATGGAAATCAGCCTGGCACAACAGAATAATTATATGAATATGGCCCCCTCAATTAACGTTCAATTGACGCCCATGTCCTTATATGTTCTTCGCTAATTAGGTGATACTATTTGAAAGTTCTTATTGGCAGTGCCGGCTTTGTATGAAAAGACTGAGGTTCGATATGTAATGTTTATTCACTGCGTTTTCCTACGTATCTAATTGCTTTCTTAGTATGCTTCAGTTAATTTTTTGAAAATATTTTCCTCATTACACTTATAATTTAGCCTATAGCTATTAAAGTAATAAAGTAATCCTTAAAATTTTTTATACAAAAAAATATAGCTAACATCTAAAAAATATACATCCTTAGTAATGGAACTATGTGCACAGGAGCTAGCTATGATGTAATAACTGTGACCCACCGAACACTCGTCTGATATACTTGTATGTTCCCTTCATCGTAAGGTTTATTTTCCAGTTTAGTTCTAAGCAGCTCTTGGAGATATCAAAACGAGCATTGAAGAACGGAGAGATAAATATTGCAGAACAATATGCTGGAAGAGCAATACGAAAAGAGAAATATGAAGATGCATCAAAAGAGAGAAACCCAGAACCTTATTATCATTTAGCTGAAGTCCTTCGAGAGAAAGCATCAGACGAAACCGTGGAGTTACTTCAAAGACAAAAATTCTTACTGCAGGCTGCATCGCTTTACAACTTCGTAAGAAATTGTTTTAATAAAAGTACTGTCGAAAGTGAATTTGCGACGACTCATGAGAGTGTTTTACCAGGAAAAATCTCAAATATTCAAGAACGTCTAATCACAGCGACTGAAGGAAACAACCAACGCTGTAGATTCAATAATGAAACTAAGAAAGCCGCCTTAAAACAGTTACGAGAGGAGTCTAGGAGAGAACTTGGAGTTATAAATGTCAAATACGATGCTGAAACTGGCAATGAGGAAGAACATCGAAAAATATTTATCAAGCAAGCCGCGGAGGTAAGAGATCTATACAAAAAGATTGCATCAAAAATGAAACAGTTCTTTGCAGAAATCATTCAAGAGTGTTTAGAAGTTCTGGGTGAACCGCCATGCGAATACGAAGTAATTCTACTTGGATCATTAGCGAGAGATGAGATGACGCCATATTCTGATCTGGAGTGGGCTATACTAACCAGCTCTGATGACAAACAAGCTAAGCCATTCTTTCGTCATTTGACAATCTTGTTCATTTACAGGTAAAATATCAGATTCCGACGCTAATGGTCATGAACATGCAGAATTGAATGAGAGAGAAAATTAATTATTGTCGCTTGCTGTACTATTTTATCCCTACTTAGGGGCCGATTACGTGGACCGGGCTAGCGCCCGCATAAACGGGCTAGCCCAACATATCGTTGTTGTGTTTCTAGTACAGCATAAGAATGAATAAAATACAATAAGGTTAAAACTCAGGTATTGAAATCACTAGGCTTAAAGACATCCCTACAGTTAAAAGTTTCCCGCCAAACGCCATTTGCGCAAAAGTATCGAACTCATGTAATCGTTTGCTAAATTTCAGCCCGGCAAACCGAGCTAGCCCGGACAATTTAATCGGCCCCTTAATATACAATCGTGTTTTTTTCGCAAAAACCCATGAAAATTGTGGTTTATTCAAAAATGACAGCCTGCAGCGAAGCTTAGAACTTCAATGCAGCAATCAATGAACTCAGATTGCAAATAATTTTTTCAGAGCTACCCAGATCTAAGTAAATATTATGAAATTACTCAAATAAGTCGAAAGCTACACCCTTAAGAACTCTTTTTGAAGTTAAAGTGATATTTCATATGGGGTTATGTCTTTGCAAGTCGACATGCCAAGCTCAAAGTTATGCAAAGAGAATGCAATTCTTACAGCAAAATAATACGGAACAATCAGAATTTCTCCCATTATATAGAAGTATCACGCAAATTTGAGTTGCCTATGATCAAAATTGACACCAACCACTTCAAAGATTATAAGCTACGAGTTATTTCTCTTTTGCTGCTGTAACTGTGTTCATCTGATAATCTTGTCCCAGTGTTTATACACTCTTATTTAATTCCACATTTTATTTGGATTGAAAAGTTTACAAAATTTTTTGAAGAATAGTGTGTTTCCTGTGTTTCATAGAAAGGCACTTGTGGGAGTTTGGAAGACTCGGAATAACGAGAAAAAACTCGCCCTAAGGGCTCGTTCTCCTAAATTCCCAAGCCTGTTTCTGTAACTGTATAGAAAGACGGAAAATGTTCTGTATTTCTTAATCATAAAAGCCATGAGGTCAACAGTTTTTCTTTGATCTTCAATCATTTGCAGATTATCAACCTTGGAGAAACCATCCTACCTTGCATGGATATTAAAGTTTTAAAAGGAGAATTCGAATGGTTTTATGATGATGTAACTCCAAAAGGAATTTCCTTCGATGGCCTTCTTGATCAGGCAAGCAAGACTCCTTTGGGCAACACAAAAGATTTTGAGCTCATTCACAGCCCCACTGAAATGGCAAACTTTCAGAGCAACGTTTGGTACAATAAGGATCCTCGTCTCGGTAGGGTTCATTTCATTCATTGCCGTAAAAAGCAACTTAATCCCCGAGCCGGTGCGGAGCACCGTGCGAGGGTACTAATTCCGCTCGGATATTTACACCCACGATGTGCAAATGCGAAATCAAAGTCGTCCGCCATTATGCAATGGACCTCACGCCATGGACGGTCTTCTACGTTATGCGCATGCGCCAGTGTGAACTACTAAGCTCTTGATTGGGCGAGACAAAAATTTGTATTTTTAAACGTCAGTGATTAATTGTCATTTTGCAAAATTTTGATGAAATTTTTAAATTTATGTTTTCATATATATGGAATATATGTATTTTTATTCAAATTAGGGGAAAACTCGAATGTGGTCAGGACTTTTCACGTTTTAACAAATAACAAGACCAAATTTTCGAGTTTCAACCGAATTCACCGTGTATAATGAAGTCGGAAGATTTTAGTTTTTTACACTTGATAATATTTCATCCGGCACAGCTTTAAAAAGTAATTCTCTTGTGGTAAACACAACTTTAATATTCTCAAATGTATTTCACTATAAATCTGAATGTGTTATGTGATAAACGACATTATAAATTCATTTATAAACTCCGTTTTCATAATGACAAAAACCGGTCGAAGCGTAACATAAAACTTCGGAAGTTGTATGAGACGTCTGATGTTATATTTCATGGTAATTAATAATTAAAACAATTTACCATAACACTGACTATAGATGAGTGATTTAACTTCCAGAAAAAGGTAGAAATCTTGTCGTATTTTGCCATTTTTTCACAAAAATATGAGGGTATTAAAACGTAAACTTGGATTCTTTAAAAATATACGGCCGTTGCGAGTTGCTATGACTACAGTGTTTCCACGTACAGAAAAATATTTCCATACTTTTCTCAATTTCTTTTTCTCTCTATACCATGTACTCTCCAAAACCCCAACCCACATAAATTTTCTAACAATCATGTTACCATCCCTCTGCTTAACTGATTTCGTTCAACCGAGGCGAGGGGTTGCTGCATGCATGTATTTCTAGTAACTGCAATATGTTATAATGAACGCCGCCACCGTATAAACCCAGACTTCTTGCTTCTGCCGTTGTGAACAGTACAAAATAGAGATTTAATTTTATAAACTTTATATTTTATGTTATTATATCATTATTAGGTGAAATCCTTTTGAATGTTGCGCCACTCGAAGAAAACAGACATGCTTTACTCGATGAATACAACATGGGACTTGAAAAGATCTTGCGTGAACCATGTGACTTGAATGGCTGTGCTCACGATAGCTTAAATACCAAACCGACAAGAGGAACTTGCCGAGGACTGCGCACGCTCCGAGAGGACATAACCAGATATGAACCACGTCTATTGGGCCTAACTTTAGAATACGAGGGGTATGTAAGTTCTGAACCTGAGGCCTTGGTAATGTTGTCAGTTTACGATGGGAAATTGTTTGATGTAAAGAAAGAAATATCGTTTAACTGATCGCGTGGTTGTAGCTCTATTGAATGTCTTTGGAATCGAGGGTAAAGGATCTTTCGAAGCTCTGGACAAGTTGTGTGAGAGAAATGTGATCAGTGCAAGTGCCAGAGATAACGTAGCTAGTGCTGTAGCAATTGCCCTGAAAATGAGGTTGAGTACTTATCTTTCTGCTGGGAAACAAGAAGAGGCAATAAAAGGAAAAGCAGAGAACGCTACATCTGCTTACCATATTCCAGGAGAAAAAGAGTTGTTTCATTTTTTCTATGTGTCCACTCCACTGTTTGAATCATTGCATGGGTTGTGTAATGACGCTAAGAACTCCCCAGACGATTTAGCACAAAGAATGTTCTTCAGTTTCTCTGATGCCATGAAAGGCCACATTTATTGTCGTCTCCTAAATTACAACGCCGCGTCAAAATGCTACAAGCGTGCACTTCAAGATGACCCGGGAAATATTAGCATACAGATGCGACTGCAGGAAATTGAAACCATGCTCAGTCCGACCAAAGAAGATTATAATGAATGGGATGACTTCACGAAGTATATTATACATGGCACAGGGCGCTCTTTCAAATATAAAGATTATAACAATTTAGTTAAAGAAGGAACTGAAATGAAAGAAATTTTTATCTCCGCAATAAAGCACATGGGAATAAGTGTCCAAACGATTATTATTTTAAACTGTCTTTCCGATTTACTCATTCTCCTCATGAAAAAAGGCGAGGCATACAAATGTCTGCAACGCGCTTTTACAATGGGGCAAACCATTTTTGGTAATAATCCCAACTTACATTACGCCATAACATCGATGTTGCTTGGAAATTTGTGTATTGATTTAGGTAAGCTGGAGGAGAGCATCTTCTATCTTGAAAGATCGATTAAACTCCTTCCTTTTTCCGAAGCAAACGAAAATTTCACGCTGGGGAGAAGTGGAATCTACCGGAGATTGGCAATGTCCTATGCCGCCAGGGGGGATTACGAAAAGGCGATATCGTATGCCATGGAAGATTTCTTTTTGGATAAAGGTTCAGGCGTGAGATCTGAACCAAGAGAAAATTGTGCTTCTTTATGCCAAATAGCATTAATTTGGTCATGGGCGGGAGAAAATGAAATGGCAATGGAATGTTTAAGAAACGCGAACGAAATTCTAAAAAATGCTGAAGGAGTGGAACCGAGCAAACTAGCAATGACATCTTACGTTGCATACACGTACAGTCGGTCGGGTAAAATTCACGAGGCGAAACTATTACTTTATCGAGGACTCGAAGAAACTCAAAACGAATTCAAAATCTATTATCTGGAATTGCTCGGAAAGTTATGTTGGGATCATGACTTCACAATAGAGGCAGAACAGCATTTTAAGGAAATCATAAAAATTCAGAGAGAAAGTCACCCTGAATTCGCCATCGTATCAACACTGTTAATTCTCTCCAAGATTGTGATTAAGAACAACAAGTCTTCTGAAGCCGTCAGCTATCTGGAAGAGGCTGCAAAATATCTTTCCGATCAGAACGACAACGATGGAAAATTTGATTTCCTAAACGAAATCGCAGAGAGGTGGGAAAGTCTTGAAGACTACAACCGAGCCGAGATGTACCTGACGAAAGCCCTCGAATTGTGCGAAAAATCTGCGTTAAACTCGGAAATGGAGTTACGACGTGAAATTGATCTACACGTTAAACTGGGGGATCTCCTTGAAAAAGTCAACTCGTTGAAAGGGGCTGAGGAGAGTTCAATAACAAAGGAAAAAGTGAAAAATGACCAACGAAAGCATTATGATCAAGCCTATGATTTGTTGCAACAATATTTAGTGACAGCCAGGTTTAGCCGCAGTGTCGGTGATCTGGTTATTCATCTGGTAAAGAAGTTTATGCCTTTCGACGTGTTAAAAAGTGGGGAGCTCTTGGCGCTATTAATGAACATGACGGAGTTAAACGAAGAAACTTTGCAAGTTTTGGAAAACCTCAACGAGCAATTATCGGATTTGCTTTTCACTGAAGGTGTGATCAAACTTGAAGAAGATCATTACGACGAAGCCCTGGAATTCTTTCGCCGCTCACTTAAAATAGAGCTTAAAATACATGTTTCAGATCCATTTCACTCGCATATTGGAAGAATTTTTCGCACGCGTGACCTTTTGCTTGCAACTATAGACGACGCGTGCAGGGGTGAGCTGGAAACCATCAAACAGGATGTTCTCGAAATCTGGGAACAACATGAGCAGAAGAGAGAAGAGCCAACTACGAGTGTGGATAAAGCCAACTGCTTTGTACGCATGGCATATTTATGTGTCTATTTACACGATTACGAAAAAGCCGAAGAATTGAATCACATTGCCTTTGACATTTTTGCGAATGCCAAAGAAAGCAAGGATCGCCAAATTGGAGACTCTGGTGTAAAATGGTGCAATTTGACAAATCTGACTTTGGAATTCGTGAAGCAAAGGAAAATACAAAACAAGGCTGTTACGACAGAGAAATTGATATATTTCGGCAAAAAAATGCTTCCATTTATTCGTGATGGCGCGAAAATAAGTGTCAAGGAAATAGTTTTCAACTGTTGCAACGCTTTTGATGATTCAGAATTTGAAAACAAGAACTGTAGGTTTTTGTCAGAAGAAACGAAGAAACAAATTTCTCAATGCTCAAGACTCTTACGCGATGAGCAAGGGGGGAACCAGGACACAGAATACTGTACAAACGCGCAGAATAAAAGATAAAATATCCCCTTAAAGCAGAATACCATAAGGCCTGCTTGTTGGCAAGATCTATTCTGCGTAACAGTAATCAGAGTTACTCTGGAACAAAGGAGAACACTTTTATTTCTTTGATAGAATCGTTGTCAGGAACGCGCTCCTGCGTCAATTTCTTTATTAAAGAAGCAGAAAACGCTAGAAATAAGAAGGACATACACAAGATGATTGTTTTTCTGGAACTAGCTTCCAGCCAGGCTTTGGTTCCCGAATGTGAGGCAAAAATTTCCAAATTGGTTGGAGATTGTCTACTGCACTTGCAAAGTTACAGAATGGCAGCGATCAACTTCAAAAAAGCAGCAGATTTTTATCGATCAGTACATTCATCTAAACTCAACCATAAAGTCGTTTACATGGAGAGTTTAATTGGTCTAGCCAAAAGTCGAGTGCTTTGTAATGATTTGGAAAATGCATTACGCGCATGCGAGGAAGGTTTGGGGATTGAACCTGAACAGACGACATCTGCATTGTCAGAAGAAAACCTTGAATTGCTTTATTTAACTATGAAATGTGCGTTTCTGCTAATCACGCGTTCGTCTTTACCCGATGAACGCGTTCATCTCAAACATTGCTATGAGAGGTTCTATACTATATTAGGCGAGGTCGACTATTTCAGACCTAAGGCTGATACTGGGATGGAAGATGATGAATTTTTTGCCATTCTGAAACAATGTAAATTTTGTTTCGTAATTTCGGTTATAAGAGAATGTATTTCCTTCCACCTTGCAAAATCAGAAGAAGAACGAATGAACGCACGACAGAGAGCAAAAAGTCTTGAAAACTCATTTAACGTGAACATATTTAATACAAACACCAGAGAATGTAGGAAATCAGATGTTGAAGAGATCCAGCGCGTCCGTCGTCATTGCCGTTCCTGGATAGGTCAGCTTTTAGTGATCATTGGTGAAACTGAGAATGCAGTGATTCATTTAAAAAAATCTTTGGCTGGCTTTTTCGTTCCAGATTTTACCGGTTCCATTATACCGTTGGACGAGATCATCCCATTGTTGGATGCAATTACGGCAACCAATGCAGCCTCGTCATCCGCACAAGAATCACAGAGCCTGTTCCAGCAGACCCTGGAGTTATGTAGGGATGAATACCTAAAGGTAAACGACAATCCATTTCCACTGTTGAATTTTTTCCGAAATCTGGGTAATCACTTTGTTGACGGAGGACGGACTTGGGAAGCCACTCATGCTTATAATGCTGGATTAGAGGTCGTCCAAAACCTGATCTCAGACGCTACAGATCAAGTGAACGCTCGGAATGAAATGATGCTGCACCTTGCCAATGTCCACAGACTTCAAGCTTTAGAAAACACAGGAAAAGGCGAAGTGGAAGAAAGTCGCTTGGCAGAAAAATACTACAAGTTTGAAAATGGCAATGGAACAGAAAAGAGTAGTATTCATAAAAATATCATGTATGCCAACTTTTTGTGTGACAAAGGGCGCTTTGAAGAAGCCATTGTCGTGGTGAATAAAGCAATTGAAGCAGACGACAAGCTGTGGTCAACAACCGTCATTTGTTCATTTTCAGAACGAGTTCTTTATGGATCAGATGTTAAAAACTACATTGAATCTGACGGTGAACTTCTTACAAAGATGGGAAACTTGGCGTATACAACACTAGTTTGCGCGTATGTACAACTTGGAAATGGAAGAGAAGCATGCAAAGCGCTAGACACACTGTTAAAGAATGGCGAAGATTTGCCTCCCAGTGCAATCTACACAACATCCTGTCTTTCACATCTTATTGGCTTCTGCCAGAAATATTTACTGTCGCTTGTTAAAGATCGCATGAAGTTATCATTTCCCGATTCAGAATTTACACTGTCACCTGAAAATTTGGCAAAATTGTACTACGAGTTGGATCCAACTAGGAAGCTTTCGAGTTTGCGTTTTATAGCAGATGCATTGGTTATGATGGGGAGAGGTGATGAATCTATTTCTTATTACCGTGAGTTTCTTCTGTTGATGGATAGGTGTGAAGGGGTTCTTGATAAATCATTTGATGAACAACATGCTATTATTTCTCACCTCTCATTTCCGGAATCAAGATACGTTTACCTGGCACTGGGGTCGGTGATGCTGGAACACCAAGATAAGATTGATGATGCAATAGCCTGCTACCAGCATTGTCTAGTCTTGGCCATGGGTCTTAGTGACGACACCTACCAAGACTCTGTGGCAATTCTGACGGCTCTTTATCAAACAAAAGCTTTGACAAATGGTAAGGAAGATCAGACGATCTACCAGAAGTGGATGGACAAAGCTCAAGGAGTGTTTCCAGAACCTGGTCAGTAAAAACGTAAAAATGACGTCATTCGTTCAGACCACCTTTGCCTCATTTCTTCTCCGAACTGAACAATTTGCCGAAGCCATTTCCCACTTCGAGCAGTTGCTTGACATTGAAACAAACTCTTCCATAGCTTACTGCCAAGTCGGCATACCTTTGTTTGGCGTTCACATGGCGAGAGAAATTAAAGCAAGAGGGAAAGTTTGTGTGCAACTGAAGGTCCACATTTACTATCTTATTGCGCTGGCGTATTTTCAATGTGGTAAGATTGAGAAAGCTCAAGAATCTGCGCTGCAAATGGAGGAATATGTCGAGAATATATCGTCTACACCATATTACCTTATTAGTCGTTCCTTACTTGCGTATGCGTACAAAGAGACTGGAAACGAAAGAAAGGCAATGGAAATATTAAAGACGGTACTGGAGAGTGAACCAGATAACGTGGCTGTGAAACTGGCGTTAGAGGAATGTGCAGCTATTGAAGAAGCAACATCAAGTTGCAATCAAATTTAGCGGATGTAATACTTATGATTAAGGTAACAATGTAGATAATTCACCCTTTATATAGACGAACTTTTGATTTTGACTACAATACAGGATTTCCGAAAAGGCACACAGGACGATGAACTGACTTTAACCAGGGCGCTATACAACAATTCTTTACTGAAATTATTTTGTGCCACAACAGATTGAATTGTTTAACTCTAACAGCCACAAGGGCATGATGAAAGAACTTATATTTAAGGTTTTAGTTTTTAGAAAAAATCCATTTGCAATAAACTTGCATTTTGTGGGTTAGACTCAGCAAGCAAGTCTTCACCCCTGTTGGGGGATTCGCCTGCCGTTTTGATCTTCACAACGATATGACGAGAAATCTTGTAAAGAAGGGCAACCCCAGTGAAATCAATTTCTTTATACAGAGTAACTAAACATACAGATACAGACCTGGAACTAGTGTACCTACTTTTCTAGTTTACGTATTAAATTTAATAAACAATCCTGCAATTTATCTTAAGTGCCCGTGTAAGCCTCAATGGACAACTTGCATTTTAGACTAACTTTTTATCGAAGTAATAAGAAGAAAATAAATCACCACAGCTAGAAGAACGTACTTAAATTAGTGCAAATGCAAAGTTTGGCTGTGAAAATTTGTAAAATGCGGAAAATATAGCCACGCGAAGTTGGCATATTTTGTATACTGTATTACGCACGGATTGTGTAACGCCCCTGTCACTAATTCTTCCGGCCGTAATACAAAAATATGCCAAATTCGACAACTTCGCATGGCTATATTTTCGAGCACTTTCCGAGCATGCACAGTGGGTCACTTTTAGCTCACGCGCACTAAAAAACGCGGTTACAAAAAATGCCATATTTACGTCATCTAGTTCCAGCCCTGTATCTATTGTTTTCTATGTGATTTGTTTATTCCAACGATAACTGCCAACACGTCAGGTCATATTTGGATGACGCCAGACCACGTCGGGCGTGCGCAGTTCAATGGCCGTGCGTCAGTTTATTCTTAAATAATTATTGTATTATTATTATTATTTTTTACCAGACCCATCAATGGCCACAGACTTCAAGCTTTAGAAAACACAGGAAAAGGCGAAGTGGAAGAAAGTCGCTTGGCAGAAAAATACTACAAGTTTGAAAATGGCAATGGAACAGAAAAGAGTAGTATTCATAAAAATATCATGTATGCCAACTTTTTGTGTGACAAAGGGCGCTTTGAAGAAGCCATTGTCGTGATGAATAAAGCAATTGAAGCAGGCGACAAGCTGTGGTCAACAACCGGACAAATGCTGGAAGATTGTGCAATTACAGCGCTATATCCTTTTTCGCTGATAATTTCAGCAAATATATAGAATGAAAGTTAATCCGAATAATAAATGCATATTAAAATGCACCAAAATATTAATAGACCTTTCTCCCACAGCTTTCAAGCGCGCAATGCGTGACGGTAGTTGATTATGAGTCGCGATTCCTCTCTGTTTATAGAAGCAATTTTTTTCTAAGAAAACTTTGCTGATTCTTTTTGGTTCTTTGTTAAACTAAATCGCTTCTCAACATGGCGAAATCACAACTCAAATTGACCTTGATAATCAACTACCGTCGCGCATTGCGCGCTTGAAAGCTAAAAGGGGAAAGGTCTATCGAAACTGTGTATTTCAAATAAATTCTGATTCATCTTCATGAAGATGTTAACGATGCATGTATTGTTCTACAAGAATATGTATGGTTCTACAAGAATAAAATATGAATAAACAATAAGGATAAGCAATATGGATAAACAAAAAGGATAAACAATATGGATAAACAATAAGGATAAACAATATGGATAAACAATAAGGATAAACAATATGGATAAACAATAAATCCTGTTTAGTATTGAGCAAACTGAAAAATTCAAAAGGCAACGAATTTCACCTGTTCACATGAAACTGTTCAAACTCGGACTCCTTATATCCATGCACCGTTTAAGCTAAAAGGCTTTCGAACAACCGACCCCTGGTACTCATCATCTCCTGTGCTGAGGAAGGTTTAATGTTTCAGAGATATAATAAAGACTACTTCAATTATTCAATTAACTGTATTTGGGTAAAAATCAACTCGCCTGGTTTCAGCTCTGTCTTTGTATTTCCCAGCATTGTTTGAGGCAATCTCAGAGTTTACTTCGTGTTCGCTATTCTACAAAAACGCGACACGTACGTATTCCAGAGTTTATAGACTTAGGGCTGCTTTCCAGCTACACGTTCTTTATACGCAGGTATACACGCACGAAAAATTAAAATGCCTCTAAATGTTTATTATTTAACATCTAGGTCTACAAGTGCATACTAAAACATGCGGAAAACTAAGTTCTTTCGATTTATTTACTTAGTCCTTTCAAAGATAACATATATAAGGATTTAGACTTTTACGTGCGTGTACGTGCGTATGAAAAACGCGTAACTAGAAAGCAGTCTTTATAAATGATAGTACAAAAATCATTCAAATTTTTCTTGTGTTTGGGCTATTTTCCTGTTCTGCTCGCGAAATATCAAAAAAAACAAGGCAATTTTGTATGAAACGAAGAGAAAGCTGTCGTTTCCTCACCTCAAGCATGTATCTTTCTTTAATCTCTTTAACTCTTTCTTTCTCAAAGCCTCTGATTTTCCATCACTTCTTGAGCTCACAACGCGCGTAATCTGAACTGCACAAAAGTAATAAATACAGCACACTGAAAAAAACTGTTTATTGCAATTTCTTTCCACTCTTAATTCCTATCCGACCAACAATACGGTATACATGCAGGGTAGGCAAGCCTTGCTGTGTAGATCACTACACCGTAGGTTGAACAATGCAAACATAAGTCTTTGTGATCCTGAATACCAATTAGAAAAGACATGTGATTGGCTAAATCATTTAGGTCACACTCACACGGTGCACGTGATTGGACATTATCGACAGCCCTAAAATCCTGGGAGCAAGTACCAACACCGCGGAAAAATGTCTGCGCACGCGCTGAAATATCAAAATATGATGGTAAATCTAAATATCAACTTTTGGAACAAAACATGCCCATTATTTGATAAAATATAAGTTAAGAAAAGGCAAAAATATACAAGACGGCCAGACAGAACATAAATTAAAAGCCTTCTAGCATGTAGAGTATCGAACGAACTGGAATTCACGGTAAATTTTCCTTTTTTTACGGGGTGGCTTTAGAATTTTTCGAAAACAAAAGTTTAAACCTAAAAGTTAAGAAAACCCGTGGAAAGTTAAGCATTCTAATCTATTTAAATTGTAAAATACATCTTAATTTTCAATCATTGAGAACACGCAAACGTCTCGTATCTGGCGACATATTTTTTTTTAATAAAATGTGTCTCAATTAATAGTTCGGAAACTGTCGTTGCTTATTTGATAAACAAAATGTTTGAGACGAAAAATTTGTTAACAGTCACCTTTTACAGGTGTTTTTGTAGGACGCCACTTCTAGGACTCTCTGGACGTTTTTTCTCTTAGTTTCTGTAATGCAGTGTTTATTTATGCCCTGGAAATATGGATTTGAAGACACGAATGAAATCACTCCTTTTTGCCGCCATTTTTAGCCTTCGGAAACGTTCGGAACCGCTTTTTAATTATTTTTAATCTCACTTACAGGCAGAGTTGACGCGTGCGCAGACATTTTTCCGCGGTGTTGCAAGTACCCAGCATATACGAGTCTTTATGCAAAAAATAGACTCCCTGGTTTTAAATTAATGCTGCTGAACATTTTTAAGGCCATGTTTAAAGCTATATATGTGCAACCGAGCGTTTTCCAAATCGTTTTTGTCTATTTTATTGTTTAGACGCCCTGTCCACACGATCCAATTAGCTTCAACTTCTATTGTAAATTGACAGTGTTTGAAATCGTTTTCGCGTGAAACGAATGTGAAAACGCTCGAAAACGTTACCGTTCCACATAGCCTAAATCATTTAAACACAATTCCTTTTCAAGGAAAATATGTGATGCATCCCAATTATATTTGTGAGATATACATCCCTATATATATTTACAGTTCTCACCTTCGTCTTCAGACTCTTTTGCCTTCAACTGTGCTTGTACTTGGCCTGGTTCACATTCGTCACATGTTAATCTACCAGGATGAATATGTAATAAAAATGTTGTTGAACCAATCTTTAACTGCTCTCCATGACTTAATTTATGTCCTTCACTTTCTTGTTTACTCTAAACATACAAGAAGTACGGATTACAGTCAAAAATTCAAACAAAACGTTTTTGAACATATACCTTATTTTAAAAAAAGGGTCTTTTGCTGTCACGTATTTTAACTCGGCTGTCAATAGTGGTGATATGGTGACGATTTGTGACGAGAATTTAATAAAAGTTTGTTTCTTTTTTCATTATGAAGTTTATATATATTATTAAAAAAATCATACCATTTGCCCTCGTCATATCTTCATCATCTCTTATACAAACCGAGCTCATTGTATATTTGTTAAATGTGCAATAAATATACAGGGCGGGTAATAAAAACAATGGTCGTTGAACAAGGGGATATTTTGTTTTAGACCTCTCAGCATATTACTCGTTTACATTTTCACTAAGCCAATCAGAATGCATAAATCTTGACTACTTACTTCCGGTATGAAATATTTAGGATTCTGATTGGCTCTGCCTGAAAAAAATGAACAAACATGCAGATTTGTTCAAAACGAAATTCCTCCTTGTTTGGCGTTGTAACATATAATAAAGAACATAAGTACCATGCATATTTCACTAATTCTGGTTCCATTAATAAATGTTCCACTTTGACTTCCAAGATCTTTAACAAAATACTCATCGCTTTCTTTATCAAAATAAACTTTAGCATATTCCTATTAGTAAATAAAAACTATTCTTCCTGAAATACAAAAAAATTTTTAATTTATCATAGATAAATTGATATATATTGATATTGATATCATAGATAGATTGTTATCAGGATAAGATAGACACAGCATTTCCTGTTTTCGTAAGTTTATTCAGTCCAATACGGACACTTGAGAGTCACTCGCTGTTTCAAATTTTCATCTTCACTCCTCGCATAACGATATTGATGTGCTAAATAACAACTCAGCAACGATATGTCTTTGCTATTTTATACATTGTTCATATTCTGTGGTATGTCGCTATTGGTGTTTGAAGGTAAAATATTTTACTATCTCGTTGAAAATCCTGTAAAATGCATCTACTTTTGTTGAAGCGGCTTAATTCAAGGCAGATTTCCACGAGGCAAATTTTTCGCTTTTCAATTTTTATCTCATGGCCAGAAATTGCGGACATCGAATATGCAGATTGCCGTAGCAAATTTGCATATCTGTTCAAATATTATTCGTTTGCAGAACTATAAATTATATTGCGCATTCTTAAATTTCGCAAAATTTAAGAAAATCATTGCATCTTTGCAATTTGCCCTGGTTGTTTCTTGTAATTCGTGTCATATTAAAGATCCTGAGGTAATATTTTGCTGGTAAAGGTTTATGTTGGCTCTGCATTTTTATTTTATTTCTACGCTATTACGGTTTTTGTTTTATATGGTATTCAACGTGATAAATAATCAAACTTTTTTTTGAAAATGCAGGACGAATACTGATAAAATATTTTGAAATACTATATAAAAATATTAAGATTAACTTGCTCTGCAACGAGTAATTAAGGCAAATTATAATTGACCTACCTAAAGGTGTATTTTTAGCGTTTAGTACTGTGCACATTACAGTTTACTATAAACTCACGAAGCTTTATTTTGACACCATATGCAAATTTAGGCGGAAGTAGAATGTTAATTATGTCCGAATTTTCTGGCCATGTTTATATGGATTCGCCTCAGAGACTTCCCACATGCAATGCAAACAAATTAAGCGAAAAATTTCATTAGATTGATAAAATTCCACCCCGGCCAACTTTCGTTTCATCAAGGAAGTTAAATTCAAACTGTTAGTTATACAACTATTAAACTTATAGCCAAGGTTGATAATATCAGTGATACCTCGCTTCTATTCGAGTTCAATGAGGGAAAATTACAAAATCGTAATGTATTGTAGCGACCATATCTAGTGGTTTTCCAATCATGATATTTAAACTTTTCGTTCCAAGAAATTTTGCAGTTTTGTTAACGTAAACAATCTTGCTCTGCACTCATCATGCAGGCCCGAGTTTTACAACCCCCCCCAAAAAAACTAAGTGTTAATTACACGCTTAGCAGTTAGTCTAGATTGCTCAACGTCTCAACTAAGGTAACAGATCTTTTAAAGCCGTTTTACGCGCAAGGGCCGTGCAGCGATCATGGCAAACAGATATATCTGAGAATTCACGCGGTTTCGATTTTCACTGACGGATAACCTAAATTTTATTCTTCTCCAAATATCAAAAACTGGTCATAACATTTGAGTTATTTTCAGTTGTATGGCAAATTCGCCTTAAGAGAAAAGCAAGGCAACATGCTTATTTACCTACAATCCTTTGCGTGCATCTTACATAGATGCATGAAAAGAAGTGCAAAAAACACATGAACGTTTTCGACAGGAGTTCGTAATCCCTCGGATTTCGTTCGAACTAAATAGCAACCATTTGTTTCAACTCCTGACAGCAACAGAAAGTATGACGCGACAGCAAGTGTCAAAACGCGGTAGAACAATTGTGCCGAAAGCAACGAATATGTCATTATCATGCATGACATACTAATATCATCATTCTAGAATAGTTAAAATTGGCAATAAAATATTAATTATGAAGTCGTTTTGGGCACGAGTGGCCGACATCCAGGGCATATTTTTCAATTGCATTTGCTTCCCAATTGTCTTGATCAACTGATGGTGATAAAGTAATGCAACAAAATCTACGACTGTATTTTTCAAACGTTCTTACCAGCATACGTTGCTTGCTTCAATTCATTTTCTTTTAATTTCTTGCATAATAACTTACTTTGCGTGGTGGAAAACGGTTTTAATTTTTTATACATTTTTTCACTTTAATTTTTTAACGGATTCAATAATTCAATTCTTCTTACCACCTTTCTTGCTTACAGATTGTCAAAGTTTTTTTATGCGGCAAAGTAGTGCGCCCAAGAAGTGTATAACTCGAAGACACAGTCTGATATACAATGAACCTAGTCATGCACTTCCTTACTGGGTCATAATGACTGGCAACTGCTTGGACGATAAAGCACAGTTTCGTTACAATGATACAGAAATATTGTGGCATATCGAGTCGGGGGATCGTTTTTTCTATCTCAGCAGCCAGATATCAGAATCGTTTAGCGATATATATAGCAATATCAAGAAGAGCAAAAAACAGCCAAAAACTCAGTAGTCAAAATTTGAAACAAACTGACGCTGGATCTTTATACTTTTACAATGACGGGAGATGCGCTGAGCTTTCTGGAGATTATCTGTATAGAAGAACATATTGCGACACATCTGACCAGACGTTTACTTTTGGTAAGTAACTAATAAAAGATATGCAACTTATAGCTCCCCAGTTTTAAATCATATGTGCATGTATAATTTATGCCCCTCGCTGAAAAGGTCTATTTCTGTTATGTCTATTTGATTGATAATTTGATCTAGTTTGTGTGATCAAGAAATATGCAAAATTATTTGTATTTTTCTGTGAAACTCGATTTCAGGTTCAGTGACAAAGTACGGCGACAAAATGAAATATGTTCATTGTTCTCTAAAACAACGTATGGTGATCCACAAAGCATATTATGGCAAATTCGACAATAGCGGTACATTTGACAGCAGAGCCCACAGTGATGCACAATGTACTGCAGTGACAAGTTGTAGGTTGAAATCTCTTTGTGGTGGAAAGAGATCTTGTGAACTGGTCGTTGACAATAATTTACTATTGCCAAACCTCTGTTCTAACACAAGGGAAGAGCTTTATACCGAGTACACTTGTGTGGATAACTATACAAGTCCCATAACAACGACAGGTAAAGTGCACAACTTCACTATCATCTGATTTGTGAGGGTATAATTAAATGAAGACATGGCAATATAATTAAACGGATTTAAACCATATTTATTTATTATACCTATGAATAAATTCGCCGTTGAAAGGCCGTGTAAAACATTGCAATTCTTCTTTTAAGAGATGTAAATTTGGCAACTACGAAACCTCTGTGTTTATATCAACTAGACCTTTTCTACCCACATTTACAAAACTCACGATTTACATCGATCGTTCAAGAGTATATTACTGAGGTTTTTTAGGGAAATTGTTCATCAATCATTCCCCACGTCGGAAAATGCCACTGCATGCATGGCTCTTACCAATACTGTGATTTATAAATAATTTCAATAAATCAATACTCTCGCCACATCTTGAGGTCATCTTTTAAATAAATCTAAATAATCTTGCTTGCTAGCGTTGTTATGATGCAGGAAGATCGCTCGAAAAGGGCAATAATATGTGAGGTTCCACATCATTGTCCTAATGTCCATGTTATTGTTTGATTCACTCAAGTTTGATGTTGAAATATTCCGAAAACACTGGTTGGTTTTCGGAATGTATGAAACAAATAAATTCTGTAATTGATTCGTCTAGTTTCAGGACTTCAAATTAGATTATCAAGCGGCTACAGAGGCTACCTCTACATATACGAAAAAACATGGTTGAGAGTATCTGAAGAAGATTTGGATGAAAACAATGAGAGGTGGTTATGTCAACACTTTGGATTTCAAGACCGTCTCAACAATAAAGTTGGTTTTGGAAGAGCTCGCAATGGTGAGAGTATCGTAGCTGGTGACTTTGTTTGTTATAACACTACGTCCAGAGAAACATCATGTTGTGTTTATCTTCAACCAAAAACAGCGACATCAACTGATAAAATACCATTTGTTGAATGTGAGTATGTCCAATTGTTGGGATTGACATGTTTTATAACACCCGAGGTGCCTGCCCAAAAATCTACTGATTTGTTTTGCAGTCAAAATATAGGATATTTCTTTCGCATTTCAGCAGAAAAGCAGTAATTTTACGACATCATTGTTACTTGTTTTTATAATTTTTTTCCACATTTACTTCTCGAGGGTTACAACCACCCTATTTTCTCTTCTGACTACGCCCTTTGCTACCTTTACATTAATAAGCATATCCTTGATTCGATCATGTCATCTATTTCTATCTACAGGTAAGATTTGTGACAATCAGTTGCTAAACAACTTGAATAAATTTCTTCATAACATATTTGGTGGCAATGGAGGTAATAGTTTTCACGAAGCAAGGTTTACTAAAGGTGGCTGGTGTTCCTCGACGCCTGGCTCATATCTCACCATCGACCTTCAAAAAGAATATCACATAACACGAGTTGTGGTCATGGGTGATAAAGATCAGACAAAGTGGAGTGAATCATATTCACTGAAATACAGTCATAATGGAAGTTTGGTGGATAGCAGTCGTGTAGTACAGGTATAGTTAAAGGAATAAAGTGATGATAAAATAATATGAGAGTCTTCGCTACTCGTTAATTTCCTGCAGGTGTTTTAACTTTACATGATATGGCGCCCAAACTGCAAACATTGTTGTTTTGTGTTTATCGTCA
This sequence comes from Dendronephthya gigantea, assembly GCF_004324835.1. Classification (NCBI taxonomy): domain Eukaryota; kingdom Metazoa; phylum Cnidaria; class Anthozoa; order Malacalcyonacea; family Nephtheidae; genus Dendronephthya; species Dendronephthya gigantea. Next base: position 622,057 of record NW_021163098.1, read on the forward strand.
TACTTTAACGGAATGTTATCATTTTTATTCAATTTCTATAAAAGATTTCAGGAAACCAGAACGGTTATCAAGCATCGACTACAGACGTTGATATTTATAATGTGAGATATATTAAGATAGAATCAACTGGAAACACAGACGTTTGTCTTAGAATAGAACTCTGTGGAGTGGGTGAGTTTATATGTTCATTTCGAAACACTTGGTATAAATATCTGTGATTTGTTTTGATGTAGCCACTTTCTTATTAAAAGATGTGCAGTGGAAATTTTGAAACACTGAGTGAAAATATAGAATGGTATCCTGAGTGTTTTTTTTCATCCGAATTTAGTTCAGCGACCAGCTTCCGTGAACGATGTTCGAATTAATCCTTCCAAGAATTCAGCACTAGTAACTTGGAAATTACCAACTTCCTCCAGTTCAAGTTATATAAAAAGAATCAAAATATATTTGGTCGGAAGGTATCTCGTATCCGTTCCACGAGAAAATGAGTATAATATCAATAGTCTCCAGCCATATACTGATTATCAAGTTGGAATTGAAGCCGTAGACAATTACATTCCGAGAAGCGGAGTAGTATACAAAATATTTAGGACAAAAGAAGCAGGTAATCATAAACATAGCAGAATACACCAATTCAAAAATGAAATTTATTTATGATTTTTGGCACTTTACTCGATGTAGGTAAATTTTGGAGGTTGAAAGGGTTTTAATTTCTTGTGGTATTGTAAAACGACCCTTTTTGTGTGGCTTCGTTTAGGCTCTTCTAACGTCCGGGATCGTCGGGTCGTTTGGGGAGACAGCTCTTTACAAATACTCACAGAACACACACATATATTTATAACTCTTTATTCGTGCTTCGGTGCTTGAGATGTGCTCTTCTCGTGCTCCTGTATCAACTAACTGTTTTGTGCTTAATCATACTGTGCTATATCGCTACATGATTTCCCTTTTCAATAACTAATTGTGCATTGTTCATTGTGCATATTACGTGTATCATGTTTCCTATATTACAGTATTATACACGCTTCAAATTCAAGCCAGAAACAGTTGAAGGAAAAATAAGTCAACTATAGGTCCTCCGGCAGGAAACTGACCTATACGTACGCTTTTGCGATGCCGGTGCAATGCAATTTGAAGTGTGTATAATTCCACTCAAAATTAAGACCCTTTAAACCCCTAGTTTTTATTTTGGTTTAAAGAAACGGGTCGCGAGTTTAGCGCTGAATTTTCAGTTTCAAACCTTGCATTTTTAATCTAACTAAACTTCTTATCTAAATCTAACTATAATCCCTAATGCACATATATACTGGACGTAAATCCTTAAATCTAAGATTAATGCAATAAAGCATGCAATAATAAACCTTTCTCGTAATGACGTCAAACGCGGAAAGCCTTTGACGTCAAATGCGGAACCAATCAAACTTTGTGTGACACCAGACCTGTATCACAGAATAGAAATTATACCAGAAGTCTCAATCTTTGCATTTTGCTAATGTTTTCGTGTCGGAAATTTTTAAGAAGCGCACGCGTCATTCTACGGAATTCTACGCCATCCTGGTGTGTGCAGGAACTTTGTACCCCTATGAAAAAGTTCCTAGCTGCACACACTAGGATGGCGTGAGCAAGACACAAATTGGATACAAAGCGCCATCATGGCTCTCGTATTTGGCTTGCGTTAGGTGGCGTCACACTCTCAAAAAATTGCCAAATGCGAAAGCGAGGCTTCTGGTATAATGTCTATTCTGTGCCTATATTGTTATCTCTGTTTCAGCTCCCAGTGAACGCCCTTATTCTGTTAAACTCACAGCGCGTAGTCAAACCTCATTGAATATAACCTGGACGGCTCCTCGTAAAAGTTCATGGAATGCTGGGAAGCTGACTGGATTCAAAGTTTGCCGTTATATTCATGAAAATAAAAATAGTCTGACATGCATTTCCGCTACGTCATTCGCCACCACGGCATGGTCGTATAAATATACTATAAATGGACTTCAATCTTCTACTAAGTATTTCGTGACAATCTCGGCTGCTACAGTTGGCGGTGTTGGCCCGAAAAGTACAGCAGTCAGTGGAATAACAGATGGAGGTAAAGGCCAGATTTTTAATTGGAATTCGAAGCAGTTAAGAGTGTTTTCAGGCAACTGATAGCTAAAGTGTTTCCTGATCCGTAATCACAACGCGCGCCTGGGCTGGTTGTAAAAAAACAATTGTGGCACTATAGTTTTAACTATTATACTGTAATTTCGATTAAACTGTCCAAAATGTGTTGTTAAGAGTTTTATACGACTGACCTCTGATAGGTAAAAAATAGGAATCTTCAAGCAATTGCTGCATGGGTATATAAGGTCAGACAGTTTGAAAACCTAGTTACACGCGCTCTCCCATAGCAATGTTGCGTATCTATATCTATTAAAATGAAGCAGTTAAGAGTGTTCTAATGCAGGCAACTGATATTTAAGTAATCTGATCCGTAATCACAATCGCGCGCCTGGGCTGGTTGTAAAAAACAATAGCGGCAAGATTCAACTATTATACCCAGTGACGGAACTTCATGACCATTCAGGATGGTCAAGTGTTACTGTAACTTCGATTATTGAACTGCCTAGAGTCACTGTATATACGACTGACTTCTGATAGGTAAAAGATAGGAATCTTCAAGCAATTGCTGCATGGGTATGCATGCAAGGTCCGACAGTTTGAAAACCTAGTTAATACGCACTTTCTCATAGCAATTAATGCATGTTGCCTGCTTTCTATATATTAAATGTATATCATTTAACATTTTCATAGGGCCTGTTAAACTTTTCGAAGATACCTCCTCAACTCTAAGGATAAACATTGAGAAACAAGCAGATTATATCAAGTAAGTTTACACACAGTTAGGGGCTTTTTATACCTGTCACGGGTCACGAAGCGTGAGATGATTTGAGGTATTGAAATAAGTCGTTATGAAACAAAACAAAACAAAACAAGCACAAGCTATTGTTGTTTGTGCGACTGTTAGCCGGGATGGGCTACACAACTGCTAGGATCACGTTTTATATACTCATTTCAACACCTCAAAATCATTTTGCACCTTCGGTTGAATTTCAGCTAAAAGCAGGATAATCTAAACAGTTCCTTAATAACTTAGCATCAAATGTGGTATAACAACTGCCTAAAAAGACTTCTCGACGTTTTGACCTGAGGGCCTTCGTCAGGAGAGTAAGTAAGACTAAGACTAAAGGCCCTCAGGCTCAGGGGCCGGTTGTATAAAACTACTTTTTAACTACTTTTTAACCACCCAACTGTAGTTAAAACGTAGTTAACTTTAATCACGTATTTAAGCCAGTTGTATAAAAACGTAGTTAGCGTTAACTGTAGTTAAAATCTAGTTAAAGTTAACTATCCTCAAGGGCACAGTTAAAGTTTCAAAACATAGTTAAAAATGGCGTCTTGAGCTTTTGAGGAGTGAGAAAACATTAAAATAAACACATACCAAGGATGTCAACCGTTATCCACTTAGAAAAGGCCCCGTCGAAGCTTGTAAACTTTCAATATGCTTTTATTTTTGTCCTTTGGGCAGCAACGGAGACGTTTGCTTCGGGAGACGTGTCGATGCCAAATTACGATCCTAGCAAAGATTAGCTATCTCCATCTTCAATTGCAATATATCTGACTCAAAGGGACCTTTTTATATTAAGAGCGCCGTTTTCGTTGAATTATTTTGAACATTTTCCTTGTTTTATTGCATTTTTTTACAATATTTTAGATCAAAATACCACAGAATACCTAACAGAAGTAGAACTCTGTACTATTTTTTCGTAAGTGTGATTCGTCATGATTCGTCACTTAGCAAGTGCATTTTTTTGAGGCTGTCATCCCCCTGCCAATACTAGAAATGAGCTGATTTTAGACATTGGCAGGGGGGTGACAGCCTCAAAAAATGCACTTGCTAAGAGTGACGAATCACACTTACGAAAAAAGTACAGGAGTTCTACTTCTGTTAGGTATTCTGTGAAAATACTGTCAATTTTTGTAAATACGAGTCCGCAGTCCTGTTCAAAATGAATAACAGCGGTGAATAATTTCGTGATACTACATGCTATTTCTCTTTTTAACAACCCCACGCAAACTCCACGCAAGTTAACTACGTGATTAGTTAATCATCCGACTAACTACGTTTTGTGCAACGCAGTTATGTCGTGTAGTTAACTAATCATAGTTAAGGATTTAACTACAGTGATTAGCGCTAATCATAGTTAAAGTTAACTACGTTTTTATACGACCGGCCCTCAGGTCGAAACGTCGAGAAGTGTTTTGTCTATTTTAGGCAGTTTTTATACCGCATTTGATGCTAAGTTGTTTGCAGACGCTGCCACGCTGCTCCCTAGTTAATAGTTTGATATTGAAACTCAAATTAAGTTTAACAATTCTAGTCGTCCTCTCTTTTTTGTAGAAGTGTAATCATCATTGTAAAAATGGACTCAGGAGAAAGGACACCGGTTGAAAACATCCAAACCAAATCTCTCAGATCTTACTGGTCTAGAAGCTATGACAAACCTTATATCACTGCCTATTTGAAAGCTGATGTTTTACCCAAGATGTTTGTGATCGGCGATGGCAAAGAATATAATTCTAAAACAGAAAAATATTTGAACCAACCGTTAAGAAACAACAAAAGATATGTCGCGTTCCTAAGATATTTTGAAAGCGGGGTACGTTTTGTGGAAAAGCAATCATAATGTGTATATCTTTATATTTCTTTATTGAATTGATATTTATTTCTCTTAAATATGACATTCAGTACTATGATCAGTACTATTCGACGGCTTGGAGCAAAAGTGTTAAGGCTTCTGCAAAACCTCCAGGTAAGCTGTTGGATAGTTCGATAATAATAATATTATAATAGGTACGTAGTCCACATTACTAAATAAAATCTTATGCATGGGAGCAATAATATGCATCAGTGTCAGCTGTGAACTTAACGCTGACATGCATATACTATCGCTCCCAAAAGATTTGACACAATGGACATCAGTTATTTTTCAAAATATAATCAAAGTTATGCCAAACAACGGGTAATTATGGAGCGATTAAGAAAAACACTATCCAGTGGGTATAGCGCCATCCAGCTTAATAATCCTTTATCTTCTCTATCATTTCCAGCTCCATTTTACTTAAATGCTAAATCAATCGACAAAGGCAAGTACAAGATATCCTGGTCAATATCACTGCGTACTGGCCAGACTGTCAAGAAGTACTATGCAGCGCTGGTAGCGGCAACAGTTGGATCAAAAAAGGAACCAGTGGAGATCTCGACGAACGAAAAATCAGTCACAGTTAATGTTGATTATGATACGAAGTACACGTTTGAAATTGGCCTTGAAACTGAAACTGGAAAAAGTGGATTGGGAAAAATAACCTGGTTTTCTCATTCGGGTATAATAAACAATATCAAAAATACAGTTCATAACCAGTAGCGTAGGCAGCCTGTCGATTTTCCCCGCTATGCTAATACTTTGGTGTTCACTGACTGTGAAAACAATAGATTTCTAAAGACATGGGTAATTACAATAGCTCGAAATTTACATAGCGGGACAAAATCGTCAGGCTGGCTACGCCACTGTTCATAACGTCTATGCACTCACTCACAGTCGAACCAATTGAGTGGAATATTTCCACTCAATTGAAAGCAGCCTCGTAGCCAGGCGCTTTAATAGTAAAATATATAACATTTTTTTGCTTTCACAAAAAACCACCCCAAGCACCCCCACGCGCTCGCCTTTTTCAGCTGACCTGTATATAATAACTGAATGCAACGTTTGAAAATTTTATCTTAAATCTTACCATTAGTTAAAGACCATTTAAAAGACTATCTAATTCATAAGTAATAACACAATCTCTATGTCACACTGAGTGAGTGTGAGTGAGTTTTTTGAATACAGGCGTAAATTCCTCGAATCTCTTTGGATTCACATGTTTACCTTAATAAGAAACCAATTATCACCACATTAAAATGATATGATTCAGAATAGAATAGAGGTTTATTCAAATTACTTTGCAGCAAAAGCTGAATTACGTAATGATTACAACCTTTGTATTAAAATTAATTATGATACTACTGATATTACTTACATCAAAAAGTTTAAAAAGCAGAATAAAATTCAGTTAAAATCTAAAAGTCAGGTAGACCTAAACCTATTTAATTTTATTATTGAATCTGTTGCACATAGCAAAGATAAAAGAGTTTTTGGTCCTTTCAGTTTTAATTAGAAGCAAGTTAAAATTATTTACATTCATTGTTCACATTATTGTCTTTCCCATTTCAGAACCTATGGCCCCTCAAAAGAATAATGATAGTACTTACACAGTTATACTGAAAAAGCCAAAAGTCGAAAACATAAGGTAGGTCTTGTTTTTGGTTTGTACTCATTGAAGCTAGGAATAAGAGGATTATCAATCTCTAAACAGTGGCATTATTCACTGTCTCGGTAGAATTCAATTGATTTATGTACTCGCTCTTTTTCTCAGAACTGTTTCATTGGTAGTCCTTCGGCTTCCGCCAGCCTCAGCCCAAAGCCCTGCACCAGAAGATGTGGAGCTAAAAGGTCACGACGAGGCTGCTGGTGAAAATGGCGCATTCGTTGCGAAAGAATATAATATAAGTGACTTTAAAAGTTCAAATCCGATAGAAATCCAGCTTCGAAAGTCGTCGGAGAAGAAAAAGTGTAGAGAAAGAGATGCCGATGAGGTTTATGAACTTAAACCAGATGCGACTTACAGATTAGCCCAAATGAATGAAGACAAATCTGGGGTGAGTCGTCGAACATATCAACCTATCATCTTTTCATCACTGAAGGTGGACAGGGTTTTGAACAAAGGACAAACAGAAATGTTAATCTTATCAAAATCCTGGCAACAGCCGTGATCTCACTATCACCAGTCACTGAATTATATTTAAACTTCTGTAAGTTTTCTTTTAGAAACGATTCTGGTCATTTTGGAGTGCGCCAATGACTTTCAACAAAGATGAAGGTAATTTCATCACATTCACGCCATATCGCCCTGATTCGGGCATTTATGAATTAAAATTCGTTAGAACTTCGCTCAAGTTTACCAAAGCTGGCGCAAGATCAAAAACTAGGGTGTTTGCAAAGCAAGACACGAGAGCAAGGGAAATGCTCTTTTCTATTGTATTTATAGAGCCTGTGAGTTTTGTTGTGATGAAAGAAATTTTATTCATGTTTCCTTCATGGAACGAAGTGCTAAAAAACCTTAACCAATTGATTGTGTTTTGTAGACGGCTTGAAGAGGAAAAATTCTCAAAAAACCAACGAGGATGACACACGTGTTGAACTTCTCATACCGCTGGTTATTTTGTCTTTATGTTTTCTGGTCTCACTGGGTGTTATTGTTTATCAACGTCGTCTGATTCAAAATAACAAAAGAAAAGATAACGAAGGCCATGAAACGACCCAGATGACGGATTCCGGTAGGTGTTGAGTTCTTTAAACCAAATCCGAGCTTATCAAAAGGCAACATTTCTTGGGCTTAATTTTGTATGTTCGATTCTAAACTTAGGTCCGGAAACCCGCAAAGGGGCAATTAAGTATGATCAAGAACCAGGTACGCCCATAAATGATGAGAGAGTATACGAAACTACAGATGATGTTATTGAAGAAATTGAGCGAAATGATGGTGTACGTGGGACAGACAAAGGAGAAGATTCATCGGATTACATGTCGTTGAAAGAAAACAAAGAACCAGCAAACGTTTACCAGGCATTGCAACCCTCTACCAGCGATGATGTTCGGTACCATATTAAGGAGGATTTGCACCAGAAAATTCCACCCCGACCAACTTTCGTTTCATCAAGGAAGTTAAATTCAAACTGTTAGTTATACAACTAATAAGCTTATAGCCAAGGTCGATAATATCAGTCATACCTCGCCTCTACTCGAGCTCAATGAGGGCAAATTACAAAATCGTAATGTATTGTAGCGACCATACCTAGTTGGTTTTCCAGTAAATGGTGATATTTTAAACTTTTCGTTCCAAGAAATTTTGCAGTTTTGTTAACGTAAACATCTCAGTGCTTTGCACTCATCATGCAGGCCCGAGTTTTACAAACCCCCCCCCCAAAAAAAAAAAGTATAAGTTTTAATTACACGCTTAGCAGTTAGTCTAGATTGCCTAACGTCTCAACTAAGGTAACAAATCTTTTAAAGACGTTTTACGCGCGACCTCGAGGGCCGTGCAGCGATAATGGCAAGCAGGCATATCTGCAAATACATCCGGTTTCGATTTTCACTGACGGATAACTTAAATTTAACCTTCTTCAAATATCAAAAACTGGTCATAACATTTGAGTTATTCTCAGCTGCATGACAAATTCGCCTTAAGAGAAAAGCAAGGCGGCATGCTTATTTAACTACAATCCTTTGCGGGCATTTTACATATATGCATGAAAAAAAGTGCAAAAAACACGTAAAGGCATGAACGTTTTCGATAGGAGTTCGTAATCCCTTGGATTTCGTTCGAACTAAATAGCAACCAGTTGTTTCAACTCCTGACAGCGACAGAAAGTATGACGCGACAGCAAGTGTCAAAACGGTAGAACAATTGTGCCGAAAGCAACGAATATGTCATTATCATGCATGACATACTAATGTCATCATTCTAGAATAGTTAAAACTTGGCAGTAAATTACGAAGTCGATTTTGGCACGAGTGGCCGACATCCAGGCGAAACGTTGGAACCTCGATTTCGTATTACACAATTTTCAATTGCAGTTGCTTCAATTGTCTTGATCAACTGGTGGTGATAAAGTAATGCAACCAAATCAACGACTGTATTTTTCAAACGTTACCAGTATGGGTAACTTCACACTTCAATTAGTTTTCATTTAATTCCTTGGATAATAACTAACTTTGCCTGTGGTGGAAAATACATGCATCATTAGCATGCATGCTGAGATCAAATTCGAAGTAGTGCGAGTTACTCTCTCACCATTGATGTCTCAGTTATGTTTTTAAATTGTGATAACTAGAGGGAATATAACAACGATAAACCATGAATAACGTCTGAAATTAAACAACTTATCAAAGATCGACAGAAGGCGTTTCATAGCCACAACACAATTATGTGTCAACCACAAACCACGATAGCATGCATGTGCTACACCGCACTGTATTGCGTAGGGAAATGACTTGTAGTTTTAAGGCTGCTTTCCACTTACGCGTTTTTTATACGCACGTACACGTACGGAAAATTTCAAATGCCTTTAAATTTTTATTATTTAACATCTAGGTCAACTAATGCACACTAAAATTTGCAGAAAACTAAGTTCCTTCGATTTAGTCACTTAGTTTTTTCGAAGGTAACATGTATGAGGATTTAGACATTTACGTGCGTGTACGTGCGTGTGAAAAACGCGTAAGTGGAAAGCAGCCTTTAGTGTAGGCAAGCGTATAAGGTCTGAGAGCAACCAACCACGGGCAGAGAAATGCGTACAGCATTCTTCGTAAGACCTCAGTGACTAAATCTTATATTGTAAAAGCAGAAGTACTAAACAAAAGGAGTTAAAGTTGAAGACAAGGCTTTGTGCAGTTGTGCTCAGACAGAGATGAGTCTATAACGTTTAAAGATATATTATATCAGTCTTAAGGTCATAATCTTATAAAGACGTTAATTACTGTTATTGGGAAGTTAAGGAATAAATAGCTATATAGATGTAATTGAATCACACTGTGTTTGTTGCGAGTATAAATAGAACCAAAAGCGAGTATTATTAAAGTTTATAGGACCGCGCGCAGGTATCATATTATCATAAAAGATTATCAAATTGGGCTACTTACTCGTTTATATTCTGGCGCCATGGCCCTCTCATCCACGGTCCCTTTTTGGATCTTTTCGTTTTTTTCATGTTTTTTTTTGAGCTCATTGAAAAATTCTATTGAAAATGATATTTGAAATATAAATTAAATAATAAATATTCACTTTTTCATGTTTTGAAAATAATCTCTGTGGTTCATATTATCGAATGATGATTTTTCTAAATCTGTGGTTTTTCAACTGTTGTTTGTTTAAACGAGCAGAAACCGTACCTTGCAATTTGTCTGATGAGTTTCCCTGTGAAGAAAAAAAAAACATACAGTTGGCAAAAAAATGTACTCCATTCCAGGGCCGTAGCTAGACCGCTCAATTGGAGGGGGGGGGTGTATATTCATATATTCATGTTTATTATACCATAGGAACAATAGTATACAAAAGAAATCATTCGGGCATAAGAAAAATATATGAACACCAGCGGTCAAAAGAACTGCTTAGACACGAATTCTTGAGAAAGAAACAAGTATAGGGGAGGACTTCATAGGCATTATAGATAATTCTCTTATTTCAAGCAGTATTTCAATAATGTAATGCAACCTAACACACCTCCAAGATAATCAAGCAATGGTTTCATGAAGAGGGAGTGACAGAAATGGATTGGCCTGCACAGTCAAAAGACCTTAACCCTATTGAAAATCTGTAGAACAATGTCAAGGCCTAGGGATAGTGCAAGAGATGAATTAATTCATAAAGCGTCCATGATTTATGGTTTGCTGTAAAGATTGTCCATAGGATGAATTTCCTTTAACTAAGATTACCACCTTAACAGAAAGTATGCCACGCAGGTGAGTGTAAGTCTGTCAAGGGAGGGCAACAAAATATTCATATTTCATATAGTTTAGCATGTAAACTAGTCTAGATTTACTCGTATATGTTGTTAGAAGGACATGCATTTACGCTCACGATAATTTGGGAGCATTTAAACTTGTTTTGAGCAGTTCTTTTTGATCGCAAGTGTATTTTGGCAGCAAAACTGTTTTTCATTTTCAAAAGGATGCGACCATGCTTGACTACGTGACTTCATCCAATCAGTCTTGGTCAATAAATATTTCCTCCTTTACAACAGTAAAACAATGAGTGGTTCTCGCCATCTTAGCGCTAGTAAATTATTGTTTTCGACCGTTGAAGATCCACTTGCTTCACCTAGCGGCTCATATGAGTTCTGGCGCTCAGCCTGTTCTTTTTCAACTTGCCCTATTGCTTCGTTATATTTTCTTCGCAACGCCGTGATGTAGTGTGTTCTCCCCGGTTATAGAATGGCGTTATGAAACAGTCGCATAAGACAATAATTTTGATCTTAAGTACGATCTAAGTCTAAATACATCCCTACATCTTTAGCAACGTGCTACAAAAAGGAATTTAGTCTTGTTTGGGTTTATTAGCAGTTGATGTTCCAGCCACCATTTTGCGGTATTAAACAATTTATTTTCTTATTTAAGGATTGGCTGTTGTATGTCTTCGACTAAAAATAAGGTGGAATTTTATTATCAACGTGAGCTTTGAGATCACTCGAGATCGTTATAGCCTGTAGATTGTTGACATATAGATTCCAAAAAGAAATGCCGTCAGAATAAAACCTTGAGGCACTCTATGGGTGAATATGATAAATTATTGTAAAAAACCGAGTCAGACAGCTTTTACAGGAGATTAGTAAATTAGCGATTCAACTTAATTAAAACTTTAGTGAAATGGCGTTCCTACCGTAGCATGATCATTGGAAGTTGAATCTTCCTCCTCTTGTTCTTCTTTTTTTATGATCTATTGGAAAGAAAAGATTAGTGACGAAGGAATTTTTCAATATGGTCCTGAATGTAGCAAGTGATTTTTCAGGTTTGCCACATTTGCCACAGAAGGAGTTGGTATCATTCTTGCAGTGGCTAGCATAACTATAACACTAATATCTTAATATGCCGTAAAGTTATTACCCATCACGGTAGGGTCTATAACAATTTCATATTTGCAGACAGGGAGCGTTTAAAGTGGCAAAGAAATGTTCACGGCCTTCGTTCAGTTGTTGGTCGGCCACAAATCCATCCTGATATAAAGGCAACGAGCCCTGCATTGACTGTTTGAAAAAGGGAGTCGCATCAAAATTTCGAAAAGGTGTTGTGAAAACCGAGCCCGGCAAGTTTTAAAACATCAGGGTATATTAGCGACTTATCGAACTAGAAATTTTAATAAAATAGTCCTCAAGACATACCATTATACTGCCTGAAGTTGAGGCATCGTTATTTCGTATTTCTCCCGGGCCCTCCAGACGTGTTCTTTTAGCCATCTATTAGAAAAAAAAGAATAGTGACGAAACAATTTGCAGTATGATGGTGAATGTAGCAAGCGCTTTTAATGTTAGCCGCGCCTTGCTTGACCGCGTTAAAATCGGTATCACCTTTGCAGTGGCTAGCAAATCTATAACGCTACTAGAAATACATGCATACAACAACCCTTCGCCTCGGTTAAACGAAATTAGTTAAGCATAGGGATGGTAAAAATGATAGTGGGTTGTGGGTTGGGGGTTGTAGGTGCATGTATATAAGAAAAAGAAATTGAGAAAAGTATGGAAATATTTTTCTGCACGTGGAAGCACTGCAGTCATAGCCACTCGCAACGGCCGTACATTTTTAAAGAATCAAAGTTTTCCCTCACATTTTTGTGAAAAAATGGCAAAAATGCGACAAGATTCTTATATTTTTCTGGAAGTTAAGTTACTCATATATAGTCAGTGTTATGATAAATTATTTTAATTATTAAATACCATGAAATATAACATCAGACATCTCATACAACTTCTGTAGTTTTATGTTACGCTTCGACTGGTTTTTGTACGCTAATATTTTGTTTTAAATCAAATTTGATTTTCTTTTTGTCATTATGAAAACGGAGTTTATAAATGAAATTATAATGTCTTATATCACATTCAGATTTATAGTGAAATACATTTGAGAATATTAAAGTTGCATGTGTTTACCACAAAAGAATTACTTTTTATTAAAGCTGTGCCGGATGAAATATTATCAAGTGAAATAATTAAAATCTTCCGACTTCATTACACGTGGTAAATCTGGTCTTGTTATTTGTTAAACCGTGAAAAGTCCTGACCAAATTCCAGTTTCCTTCTAATATACTAAATTAAAAATACATATAAATTCCATATTTATGAAAACATAAATTCATAATTAGTAGTTCACACTGGCGCATGCGCATAACGCAGAAGAATGTCCATCGCGTGAAGTCCATTGCATAATGGTGGACGACTTTGATTCAGTGAACTCAAACTAGAAATAAATGCATGCATGCAACAATCCCTCGCCTCGGTTAAACGAAATTAGTTAAGCATAGGACTGGTAACATGATAGTTAGAAAATGTATGTGCGTTGGGGGTTTGGGGGTTACTTGGTATGTAAGAAAAGAAGTATAGGAATATTTTTCAAGAGGTGGAAGCACTGTAGTCATGGCAACTCGCAACGGACGTATATAATTTCAAAGAATTCAAGTTTACCCCAGTGAGCTCCACATATATCAGGAGTAAGAACTTAAGACTTACGTGAAGCCAAACGTGAAGCCAAAGATGGCGGATATTGAGCAACTAAATTCGTATTTTTTAACTTTATTTCTTCCTATTTTTGAGCAAAAAATGAGAGGAATTTCAGTCGAATTAAAGATGATGTGAAAACCGAGCCCTGCAGGTTTAAAAAATTCAGGGTATATTAGCGACTTATCAAACTAGAAATATTAATAAGATAGTCCTCATACCATTATGCTGCCTGAAGTCGAAGCCTCGTTTTCGATCTCCTCTTTAATTTCGTTTCCTCGTGTCCTTTTAGCCATCTATTGTAATATGTAGCCACCGTGCTCTTTTAGCCATCTATAATACCGTTTGAATTATTACATATAACGGTACGTTTAACACGATATCATAATTGGAGAAAAGCGGGCTAAAAAGAAATGTATATACGACGACCTTCGCTCAGTTGCTACAACTACATTTAAAACCATAGTCAAACTCGGGAAACTGTTTGAGAATAGGGCCCGAAGTCTCCATACGTTGCATTGGTTCTCAAGATTATTGAATGCTCAAACATTTCCATTCAAAATCTTGAAAATTCAATATTTATTGATTTTTTTATACATTTTCCACACTCTGTTTTAAACTATAAAACAGCAATACCGAAAAGTACAAAATCCTTTACCAGCTGATAGTTTTAGCACATATAGAATTTAAGTAATTCGGAATTACTTTAATTGAATAAGTACAACTTTACCCATATGTTCATACCACTTCATAACAATCTAAGTGTTTACTGGAAAACTTTATTTGCGAGTTTTAATAAGTCTATAATTATTATATAGTTGATCATTATATCACCCGTTTTGACTTTTTAGGTCATCTGTGCATAATTTTTGCGCAACAAAGGCAAGTTTTTAAATATTAGTTGAAAACTGTCATTGTCTAGTGTATACAATAATCGGTTCTGCAATAATAAAAACAGGCTATCAATAAGGTTATTTATATATCAGTAGCTTTCAAGATCGAAAACAAAAACCGATTCAAGTAACACCTGATTCATATAAACAATTAAGTACAAAATACTTGCAAGTAATTCTGTATATATATATGTAGGTAGTATACTGTTTGTGCTTATTAGCAGTAGCGAACCCAGCGCAACAATTTACTTATACCACGTGCACTTCTATGCAAGAGATTATTTAAAGAAGCGTATTTGCTGCGAAAAAATTCCCCGGATTGTGAATATATTTTAATTAAATATAAACTATGTCGTTAAGTAGCTATGTAGCTACAGCGGTGAAATTAACCGTGGCCAAAGATGTGGCAAATTTCTTGATGGCATTCATTTTGAAGCTAATTTATATTTTAATTATAGGAATGATTTGCACAATGTTTGACCTATTATTATTATTATTATTATACTTATAGTACAGGGTGTATAAAAAAAATTCGAATCAAAATTTTGCGTGTAATAATGCAAAATGTATTTGACAAATTTGGTTGATTTTTACACCATTGTTAAGTTCATTTATTTTTCTTTCAAATGACACGTTGTACGTGTAATTTAGTTGAAAAATGAAGAAGTACTGGTTCGACAAAAAAGTTCATAAAAATCACCATGTTCCGCAAAAATTCTGCTTATTCAATGTTCAACGATAGAAGTTTGAAGAACACAATGCCTCATTAATTAAATTTGCATTTTCTTTTGTCTGGAGGTTTTCATTTCGAATTCCCATCGACGGAAAAATTTGATTTTGAGCAACAATTTTTAAAAGACGATAACTCGGCCAGTTTTGGTCGTGTCGATATAAGAACGGTATAATCGTAAACTAAATAAGCTAATCTTTGTTGTCATATAAAAATTATATCGTTTTCTTTAGTATTTTATACACAGCAGCTTGTCAAAGTTGGATTCGAATTTTTTTTATACACACTGTATATTAATAAATCGTTTAAGGTGGCTCAATACAGTTTTAAAGAATTCCATTGTTCATCACTTTGACATGTTCAAACAACGCATTTTTTTGATTTATTCCAGAGATATTCGGGTTTTTATACATTTTGATGTTTCTACTTTTGAATCGTATTAGTTTTAGTAACAGATCGTCCGTTGCTATGGCGACACACGTGTACAAAATTCACTCCAAAATGGCCAATTGCCTCGGATAGTTGGAAAACAATCACGGTGACCCCCAATTTTTTTCGTGCATTATTTTACTTGGAAGAAAAACTAACAATTAGCAAAACATAAAAAAATTCTATAATGGCAAAAAAAAAATTATCAAAAAAAATGTCCTTTTTACATTTTTCAAAAATGTGGCATTATAGAATTTTTTTATATTTTGCCAATGCTTAAACACGTATTTCGCTCATAACGATATAAACTTAAGCCCCGTTTACACTACACTCGATTTATTGGCACGGTACGGCTAAAATGGGTACCCGTACCCATTTCATCAGTGCTCGACCTGTGTTTTGGTACGGTGAACACTAATAAAATTGGGTACGGGTACCAATTTTTGCCGTGCCGTGCCAATAAATTGACTGTAGTGTAAACGGGGCTTTAGCATAGCGAGTAAAGGCGAATTTTTAAACCTTGAGGCCTAGCTACAAAATACAGATGTATTGATTGTAAGGAGGTAGTCTGTATATCGTTCAGAGTGTTCTTTCCTAGAACTAGACGAGAAAACTGACGGTTGGATTAAACAGGCTTGCGTATCGCCGCACTGCAACGATTGTTTTCTCACACCACAACAACAACCGATCAAACAAATTGACGGGGACAAAGATAAAGACGAAGTTGAAGTTGAAAGCCATGATGATTCGTTGCAACATCCGCCAACCCTTAAACGTAAAAGCGAAAGTGGAAAGATCAATTACGGGAGAAGACCAATGTGGACGCAAGTTGTGAATGTTTTGGAGGCGATGGTGAAAAACGATCCAACCAAGGAACTTCTCGCATTCATGAAGGAAGATGCTGAGAAATCCAGGCAAAGTGAGATCGAGCTACCGAAGCTTCTAGCCGGTCAGTCTCAAGGACCATATGCCCAAAACTCATTGCACAGAACTCTTCAACAAGAACACCAGCAGCAAAAACAACAGCAGAATTTTCCACAACAGCAGCAGAATTTACCACCACAACAACAGTGTTTATCACAACAGCTGCAGAATTTACCACCACAACAACAGAATTTACCACCACAACAACAGTGTGTATCACCACAACTGCAGAATTTACTACGACAGCAGCAGAATTTACCACCACGATAACAGTATTTACCTCAACATGTTGTAAAATGTTGTAAAAGGAATTCACATCGACTGAAATGTTGTTTAATTATTATCTCGAATTGTCATCCCAACAGAAATCGGAAATCCGGACGAAAGAATCAAGCCCCGTTTACACTACAGTGACTATACACCAGATTTATCAACACGGCACCTCTAAGATTTATCAACACGGCACCCGAGCAGTAAAAATTTGATACATTGAGTGATTCCAACTTACATGTGCTTTTCTAATATTCTTGATTAAACTGTCAGATTTGGGACCTTTGTGGTTAACTATTCTCACTGGTAATTTCTAGAATAACAATACGATATCGATTCGGTTTAAAATAAATAGAGATATGAATTGAAGAAGCTGCATGGTTACAATGGTATAGGATAAACTTTATTTCTTTTTACTAGTGTCGTTCACACGATGCATGCAATAACCCAAGTTATATATGGTTTAACCCTCACCGTACAGAAAATAAAAGAGAGGACAGTTCTGTGAAAAAATAACCTAGATAAATCAGTATATATATTTCGAAATACCTGAAGGTCGAGTTGAATCAAGCAGATGAATAATTATACGTTTAACTTCTAGCATCTTGTCTGGTGACTTTGACTGCATCGACTTTGTCTTATTCCACAAAGCAGAGGCTTCAGGCTTGAACTCATCATTCCGCTTCTGTGCTCGGAATTACTGTCAAAATAATCAACATCGTACTCTTCAAACCATTCGCCTTTGTTCTTTTCAGATTAGTTTGATTTTCTTTTGCGTTTTGTACAATGAATGGTGAGTCAGGTTTAAGCTTCTTCGGTTAGGCTTCGATTTATTTGCATTTTGGCTTTGTCAATTTATTCGCATTTTGGCTGAGTCTTCTAGCTGGACATTCATATAACAATTATCTTCGTCTTTCATAGTCTTTTTGCTTAAAGCGGCTCTCATTTTATCACTGAGCTAAATTGTTAACCTATAGAAACAACACGCCGACCATGCTTGCTCTTCGGTTAAAGACACAAATATACCGCGTGGAGAAGGGCAAGTGCGGCTACGCGTGTTGCATTGCTGCGCCTAATTTGCATCTCCCTCATCCAGTACTTCGGAGGAAAATACATCTGCTGCTATAAATTGTTCCAATGGGTCTAGTTTCGGGTTAAGTTTGTTTGTTTCTCAAGTATATAAAAATACAGGGTGTCCCAAAAAAAACGAAAACTATTGAAATCACTCATTGTTAAAATTTGAATGCGGTGTTCACGAATTTCAGCCCGTGGGGATTTAATTAATGCAACTTATAAAATGCTAAATGCTTTGTGTTGCTAGAGAAAGGGGACCTGTCGAAGGTCATGGTCCTTGAGATGCACATTTAAATAATGTTATCCATATTTGTAAATAGTAAATATGGTTAATAAATATCATTTGTGCAAAAAAGCAAATTTTAATGCATCATATGCATGCATAAAAATGAGTATGGTAAACATTTACACACCTGTGGGTCCCAACAGAGTTCTTAGGCATTCAAACTCTAACAATTAAATTGTTATGGGCGATTTCAATAGTTTTCGTTTTTTTTGGGACACCCTGTAGAATGTGAAAGCAAATTTCATAAGCAGTGAACTGTTTTTAATTATTACTAGGTTACCTGCAAGGTAGGGATTGCTGCGAGCATTTTAGGGTCCAAGTGAACTGTTATATGAAATGTTAGTAAACTAAATCCGTTTGAACTAATAGTAATAGCAGGTTTAAAACACGTAAAGTGAACCTCTATTGAGCGTTAACTCGCTGGGGCTGTACATGAATTAATACCTGTTAGCGAGAACACTGTCAATGACGTCAATATGTAGGTCAATATATGCTATATCAAGTTCTAACTTTAATCTCGAAATTGTTTTGAAATAGGCTGGTTTATATTATGATTTCGCGAGTAAATTTGCTATAAAGAAAAAAGATTTATAAATTTTCAATTGCCCAAAGGATTTGTAGATTGCACTGGGTAAAAACGAATCATCTGAAAATAACCATTTTACAGTGTAATGAATACAAATTCCCCCGGTGTTGGATAGACCCACTGAGGATAGACCTGGGAGTGTTTTTCCCGCTGTCAAGGGTAAAGGAGAGAACGCTGTCTTGCGAGTTGCAGCTCGTTGAAGTCAAAGTCTTTAGAAGCAGCTAGTTTTAAAAATATTTTAACATACGAATCACAACAGGAATATTAACAATTATAGTAATATATAATTAGGTAGAATTTTGCGCGCGTATATATAGCGACATTTTCCCCGCAACAAACTTGAAAGTATTGTACTTTTCAGTTTCCGCGCGGAAAACATTGTTTGGGCGCAAAATTCCGCCTAGCGAAAATACGGGCCCTGAGCAGTAGCACATGTTTAACAAAATAAAACATTTTTTTGTAACATGGATATTTGTTTTTGAAATATGCTATTTGTCTTTGTTGTAAGAGTCCATGTAAATGTTTGGCTTCATTTGAAGAGTAACAAAACATCACTTAATACTTTGAACTTTGAACGCGCTCGAGAGAAGACGTGTAATTGTTTTGGGAATGTTTTAATGATATATTGAGGAAGGAAAGTGGTAAAAATGATTATAAATTTAATCCTCGCGGTTGGATTACAGATAT
Organism: Dendronephthya gigantea; assembly: GCF_004324835.1. Taxonomy (NCBI): domain Eukaryota; kingdom Metazoa; phylum Cnidaria; class Anthozoa; order Malacalcyonacea; family Nephtheidae; genus Dendronephthya; species Dendronephthya gigantea. The sequence continues at coordinate 641,338 of NW_021163098.1, forward strand.
GGCTGGCTGTAACATAGAAGGCTTAAAGCGGGTTTTCGGAAATGATGTAGTGGATCGCATTAAATCCTGCGTATGTCATTTTAAAGAGTCTCGTAATCGCCAGGCACGAAAGCTTGACAATGTTGATCGCAGCAACGTTTATGTAACAGCCTACTAGAAGCCCCAACATCGACAAGTTATGACAAAGCAAAAGAGGATATGAAATTATTCATTGCCGAAAATCCTGAACGTCAACGTTTTACCTGTAAGACTTTGGCTGGAATTGTGGCATAAAAGAAGAGCATTCGTTTTTCCAGCCTTTCTCAATGTTTCTGATGGCCCTAGCTACGATGAACTTAGCTAAAGTTATTCACGCCAGTTGGGTTAAACAAGACAAAGGAAACGTCACTATCAGATGCGGCATATGGTGATGCTCGTGATAGCGTTCTACTGGAAGTTGAATACGAAGCTTTTCGCGCTTGAGAATCGCGGGGTGGGACGGGACCTTCATTGCAAGACAATGCCTTTCAAAAAAGTACCAACTATTTACAAGCAGTTAGTTATACTTTGCCAGCATGTTTCCATAACTGTTTACTATTCATTATCTTGCATTCTGATTGATCACTTTCTCTGAAGTCATAGTCACTGATTCAGTGGTTGGTGAATATAGTTTTTTTGTTGTTTTTTCAAACAAGAAATTTGAAGTAATTGAATTTTTTTAGGAAATTGTGTTGACTAATAAATATAAACATATTGAAATATATACACAACATGTATATAAAATCTTTTATTATTATTCGTCGCAGCAGGGGAATGGTTTCTTGTTCTTAAACTAGAAAACAACAAAATGAACATTTCGTACTTAAAAAGTGCACAAATTTTAATTCAATTGATTTTGATGACGAAATACTTACGTGATGTTCTTCAATGTGGTAGCGTAGACCACCTTTTGTTGTCTTTTGTTGTCTTCCCGCACACTTCGAATTTTCCACCAAAACGTGTTGAGCGGTATCATTTCGTTATTTGCATGTCTACTATCTGAAGATTCCAATACGGATGAAAAGACTGTAGTGGAGGAATTTTAGTAAGCAATATTCATTTACATCTGCTCTATCTATATATGGTTTCGAGCACACTCTGGTATTTCGCTCACGCGCTTTTTGATACGAGAACATAAATTCCATATCTTTGCATATCTACCGTGTAATGTTCTGTTTATTATATAGCTTACAATGTTATTCAGAATTAATATATAATTTTCGTGCATTACCCTAAATCTGCTCACGCGATTGGTTAAAACCAATCACGTGGTTTCTTATTGCCCGGGGACAGATCATGGTAATCATAATTTATTCGCAATAACCCATGAAAATCATGCGAAGAATTTGAGAATCTATGCGATTCATTCATCGAAAGTGACATTATAAAGGCAAAGAAGTACTTGAACAAAAAGCAATCGTGTGGCATTCTCGAGACGTCTAACAAAGAAAGGACGGCTTTTTAAATGAAACCAACAAAAATAATTTTTTATTGTATCACTGGACGTGGCCCAATCGGCCTCAGTGGGGTTTATATATTTATTCCAAAAGACAGGACGGGAACCAAAAAGTGCAATACGTTATTTGCATAATTATCATACTTATGTAAGCAAGTTTCTTATTAAGAAATTACATATATTAATCTGTTATCTGCCACTGGTAAAAGATCGATTTATAAAGTGTGTACAGGCTAAGGTAGATTCACTTTGCATAGAGGAGATTATTAGTTACCCGATTGTATCATTAAAAACATCCCGTGACAAGTGTCGACAGTACTTAGCACGCTCACATGCTACCGTCACATATGTATGGAACCGACTTTTTTTCATAATCTAGACCGAATGACAGAATATCTCAATGTGGTCAGCGCAGATCAGCTCAACACAAAAAATTTAGGCGCCTGTAAGAATTAGATTTTCTGAATTCCTTGGCCTGGCCAGAAATCAAAGTGAGCAACCTAGGTAACGCGATGTCCCAAGGCCAAAATTCAACGGGCGACGTCCGGAAAGAAGTCCTGCTACCTAGAGTTTTTTTGGACTTTTTGTGCGACTTAATTTAACGAGTTTTAATTCCGTTTTGGCATAGAAGCGATCTAGAAATTTGATGCTCTCCAAATGATAAATTTTCACATCAAATTTCAAAGCAAAGTTATGTACTTTTTGCATTATCTCAAAATGATTCTTCCTTTTCCATGTTTTCACCGAGCGCCTGCACGGTCTGGATTATCTAGCACCTTTTTTAATAAATTTGATAAGTCACCCTACCTTAGCTTTGGTAAATATGCTTGTTTCACTGTTGGGTGTTGGATCTTGGTGGTAATAAAACGAGATTCCACCAACAGAGATATTTCTTAAATAAGAATGAAAACTAAGGATAAATTAAACAATTAATGGAAAAGTCAAAACGCCTACCTGTACACGCATAACTGTTCGGATTATAATTATATAGAAATGAATTGGATAAGCGATCTCAACTTACATGTTCTCTTTTAATTGGTAACCACAACACGAGACTTTGCAAGACTGGTAGTATAATTTCTGGAATAAGAAAATCTGGCATAAGACACGTAAATCAGATGAATGCGTTATTGGTTACAATTATTATACAAACTTACTTAATTACTGTTATTATATTTCATATTTGAAATTCTCACTCCAACAGACAAAGGAAATCTTGAGCAAGCGAATCGATGTCAATTAAAACATTTCAGATAGGATTCATGAATTTGCAGACTTTGGGGTGATGTCAAAGAGCAACTAGTCGGTTTCGACACAAACTTTGATGCAAACTTATGTCCATTGCTGTGTTTCTTTCCGTGTTTCCTTCATGCAGCTTTTAAAACTAAAAGATCGTCTCCCAAAAGCCTTGGCAAAAATATAATGTCCTCATGACCTACATACTTCTAAAAATTCACGCGCCAGATGATCATACAAATATTGTCAAACCAATACGAGAAGAGAATTTAGTGTATTTTTGAACAATTATGTTCAGTTCTATAAACTAACCATGCACTTTACTTAAGTTTGTTAGTATAGATAGTCCGGGAAAGCCATCGCCAAATTGAGGGTTTTTCAAAGGCGATGACGAAAACTGAGTTAGCGGGCTTTCAAGAAGTTCACAGCATTTGAACGACTGGAGAATATTAATAAATTGGCACTCTTACCATTTTCAGTTCTAAAGCCATGCAATCTGCAAACACGCTTTTCGAGAACATCAGCTGTGGTTGTAACGTACGTTAGCTTTTGTATTTTCTGTTCCTCTCCAATTTAATTTTTTAGATATTAGTTGCGGCTTTTTCAGGGTGTAAAATTGTGCTTTTCGACAGAACATCTGTTGAATTACTCGGATGGCTTCTCTTTCTTGTGTTAAATGAATTAAAATAACAATGATGAACTTTCTGGCATTGAGTGACTAGAATAAAATGAAAGTTTGATATGATTATAAATAGGCCAGGTTTAAATTGTTGAATAAAAATTATTGTATTTCTGATATTGAAGGGTCTCGTTACAGAAAAATATATAGTCCAAGGTCAAATTTTACCTGTATATATTATTTCTGTCTGGATTAGCCAGGTGTATTGCAATGGATATCAATTCGATAAGTGTCCTCAACTCTCATGAGCTTTTCTAATATGCTTGACTAAGCTGCCAGATGTTGGACTATACATATGGTTGCCAACCATAAATTTCTGGAATAAGAATAAAATCCGGTTCAAAAAGATAAAGAGGTCTGTACAAAGAAAACCTGATTCTGTCAATCGAGCCTGGTGTTATTTCTGCCAGACATAACCACAAAAACAATACATATATACCTCGATGTAGTTGAAGATTATGTTTAATACCAAGACCGATGATAAGATGTACTTCTCGCATCTTGCCTGGACGACATCGACTGCCTCGACTTTGTCTTATTCTGCAGAGCTGTGGCTTGAACTCATAAGCAGGGCTCTTATAGTTAAAGTGCCTTGCATTAATCTGCTTTTGTGCTCTGGATTATTAGCGAAATGAAAAACGTCCAACTCCTTCACTGCTAATCTTCCCGCTTTGCTCTATCAGCTAGTTCAATTTTCTTTTGCCGCATGTCAAAAGATTTTTAATAATAAAATAATTTTGTGTTAAAAAAAAAGGTTTAGAAAACTGTGCCTTACGTCTCCAAGGTCCCGAAAAATGTTACTTCGTAATTTTTTCATTTTTTATTTACTTTTGTTATCTATAAAAACAAAGAAGATTAGATTACAAAAATAATTTACGAAACTGTTTTTCGTTTTCCTCAAAAATCTCTTCTCATACAGCATTTTGTGCACTTAATTTTGCTGGCCATGGATGATAACCTTTTGTTTTGCCCCAGACCAAGTCATTTACTTTATATTCAACCGTTCTTTTCGTTCTTGCCATTTCTATTTTCAAATAAAGAAACACCACGACTTTACCATAGTTCTAAAAGCGATAGTTAAACCAAATCAGTACAATAGCTACGAACAATTTATTTACACACGAAATTTTCAGTTGCATTGTGAAGCATTACGTGAAACCATTAAACCATATTGTCGACTAAATAAAATGAAACTTTGATACGATTATAAATATGCCAGGTCCAAATTATTGGATAAAAATTATTTTATTTCCGTTACTGAATGGTCTCGTTACTGAAAAATATATAGTCCACTCTCAAATTCTACCTATGAATATATTATTTCTGTTTGGATTATAGCCAGCTGTATTGGAATGGATGTGACCCCAACTCCAATGAGCTTTTCTAATATACTTGATAAAGTCAGATGTAGTCAGATGTTTGATTGCCAGATACTAATTTCTGGAATAAGATTAAAATCCAGTTCAAAAAAATAGAAATATGCATTGAAAGGGCTGGTTACAATTGTAAATAATTAAACTCATTTTTTACTAGTAGTGTTAGCACGTTGCTATTGCCCACCGTACTGAAGATGCAAAAAAAGTGAAGTGGTCTGAAGAAAGAAAACCTGATCCTGTCAATCGAACCTCGTGATATTGGAGAATGACGTAACCACAAAAATCAGTCTATATACCTCTATGTAGTTGACAATTAAGCTTAACATACCAAGCCGATGATAAGATTTACTTCTGGCATGTTACTTAGACCACTTTGTCTTATTCCGCAGAACTGTGGCTTGAACTGATTATTACATTAATCTGCTTCTATATACTCTGGATTACCCGCGAAATCAAAAACGTCCAACTCCTTCACTACTGATCATCCCGCTTCACTGTATCAGCTAGTTTAATTCTCTTTTACCGCATGTATACAACGAATGTTGAACTAATTGCTGTATTTCTAAAGCTTATTTAGGTGTTGCTTCGATTTATACATCTCTCAAAAGTAGAATTGGATTTCAAGTGGCGAGAAAAATTGCCGGGAAAAGCCGAGTTAGCAAACTTTCTGGAGGTTCACAGCGTTTGAACGTCTATTCAGAAAATATTTATGAATTGGCACTCTTATAGCAAACATTTTCTGTCCCAGCCACTGGGTCCTGCATTTGAGAACACGTTCTTTAAAAACTTTCGGCCAGGATTAATTGAATTGTTGGATAAAATTGAAATTATTTCAAAGGGTCGAGTTTCTGAAAAATACATGCAGTGCCATAGAACTCTAATCTTCAGTTTGAATTAGCCAGCCCTGTTGGAATGAATTTGATAAGTGATCCCAACTTACATGGATGTGCTTTTCTAATATGCTTGGTTAAACTGTCAGATGTTGGACCTTGGTCGCCAGCCTGGTAATTTCGACAATAAGAATGAAATCCGGTTAGAAATACGAATTAAATGCGCCCGTTACAATGGTAGAATAAACATATTTCCTTTTTTACTAATGGCGTTCGCACAATGCAATAGCACATGCCACATGATGCATGTATATTTTAGGCTACGTGCATTTAACACTTGCCCATCGCACTGAAAATACAAACAAGGGAAAATATGTGTGTAGATATAACTGTGACATAACTTGATTTAGTTGATCGAGCCTGGTATATTCGAACAAGACCTTGATTCATGGTTTATACCAGAAAAATCAGCAGCAATATTATATATATGTGCAATACCAGAAGGTCGAGTTAAAACAGGCAGGCGAATTATACGTTTAACTTAATTCTGGCTTCTTGCCTGGATGACTTTGACTGCATCGACTTTGTCTTATTCCACAAAGCAGACGCTTCTGTGCTCAGAATTACTTGCGAAATCATTCACCTCATATTCCATTCACTATCCGGCTTCGCTTTGTCAGATAGTTTGATTTATTTTGACGTTTGTACAATGAATGTTGAACTGTTGCTGCTGGTCTAAGCTTCTTCGGTATCGCTTCGATTTATTAACATTGTGGCATTGTCGATAGAGTCTTCGAGCTTGGCATTCAACAATGATCTTCGGCTTCGAAGGCTCTCGTTTTATCAGCTAAATTGTTAAATAGAAACAACACGCCGACCCTGCTTGCTCTTCGTTAATACATAACTATACCACGTGGAAAAGGGTGAATGTGCTACACGTGATGCATTGCTGCTGCGTAACCTTACACAGAAAAACAAATTAGTGCCTGATTTGCATCTCACTCACCCAGTACTTCCGGAGGAAATATCATCTAACGGTATTGTTTATATGTTCAGAGGCTTTATCTTGAAGACGTGCGCAGCACGCAAGAGTTAACGCCAGAACAGAACGGCTTGTTGAATTAAGCCCTAACCCTGACCTAACCCTGCCTCTATTGAGGTTAGCCCGGCTTCTATTGAAGTTAACCTAGTTTAAATTCAATAGAAGGAGGGGTAAATTCAATAGTAGACGGGCTGTAACTGCAATAGTAGCCGGGCAAACTTCAATAAAAACCTGGCTAATTTCAACAGACTGAACCGGGCTATGCCAGATTTTATTTCATTTTACCCCAAATATTCCTTTTTCGCATTTTATCCTGATGCTCACGCATGCTACTGTACTTAGACACCACTGCCGAAATTTTTCGGGTATTTCAAAGTTTGTAATTATTTTATAGGTAGATCAAATTGTATGCATCGGGCGTGCCAATATAACGGGGAATGAACCTCTGTTACAGAGACTTCGATTCACTCGATCTTTTTACCAAATAGTTTAAACTTGCATAAACAAGTATAATTTTTTACAAATTATAGCTTCACAAGGGCATTGTCATAACACATTACTTTTCAAGCCCAAATACCACTGATCATACCCTCGCAACGCCTACTTAATTATATTCTTAAAAGTATAAACTAAATGTTAACTTTAATAACTTTATGAGTCATTAAAAAAATTTTCAGTCTTCTCAACAGCCTCAAATTTGGAGTTTATGTCCAATGCTTGTAATGGATAGTTTATATTGATTCGAGCGATCGCCATAAAAAGGATTTTTTTTGTAATTGATTGAGTCTGCAGTTATGCAGTGTTTTACCAAGGATTATTTTATATTTGGCTTAAAAAAATAAATTGCGTTAAAACTTGTTTTTTTATTGATTGAACTGGCATCCCAGTACAATGCTCTGGCTAATGGAAGTATGCATACATGCGAATAAATTATGTCGAACGTTACAAGAATAAGAATAAGCGATGCCAGCCAATTGGGAACTGTATATTGGATGATTGTTTCGTTCGGTGATGAGACTAAATATATTTTAGATAAAAAATTTTGCTCATTACCAGTAATTAGTTTAGTATATTTTATTTTTCGTAAATGACATATATTTGTAGCAACAGTATAATATTTTTATATTTTAATATACCAACTATTTACAACAAAGTAAATTAGCTTGTATAGGTACAACACGTTAGTATTTAATAATTGCAAAGCTTTCGGTCGTTAAAACGGGCCTTCATCAGTGCAATAAAACTGCTGAAGTCCCGGGTTAACGGACCGAAAGCTTTGCAGTATTATAATTATATACTTACGTGGTGTATCTACAAGTATATTATGTACAACTAGTTGCTTATAATCTACACCACGAAATTTTTAATGTAATTATTTAATAGTGCAAATTACAAATTATTATTGTAAATTACAAATTATTGCATGGTGTATAATTGCACTAGCGCCGAGAGAAATTGTGGGGCCCAGGACAAATTTTTTTCTGGGGTCCTATGCAGGGGCGTAACTTGACCCTAAGCGTTGGGGGGGTGTGAAGCAAATTTGCCCTACCAAAGGGCGTGACCTGCAACAAATACGCGGAAAAGGGCGTGGCAACCAAATGCAATTATAGCTCTTTTTGATAGGCTGTGAGACAGTTATATATTTATTACGCAAACCTGGCTGCATAAAACTGAAAGCGAGATTTTGATATATATTTTGGAAATTATTGAAATCTACGAGGCGCCACCATGGTTGGCGCCGAGAGAAAGATTTTCGAAAATTCGGTCCTCTAGATCGTCGGAAACGGCCTTCTCAGACTGGCAACTTTCTCTCGAATTGTAAGTCGCACCCACGCCTAATTTTCAAGACTTCCCGCACCCGAACTGATTTTCAAGAAGCGATATCTCCTGCAAATTAAGTTAACTGAAAAATCTCAAGTTCTGCGCATTTGCAGTCTCTCTAACCAGCGAACCCTATTTAGATCGATTTTACTAACTTACAATTCTTATAGCTGAATGTAAATTTAAAGTTTCGTTAGTTTGTTTAGTATTCGAATTCATATGGTTTTTTTTATCAATTTGGGCAAAAATTGTCCAGCCTGAACCCAGCGGTCTGCCCTGCAAATTCCCAACAAATTGCCCTACCAAAACACTGTTTTCAACAATTGGGGGGGTGTCACACCCCCCCATACCCCCCCCAACAGTTACGCCCCTGGTCCTATGACGTCATTGTAATAAATATCGATTGTAATATTTATTAATACTAGCCAAGCATGAAGAAAGCCATGTCTTAGAGAACGCCAGGATGTGTTTTACGACTTGGGAAGATCAAATAGACCCCCCTTTTAAGCGGGAATTATTATTTTTGAGAAAAGATTATTTTCCTTTTTTTTTACGATATCCACTAACTGTAAAAGGTATTTTCAAAACCAAAAAAGTATTAGCCAATCTCTTATTTCGATTGGGGACATTAAAAGTTTGGAATGAAACTCAATTTTATCTGCGAATTATGGCTGTTCGCTGTCCCATGCATTGATATATGGTGTTTTATAATCGTGAATTTTCTAGTGTTGCGAAAGAAATCTTTAACTATTTTTTTCAGCATATCTAAGACGATTATAAGCGTTTTGAAACGCATCAAAATATTTTACCGGAACCCACATACATCACGAAAACCCGAGCATGAAAAAAGCCAGGCTTTAATCAACGCCACAATGTGTTTTACGACGTCTTCGGAACATTAAGTGGTCCCCCCTTTCAAACCGGATTTATTATTTTTGAGAACAAAATATTTTTACGATATGGATTAACTGATTCAAGGTATTTTTAAATTGAAAAATGTACTAGCGAACTTCTTAGATTGGGGACAAGTTTGGATTGAAATCCAATTTCATCCTCGCAATGATGGTTGCATGTTTGCTGTCTCACGCACTTCATTTATGGTGTTGTATCATCCTGAATTTTCTAGTGTTGCGAAAAGAGTCTTTAAATATTTTTTTCAGCATATAGAGGACAGCTATAAGCATTTTGAAACACGTCAAAATATTTTACCGGAAGCCTTATACATCACGAAAATCCAAGCATGAAGAAAGCCATGTGTTAATCAACGCCAAGATGTGTTTTACGACTTCGGTAGATCAAATAGTCTCGCCTTTAAAGCGGAATTTATAATCATGATTTATGGGGAAAGAATGTCTTCCGATATTTTTCACCATATGGACTAACTGATTCAAGGTATTTCTAAATCGAAAAAAAATACTAGCGAATCTCTTAGACTGGGGACATCAAAAGTTTGGTCTGAAACCCCATTTCATCCTGCCGATAATGGTGCTTCCATGTCCCATGCATTTATTTATGGTGTTGTATCATCTTGAATTTTCTGGTGTTGCAAAAAGAGTCTTTAACTATTTTTTTCAGCATATAGAGGACAGCTATAAGCATTTTGAAACACGTCAAAATATTTTACCGGAAGCCTTATACATCACGAAAATCCAAGCATGAAGAAAGCCATGTGTTAATCAACGCCAAGATGTGTTTTACGACTTCGGTAGATCAAATAGTCTCGCCTTTAAAGCGGAATTTATAATCATGATTTATGGGGAAAGAATGTCTTCCGATATTTTTCACAATATGGACTAACTGATTCAAGGTATTTCTAAATCGAAAAAAAATACTAGCGAATCTCTTAGACTGGGGACATCAAAAGTTTGGTCTGAAACCCCATTTCATCCTGCCGATAATGGTGCTTCCATGTCCCATGCATTTATTTATGGTGTTGTATCATCTTGAATTTTCTGGTGTTGCAAAAAGAATCTTTAACTATTTTTTTCAGCATATCAAAGACAACAATAAGTGATTTGAAACGCAACAAAATATTTTACAGGAACACTTGTACATCACGAAAACCCAAGCATGAAGAAAGCCATGTCTTAATCGACGCCAGGATGTGTTTATGACTTCGGAAGATCAAAATATATAGCCCCGCAATTCAAGCGGGACTTATTATTTTTGAGAAAAGATTAATTTCCAATTTTTTTACGATATCAACTAACTGTACAAGGTATTTTCAAAACCAAAAAAGTGGTAGAGAATCTCTTATTAAGATTAGAGACATAAAAAGTCTGGACTGAAACTCCATTTCATCCTGCCAATAATGGTTGTTCGCCGTCCCATGCATTGATTTAAGGTGTTATATCATCCTGAATTTTCTAGTGTTGCGAAAAGAATCTTTAACTATATTTTTCAGTATATCTAAGACGATTATAAGCGTTTTGAAACGCATTAAAAATTTTTACTGGAACCGTCATACCACATTAAAACCAAAGAATGAAGAAAGCCATGTCTTAATCAACGCTAGGATACGTTTTATGACTTCGGAACATTAAATGGTCCCCGTTTTCAACCGGATTTATTATTTTTGAAAAATACATATTTCCCCGATTTTTTCACGATATGGACTAACTGATTCAAGGTTTTTTAAAACTAAAAAAAATACTACCGAACCTATTATTTTGGACATAATGGTTTGGACTGCAACTCCATTTCATCCTAGCAATAATGGTTGTTTGCTGTCTCACGCGCTTCATTTATGGTGTTGTATCATCCTGAATTTTGTAGTGTTGCGAGATGAATCTTTAACTATTTTTTCAGCATATCGAAGACAGCTATAAGCATTTTAAAACCCATCGAAATATTTTACGGGAACCCTCATACATCACGAAAATCCAAGCATGAAGAAAACCATGTCTTAGAGAACGCCAGGATGTGTTTTACGACTTGGGAAGATCAAATAGTCTCGCCTTTCAAGCGGAATTTATGATCATAATTTATGGGGAAAGAATGTCTTCCGATTTTTTCACTATATGGACTAACTGATTCAAGGTATTTTTAAATAAAAAAATACTAGCACATGCGAAGCATATCAAAGACAAATATAAGCATTTTGAAACGCAACAAAATATTTTACCGGAACATTCATACATCGCGAAAATCCAAGCATGAAGAAAGTCATGTCTTAATCAACAGCAAGATGTATTGTACGAAATCTTAAGATCAGTCCAAATAGTCCCGCCTTTGAAGTGGAATTTATAATAATTATTTTTGGGGAAAGAACATCTTCGGTTTTTTCACTATATTGACTAACTGGTTCAAGGTATTTTTAAATCGAAAAAAAGTACTAGCGAATCTCTTAAACTGGGGACGTCAAAGGTTTTGACTGAAACTCCATTTCATCCTGCCAATTGTGTTTGTTCGCTATCCCATGCATCTATTTATGGTGTTGTATCATCCAGAATTTTGCAGTGTTGCGAAAACAATTTTAACTATTTTTTTCGGCATATCAAAGACAACTAAAGTATTTATATAACTATAAGACAACTATAAGTATTTTGAAACGCAACAAAATATTTAGTATCACAGTCATGCCAAGTACATGATAGATTTCTCGCTTCCCGATTGCTGCTTTTTCTCTCTTCAACATAGTACCGAGATCCGCCAAATGAACTTTCGGGCATGGGTCCACCCACATCGCTATGGATCAGTTCAAAAGGTTCTGTAGCACGATACGATACACCTTTTGGGTACGGACAACGATGCTGCTTTCCCAGTACACATCCCTCACAACATGGCTTGGTCTTCATAGATACTGCACATGCCCAATTCCTTTTACCATATTCGCATTAACGAGCTTGACAACATTATCCATGCCTAAATGCCCAAGGCGACAATGCCATAAGAACAAATCGGATTGAGACTCTTCACTGGCAATGTTCAACTGGTCCTTTACGACTTTTAAAACATACAGCTTTCCACGAATCTCACCAACACCCAAGAGTTTGAATTGAGGGTGACTTGCAAATATCACCCTCAAACGATTCTAATGCACCAAGCTTTACCATTGAACGAACTGATAACAAGTTCTTATCCAATTCCGACAAGTATAACACATCTCGTAAAGCAATCCTCTGAATTGGATCATTAACAATAGTCTTTATCACGGGTGGATCCAGCACTAGTGCACTAATTTGCATCACAAAACGAGGTGGTTATTTTTAGCAGTTTTCTTGTGTCATGCAAATTAGTGCACTAGTGCTGGATCCACCCCTGGCCTTTATACGATAAGTTCCTTCCCCATAAGATAAAATGGAACGGTTGTCTCAAAGGTTTACAACAGGGGGTTGCTTGAATTCAACATAGTCCTCTAAATTGTTACGCTCATATCATATGTTGAGTTGCTCCAGAGTCGATAATCCATTCATATTTCTCAATATCACCCATGGATCTTAACGTTAATTCTGAAGAGGTTCAGCTCGTTTTGAGCATATTTCCTCCTCTGCCGGACGAGCTGCATCATTTCCTGTTTTCTTCTTGGGACAATTCTTGGCAAAATGCCCTTTCTCTTGACAATGGTACTGTAGCATTTACCATGAAAGCCTTTACTTCGGTTTTCGTCTTTTCCACGTTTGTTGTGCTGCTTGAACTTTCCCCTATACGCCAAGAACGCATCTTCGTTCTTGACCTTCGTGTTATTTGCCCGGTCTTCGTCGTTGAGAATCATATTCTTTACTTTCTCGTACGACAACTGTGTTTCACCGACAGCGTCCAGAGCTGTGATCAACGGCTTGTACTTCTCTGGTAGACCAGCTAGGAGTGTCATTGCCAATTCTTTGTCGTCGACGTTTACTTCCATTTCTTCTAACTGGGCAGTTAGCGACTCTAAATTACTAATATGATCCAGCATACTATCACCAGCATGGAATTTACACGAATAATGCTGCTGACACAGTCTGACCTTTTGCAGTAACGATTTTCGCGCAAATTTTCCTTGTAAGGCATCTCAAGCCTCTTTCGCAGTTGTTGTTTCCCGCACATGTACTCGTTGTTTAGGCTCAACAGCTAAACAAAGATGTGTCCATGCTTTCTTGGCACGCGAGTTGTATTTCCTTCGCACTCCATCGCTGGTATTTTCCGCAGGAGATTCAGCATTACCATCTGCAAACTCAAACAGATCCATGCTCTCCAAATACAATCGTATATTGAATGCCCATGATCGATAGTTTGTGCCATTCAACTTAGCAAACTTTAGCGCACACAAAACATCCGACGAGGCCATCGCCATAGTATATTTTGTTAACACGATTATTCTTAACATTCGAATTGTTTACTACACGTTTCCAAGAACTTTGTACGTCGTGCGCCCATAACCTAATAATTTTATATAATACGAATACCGAGTGCCGTATTAAGTAATCATCTTTAATTAATATAAGTGCAACCTCCAGAGAATTAAAATATAGAATAACATAAAACACTATTGCCAAAACATATATAAAAGCATGCAGGAATATCATATATCATTCTAACCAATCACATGTTGACATTATGAGTGAACTTTGAACCGACCTTTGAAATCACGATCTTAAAGTGTGATCATTACATGCACACTGTTCTAATTAAAAGTATAACTTATTACCAAGTTGATGGTATGAGCTGGCTTCTACTATTTGGTTTTATGAAGCATACCTTTTTTGATTCTGTTTGACGATGGGGATCTCTACCTTGATTTGTTCTGAACAAAGCAAACATTTCAAACTGACTGATGAAATAGAATGTTTGACATTTTCAAATTCCATGTCAATTAAATTTCTTTCCTCCATTTGAAGCTGATTTAGTCCGGTACTTAACTCTTCCATTTACTTCCACCCTGAGTTTTTCAATCACAAATTTCTATAAAATATAAAAAATAAATGGTATGGCCCTGAAAAGTCTACATTGGTAGAGTTTTCCATTAGCTATTTTTTAAATGGATAGACATTTGTAGGAAAGTACTATTGTCTTATGACTAAAAACCTAACATGCTATGACTTATATCCCTCCCACCTGAGTTGATGGTATATGAACTAGTTTCTACTCTTTGGTTATATAAAGCGTACCTTTTTTTATTCTGTTTAACGATGGAATTCTCTACCTTGATTTGTTCTGAACTCAGACAACATTTCAAACTGACTGATGAAACCAAATGTTTGACATTCTCAAGTTGCATCTCAATTAAATTTCTTTACTCCATTTAACGCCAAGCTGATTTATTCGCGTACGTAATTAACTCTCGCATTTACTTCCACCCAGAATCTTTCAATCACAAGATTATATAAAATATAAAAATATAATAAATGGTATGGTCCTGAAAATTATAAACAGGTTGAGTTTTTCATTAGCTTAATTTCTTAAATGGGTAGATATTTGGAGTAAAATAATTCTGTCTTATGACTCAAAAAACCTAGAAAAAAATGCTTGACCCCCCTCTCTGATTTGAGGGTATCAACTAGTTTCTACTATTCGGTTTTATGAAGCATACCTTTTTTGATTCTGTTTGATGATGGGAATCTCTACCTTCATTTATTCTGAGCTCAGCCAACATTTCAAACAGACTGATGAAACAGAATTAATGTTTGACATTCTGAAGTTCCATGTCAACTGAATTTCTTTCCTCCATTTGACGAAAAGCTGATTTAATTAATCGGGTAATTAATTCTTGCATCTACTTCCACCCAGAATCTTCCAATCACAAGATTCTATAAAATATAAATTTATAATAAATTATATATGGTCCTGGAAATTCTACAAAGGTAGAGTTTTTCATTAGCGTAATTTTTTAAATGGATAGACATTTTGGAGTAAAGTACTGCTTTCTTATGACTCAAAAAACCTAGAATAAAATGCTTGACCCCCCTCCCTGATTTAAGGGTATCAACTAGTTTCTACTATTCAGTTTTATGAGGGATACCTTTTTTGATTCTGTTTGACGATGGGAATCTCTACCTTCATTTATTCTGAACTCAGCCAACATTTCAAACTGACTCGTGAAACAGAATGTTTGACATTCTTAAGTTTCCATGTCAATTAAATTTCTTTCCTCCATTTGACGCAAAGTTGATGAAATCGTGTAATTAACTCTTGCATTTACTTCCACCCATAATCTTTTAATCACAAGATTCTATAATTTAAATTAAAAATATAATAAATGGTATGGTCCTGAAAATTCTAAACGGGGATAGAGCTTTTCATTAGCTTAATTTTTTAGATGGATAGACATTTGGAGTAAAGTACTGCTTTCTCATGACTCAAAAAACCTAGCATACTATGGCTTAAATGCCCCCCCTTCCCTGAGTTGATGGTATCAAGTAGCTTCTACTATTTGATGCATACCTTTTGTGATTCTGTTTGACGATGGAAATCTCTACCTTGATTTGTTATGAACTCAGCCAACATTTCAAGCTGACTGATGAAACAGAATGTTTCACATTCTCAAGTCCCATATATCAATTAAATTTCTCTCCTCCATTTGATGCAAAGCAGATTTAATCGGGTAATTAACTCTTGCATTTACTTCCACCAAGCATCTTTCAGTCACAAGATTCTATAAAATATAAAAATATAATAAATTATATGGTCCTGGAAATTCTACAAAGGTAGAGTTTTTCATTAGCTTAATTTTTTAAATGGATAGACCTTTGGAGTAAAGTACTTTTGTTTCACGCCGCAGCAAACCTAGAATACTATGGCTTAACCCCCCCCCCTCTCTAATTTGATGGTATCAACTAGTTCTACTATTTGGTTTTATGAAGCATACCTTTTTTGCTTCTGTTTGATGATGCAGATCTCTACCTTGATTTGTTCTGAACTCAGCCAACATTTCAAACTGACTGATGAAACAGAATAATTGACATTCTCAAGTTCCACGCAAACTAAATTTCTTTCCTCTTTTTGACGCAAAGCTGATTTAATCGGGTAATTAACTTTTGCATTTGCTTCCACCCAGAATCTTTCAATCACAAGATTCTATAAAATATAAAATATAATAAATAGTATGGTCCTGAAAATTCTAAACAGGTTGCATGAATTTTTCATTAGCTTAATTTCTTAAATGGGTAGATATTTCGAGTAAAATACTTCTGTCTCATGATTCAAAAAACCTAGTATATGCTACGGCTTAAACCCCCCAACCGAGTTGATGGTATGAACTAGCTTGTACCCCCAACCAGTGTTGATGGTATGAACTAGCTTGTACTATTTGGTTTTAATGAAGCATACCTTTTTTGATTCTGTTTGACAAAGCAGATTTCTACCTTGATTTGTTCTGAACTCAGAGAACATTTCAAACTGACTGATGAAACGGAATAATTGACATTCTCAAGTTCCATGTCAATTAAATCTGGGTAAGTAACTCTTGCATTTACTTCCACCCAGAATCTTTCAGTCACAAGTTTCTATAAAATATAAAAATATAATAAATGGTATGGTCCTGAAAATTCTAAGAAGGTAGAGTTTTTCATTAGCTTATTTTTTTAAATTGATAGACATTTGGAGTAAAGTCCTGCTTTCTCATGACTCGAAAAACCTAGCATATACTATGGCTTAACCCCTCTCTCCCTGAGTTGATGGTATCAAGTAGCTTCTACTATTTAATTTTATTAAGCATACCTTTTTTTATTTTGTTTGATGATGGGAATCTCTACTTGATTTGTTGTGAACTCAGCCAACATTTCAAGCTGACTGATGAAACAGAATGTTTCACATTCTCAAGTTCCATGTCAATTATATTTCATTCCTTCATTTTACGCAAAGCTGATTTAATCGGGTAATTAAATCTTGCATTTACTTCCGCCCAGAATCTTTCAATCACAAGATTCTATAATTTTATATAAAAATATAATAAATTATGGTCCTGGAAATTCTACAAAGGTAGAGTTTTTCATTAGCTTAATTTTTTAAATAGATAGACATTTGGAGTAAAGTACTGCTTTCCATGACTTAAAAAACCTAGCATACTATGGCTTAATCCCCCCCCCCTTCCCTGAGTTGATGCTATTTGGTTTTGTATGAAGCATACATTTTTCTATTCTGTTTGACGATCGGAATCTCTACCTTGATTTGTTATGAACTCAGCCAACATTTCAAGCTGACTGATGAAACAGAATAATTGACATTCTCATGTTCCATGTCAATTAAATCTCTCTCCTCCATTTGACGCAAAGCAGATTTAATCGGTTAATTAACTCTTGCATTTGCTTCGATCCACCCAGAATCTTTCAATCACAAGATTCTATAAAATATAAAATTATAATTAATTATTGTACATGGTCCTGAAAATTCTACACAGGTATAGAGTTTCTCATTAGCTTATCTTTTTAAATGCATAGACATTTAGTAAGGCATAAGTAAGTCATATTACTCAAAAAACTTAGCATAACTATGGCTTAACCCCCCCCCTCTCTCTGATTTGATGGTATCAACTAGTTTCTACTATTTTTTTTTATGAAGCATACCTTTTTTGATTTTGTTTGACAATGGGGATATCAGCTACCTTGATTTGTTCTGAACTCAGCCAAAATTTCTTGGACTTAGAGTAAGAGGACAATTAAAATCCATCCCATGATCAACTCTGATCTGATAATCACTCATTTAGTATGATATTCCTATAAATGACATTCAACATTATAAAAGGAAATATCAGCTATGGCTTAGCTTAGAAGGGATGGATCTAGTGCCGTCTTATAATATTCCAAAAACCAGCACCATGGGGCCGGATATTAGAATGTATGTTTGGTCAAAGAAATATATAAAAAACAATGACGTGTAACTTAGATTAAACTGTCACGGCCAGATAAGACTATAAACTCCCAATTACACCAAATATTTGTAATTTGGTAACAATTCCATCCACAATTTCTTGATTTCAATTAATACCGAAATTTGCATCCACAGCTAGTATTAAATCAACCTTTGCTTATAGCTCTTTGATATATTTTAAATTCACATTTCTCATAATTGACTCATACATAATTCGATAAAAATTAAATACCTGAACATTTCATAAATCACCTTTCATAAATCACATTTCATACATGAAAATGCAGTAATAAGTTCAGTAAATAGTACAGGCCGGTGGTACAGGCTGTAAAAGCCGACCGCGCGCGTAAACAATGTAGTCGAAGGCTGAGTACAAACAGATTTCTAGGCTACCTACCTATGATTTTAATAGCATCAGCCCTTTGATAGAAATTGAAATTTAGTTTGGAAATCCGTTCTCCCATTTTTAGTAAAGTAAATCTTTATTTGGTTCCATTTCTCAGACGAAGAAAACGGAAATTCAACTCTATTTCCGTTTTTTCAAATATCAAAATGAAAAAAACAAAATCTTATGAACGCAATTCGATTTTTGTTTCAGTGAAAATCGAATAGCCCTTAGATACACGCATTTTTACCCCATAGAGAATATGGTTTACACGAGAGCACAGAGGAGCTAGATTCCAGTTTTCTTCCAGTCTCTAGAATCCCGCCGCGTTCACCGGCCGAGCGTTCGCGCAAATCACAAAATTTACAAAACTCGAAAATCGAAAATGCAAACGACAAGCGACTGATGACAAGCTGGCGTTTGCCGTGCGCCGTTTACGTGAAGCTCAATCTCTACGATTCCCCAAAGACGGCGGTGAGAAACACGGCACAAAGTATTTTCCTGTAAAGACATTGAATGCTCTCGACTACCAGAATTTAGGGTAATACGATGTGTCCCTGTGATCGGGAGGCGCTCTTTTAGTCCCCGAATCATTGTTGGTACTATGCGCCGTGCATGAATAACATGAAAACTGGGGTCGACTAAATCCGCACTCTAGGCGATGGAAAATAACTTCTTTTGATTTTAAAATTCAAAATGGCGAAATGCTGACGTACCAGTGACCTTATATGACGTATGTTATAAAAATCCCTTCACATCACGTCTTAGTCTTAGATCTCACGTTGTGAAAGTTCGACAGCACAATATAGAAAACTTTTCCCAAGTTTGGTAACTGAAAGGTGTAATAAAACCCCGTTAGGCCTGTAACTTATCCGAGGTAGGTCCAGACAAATTTTTGCATCTTCTAACCGTGTGAAATACAATTTAACAGTTTTCATGCAAAACGCCTTTATCACGACTTAAATTGAATCGATTGAACATTTTCATTATGATGCTTTCTCAAAATCTAACGGCCCACGACAGCCAAATAAATATCGGATATGACTAACTAAAGGGTGGCTTTTCGCGTAATTTTATAACGTTGTCCTCAAAGGGCTACATTTGGAAAGGAAAAGACATACGGCGAAATAGGGAATCGTTCTGAACTAAGTTCTTATACAAATTGTTGCTGTAAAAATTATCTTTCGCCTGCGAAACCCGGCGTGAAGATACCGCTTGTTTTCGTTTCCCAGTAAACGTTTCGCGGACTTTGATCGCTATTAGTATTATGAAAACATTTCATGATAATTCAGTATAGTGATATCAGTAAAGCTGTCTTGAACGTTAAGTCATTTCTCGTTGTTTACAGTTATTTTTTTTGAATTTATAAAAGTTTTTGATACTCTGCCATATGTGTATAAGACAATAAGTATAAGTATAAGCACCACCGGTAAGCGTGTTTCGCAAATATCTTGAAAGTGGTCTTGACAGCCCTAGTTTATGTATTTCTTTTATATTAGAACTGAGTACTCTTTATTTTCCGCCGATAAATAAATACACAAGACAAAAGTTTTACAAGAATATAAAACTAGTGCACCTTATTCGTTAAAGTTTTTTACAGTGAACTAACAAGCTACACAATATGTGCTCAAGGTTACAAGACTACAACAACTGTCAAAACGTAACTTAACATGCATGTATAATTATTATGCCAGACACGCGTTTAACTATTTAGAATAAAATCAATAAACGTTTAAAAACTGCCACTTACTTTAGTCATGCGTATTTGCGAGCATATCTATTATTCGGAATTCGGTAATTTTGTATCAACCTTGATCTCTTTCCAGGCGATTCTTTCTTGGATAAATTGGAAAGGTATATCTATATGTTTTGTTCAGTTTATTATGGGATTTTTGATTTTTGCAATCTCAATTGTACCTTGATTATCTCCAGTTTCTTGAGTTCCTGCTTTAAAACCAAGAAGGCAAGATCTGATAACAGTCTATACGCGCCGTAGCGTAGCCAGCCTGACATGTTAGTCCCGCTATGCTAATATTTTCGTGTTTATTTATTGTGAAAACAATAAATTTCTGAAGGAGGTAATAATTATAAACTAGCTGAAATTTGCATCAAGTGAGCTGAGTTCCGCTATTATACATGTAGATCTGTTATTGTGAGCTCTGCTATCAGCCTATTATACAGCTATAACCAAGGAGCAGCGTGGCAGCGTCTTCAAACAACTTAGCATCAAATGTTGTGGTATAACAACTGCCCAATAGACAAAACACTTCTCGACGTTTCGACATGAGGGCCTTCGTCAGGAGAGTTAGTTAACTCTCCTGACGAAGGCCCTCAGGTCGAAACGTCGAGAAGTGTTTTGTCTATTTAGGCAGTTGTTATACCACATATTCTGATACAGCTATTTCTACCCTGAATAACCTTTCATAAGCAGAACTTCTCGCCTTCTCGTTTGCTACAACCATGGCTTATACAAATAAACTGCATTTATCATGGACAGGAGATTTCAAATCATTAAAACAGTTCATGAGTCAGACCCTTAACCTTGATGGTGTTTGGTCGCATCCTGGTGGTGATAAGAAAAGTGTTCTCGTTTGAATATTCGTCGATATCATGGAGTAAGAGTTTTGTGCTTTCACGGAATAAATTCGAACGTTTTCAAGATGTAAATGTAAATGGCTGTTTCAAAACGAAGTGGAAATTGCAGAACCCGTAGACGTCTGTAATGTAGTAACGGGTCAGTCAAGCAAATCGTCCGACTTTTATACACGAAGATATTGAGGCTATTAAACTCGGGCAGTCGGTGAATAATGAATCAACTAGATCATTATGAAGCTCAATCCTGTTATTTCTGTTATCTCTGAGTTTCAAGTTTTCATGGAGAAAAGTGATGCAAATTTTGCAGGGCCGTAGCTAGACCGCTTAATTGGGGGAGGGGGGGGGATATTCATGTATATACAGGGTGAGTAAAAAACCCTGAAACCTTTGAAATTCAAATCAGCCGCATAACAGCTGTAATGTGACAGAAGTTGCCTAAAATATCTCATGGGTATACGAAGCATATCATATTAACTAACCTAAAGGCTAAAACATATAGTTTGTTCCCTTTGAGAGAAAATGCATTCTAAGCTCTGTAAATACAAAAGAACAGTTTTATCAAATCGTTTTTGTTGATTGTACACATGGGAATTCCATATTCCAGCCATAAGTTCGCGGCTAATTTGAATTTCAAAGGTGTCAGTTTTTTTTACTCACCCTGTATACCGTAGGAACAATAGCGTACAAAAGAAATCAGTCGGGCATAGGACGAATATATGAATATAAGCCCCCCCCCCAACTAAGCTTCTAGCTACGGCCCTGAAATTTTGATAAGTCGACTTTGACCAGGTCTAAGTGTGAAGACGAGATCATTACATATTGAAAACAACGTCCAAGGTCATGTTGCTAATGGGCCCACTGAGTCAACGGAATTTAAAAATGCAATCGAAAACAATCGAGAAGAGAAT
This sequence comes from Dendronephthya gigantea, assembly GCF_004324835.1. Lineage (NCBI taxonomy): Eukaryota > Metazoa > Cnidaria > Anthozoa > Malacalcyonacea > Nephtheidae > Dendronephthya > Dendronephthya gigantea. The sequence continues at coordinate 663,470 of NW_021163098.1, forward strand.
TCGACTACAAAAATCTATGACAATAATAGAGACATGCTAGGAGGTCACTCTGATAGCATAAATCAACCATGTGTTCCTAATCAGGCTGTACTGCTTATGTCTGAAAAAACCTCCTTGGCTGGCCGCCACGTGGATAAACGAACCTCTGACTTTGTTAGCAAAGCGACGCCTAAACGAGTAATTCTGGTTAATTCGAGCATTGCAGATGAGCCTGTTGTGTTAAAATCTTCAGTCCCTTGAGTACAATCTGCCAATAAACATATGCGACCGTCTTTTGAAAATCAACTACAGGGTGTCTCAAAAAAAGCGAAAACTATTGAAATCACCCATGGCGCGGGTCGCGGGTCAACCAAAACTGGCGCGGGTCGAACAAAACTGGCGCGGGTCGAACAAAATTGGCGCGGGTGATTATTCCGGTTGGCGCGGGTAATTGTTCCGGTTGGCACAGGTGTATTTCTCCGGTTGCCACGGGTATCTTTCTCCGGTATAAACAAATACTCGCTCGTTCTGTTCTAAATGCACCGTTAAACAGCTGTAAAAACAACGATTTCTTAATCCCGAAGGATGGTGTCGTAGAACAAAGCCAGCTTTATTAGCTTTGATTAAACAGCTCATTCTTCTAGGAACCATCTATAAAAAGCAATTAATACACACGTGGTCAGTGACAATTATACGGTAGCATCAGGGGTTAAAATTTTGGTTGACCCGCGACCCGTTATAGTTTGAATGCCTAAGAACTCTGTTGGGACCCACAGGTGTATAAATATTTGCCATACGCATTTTTATGCATGCATATGATGCAGTAAAATTTGCCTGTACGCAAAAATGATATTTATAACAATATTTACAATTCACAAATATGGATAACAATATTTAAATGTGTATATCAAGGATCATGACCTTCGACATGTCAAGAAAGATTGCTTCGAAAGATTTCGGCGCGCGAGGCAGAAATTATCAAACATGCGAAATATTTGCCGTAAGTGGCACTAATGACCAAAGTCGCCTGAAAAGTCGCCCGCACACGAGAGCAACTGGCTTACGCCAATGGCCACGAATGACTTTTTGCTAAGCACATAGCTCTACAGGGTGTCCAAAAAAAAACCGAAAACTATTGAAATCACCGATAACAATGCCATTGATAGAGTTTGAATGCCTAAGCACTCTGTTGGGACCCACAGGTGTATAAATGTTTACCATACTCATTTTCATGCATGCATATGATGCAGTAAAATTTGCTTGTTCGCAAAAATGATATTTATTAACAATATTTACAATTTACAAATACGGATAACAATATTTAAATGTGCATGTATATCAAGGACCATGACCTTCGACATGTCCCCTTTCTCTAGCAACACAAAGCATTTAGCATTTTATAAGTTGCATTAAATTCCCACGAGCTAAAATTCGTGAACACGGCATTCAAATTTTAACAATGACTGATTTCAATAGTTTTCGTTTTTTTTGGGACACCCTGTAGTTCAGCTAAAATGCCTTTAGCATTGTAAATGATGGATTAAGAGCCATTTTCAATTCCCAGAGATGCTTATCTATTGCGCTTTAGAGCTGTATTAATGTTCTGCACATATAAGTGGTTGCTTTTTTTGGGGACACCCTGTATAGCAACACAAAGCATTTAGCATTTTATCAGTTGCATTAAATCCCCACGGGCTGAAATTCGTGAACACGGCATACAAATTTTAACAATGAGTGATTTCAATGGTTTTCGTTTTTGGACCAGGAACTGGTCCCTAACCGCTGCAAATCTTCTTCTTGTTGTTGTTAGGGGGCGACGCTCTTTAAAAAAACCCTAAGGCTCTATCATTACTTGTTTGATCGGAATGAAACTTGGCACAATTATTCTAAGCATTATTCCGCATCGATTATTTTGACGGAGTTCGAATTTTTACTTTTGACCTTTGAAGCAAGTTACAAGCAATTCTTGATAATTATATTTGCAGCAAATAATATATACATATCATTAATATTCAGCCTATATACAGGGTGTCCCAAAAAAAACGCAACCACTTAAATATGCAAGAATATTAATATTGTTCGGCTTTGTACCATAGTTCAGCTAAAATGACTTTTAGCATTGTAAATGAAGGATTAAGAGTCATTTTCAATTCCCAGAGGTGCTTACCTATTGCGCTTTAGAGCTCTATTAATGTTCTGCATATTTAAGTGGTTGCTTTTTTTTTGGGACACCCTGTATAAGTAAACGGAAACGATTAGAAATACATTGTCCTCTCCATTGTTATAAATACAATGCAGTTCAGAAATTAAACTCGGTTACGCAGTTTCTGGTCCCTATAGTACGATAGTACTTGTTCTTGAGACACCCTGTAGAGCAGTACAAACGGAAACATATGCGAAGATTTCGTGAGAATCATCAGCAGAACGAGCAAAGAAAGCCCCTTTATAATAAAATTCCCCCTTCAAATGCATATCGAAATTGTCCTAAAATCGATGAAAGAAATAAAAGCTCGAAAAGCCAACATCCTCTTAAACATGGCGGCAATAAGCGTAGGCAAATCATAATCCATCTAATTTTTCCCCGAGAATTTCTCGAAGACCCGCCTTCGAAGGGCCCTAAAACCAGAGAAAAGAGTTCAGTAGAACCGACCACGAGCAAACACCGACTCCCTGCTACAAATGACCCACCCTGTTCCATCGAAGTTAGAATCACTAATAGACTCCTGTCCCGCGGCGAGCTCCAGTCCATCAATCACACGTTGGACCGATTTTGGACTTGGGAAGAGACAACGAAACTTGGAATTAGTCGTCCAGAGTTAACGCTAAGAAAAGAAATTTTATCAAGGTTCTTTGACAATATTAACAAATAAACAAGGAACAGCCTTGCAATTACCTCAATTTTTGCTATGTAATGCTCGCTCTCTTCATCCAAAAATAGATGAACTTGCAATTACTTTAGGTTAAATTGCAACAGATGTCGCCGGCAATAATTACAGAAACGTGGTTGAATGATACATATGATGACCACTTGATTAATATTAGAGGTTTTACGTTGTACCGTAAGGACAGAATATAGGGCCGCAGTGGAGGGGTTTGTGCAAATGCGAACCATAATGTACCTTCTAAAAGAAGATTTGACCTAGAGAGTGCCCTTTACGAATTTATGTGGATCTGGCTTCATTGTTATCGTCTTCCACTCTAGCTTTCACGCCACCTTACCGGTATGATTGTTGGTGTTGTATACAACCCACCTGGTAAATCTGCGTAACAAGAAGAAGATCTTACTCACCACATTTTCGATACAATAGACGAAGTAAAAAATAATTATTCAATGTGCGGTGTAGTAATTTTAGGTGACTTCAACAAATTAGACACGGAAAACCTACTTTTACTTTTACATCCCCATGTTACCCATCCCAACTCGTGGTACGTCTATTTTGGACCTAGTAATAACCAGTTTCAGTGAGTTATACTTTAAACCAGAATCTAAAACTTCCCTAGGATCCGCCGATCACAATGTCATTTTTTGGAATCCGACAATAGACGTAAGTCGGTTGTGTGGAATCGGTAACCAAACGCCATCTAAAACGCTTCACTCGGTCATCAATGGCTGCGTTTGGAAGATGGTCTGCCAGCATAATTGGTTTAGTGACAGTAAAGAAAATGCCAGCGTCGATAGCATGACAAAGTCTTTTATGACTGATCTTAAGATGGCTGTTGATCATTTCCTCTCTGCAAAATCAGTCCAAATTCATGATACCGATAAGCCATGGATGACTTCATTAATTAAGCAATGAATTTTGGAGAGACAGCGTGCCTATCATAGCGTAATAAAGAACTTTGGAAACATTTACGAAATAAAGTTCGCAAAGATATATTCCAAATAAAAGAAGCTTTCTATAGGGAAGATGCGCACCACCTTAGGTGAAATAACGCACGAAAATGGTGAAACATTATTAATAAACATGTCAAACAGATCTAATGAAGCAACATCAATCATTTACGAGGAAGAAACTGGAAATATCATCTCTGGGCCAAGTTTAGCTACAAGATTGAACAAATTTCGGTCGCTTCAGATCTTTCTCCACTGGACACTAACTTATTACCAGCTTATTTGCCAGCACAATACGAGCTACCTGCTATAAGATTTACCAAAGTATACAGGAAACTCTCGAAGGACTTTGCACCAGAGTTGCCTATACCTGTGACCGAAATATTTAATACTTCATGGAAAACAGTGGAAAACAGGTTTAACGTGCACAGTCAGCATACCTATATAAAGGGATCCGAAAAGTTGAAGGTCGTTTTAAACCTGGCTGTGTAGAAGCAATTCCAATAGTTTTCACAACACCCCTCCCTCCCTTTCTCTAGGTTTTGAGCTACGATAATTTCTATGTATGTACTCTATCTAGCACATTGCCATTATTACACCGGCGCCAGCGACGGAGTTGAAAATACGCCTCGGTTTTGACAATGACAATATGACAGTTTGGCACACCCGTATTATATTTTTGGATTTACATATACAAGACTCAGCTAAAAACTCAACTATTTTACAATGTAATAAAATATTACCAAGCAAAGTACACTGAAACATGTCTCATGCGATTAAAACTAGTCTGAGTATAAATACTAACTAAAAACCCGAAAATATAAGCAAGGAGACAATCGACATCTCATCAATAATAACTTTGAGTCGAGTTTGAACCCAATTCAAGCAACGCGGTTTGCGCTACCGCTTTCGTAAGTGATTGGGAAACACTTGCAGCAGGAAAAGGCGGCTATTGTTTCGCAGGACTTACATTTGCAGACTTTAATGTTGGCCGGTCCGTGCAAAACAAAGTTATACGGCTGAGCTACTTGTTGGCACATTGACATTTTGTCTCGATGTTCTGTCATGTTCAAACGAAAACGACTGTCTCAATCCAGTGCTTGGATGCGGACCAAATTTGTAAGGGTCCATGAAACGGAGCGGAAAATAGGGATTGACATATCTTTCTTTACTTACTGCTGGTTGCTCATTTTCCTCTTCTGATGCAGAATCATACACTCGACTATGACCACGTTTAGAGCGACATTTGGCTTTGCGTTTTCTTCGATCTGGCTTTGCTTTGTTTTCTACGACTTTTTCTTTTATGCTTTTTTCTGTGTTTCTCGACGATGTAGTCTCGTCACTGCTGCTGTCGGTGGATGTGGTTGATGAAAGTAATTGCATTGCCATAGGCTCGCTCTCTGATGACTTGCTGCAGGACAAATCAACAGTTTTATTTGACTTTGTACTTTGACTTGATCTAGTCGACGCCGGATTTATATTGCTGCGGGGTTTTTGTAGTCGTAAAGGATGGTCATCACTTCGATCGTCAGAATCACTTTCCATCGGACATGCCAGCCCACATTGGGAGTTGTTTCGCGCTTTCGTCATCGATCCGCGATATTTTTTATTTTCCTGAGTTTTCCTATAAGTAAACCCAACTGTTCAGCATCATTCACAATAACTGGTGGTATTTTTCCATCAAGAGACTCGCGCAGTAAGCGAACGTCTCGCATTAGCTTACATTTGTTTGTCTTATAAGTTGGATCAACATTGTACATACGTGGTGTAAGATTTCTAACAAACTGAAACTCACTACCAGTGTAGAAGTCTTGCCTTGATTTTATTTGCCTCTCAAGTTCTAAAATTTCGTTTTCTTTTTTTCTCCGTTCAAGTTTCAAAGAGTTAAGCCTTGAAAAAAATTCTGGATGCTTCTCTTTAATTCCACAGTAACTATACTCGGTACATTTATTTAATACGCATGGTTTTGTGGCTTGGTTACGATGTCCCACCCCCGGTGGTGTCAATCTCCACACACGCTTTTTCTGCAACCAACTGCAGCAGGTTCTCAAATATTTACGTTCATTGACTCACTGGGAAATTCAATTTCTTTGAGTTCCGACTTCGCCTGGGTAAGTTGTTCTTTATCTTCTCTTCTTGATATCGGATGCACGGACAACAGTCTGACAGTAGATAAATAAGTAAATCAATAAATGATAGATGATAAAATGATAGAAAGAATATACATAAGTCAAAACTGTATGAAATACTTATAACAATTTTACATTATTTATAATTCACTTGAAAACATAATATACTAAATGGCTAGGTAAGCATAATGGAAATTATACCAAAATCAGTGGCGTAGCCAGCCTGACGATTTTGTCCCGCTATGTAAATTTCGAGTTATTATAATCATTCGTGTCTTTAGAAATCTATTGTTTTCACAGTCAGTGAACACGAAAATATTAGCATAACGGGACAAATCGACAGGCTGGCTACGCTACTGACCAAAATACGTATGTACTGACTTTTTTATTTGTTTTCGATGTTTCAGCTTTTTCGATATCCACTGCGCTGTCTTGGCTGCAACGAGCTTTCGACTTGATCTTTGAGACTAACGGCGACTACTAACGGCGCTACCTGTATTGAACATGATATTTAATTCATCCTCGTGGACCAGCTTCAATTTTAGTCGCGACGTAAACTCATTTCCCTTTAGTATCTCATAAATTTTGTTGTGTTGTTTGGGTTCTAGCTTCCGTTAATTTAAATTTATTAATCCAGGCTCTTAGCTCAGATTCATCTCCTGCGCAATCCTTTTTGTGTTCTAAAACTGACATGTTTTCGACGCCTAAAGCTATAACACAGAGCAAATTTGCTTACGAAGTTGGTTCGGAAGATCTTTACGAAAATTAATAATTTGATATGAAAATTACGGTTATTTGATTGGCCGGTTGATAATGAATTCACAAGTTGTTTTCGTAGTATCAAATTTCCCAATTAAAGTCGTATTAGGCGCGGCCAAAGTTTTATGAAATCAACTGTAAAAGGTTAGGAAGAAGAGGCGCTGTGTTGTTTATGTATTGATATATCTCTAACACGAATATATATTATGTCGATAGCAAGTCGATACCTGATATTCTGCATACAGTATTTAATTGATACTATACAAAACGGACATTTTGTGCAGTAATCAAATCATTTTGGCGGTATACAGTATTGATTATAAGTATATTGTTTTGTATCGATTTACGCGTCCGGCGAAGCATCCACATCAACTACTTTGTCTATTCTTGTGAAATGACGGATAAATTGTTGTCATCATGTAAAAATAGTAAATGTAGTCACAGTTGTTTGACGAAGAAAAGAGACTAAACTGAGAAAATCGCGCCCGGTTTACATGAGCAACTAAAATCATAATTTAATAGTGACGTAACTTCTATACTTTGAGTAATTTCCTGTTGATTAATGTTTAAGCTAGTTCATTATATTTTCACTGGCATAAGTCAAAACGTTTATCTTGGGACAAACGTTTGGTTGCTTAGGTATTACAGGGCATAGAAACTTTGCACTATCCTTGGATATCTAGTTTTATATCTAGGTCTAAAAATGCATATACTAAAATGCGGGAAAAACTTTGAGTTAAAACTAAAAGGTCTAATTCAAATAGAGGGTACTTTTTTGGGACACCCTGTATTGTTTAATGAACACGAAAATAGGTTTGAAATGAAAATTTTTATATCAACTGTGTCATTTAAATTGTGCATAAATTAACTTCCAATCAAATCTTTCTTTCAATTCAATACGGTCAGGGCGCTGTAGAGGCAACTTTCCATTGCGCAGGCAAAGCGCGCTTTGTTTTTGAGCCCGTCACGGTCTCATCGGCACGGTTTTAAAAGCCGCTTCGCCCGCACGCGCGAAAATCGAAAACGTATCGTATATCTTAAAAATACAAATAAAGCGAATTCAAAATGTGAATAAATGCGAATTTAGATTTATGTTGTTTGCAATTTCCTCGTGGTATAGACAAAGGCCGGGGAACTATTGGCCGCGCTGACAAAAAGACGCATTGAGAAGGGCTCGCTGCCAAAAAGGGACCTTTCTCGTATAGGCAGAATTAACTAAATCACATTTACCCCTATACATCTTTAAAGTCAGTGAAAATCACTGATTTACTTTACGTAATTATTCATTACAACTGCAAGTTAATCGCGTGTAGCACCATGTTACAGACGTAGCGTTCTTTTATTTGAAAATAGAAACCGAAATGGCCAGAACAAAAAAACACCCGGCCCAATTCAATTACAAGTTAAATGATCTTGTCTGGGGAAAGACGAAAGGTTATAGGCCTTGGCCCGGAAAGGTAAGTATACAATACTGTATGAGAAAAAGAAACAGTTTTGTACAGTATTTTTGTACTCTAATCTTCAGTCTGCTTTTACAGATAACAAAAATAAATGAGCATTGGCGAATGGGCACTGTGACCTTTTTTGGAACTGGGGAGACGTAAGGCACACTTTTATTTTAAACCTTTTTTTAATAAAACACAAAAAAAAATTTATTATAAAGAAAATTATTCTTTACAGCCGTCAGCTCAAGGCTATGAACATCACCCCTTGGACACATCGGGGGCAATACGCCCCTTCAAAAAAATACAAAGAGATGTATGATAAGGCAATTGAGCAAATTGAAAAAGAGGCAAATGAAAAAATTATTGAACTGGTAAACTGGTGATAACCACCTATTGTTTCACGTTGTAAGGCAGTGAAATATCTGTTATGTTATAAGAACTGAACAAAGACACGTACTTTAAGCATGGTCAACCATCGGCTTATAAAAATCAAAAAGCAGGCTTTGATGTTAAAGCTTATAAGTTTGTAAATGTTTAATGTGAATTAATTCTTGTTTTTTGTGTACCATTGTCATTGTGTTTGAGATTTCACTTTTGTGTTTTCAACATTACCAGCCGCTGGATGATGCACCACCGGAAGTGGAGGCTGTGCCTGCCAACACTGAAGAGGTAAGCCGGCGACAACCACCTATTGTTTCAAGTTGTTAGAAATTGAGATATCTATGATTAATGTATAAATATTTCAAAAAGGCACGTATATTTAAGGTTTCGTCAACCATTGGCTTCTAAAAATCAAAGGCAGCCTTTCATGTTAACTTTATAAGTATTCATTACTAAAGGGAATAACCATGCACTCATTGCTATCAAAATAGTTGGGTTCTATACTTCCTCACCGGAATGAAGAACATTTTTAACCGGCTGTATGTTCTTTTCCTTCACAGGAGGACTCCCCAAAAAACACACAAGGTACGGTTTTTGTTCGTTTAAACAAAACAACAGTTGTAAAAGCAACAGGCAAAAACAGTGCCAAAAATGTGGCTTAACTTTGCTAAACTGAACCACCAAAAATATTTTAAACACAAAAAATATTTCTAAAACCTATTTGCGATATAATTAATTTTTCCAAATGTTATTTTTAATAGATTTTGTAAATGAACTGAAACAAATATTAAAAAAGAAAAAAAGGTTCAAAAAGGGGCCGTGGATTAGAGGGCCATGGCGTGAATTCATACAGCAGTAAGTACACCAATTTGAGAATATGATACTATCTGATAGCTCATGCCGTTTAGTCTGGACAATGCTGTTTCATAATGTCGTCAATCACAGAACACATGTAAGCAAGCGATGTTAATATATATATATATAATATATATATATATATATATATATATATATATATTAAATATATATATATATAATAATATACATAATATATATATATATAATAAATATATATTATATATTATATATAATATAATATATATACATAAATATATATATATATATATATAATATATATATATATATATATATATATATATATATATAATATATATATTATATATATATATATATATATATGTATCGTAAAGAATTTTTTTTCTCAAATGGGGGACCTTTTGTGGGACCTTTCTTGGAAACGTCTTGTTTGCAGATGAAAAGTACAAATCTTAGACTACTAGAAACACAAATAAAATTTTTGGGCATTCGTATTTTTGTCGCTTACGACACTTTCCGCAACTTATTTCTGATTAGCTCGGTTTTTTATCAAAAACTGCAACATAAAACTCCAACGTTGGCATAAAACAGCCATATTTATAGTTAATGCCCCACTTGCGGATATGGACCAATTGCGAAACTTAGTAACTGCCCTTTCGCACAACACGGAAACGAGGCTTATCGTACTATCACAGCTCTAGATCTAGTAAATTTTAAAGTGAAATTAAAATATGTATGTAAAACAAGATACACGGGCATTCCTCTCTACAAACAATGGTAATCGTTGTTTCAAGTCCATTTTCCGGTTTTTATAGCTTAAAGACATAAGGATAAAAATTGTTTCTGTTTCTTTAAAGAGAAAATTTACAGAGACTTTTTACAAAATTTGTTTATCTTCCTTTCCTCGCAAGATATTTGCGATAAAAAACATGGGCTGTCGAGATTTATCCGCCATCTTGGCCTCTAAGTAAATGTGATGCTACAGGCACCATGTCCAGAGATCTAGTGCAAGTCGCTAGAACTGGGGACCTTGCACCCCTAATGTTTGTTTACGTAATGTGCGGCTGTAATGCTGTCCATGAGCAAGCAAACAGTCATCTTGCCTTGCCTTTGGTGAAGGTTTTTACTGCAAATGCCTCTGCTAACAGCTTGAGACAATTGATGTGAAGATTCTGCCTAAGACCATTGCCCCATGTCAAAGTGCCCATACGGAATGCTCCCCAACCTTTCCGTGATGCGGCATAGGTCTCTATAATTAAGTCTGGTGTCCCAGAGACTAACGCCTTGCCGTTCCAAGCCTCCAGATTGTCTCGCCACCACACCAGCTCATTTTTTGCCTGTGTGGTCAGCCTGAAGGTATGATCGTATGCTCGGCTTTGTCTAAGGGCACTGTTTAAATTGCTTTTGTCTGCCTGTAAGTGACGGAAATGCAGGGGGCAGGAAAGACAGCCTGGGTAGTTGAAATAAAGTGACCGAGTACTCTGGCTAGTTCCTGTTTTGCAACTTCCTGCATGTCTAGGATGTTCTGGCATTCTTTCTTTACCCTTCGGACTCTGTCCCGAAGAAGAGCAAAAGTCATAGTCCGGGAATTTATCAAGAAACCCAGAAACTCGATCTTTCTTGATGTGGAAACATTGGATTTTTGATGGTTTATCAAGAAACTTAGGGCTTCCAGAAGACTGCAAGCTGTATGAGCATGCAGTTTTGGTAGAGCTTCTGTCTCGGCCACAAGAAGTATTTCGTCCAGATAGATAATTAATCGAATACCTTGTTTCCTCAGCTGGGACACTCAGGTTTTATACGTTTTGTGAAAACCCTTGGGGCTCTGTTTGGAAAGGTCGAACGCTAGAGATACAAATTCGAACATTGTCCCTTTCAAACTGAAGCAAAAGAATTTTTGATGGTTTCCTATATTCGTATTGTGGGGTATGCACCCTGAAGGTCCTCCTTCCTTAGAAGGTGCCGTAGCATGTGAATCTCTTCCATTTTGTAATGTTCGTAAGGGATTTACCGATTTCATGGGCATAGATTGACAACTGGTCGTTGACCCTAGACCTTTTTGGGACCAAGAAAAGAGTGCTTACGAACCCCTGTTCTTGTTGCTGGGAATGAAAGATATGCATAGCTTCTTTTTTAGCATCTGGGTGATCTCTATGTCTATTAAGACGCTTTGATCCTGGGTATGAACCAGTTGTAGGGAAGGGGCCTGCTGGTAGGGTACACCTAACAGGTCGATATCATGACCCTGAACTGATTCGAGAACCTAAGGGTCGTCGGTTATTAAAGCCTACTTTGGGTGCAAATGCCTTATACGCCCTGACAAAGGTAGGTGATCTACATACATACCTTGTCGTCCTAACGGGGTGTTGATCAGTTTGGGAGCTGTTGACAGTATAGCCCTCTCCAGCTCTTTCCCCGACCCCTGAAGTTGGGTCGAAAACTGTTTCATCTGAAATTGTGGGAACCTGGGTGGTGCGACCTCGAAAAAACTGCTGGTTTCGATCGACCACAGAGGCTGCCTGTAGTAAAGTATTTTCTGTCTCAGAACGAGCGCGGATCCTCTCCTCGAATCCTTTCCCAAACAGGTTGCGTGCATTAAGGAAATCGTCTGACGACAGGGAGACAGCTCTGTCAAGGGTTTCCTGAGATAAGAGTTCTTTTGAAGTACTGCATGCTTTTCTTTCTTGGGACAGTAAAGCTGACGTATTGCCTTACAAGCGTATGGCGTTGGAGGCTATGGCACCCAGTACACTGTCTTGTTTATATGAGAGGGTAATGTTGTCCCCCGGTTTATATTGGGACAAGAGCACAAACGTATGTTCAAAAAGAGTATCCAATAGTTGGCCCAGAAGATAGTTGTTTTGCTTGTCTGCCGCTTTGGCGCCCGGGACAAGGCTAGTCAGGTATTCATACAGGCTCGCGGAATAAACCAAATCCACTTCTGGACGTGGTCTCACCGACAAATAATTTTCATTTTAAAAGACGACAAAGGTTTTCTTATAGTATCCCAAAAAGGATGACAGTTCTTCAGACGCTTGCCAACGGGAAAAAGATGGGGTTTGCTCGTCTTCTTCATTAACAGTATACCAGTCATTTAAATTTTTCGTTGAAGAGTCATGTTCTAGCTATCTGCTTTTCGTTGTTATTAATCGCCACGGATTGACTGTCTGCCCTTCTTAGCGTTTTTAGTCGCCGGGACTTGAACGCTCCACCAGTTTCACCGAACAAAATTGCTTCACGAAAGCTGTTTATGATTGACGAATTACCATGAGGATTTTCTTGCTTTTGAGTTGTCGAATCCATTTTGTAAACGGAGCGAAATAATGGCAAGGGATAACTGGAAGCCCAGAGACTTATGGGATAGGCCAGTTGTTTTTATGTTAATTTATGTTAATTTTTTCAAACTTGGTTTGACGTGGTTTGTGGTCACACATTGTTATCTGCGACGACTGTTTCGAAGTATAATCTACAATTTTGGGTTTTCGTTAACCACTCCTCTCTTTCAAATAAACGAGCGTTATTTTCATCTCTCCAGCTTTCCGCATATCGACCGCTACGCGTGCCGCATCGGCTTTATTTCCCGTTTTCTCTCCAATATCAAACTTCGCGGTTAAGTACTTCTTGACGCTATTAGAAAATTTAGTCGCTCCAGCCCGGGTGTTAAGTAGTGCCCAACCCTTTTCGATTTGGCAATTTTCTGTTCTCAAATTATCAAGTTTTGCTACCGCAGAAATTTCGAATAGACATTTTGCCTTGTCTTTGTCAACAGGAGAGAATTTCGTCACCCAGTCTGTTCTGAGTTTATCATACAGTGTCTTCTGTTTCTCGCAGATTCAGTCGTGATTTCGAAAATCTATATGAGCTTTAAATCAGGTTCCGAGCAGCGAAAGAGTAGATTTTTTTCGTTATTGGTGTTTTTCTTTCCGTCTTCTTTTGTGTCTTCCTCAGAAGAATTCATTGAGAATAATTCATTCTGCACTATCATGGCGGTAGATCTAGGTGCTTTACAAACAGGTTTTCATAAGGAATCAACTTTTCGGAACCTTTGTCGCAAACTTTCCAAACTGGCACGCCTTTATTTTTACATTCAAAGTTGTGGAACATACTAAACCCATCTGTTATAACTTCTAGTGTGTCTTTGCCTCCATCAATAGAGCACACAGATGCAGTTTTATCTTTCACTGGTCTTCCAAAGAGGGCTGTTCGCATATCATCATAACTATACTTCATGCCCTACTTCGTAGTACTGGTGGATTGAGCATTTTATAGGTTAAACGATTCTGTCACAACTATCTTTGCCGTATTGTGGCTCAAAATGGTCAAATCGTAAGATATTGACATCAATTCGGGCGCCCCGTCAGAGGAGCGCCAAGAAGCTAAAAACACGGTATTGTTTGCAAGTATATGTGTGCAAGACGAACAACAGAAACCAAGCGAGCTGAAGTATACATCACGCATTCGAAAATATAGAAACGAGAGAAAAACTGCTATTCGATGCTTCTTTTAGCAATGTACGCCAACAATTCATATTCATTCGTATTGTACTGTTAATATTTTGCGTAACAAAATGCTGAACTGAATGCGACTCTATATAATAGGAAACACGGAAGGAATTGTCCTGCATGACTTGCGTCTCATTAGACTTTCCACTCTTATATGTTCTACGTCTTATACGTTCATATCCACAAGCTGGTAAGGGGTCTCTTCTATTGCCAAGGTTCCAAAAAACCAACGTTCCAAAGTACAATCTGGACGGATTTCTTTGCATGTTAAAATCGCCTGTAGGAAACTGCAAAATACGGTTTCTGCTCAAGTAAATATTATTTTAGTTCATCACATAGGATGATAGTTTCATGCCCAAAATACTAAGCGAATCGATTTTCTGTGAAAAATTCAGTGGACGATCCTTACGCGGACAGCTCCTTAAAACCTTTTTGAAATAATATTTTTCACTTGGATGATCATGCAAGAGCGTAGATTTTGTACTTAATTTTTAAAGCATACACATATTATAAGTTTAATTGATTTGATGTATCTGGTGTATCTCTAGTTGAATTGCAGACGTTCTCATTGAAATACAAACTTTCTGACTTAGCCACTCGGAACGGAACTTTGTTGATTCCAGCGGTTACTCGCGCATGCACGGAAATTATGATGTTGCACGAAGTTTGACTGGCTCGATAGTTTTGTGGAGCCAATCAAATTTCGTGTAACATCAGACTTTCCGCGTTTGACGTCATTATAAGAAAGGTCTATTGAATGTCAAGTTCCTGTCAAACAGAACACAGGCAGTTCCGAGCAAATACAATGGCCGGACTCCTTATACCCTGGGGCCTGGGTGCTTTTCCTAAGACAGGGTATGAACTCTAATAATACGCTTGAGCGGAATATTCCACTTCTGAATACCCGACCTTCTTTCTTAGTCCGCGGTGTAATTTTTGCAGCAAATGTTGCCAAATCCAATACTTTTACGAAATTTGTGCTGTAATTTGACTATTCTACAAGCTCAGAATATTTTTTGGTGTAATATACCATTTAATATTATATTTCAACTATAAATCATCCAATCAGAAAGCTCGATTTGTACCACGTGATCAGTAAATTAATCATGGAGTTCCATCAAATTTTTTCACATTATGCTATAAAAGTCGAGTTTGCGTGTACCACGCGTGGATGCCTCGCACACGACTCGAGGTTGTCAACAATTTCAAAATGGAGGCAAAAGAAGCCATTTCACCCAGCTTTTGCGCTGCCTACACGTTTTTTCGATATAATATATTATTTATAGACCTTCCGCTCGAGGAATTTGACGAAATATTACCCCTCGGGAAGATAAATCCCTTGGGTGAAGCCCTCGGGATATATCTTCCCTTGGGGGTAATATTTCGTCGAATTCCCCGAGCGGAAGGTCTATGAATGATAATAAACTATCTGCTCGGCGGATTCTGGGAATTATCTCCCTCAGTAAAGTCACCATGCATTTCGGGAAATATTTTGCCGAATCCGGCCCCTCGCCCCAGATCTATAAGTGGTAATTATATGTTTTACTAACGCGCCTTCCTGTCATTCTCTCTTTAGCCTCCCCAGTACTATATACATAACTATAGCACTTAAATAGAAAGCCAATCCAATTCTCTTCTTGACTTGTAGACATTTCCCCGTGAATGGCATAATTTGTGGGAAAACGACTATTGGCGCTCTACGACACCACATAGAGGAACATCACGTAAGTCATTCAATTGATTTAAAATTAGTGTACCTTTTAAGTACAAAGTTTAGAGTAAGTCTTGCTGTTTTCTAGTTTAAGAAAAAAAAAACCTTCCCGTGTCCTGCTGTGTAACTTCGACTTTTTTATTTATTGTCATGTACCAGGTGTCCCATAAAAAACTTTACTTGTGTGTTTTAATATAACTTAAAAACTATAAAAATATATTGGGTTGAAATAAATTTCAATGCGTGCAGGCAGGCTCACTTAGATTTTGATATATATAATATTAATTTTTGGTACGATATTGTCGGAGATACAACGCATGCTTCTCCTGCTGAGTACACTGTATTAGATAATTCTTTTGTAAGCAAAAACGCATTATGTTAGTAAGATAAATTTTTTTTTGACATTTTCAAAATTCAAAATTTGATTTCAAATTGCCTCAACAATATCGAAAGGGTAAATAGCTCTTTCTACATGTACTAGGGTTTCTTTCAGTTCTCTTTAGTTTTAATGTTTTTTGAAATCAGGTAAAGTTTTTTCTAGGACACCCTGTACAATGTATGTAAATATGCTGTATATATTTGTAGACATAGTTAAATGAATAATTTAAAGATAGTAGTAAATTGTAAATAGTTGATAAATCGTTAGATAAACAATTAAATTGTAAATAGTTGATAAATTAATTGTTAGATAAACAATTTAAAAAAAAGTAGTTAAGGACGAATGAAAACATTCATTATTTTTTTTAATGAAACTAAAAAAGATAAACTTAATAATTTGTTTATTCCAGAAATATATTGCAAATGATGCATAATATAAACACATTTAGAACTTATTTTTATTTAATACGTTTAGAATGTTTTTTGAAATCAGGTAAAGTTTTTTCTAGGACACCCTGTACAATGTATGTAAATATGCTGTATATATTTGTAGATAGTTAGATGAATAATCTAAAAATAGTAGTAAATTGTAAATAGTTGATAAATTATTTGTTAGATAAACAATTAAAAAAAAGTAGTTAAGAACGAATGAAAACATTCATTATTTTTTTAAATGAAACTAAAAAAGATAAACTTAATATTTTGTTTATTCTGGAAATATATTGCAAATGATGCATAATATAAACACATTTAGAACTTAGACTCTTAGTAAAAATTTAGTGAAAGCAACGGTGCAATGAAAAAAAAACTATGTGCACGGCTAGACCGGTCAATAAAATGGAATTTTTTATTTCATGCCACGTCAATTGTAAATATTTTGTAAAGTAATAGTATAAAAAAGTAAAAAACAATGTAAATATCATAATATGTAAAATATAGTTTGTAAATTAGGCAAAATTAGGGCCATTTATACAAGCGAAGATGAACCTCGCTCGGTTTAAAAAGGCGGCGGCTTAAATAAGTGGCGAACAGTGCAGTTATAGGGGATATAGTTAAAATTATAGATTTTTCGCAGAGAACTTTGCGACTTAAAGCCTGTTTCCCACTAGGCGGAAATTTTCGCGCGCAGCGGAATCTTTCTTGTTTTTCTCACATTAGTTCTGTATGAAAGCGCGAAGACAATGAAAAATTCCTCTCCGTGCCAAAAATTCCGCAGCGGCGGCTTAGTTTGAACCAGCTCTGAAATCGACAGAGGCCGCGCGCGATACGGCGAAGCATCGCAACTTTTAAGTTTTCAGAAGCAGATAAATTCAATTCTCGAGGAAAAATTTGGTATATTCATTCCTTGAGAATCTAAAATTTACGAATTTTTCTGGTTCAAAAATTTGCTAATTTTGACAATGTTATGTTATTCTTGGTAATTACCAATTGATATTTTTACTCGACTGGTACCCATCTCACTCAAAATGTTCTTTCAAAATCGATTTTATTTGCTTCAGAAAATGAAAAATATGCGTTATGAACTTATTTTAGTCGCAAACAAATAAAGCGTTTATACGATTGTTCGCGACGGCTTATTTAGGCCCGGCCTTTTTTTTCGCTCGTATAAATGACTCTATATATATAGTAAGTAGGATTATGGTAATTTTGCTCTGTGATATCACAATATAAGTAAATTAGCTTGTAGGTACACTACGTAAGTGTTTAATACTTCAAAGCTTTCGGTTAGTTAACCTGGATCTTCACCGCAACTAAAAAAACTTACGGATAAAAAAGATACTTACTTGTTGCACTGATGAAGTCACTGGGTTAACGGATCGAAAGCTTTGAGGTATATATATATATAAATATATATATTCAATATTTCCTCGATATACCTACAAGCAAATTTACTTATAGTATGTAAATAGTTTGTAAATTAAGCAATAATAACTTCTTATATTAACCGAGCGCGTGATCTTTACGGAAAATATCGGACCGAGATCTTTTTGTACAGACCGAGCTCGAAGAGCGAGGTTTGTACAAAAAGATCGAGTAAGCGATCTTTCTCGGTAAAGACCGAGCAAGCGAGGTTGATAAAACACTTATTATATGGCATAAGGCATGTTTTTGCACTTGAAAGAAACAAGAAATGCATGCATGAATTCGTATTAGTAGCCTGGTACGCATTTCATAAAAACAAAAATAAATATTCAATTATTTAGTTTACCTAAACTGTCTGGAGACGTTTTATTAATTCAGTTCAAAATCAATTAAATTTTCCATTGAGCATTTATTTATACCTTTCTCATTCAAAATTTCTCTGTTTTTCATCTCATAATGGATCGCCGGTCCATTACTTTCCCGTCTTCTAAGCCAATCAATGAGCTCCATTTGACCAGAAGTGACGCTTGCCATATAATAAATAATATGATTGTAAAAAATATTCTTGTTATTTTGCCTGGTGATATCACAAAGTATAAGTAAATTAGTTTGCAGGTAGGCGAGGTAAATATTAATACTGCAAAGCTTTCGGTCAGTTAACCGGCCCGGGCCTTTATTAGTGCAATCACACATATAATTTGTAATTTACTGTAATAACTCGAAATTGAACCTAAGGCGTCGGATTTGCAGTTTGAAATATTTTCGTGCAGTACCCACAAGGTAATTTGCTTGAAATATTTAAATAGTTTGTGAATATATAGGCACCTAGTTGTAAATAGTCAGGAAATTAAGCAACCAGTTGTAAATAGTTTGAGAATTAAACTGTAAACATTTCTTAAATTATAATTGTATCAACAGTATTGTATACGCTAATAAGTTATCGGTATATCGGATGCTAAAAGGGATTTAAAAATTTGTGCCATGTCCTTATATAGGCACATTTATATTTACTGTTTCTTCTCCAATTTTATTATGAGATATAGTCTTATGACTAGGGTTATTACGAGAACTTAATTCGTTAATGAGTTTCCAAGTAGATTTTGGATTACTTTTGGTTTGCCTCAAGATTATCAGTAAAATATTGGCTTTTCACTTTTTTAGTTTCATCACACGTAGAATTTTTTAATGTTTATATTGTTGCCAAATCAATTTGTCTCCAGGTTATTTTGCTTCCTTTTTTAAAAAATCTCTCTGTCGCATTTTTTGTTTTAATTGGCTTGTTATCTAAGGGCATTTCTTTTCCCCAACTCTTTTCAATCTGAGTGAGCATGTTTGTCAATACAATTAAATAACATTCCTTTTCATCATGCCCACATCTCATTGGGTTCGTTGCCATTCACACCATAGTTCTTTTGTTTAATTCAGCTATAAAGCTTTCACGGTGGAAATTTTTCATATTTCGTATTTCAATAAATCGTGGTTTCGCTTTCTTATATTGGACCTTGTGCGTCGTATAAACTAATACATGGTCACTTATGGAGAGGTCAATTATCCCCGCATCTACTATTTTTGCAGGGGCATTTGTTACGCAAAGATCAATTAGCGTAGAAGAATATGGTGTAGTTCTAGTGGGATCTTCATTAAGTTGTTTTAGCCTAAAATTTTCAAAAATATCATTTAATTTGTTGGCATTGACAGATGTCGCTCTCGGCACGAGATTCACATTTATATGGCCCAATGGAAAGTAGTCATGATTTGTCATGTCTATTTTCTGTATTATTTCCTCAAAGTAATCAAAGTAATGCGTTGCATGGCAAGTCTGGGGGCCTATACCACGTGCTAATTAATAGCCATTTGGCTCTAGGCTTAGTTATTTCAACTGTTAGGTATTCTAGATTATCAGAGGCCGGTTGTTCGAAAGGTGGATAAGTCGCTATCCAACGAATAAGTCGCTATCCAACGGATAAGTTTTATCCAGCGTGTGATTTGCGTTGCACGAAGCTTGGATAACTTTATCCAGCGGATAAAAATCGCTATCTACCGGATAAATTTATCCAAGGTCCGGAGGTGGTTTAAATCCACTATCCAGTGGATAAATTCAAAGATACAAGGTAACACTGTAAACATTTATGTAAAATAGGACAAAAATGCCATATTCCTGTTACTGTGTTTCAAAAAACTAATACACATCATAATTGTATTCACTATTAGAAATATTTTCGAAGTGCAATTTGTCGCAGCAGCGTTTCACGTTGCCTACACATTCCGTTCCGAGCGGCGATTTTTTGGAGATCCTCGCATTTATAACAGGCGGTAAATTTACTATACGCTTCTAATCAGTTAATAAACGCGAATATGCAAAGAAAGATTCAACCTATTCCAAGGAAACTTGCTAATATCTAAGTAATTTCATTCACGAATATTAAAATAGTGTTCCTAAATTTGCTATGGAACCGAAAGGCAAAGCGTTGCAAGGTCAAGGAATAAAATTGCAATGTGTTTTATTAATAAAATCACTATTATGTGAAGTGCAAATTTCGAAAAAATCACTTGTTCAAGTCTTTTCCATTCAGTAACTATACTCAAGAATTCGTAATGATTATGAATTCAATGTTGTAAATGCTTAGCAACAGCTGACGTTGTGGTACGAAATTTCAGGATAATCCTGTTTTCTTCCGGTAAATTTTAACTTATCTATTGGATAGCTATCCACTTCACTATATATCCACGCTTCGTGCAACGCTTTTTTATCCAATGGATAACTATCCACTGGATAGCAGATTTATCCGTTGGATAGGACTTATCCGTTGGATAAGTTATCCATCTTTCGAACAACCGGCCCCAGAGCTTGAATCTTCGCGAATTTTTAATTAAGGTTGCATCTAACATAGATACAAACACCGCGCCCATGTCGCCCGTTAATTATCCTATCTTTCCTTATTATTTCATAGCCGGATATATGGACTTTGTTATCTTCAATCGAAGAATCAAACATTGTTTCAATGATTGAAAAAATATCAACATCAAATTCGAAATTCATCAATATGCGCTAAAAGGTTATTAATATATGAGGCCATCATAACTAGGCCTTTTCTAAATGGTTTGTAATTAAGATTAGCATGCAATCGTCTACAGTCAATGTAATTCTAGATGACCTTCAACAAGGCCAGTTGGTAAACTCGGAAGCGATTCGGGCTTTATCGGGGACGATTTCTCACATAACATCGGTGATTTCGCATTTCCAGAGCTTTATGGATAAAGATAAAGGCGGCCAAGACGATTTAAACTCGGCAGCGCCTCCGAATGAAGCGAGCGAACAAATTAAATATATTAACCAAGATAACATTAATGATGCAACAATTGTGAAGCCTTTTGTCTTGAACGATTCCGCAAATCCTAATATGAACAATGGGCCGGAATCTGTTAACGATCTCACTAATCAAGAACCCATTGTTATTGATGATTCATGCGAATATACTAATGATAGCCTTGTTGTCGTGAAATTAAGCGAGAACGAACAGTTAAAACCTAATAATGATACAACAAGTGCTGAGCTGACTTCATCGCAAGAATGTAAATTAACTTACGCAAACTGGAAATTTAAACTTCCCATTATTAATACGAATAGGTTATTGAACTCTTTTATCCCAAATTATGCGAAAAAATCAAAACTTTAAGCATATTAGTATAGTCTTAGTATTAATACTTTATCGTAGCGGAACATTTTACAGTAATCTTAAATTTAATAGAATTTTATAGCAACATGTTGTAAATATAGTAAACATATTCCATATTTTATCTAAAATTCTTTGCCTGTAAATTCAATTGCAATTCAGTCGTAAGACTGCAAAAATTGATCAATTAAACATTAACATTAACATTAGCACACTTACGATTTACACCCGGTAGAACAGATTCAGACTCCAGCACAGCAGATTGATTATTACTTAATGTCGACGCGTTCGGTTCTTGGTTGCTGTGGCATAAGAGCCCTCAGCAGTTCTCCCAATTGTTGTAGATGCTTCAGAAAATCCCGAACACTTTTTCGCGGGTTTTTTCCATTTCTCAAAAACTTGATGAAGTAGACAGCTAATAATGTTGAACCGGTTACGTTAAGGTGCAATTTCGAGCCGTTGAGCCTTGTTGCATCTAGATTATTGTTATCGATAAAGAGATAGCTCTGTTTCAGGCACAGTTCCTTCAATAACTATTCGTTTCGTCGATTTTTAACTTTAGATCACTGTCCTCACTGTTGATAATGCTGGATATAGCAACTTTGACGTCCTTGAACTTGTTCTTTATTGTGCTGATTGAAGTGCTTGATGTTTTTACAGCATCTTCTAAGACTACAATAGCATAAGACGTATTTTCTTTGTGCTCGTTTATAATTTTTTCGGCTAGGGAATCTATTTTCTTTGTAATATTCTGGGTATAACATTCAAACTTTGAGTTTATTTCATAAAATTCCGTACTAGTCAAGTCATTTTCCTTTATTTGGGACACGTCAAGGGTTGAGCTTTCGCTTCGTGATGTCGTATTGGAAATTTGCATCAAATGACTGTTGGATACAACTCAAATTTGTAACCTTTGGACTTTCTCGGCTAACAACGGTTTCGTTTCTTGATTTACTGTCAAACATTAGGAGCTTTTCCTTAACTTCTTCAGCTTTATCTCACTTCACTGTTAAGGTTCCGTTGTTTGCGTACCAACGTTTCGAAACTTCTTTACTTTCAAATTGTTTACAGAGACCACTCGGGCACGACCAAGTTCCTGAATCTTATTGTAGACGGCTAATAAGTGATCGTAGGTCCTCCAAGTTTCCCTGCCACTTCAGAGGACTCCCTTGTCTGTAATTATGATGTTTCATACTGGCCATCATTTCCCTTAGCAAAACTCGACAGCTTTGTGGCGTTGTTATTCGAATTCGTCTCATTGTCGAACTGAAATAACTGTTGACCAGTGCAGCGAATTTCGTCTTGATTTTGATCCAGTTTTGAGCCACTCGGATCAAATGATGTTGATTTTGACATTTGACTGTAGCCTTTATGACTTATACTCAACAAATGTACGAAAATGTGTTACGAATCGTTATTAAAGTTATACTTAGCCGGGCTCTTGAATGGACGTCCACCTTCGACCAAGGTCAATGACAATGTTATTCAATGTGTACCAAAAAAACGCAACCACTTAAATATGCAAGAATATTAATATTGTTCGGGTTTGCACCATAGTTCAGCTAAAATGACTTTTAGCATTGCAAATGAAGGATTAAGAGCCGATTTCAATTCCCAGAGGTGCTTATCTATTGTGCTTTAGAGCTGTATTAATGTTCTGCATATTTAAGTGGTTGCTTTTTTTTGGGGACACCCTGTATACCCATGCAAACTTTATATTTTTTTCTTGACTTGTGTGGAAAAAGAATTAATCGAATTAAATTCTGGGTAATGTAAATCTTTTGAGTTTGCATTGGTCTATGTTGTGTTCGAAATAGCAAACATTAATGTTAATAGGTAAACCATTCCCCCAGTAAGTGTACAGTACTATTCATCTCATCATAAATCGACATGGTCTGATGGACGGAAGTGCTGAGTGGGTTCTGATACAAAGGAATCAGTGGCAAGGCCAGCCTCACGATCATGCTATGCAAATTTTATGTTATTATCATTATTCATTCCTTTAGAAAATCATTGTTTTCACAGTTAGTAAACAACAAAATATTATAGCATAGCACGACCAGATTATCGGGCTGCCTACACCATTCAAAGGAATAAGATGTTTGCTGCAAAAAGTATAAATTAAAAGTGGCTGTTAAAGCCGAGTTCAGTCCGGACCATTTGAACTTCCGAGGTTTTAAAACACATCCTGACGTTTATTAAAGCATGCTTTTCTTCATGCTTGAATTTTCGTGATATTTGAGAGTTCTGGACATGGGGTTTCAACATGCTTCTAATCGTCTTCCACATACTGAAAACACAGTTAAAGATTCTTTTCGCAACACTGGAAAATTCAGGATGGCATATCCCCACAATTTTCTTAAGAATCTGAAAACCATCATTGGGATAATGAAATGGAGTCCAAACTTTTTTTCACTATTATTTTTTTTTTTTTAAATTACCCAGCCTCAGTTTTCCTGTCATGAAAAAATATTCTTTTAACTAAAATATTAAATTCCGTCAGAAGGTCCCGACCATGTGATCTTTCGAAGTTTTAAAGCGCATCCTGGCGTTGATTAAGGCATGCTTTTCTTCAAGCTTGACTTTTCGTGATATATGAGATTTCCATGCAATAAAATACCTTTGATGAGTTTCAAAACACTTATGCTGAAAAAATAGTTAAAGATTATTTTCGGAATATCAAAAACGATTATACGCACTTTGAAACGCATCAAAATGTTTTACCGGAACCATAATATGTCAGGAAAACCCAAGCATGAAGCAAGCCATGCTTTAATCAACGTCAGGACGTGTTTTACGACTTCGGAAGAGAAAAGAGTCGGGCATTTTAAGCGCAATTTTTTTTCAGAACATAATATTTTCCATTTTTCTCCACGATATATACTAACTGATACAAGGCATTTTCAAATCGAAAAAATATTATCGTATCTTTTAGATAAGGGACAAAATAAATTTGGATGCAAACTCCGTTTTACCTTGGGAATATTGTTCCATTGCTCGCTGTCCCATTTCATTTATGGTGTTGTATCATCGTGAATATTTTAGTTTTGCGAAAAACATCTCTAACTTTTGTTTTCAGCATATCAAAGACGATTATACGCACTTTGAAACCCATCAAAATGTTTTACCGGAACCATCATTTGTCAGGAAAACCCAAGCATGAAGCAAGCCATGCTATAATCAACGTCAGGACGTGTTTTACGATTTCGGAGGAGAAAAGAGTCTGGCCTTTAAAGCGCAATTTATTTTTTTAGAACATATCATTTTCCATTTTTCTCCACGATATGGACTAACTGCAGGATACAAGGCATTTTCAAATCGAAAAATATTATCGTTTCTTTTAGACAGGGGACAAAAAAAAATTTGGATGCAAACTCCGTTTTAACCTGGCAATTACGTTTCATTGTTCGCTGTCCCATTTCGTTTATGGTGTTGTATCATCCTAAAAATTCTAGTTTTGCGAAAAACATCGCTAACTTTTGTTTTCAGCATATCAAAGTCGATTATACGCACTTTGAAACGCATCAAAATGTTTTACCAGAACCATCATATGTCAGGAAAACCCAAGCATGAAGCAAGCCATGCTTTAATCAACGTCAGGACGTGTTTCACGATTTCAGAAGAGAAAAGAATCGGGCCTTTCAAGCGCAATTTATTTTTTTAGAAAATGACATTTTCCATTTTTCTCCACGATATGGACTAACTGATACAAGGCATTTTCAAATCGAAATATATTATCGTCTCTTTTAGATAGGGGACAAAAAAAATTTGGAAGCAAACTCCGTTTTAACCTGGCAATAACGTTTCATTGTTCGCTGTCCCATTTTACTTATGATGCTGTATCATCCTAAATATTCTAGTTTTGCGAAAAACATCGCTAACTTTTGTTTTCAGCATATCCAAGACGATTATACGCACTTTGAAACGCATCAAAATGTTTTACCGGAACCATCATATGTCAGGAAAACCCAAGCATGAAGCAAGCCATGCTTTAATCAACGTCAGGACTTGTTTTACGACCTCGGAAGAGAAACGGGTCGGACCTTTCAAGCGCAATTTATTTTTTTAGAACATAATATTTTCCATTTTTCTCCACGATATGGACTAACTGCTAGACTACGCATAGTCTGTTTGCTTTATTTTGTTTTGCCGAAAGAAACAGACTATGAATCAGCGCAACTTTTCGTGTTCTGTGACGTAGCTACTATCCAGAATCTGGATAGTTCATTGTGATTGGTCGCCAGGTAATACAGGCGTTTCATTGGTTCGCCGTGGTTAATTTATGTTTATATTATAGTATAAATTTTTTTATATAATCGCAACATGGCGGCCGGCAAGTTTGGCGAAGATTCTTGGCGAAAAGCATTATCTTCTGTTGCGACTTTATTTAACATTGAAAGTTTGTATCCAGAACAAGAGGAAGCAATAAAAGCATTTTTTGAAAGAGATTTGAATCTTTTTGTTAGCTTGCCGACTGGAGCAGGGAAATCTCTAATATTTCAGAGTTTGACGGTCGTGTTTGACTCGTTGTTTGGTAACCCTCGAGGAACAAGCGTTCTTGTTGTCATATCACCACTTAAAGCGTTGATGAAAGACCAAGTGGAATATTTGCAGAATCTTGGTATACCATCTGTGGCTGTCGTTGACGAGTTATGTTCTGACCCAGACACCATTCAGCTAGTTAAAAATGGTGTTTATACAGTCGTTTATGGTTCCCCAGAATGCTTCCTGTCATCAGAGACGTGGAGAGATATATTTTCAGACACGGAGTTCACGTCGAAAGTTGTGGGAGTAGCTAT
The DNA here is from genome assembly GCF_004324835.1 of Dendronephthya gigantea. NCBI lineage: Eukaryota > Metazoa > Cnidaria > Anthozoa > Malacalcyonacea > Nephtheidae > Dendronephthya > Dendronephthya gigantea. Next base: position 689,759 of record NW_021163098.1, read on the forward strand.
TGATGAAGCTCATTGTATTGTTCAGTGGTAAGTGTAAAGTGTTATGTATTTATGTTTTTCGTGTGTACTTATCGTATGCAAAACAAACCCTGAATTACAAAAGTATATATCATTTAAAATAAGGGTTTGATACTAGCTTTTTCATTAGGGGCTTGTCTGCAGGAAACAAAAAAATCCCCTTCAGAAAGATGTGGATCAACTGTATACTGTTGAGCAGAACCCAAATAGAATGAATTTAATGTATATGCTCTCCTACATGGATAAGGAAAGTGGTCTTGAGGATGTCTTCAGGAAACTAATAACTGAACTTCAAAGACTTCAGTGCCAAACTGAAAGAACAATAATTTATTGTATGACAAGGAAACAATGTTCAGTATTGTTCCGCATGTTTGAAATCAATCTTGGTGCTAACATGTACAATGGTTCATGTTTACCTCAGAATCGGCTTGTGGAGATGTTCCATGCTGGCACACCACAGTCTGTGAAAGACCATGTTTTAGCAAATATGACAGCTATTGACAGTCACTTGCGTGTTTTAATAGCTACAATTGCTTTTGGCATGGGAGTGAATTGTAAAGAAATCAGACGTGTAATCCATTTTGGGCCATCAAAAAACTTAGAACAGTATGTTCAAGAGTCTGGAAGAGCTGGAGGGATGGGAAGAGCAGTACATGTACCATTCTCTATAATGGGTTGCTTGTAGCATACTGTGAATGTGACATGAAGGAATTCTTGCAGTCAGATACCTGCCGACGGCAAGAGTTAATGAGGAAGTTTAGCACACATGGTTGCACTGAAGTAAGCCCTGCTCACAATTGCTGTGATGTATGTGCTGCTAATTGCTATTGTAATGGTCTGGACTGTGGGCTGAGTTGGTGTTTGGTTTCTAAGGACGCTGATTTAGAAGATGATGATGGATTTGTGTATCCCAACTAATAGTAGTTTGCGCACTCGAAGTGTCTCTGATGAACATGGACGACCTGGCACAAAATTGTTGCAATTTAAAAACTATTGACCAACAGATTGGATGCAACAAAGTACGTTTCATGTCCTAATGTTTTAATGGAATTCAACAAATTCCATATTAAGCAAGTTTTAGACAACTGCCATCTACTATTTAGCTTGACCGATGTTCATGAACGGATTGAAATTTGGCGGAATCAGTATGCTTGTGTTATACTTAAAGTAATTGCAGAGGTTTTTTGATATTGAGTATGACATCCCAGGTGATTTAAGTGCTGGAAACACTTCTGTTTTTGATGAATCAATTAATTCTGCATGGAATGAACTCAGGAACGACTCTTCATTTAACCACATGTTTGATAGTGTTGATAACACAATTGCAGACACGACACTTGGTGACACTGAGATGTCTGAGATGGACTCAAACTATTCTGGTAACAGCGGCTTGTTTCAGAACTTACTTAACTAATTTAGAGTTGTATTTAGAATGATAAACCCTCAAATGAGAGCGTATGCCTCACTAAAATATAGTAAATTGTTCCAATGTTAAAATCATTGGATTTCAGCAGTGGTAGCCAGACAATTTGGTCATGCTATGCAAACATTCTCGTGTTCAAATACGTTTTAGACGTTTCTAAAGAGATAATAATGATTTGAAATTTGCATAGCATAATCAGGTTGTCAGGCCACCTTGCTACTGGACTCTTAGTGTAATCAAGTGTGCATGTAAACTAGGCTTAGAATATGTACAGTGCATGGAATATAACATAGAACCAAACTACAGTTTTAACCACAGCTATCTAGCTCTTCTATGTAAAACAAGGTTTTTCTTGTGTTCATTAATCCAGCTAAATAGCTTTTGCAAGTCTAAACCATGCAATAAACTTTGCTTCATGTTCTTAAAGTGGTGGTATTTTCTCCCGGGAGTAACATGAAATGCTCTCTCACTCAGCAGTTCTTTTACAACCTTTCGCAAATCATTATTTGACGAGGTAGTAATATGTTTGCCAGACCGTCTGTAAACAGAAAGTTCATGTTCGAACTGCCTCATCAACACATTTGTCACACCCATGGAATGTGAAATTCTGTTGAGTGATGATTTGGAAGCATTTGGCCCAAGATTCTTAACTGCTGCTTTCATGATTCGGTTGAAAAACTCAAGTTGGAGGTCAAGAGGTATGTTGCCACCAGGCCCATCTTTGTTCTTCACCGACCGGTTCCATATCAATCTGTGAGCTGCTTGTTGACTTAAAAGAGCATTAGCTTGGCACATAAGGTATAAACCCTCAAGCGAGTATTTTGCAGCTGATTGACCTTCTGTTCTTAAGTACAGTAGAAAAAACCGCCAGCATCTCATGATACGCTCACCATCCCCTTCAGAAATGGCATCCCAAAAGTTCAAGATGAGCATGCCATACTCCAGTAATGCTTTCTGATAGGAAAACATGTCATCTTGGTCTTCATCGGATGTGGTATCCACAGTTACTGACTGCTTCACCTCCTCCAATATAGGTGGATCATGTTTCGCCTCGTGGTCCTTCATTCTCTTGCCATATTGCGCAAATGTTTTTGAACAACCTTCATATCTACATCGGTATCTATTATTGTCATCCAGTGACAACTCTTTAGCTTTCTCGCAAAGATCGATGTTATCCATACACTGGAGGATTCTTTCATTCTTTCTTCCATCAATGATAAATTCATCAACAACCTACAGTATATAGGAATTATAATATCAGACTTCTGTTTCCTCTCATTTGTGTACTATATCATCCTAGCCTGCACACAGTTAGATACTGTACCTACTGATTGCGTGCCGTGTCACGTTCTTCCTTTTTAATTTCTTACTTTTTGCATGCAACTTGCAAGATGATTTTTCAGTTGATTTTTCTTGGCATAGCACACCCAGGGGGCTTTTCTACAGGCATGACTACTAGCATATAATAGGAAAATAATTAAGTTTACCTTTGCAGAGATGGATTTGAGATAATTCGTCTTCTCAACTTTCGAGGAATTATCGCCAGAGAAGGACAAATCCTTGGCAGGTTCGTCTTCTAATTTATCCATTTTCAACACTGTCAACCCAGCAGCAATGACACGAGCTTTTACCTCCAAGGTAAAAAACTGTCGGCAAGGATTTGCAGCAGAAGATACTTCACTTTTCACATTTCGTCGGTTGATTAAAGTACGGTCAGCATACATTGTGCACTTGTCAAAATTTGATGATGGGCTGTACAGGTTCTGGAATGCTAACTGTAAAAAATGTACATAACATAATATAAACATACACATAGTTAAAGGTTTAGTTTAAATTTTAGCCTGATTTTGATTTATGTCAGTTATATAGGTTTAGATCATAGGTTTTCATCATGACTAAATTAAGTCGAAACATTAATGAAATAAAAATGCTTACTTTATTCAGAGTTACCATTGTTGTGTATTTTATGAAAATACTCAGTGGTTCCTACAACTAAAAGATTTCCTGGCAGTATGCTGCCACACTACGCAACTCTCCCTGGAAGTCTTGTTAAAAAAATAATACTATATATTCATATATACTGTACCTGTAAGAATCTATTACCAGAATGCCAATCTGCTATCTCAGGATGAAGGCCATTGCACTGTTCCTTTTCTGTAAATCCATTTGCCAGAGAGCAATGTGCGTTGACAAATCTTTCCACGGTAAGCTGGTCTCCAACAATCCCCTGTTCACCATACTTTCCATCAGTTTCATCATCATTCAGACCGTGGGGCACGTACTGATGCAATTCTTTGATGACGTTAGTGATACCATCTGCATCATTTTCGTTCTCATAAATGAGACCCATAAATGTCTAGAGGTACGTTCATAACACATAAAGTTAAACTGACATTTATGGTACACATAACAATACCTATATATTATGGATGGATAAGTATAGGTTTAAAGTATTATGTTCTGCCAGCTGAAAATCAAAATAGACAGAAAAAAATTTCCTTACAGTATCTGTCTTCTTTGCCATCTCTGAGCTGTATTTATGTTGAATATGGGACGTGACAACATCAGCAAGGAATTTCAGACATGGTATACTATCCACAAGTATGCGACCAACCAAGGTGATAAAATTCGACCTATGCAGTTGATGGTCACCATCACTTGGTATGAATGTCCCATTCTCAAGCTTCATAATTGCAGGACCATTCTTCTCATCACTGAACTCTATGCCTCCAACACGATTTTCTGTTGACATCACAGAAACAAGGTGAACATCAATGTTCTGGTGCTGTTCTGTCATATGGTGTACATTCTGCCGGTAGTCAAAGTTGTCAATGGTTATCTTTCGTCCAATGTCGCATGATAGCTGTGTATCTGCTTCATTCTCTCTAATGAACTGACACTGGTTGTCAACAGCTTTTAAAATCTTGTCACGATACCCAGATCCATATTCATCCAGCTTCTTGTAAAGATATGAATGCGATGTCATAATTCGTAGTGTAGCCAGCCGTGCAAGAGTAGCCTAAAGTATTATAATATAAGATTACAAATGGAAAGTATCAGCAAAGAACTTATTGTGTATACACAAATTTAATTTTGTAGTGCTATCCTGCAAGCACATGATGTTATGTACACAGATTAAAATTGCAAACTAAGGTGCATTAGGCAGCATATTGCACGTTGATCACCTTAGTAGTGTTATCAGTATGTTAGATTTTTATTATCAATTGCACACATATATTATGTAAGCATGTTCCCTCGACTTTACCCTAAAATTCATAAACATAACCATTGAAATAAATAAACGTTGTTTCTACATACCTGCCACCCTGAGTGATAATTGAATATTGTAATCAGTAGCTGTAATGCATTCATATACTTTGACCTATTTTTCAAGCAAATTGCTGCAGCCATACCAACAGCAGGCGACCAGAAATCTTCTCCTAGGCGTGCATTCTTCTTGGATCTACTTCGAGTGTTCACAGAAGCGGCTACTAGCACAGAGAATGCCAATGGTGCTCTTTCCTTCAATTCTTTGTTGAGGCCTTCGATTGAAAATTTCAACATATCTTCTTTGGTTGGGCTTCTTAGGCAACTGGGATTTTTCTTCGAACAAAGATTTGTACACTCTCGATCCACTTCTTTTAAAACTAACAGTTGGAGTTGTTTCTTTAGGCTGGCACTCTTCCACGCTGCGCGAGCTATCTGCTTATATGTTCCTCGCACAAGCATTTTCCCCAGAGATTCGAGATCCTTTGACAGTTTTCTTTCGTATTTTTTACTTGGCCATTCAACTCTCACAGACACAGTGGTGGATTCGGGATCTTTTCGAGGATGAATTGGTGACACAGGCCATTGCGGATTGGCGTTCATAATTGCTGGCCTAGTTGCTTGGCGTATAGGTGAACTACAAAACGGTTCAGTCCTCGGTTCAGTCTGCGATTCTGTCCTATGCAAACGTTCTCCTTCGTTGCACGATGTACCTTCACACCAACACCATCAGTTTCCAAAAAAATCTCACTTGCCTCTTTAGCGAAGAACTCGACGAAGGAAGTTTAGTATGATTTTGCATAGAATGCATCGATTGACTCGATTTGTTCGAGAAGGTTTCTTCGTTTCTTTAGCTTTTTCACGCAGAACGCGCAGACAAAATCACTTACTCTTTCTACTTGGACAGGTAAACTTTCAAGTTCAGGAATGATCTTAAAAGCCCCCTTGCCTTCGACGCGATGTTTTTCAGTAATTTTGACAATAACAAGCAGACATAATATACATATGTCCGACATGTTTTGATCATCTACATAATTTTCGCTTCTCCACGCCCCCTAAACGTCATGCTATAATAGTCATTTAATCTGCATAATTTTGGCGTTCGAATAAATTATAGAACACGTTAAGTGTCGCTGCTGCACAGACACTTATGAGCGCCCTCATTTTGAAATTCGAGCCCCCTTCGATCTCACCTTTTGTCGGTGGACCACCAGCGTCTGTGACGCAGGCTGACTAACTGCAGGATACAAGGCATTTTCAAATCGAAAAATATTATCGTCTCTTTTAGATGGGGGACAAAAAAATTTCGGATGCAAACTCCGTTTTATCCCGGCAATAATGTTTCATTGTTCGCTGTCCCATTTCATTTATGGTGTTGTATCATGCTAAATATTCTAGTTTTACGAAAAACATAGCTAACTTTTGCTTTCAGCATATCCAAGTCGATTATACGAACTTTGAAACGCATCAAAATGTTTTACCGGAACCATCATATGTCAGGAAAACCTAAGCATGAAGCAAGCCATGCTTTAATCAACGTCAGGACGTGTTTTACGATTTCGGAGGAGAAAAGAGTCGGGCCTTTAAAGCGCAATTTATTTTTTTAGAACATAATATTTTCCATTTTTCTCCACGATTTTTATCGTCTCTTTTAGATAGGGGACAAAAAAAATTTGGATGCAAACTCCGTTTTAACCTGGCAATAACGTTTCATTGTTCGCTGTCCCATTTCATTTATGGTGCTGTATCATCCTAAATATTCAAGTTTTGCTAAAAACATCTGTAACTTTTGTTTTCAGCATATCAAAGTCGATTATACGAACTTTGAAACAAATCAAAATGTTTTACCGGAACCATCATATGTCAGGAAAACCTAAGCATTAAGAAAGCAATGCTTTAATCAACGTCAGGACGTGTTTTACGACCTCGGAAGAGAAAAGGGTCGGACCTTTCAAGCGCAATTTATTTTTTTAGAACATAATATTTTCCATTTTTCTCCACGATATTGACTAGCTGATACAAGGCATTTACAAATCGAAAAATATTATCGTTTCTTTTAGATAGGGGACAAAAAAAATTTGGATGCAAACTCCGTTTTATCCCGGCAAAAGTGTTTCATTGTTCGCTGTCCCATTTCATTTATGGTGTTGTATCATCCTAAATATTCTAGTTTTGCGAAAAACATCGCTAACTTTTGTTTTCAGCATATAAAAGACGATTATACGCACTTTGAAACGCATCAAAATGTTTTACCGAAACCATCATATGTCAAAAAAACCCAAGCATGAAGCAAGCCATGCTTTAAGCAACGTCAACACGTATTTTAGGATTTCGGAGGAGAAAAGAGTCGGGCCTTTAAAGCCCAATTTATTTTTTCAAGAACATAATATTTTCCATTTTTCTCCACGATATGGACTAACTGATGCAAGGCATTTACAAATCGAAAAATATTATCGTCTCTTTTAGATAGGGGACAAAAAAAATTTGGATGCAAACTCCGTTTTATCCCGGCAATAATGTTTCATTGTTCGCTGTCCCATTTCATTTATGGTGATTATGTGATTATTATGTGATTATTATTAAAATACTTGAATGGCAGTTCAAAAACGAACTGAAAAACACAAGTTTACAAGTATCAGAAATAAGACTATTTACATATTTACAGTGATAAAATACTCAGAAATACAATTACTAACATGTTAATACCATAACTACAAAAAGATATGCTAACATTAGGTTCTAAAATATTAAAATATTAAAATGAGTTCCATTTACGTATGCAATACGGCAAAAAGCTATCATTATAGCGTTTCGTTCGACATTTAAAAAGAGAGATCGATCGAGGATGTCTGAGATCGTACTCATGGGTTAAAAGTTTGGGTAATAGACTAGAAATTTTACCCGAAGGGTCATTATAATTATTTTTATAAAAGGTTCTGCATAACCGTTCCCTTCTCGCTTCTAAGGTAGGTAAATTCAGGTCTTTAAGGCTTTCGGTGTAGGACAAATGGGGAAAAATAATTTTGAACGCACGTTGCTGAAAATGTTCCAATTCAACGGTGAGGAAATTAGGTAGTGAGGTATGCCAAACTGGACATGCATATTCCAGGACAGGTCTGATGAAACTACAATATACCGCCTTAAGATCACTAGGTTGGACACCATTTCTTCTTAATAGCCTTAAGGCATACAGGCGTTTGCTTGCTTTAGAGGATATGTGCCTGATGTGTTGTATCATCCTAAATATTCTTGTTTTGCGAAAAAAATCGCTAACTTTTGTTTTCAGCATATTAAAGACGATTATACGCACTTTGAAATGCATCGAAATGTTTTACCGGAACCATCATATCTCAGGAAAACTCAAGCATAAAGCAAGCCATGCTTTAATCAACGTCAGGACGTGTTTTACGATTTCAGAAGAGAAAGGAGTCGGGCCTTTCAAGCGTAATTTGTTTTTTTAAGAATATAATATTTTCCAATTTTCTCCACGATATGGACCGTATGTTTTAGAAAGAGGACAAAAAAAATTTAGATGCAAACTCCGTTTTACCTTGGCAATAATGTTTCCTTGTTCGCTGTCCCATTTCATTTATGGTGTTGTATCAAGCTAAATATTCTATAGTTTTGCGAAAAACATCTCTAACTTTTGTTTTCAGCATATGAAAGACAATTATACGCACTTTAAAACGCATCAAAATGTTTTACTGAAACCAACATATGTCAGGAAAGCCCAAGCATGAAGCAAGCTATGCTTTAATCAACGTCAGGATGTGTTTCACGATTTCGAAAGAGAAAAGAATCGGGCCTTTCAAGCGCAATTTATTTTTTTAGAACATAATATTTTCCATTTTTCTCTAGGATATGGACTAACTGATGCAAGGCATTTTCAAATCGAAAAATGTTATCGTCTCTTTTAGATAGGGGAAAAAACAAATTTGGATGCAACTCCGTTTCCCGGAAATAATGTTTCATTGTTCGCTGTCCCATTTCATTTATGGTGTTGTATCATCCCAAATATTCTAGTTTTGCGAAAAACATCGCTAACTTTTTTTCAGCATATCAAAGTCGAGTATACGCACTTTGAAACGCATCAAAATGTTTACCGGAACCATCATATCAGGAAAACCGCCAAGCATGAAGCAAGCCATTCTTTAATCAACGTCAGGAAGTGTTTTACGATTTCGGAAGAGAAAAGAGTCGGGCCTTTAAAGCGCCATTTATTTTTTAGAACATAATATTTTTCATTTTTCTCCACGATATGGACTAACTGATACAGGGCATTTTCAAATCGAAAAATATTATCGTCTCTTTTAGATACGGGACAAAAAAAATTTGGATGCAAACCCCGTTTTAACCGGTTAAAAACGTTTCATTGTTCGTTGTCCCATTTCATTTATGGTGTTGTATCATCCTAAATATTCTAGTTTTGCAAAAAACATCTCTAACTTTTGTTTTCAGCATATCAAAGACGATTATACGCACTTTGAAACGCATCAAAATGTTTTACCGGAACCATCATATGTCAGAAAAACCCAAGCATGAAGGCAAGCCATGCTTTAATCAACGTCAGGACGTGTTTACGATTTCGGAGGAGAAAAAGAGTCGGGCCTTTAAATCGCAATTTATTTTTTTAGAACATAATATTTTCCATTTTTCCCAGGATATGGACTAACTGATACATGATATTTTCAAATCGAAAAATATTATCGTATCTTTTAAATAGGGGACGAAAAAAAAATTTGGATGCAAACTCCGTTTTTTCCCGGCAATAATGTTTCATTGTTCGCTGTCCCATTTCATTTATAGTGTTGTACCATCGTGAATATTCTAGTTTGCGAAAAAAATCTCTAACTTTTGTTTTCAGCATATGAAAGACGACTATACGCACTTTAAAACTCATCAAAATGTTTACCGGAACCATCATATGTCAGGAAAGCCAAGGCATGAAGCAAGCCATGCTTTAATCAACGTCAGGACGTGTTTCACGATTTCGGAAGAGAAAAGAGTTGGGACTTTCAAGTGTAATTTATTTTTTTAGAACATAATATTTTCCATTTTTCTGCACGATATGGACTAACTGATACAAGGCATTTTTAAATCGAAAAATATTATCGTCTATAGATAGGGGACAAAAAAAAATTTGGATGCAAACTCCGTTTTATCCGGGCAATAATGATGTTTCATTGTTTGCTGTCCCATTTCATTTATGGTGTTGTATCATCCTAAATATTCTAGTTTTGCGAAAAATAATCGCTAACTTTTTTTTTCAGCATATCAAAGTCGAGTATACGCACTTTCAAACGCATCAAAATGTTTTACCGGAACCATCATATGTCAGGAAAACCCAAGTATGAAGCAAGCCATGCTTTAATCAACGTCAGGACGTGTTTCACGATTTCGGAAGAGAAAAGAGTCGGGCCTTTCAAGCGCAATTTTTTTTTTGGAACATAATATTTTCCATTTTTCTCCAGGATATGGACTAACTGATACAAGGCATTTTCAAATCGAAAAATATTATCGTCTCTTTTAGATAGGAGACAAAAAAAATTTGGATGCAACTCCGTTTTATCCCGGCAATAATGTTTCATTGTTCACTGTCCCATTTCATTTATGGTGTTGTATCATCCTAAATATTCTAGTTTTTCGAAAAACATCGCTAACTTTTGTTTTCAGCATATCCAAGACGATTATACGCACTTCGAAACGCATCAAAATGTTTTACCGGAACCATCATATGTCAGGAAAACCCAAGCATGAATCAAGCCATGCTTTAATCAACGTCAGGAAGTGTTTTACGATTTCGGAAGAGAAAAGAGTCGGGCCTTTAAAGCGCCATTTATTTTTTTAGAACATAATATTTTTCATTTTTCTCCACGATATGGACTAACTGATACAGGGCATTTTCAAATCGAAAAATATTATCGTCTCTTTTAGATATGGGATAAAAAAAATTTGGATGCAACTCCGTTTTATCCCGGCAAAAATGTTTCATTGTTTGCTGTCCCATTTCATTTATGGTGTTGTATCAACTTAAATATTCTAGTTTTGCGAAAAACATCGCTAACTTTTGTTTTAAGCATATCAAAGTCGAGTATATGCACTTTGAAACGCATCAAAATGTTTTACCGCAACAATCATATGTCAGGAAAACCCAAGTATGAAGCAAGCCATTCTTTAATCAACGTCAGGAAGTGTTTTACGATTTCGGAAGAGAAAAAGTCGGGCCTTTAAAACGCCATTTATTTTTTTAGAAGATAATATTTTCCATTTTTCTCCACGATATGGACTAACCGATACAAGGCATTTTCAAATCGAAAAATTTTATCGTCTCTTTTAGATAGGGGACAAAAAAAATTTTGGATGCAAACTCCGTTTTATCCCGGCAATAATGTTTCATTGTTCGCTGTCCCATTTCATTTATAGTGTTGTATCATCCTAAATATTCTAGTTTTGCGAAAAACATCGCTAACTTTTGTTTTCAGCATATCAAAGTCGAGTATACGCACTTTGAAACGCATCAAAATGTTTTACCGGAACCATCATATGTCAGGAAATCCAAGCATGAAGCAATCCATGCTTTAATCAACGTCAGGACGTGTTTTACGATTTCGGAGGAGAAAAGAGTCGGGCCATTAAAGCGCAATTTATTTTTTTAGAACATAATATTTTCCTTTTTTCTCCAGGATATGGAATAACTGATACAAGACATTTTAAAATCGAAAAATATTATCGTATCTTTTACATAGGGGACGAAAAAAAATTTGGATGGAAACTCCGTTTTACCTTGGCAATAATGTTTCCTTGTTCGCTGTCCCATTTCATTTATAGTGTTGTATCATCGTGAATATTCTAGTTTTGCGAAAAACATCTCTAACTTTTGTTTTCAGCATATGAAAGACAATTATACGCACTTTAAAACGCATCAAAATGTTTTACTGAAACCAACATATGTCAGGAAAGCCCAAGCATGAAGCAAGCTATGCTTTAATCAACGTCAGGATGTGTTTCACGATTTCGAAAGAGAAAAGAATCGGGCCTTTCAAGCGCAATTTATTTTTTTAGAACATAATATTTTCCATTTTTCTCTAGGATATGGACTAACTGATGCAAGGCATTTTCAAATCGAAAAATGTTATCGTCTCTTTTAGATAATGAAAAAACAAATTTGGATGCAACTCCGTTTTATCCCGGAAATAATGTTTCATTGTTCGCTGTCCCATTTCATTTATGGTGTTGTATCATCCTAAATATTCTAGTTTTGCGAAAAACATCGCTAACTTTTTTTCAGCATATCAAAGTCGAGTATACGCACTTTGAAACGCATCAAAATGTTTTACCGGAACCATCATATATCAGGAAAACCGGCCAAGCATGAAGCAAGCCATTCTTTAATCAACGTCAGGAAGTGTTTTACGATTTCGGAAGAGAAAAGAGTCGGGCCTTTAAAGCGCCATTTATTTTTTTAGAACATAATATTTTTCATTTTTCTCCACGATATGGACTAACTGATACAGGGCATTTTCAAATCGAAAAATATTATCGTCTCTTTTAGATACGGGACAAAAAAAATTTGGATGCAAACCCCGTTTTAACCGGTTAAAAACGTTTCATTGTTCGTTGTCCCATTTCATTTATGGTGTTGTATCATCCTAAATATTCTAGTTTTGCAAAAAACATCTCTAACTTTTGTTTTCAGCATATCAAAGACGATTATACGCACTTTGAAACGCATCAAAATGTTTTACCGGAACCATCATATGTCAGGAAAACCCAAGCATGAAGGCAAGCCATGCTTTAATCAACGTCAGGACGTGTTTTACGATTTCGGAGGAGAAAAGAGTCGGGCCTTTAAATCGCAATTTATTTTTTTAGAACATAATATTTTCCATTTTTCCCAGGATATGGACTAACTGATACATGATATTTTCAAATCGAAAAATATTATCGTATCTTTTAAATAGGGGACGAAAAAAAATTTGGATGCAAACTCCGTTTTTTCCCGGCAATAATGTTTCATTGTTCGCTGTCCCATTTCATTTATAGTGTTGTACCATCGTGAATATTCTAGTTTTGCGAAAAAAATCTCTAACTTTTGTTTTCAGCATATGAAAGACGACTATACGCACTTTAAAACTCATCAAAATGTTTTACCGGAACCATCATATGTCAGGAAAGCCCAAGCATGAAGCAAGCCATGCTTTAATCAACGTCAGGACGTGTTTCACGATTTCGGAAGAGAAAAGAGTTGGGACTTTCAAGTGTAATTTATTTTTTTTAGAACATAATATTTTCCATTTTTCTGCACGATATGGACTAACTGATACAAGGCATTTTTAAATCGAAAAATATTATCGTCTATAGATAGGGGACAAAAAAAAATTTGGATGCAAACTCCGTTTTATCCGGGCAATAATGATGTTTCATTGTTTGCTGTCCCATTTCATTTATGGTGTTGTATCATCCTAAATATTCTAGTTTTGCGAAAAATAATCGCTAACTTTTTTTTTCAGCATATCAAAGTCGAGTATACGCACTTTGAAACGCATCAAAATGTTTTACCGGAACCATCATATGTCAGGAAAACCCAAGTATGAAGCAAGCCATGCTTTAATCAACGTCAGGACGTGTTTCACGATTTCGGAAGAGAAAAGAGTCGGGCCTTTCAAGCGCAATTTTTTTTTTGGAACATAATATTTTCCATTTTTCTCCAGGATATGGACTAACTGATACAAGGCATTTTCAAATCGAAAAATATTATCGTCTCTTTTAGATAGGAGACAAAAAAAATTTGGATGCAACGTTTTATCCCGGCAATAATGTTTCATTGTTCGCTGTCCCATTTCATTTATGGTGTTGTATCATCCTAAATATTCTAGTTTTTCGAAAAACATCGCTAACTTTTGTTTTCAGCATATCCAAGACGATTATACGCACTTTGAAACGCATCAAAATGTTTTACCGGAACCATCATATGTCAGGAAAACCCAAGCATGAATCAAGCCATGCTTTAATCAACGTCAGGAAGTGTTTTACGATTTCGGAAGAGAAAAGAGTCGGGCCTTTAAAGCGCCATTTATTTTTTTAGAACATAATATTTTCATTTTTCTCCACGATATGGACTAACTGATACAGGGCATTTTCAAATCGAAAAATATTATCGTCTCTTTTAGATATGGGATAAAAAAAATTTGGATGCAACTCCGTTTTATCCCGGCAAAAATGTTTCATTGTTTGCTGTCCCATTTCATTTATGGTGTTGTATCAACTTAAATATTCTAGTTTTGCGAAAAACATCGCTAACTTTTGTTTTAAGCATATCAAAGTCGAGTATATGCACTTTGAAACGCATCAAAATGTTTTACCGCAACAATCATATGTCAGGAAAACCCAAGTATGAAGCAAGCCATTCTTTAATCAACGTCAGGAAGTGTTTTACGATTTCGGAAGAGAAAAAGTCGGGCCTTTAAAACGCCATTTATTTTTTTAGAAGATAATATTTTCCATTTTTCTCCACGATATGGACTAACCGATACAAGGCATTTTCAAATCGAAAAATATTATCGTCTCTTTTAGATAGGGGACAAAAAAATTTTGGATGCAAACTCCGTTTTATCCCGGCAATAATGTTTCATTGTTCGCTGTCCCATTTCATTTATAGTGTTGTATCATCCTAAATATTCTAGTTTTGCGAAAAACATCGCTAACTTTTGTTTTCAGCATATCAAAGTCGAGTATACGCACTTTGAAACGCATCAAAATGTTTTACCGGAACCATCATATGTCAGGAAATCCAAGCATGAAGCAATCCATGCTTTAATCAACGTCAGGACGTGTTTTACGATTTCGGAGGAGAAAAGAGTCGGGCCATTAAAGCGCAATTTATTTTTTTTAGAACATAATATTTTCCTTTTTTCTCCAGGATATGGAATAACTGATACAAGACATTTTAAAATCGAAAAATATTATCGTATCTTTTACATAGGGGACGAAAAAAAATTTGGATGGAAACTCCGTTTTACCTTGGCAATAATGTTTCCTTGTTCGCTGTCCCATTTCATTTATAGTGTTGTATCATCGTGAATTTCTAGTTTTGCGAAAAACATCTCTAACTTTTGTTTTCAGCATATGAAAGACAATTATACGCACTTTAAAACGCATCAAAATGTTTTACTGAAACCAACATATGTCAGGAAAGCCCAAGCATGAAGCAAGCTATGCTTTAATCAACGTCAGGATGTGTTTCACGATTTCGAAAGAGAAAAGAATCGGGCCTTTCAAGCGCAATTTATTTTTTTAGAACATAATATTTTCCATTTTTCTCTAGGATATGGACTAACTGATGCAAGGCATTTTCAAATCGAAAAATGTTATCGTCTCTTTTAGATAGGGGAAAAAACAAATTTGGATGCAACTCCGTTTTATCCCGGAAATAATGTTTCATTGTTCGCTGTCCCATTTCATTTATGGTGTTGTATCATCCCAAATATTCTAGTTTTGCGAAAAACATCGCTAACTTTTTTTTCAGCATATCAAAGTCGAGTATACGCACTTTGAAACGCATCAAAATGTTTTACCGGAACCATCATATATCAGGAAAACCGGCCAAGCATGAAGCAAGCCATTCTTTAATCAACGTCAGGAAGTGTTTTACGATTTCGGAAGAGAAAAGAGTCGGGCCTTTAAAGCGCCATTTATTTTTTTAGAACATAATATTTTTCATTTTTCTCCACGATATGGACTAACTGATACAGGGCATTTTCAAATCGAAAAATATTATCGTCTCTTTTAGATACGGGACAAAAAAAATTTGGATGCAAACCCCGTTTTAACCGGTTAAAAACGTTTCATTGTTCGTTGTCCCATTTCATTTATGGTGTTGTATCATCCTAAATATTCTAGTTTTGCAAAAACATCTCTAACTTTGTTTTCAGCATATCAAGACGATTATACGCACTTTGAAACGCATCAAAATGTTTTACCGGAACCATCATATGTTCAGAAAAAACCCAAGCATGAAGGCAAGCCATGCTTAATCAACGTCAGGACGTGTTTTACGATTTCGGAGGAGAAAAGAGTCGGGCCTTTAAATCGCAATTTATTTTTTAGAACATAATATTTTCCATTTTTCCCAGGATATGGACTAACTGATACATGATATTTTCAAATCGAAAAATATTATCGTATCTTTTAATAGGGGACGAAAAAAAATTTGGATAAACTCCGTTTTTCCCGGCAATAATGTTTCATTGTTCGCTGTCCCATTTCATTTATGGTGTTGTATCATCGTAAATATTCTAGTTTTGCGAAAAAAATCTCTAACTTTTGTTTTCAGCATATCAAAGACGACTATACGCACTTTGAAACTCATCAAAATGTTTTACCGGAACCATCATATGTCAGGAAAGCCCAAGCATGAAGCAAGCCATGCTTTAATCAACGTCAGGACGTGTTTACGATTTCGGAAGAGAAAAGAGTTGGGACTTTCAAGTGTAATTTATTTTTTTAGAACATAATATTTTCCATTTTTCTGCACGATATGGACTAACTGATACAAGGCATTTTTAAATCGAAAAATATTATCGTCTATAGATAGGGGACAAAAAAATTTGGATGCAAACTCCGTTTTATCCGGCAATAATGATGTTTCATTGTTCGCTGTCCCATTTCATTTATGGTGTTGTATCATCCTAAATATTCTAGTTTTGCGAAAAAAATCGCTAACTTTTTTTTTCAGCATATCAAAGTCGAGTATACGCACTTTGAAACGCATCAAAATGTTTTACCGGAACCATCATATGTCAGGAAAACCCAAGTATGAAGCAAGCCATGCTTTAATCAACGTCAGGACGTGTTTCACGATTTCGGAAGAGAAAAGAGTTGGGACTTTCAAGTGTAATTTATTTTTTTAGAACATAATATTTTCCATTTTTCTGCACGATATGGACTAACTGATACAAGGCATTTTCAAATCGAAAAATATTATCGTCTTAGATAGGGGACAAAAAAAATTTGGATGCAAACTCCGTTTTATCCGGCAATAATGTTTCATTGTTGCTGTCCCATTTCATTTATGGTGTTGTATCATCCTAAATATTCTAGTTTTGCGAAAAAATCGCTAACTTTTTTTTCAGCATATCAAAGTCGAGTATACGCACTTTGAAACGCATCAAAATGTTTTACCGGAACCATCATATGTCAGGAAAACCCAAGCATGAAGCAAGCCATGCTTTAATCAACGTCAGGACGTGTTTACGATTTCGGAAGAGAAAAGAGTCGGGCTTTCAAGCGCAATTTTTTTTTGGAACATAATATTTTCCATTTTTCTCACGATATGGACTAACTGATACAAGGCATTTTCAAATCGAAAAATATTATCGTCTCTTTTAGATAGGAGACAAAAAAAATTTGGATGCAACTCCGTTTTATCCCGGCAATAATGTTTCATTGTTCGCTGTCCCATTTCATTTATGGTGTTGTATCATCCTAAATATTCTAGTTTTCGAAAAACATCGCTAACTTTTGTTTTCAGCATATCCAAGACGATTATACGCACTTTGAAACGCATCAAAATGTTTTACCGGAACCATCATATGTCAGGAAAACCAAGCATGAATCAAGCCATGCTTTAATCAACGTCAGGAAGTGTTTTACGATTTCGGAAGAGAAAAGAGTCGGGCCTTTAAAGCGCCATTTATTTTTTTAGAACATAATATTTTTCATTTTTCTCCACGATATGGACTAACTGATACAGGCATTTTCAAATCGAAAATATTATCGTCTCTTTTAGATATGGGATAAAAAAAATTTGGATGCAACTCCGTTTTATCCCGGCAAAAATGTTTCATTGTTCGCTGTCCCAATTCATTTATTGTGTTGTATCATCTTAAATATTCTAGTTTTGCGAAAAACATTGCTAACTTTTGTTTTAAGCATATCAAAGTCGAGTATACGCACTTTGAAACGCATCAAAATGTTTTACCGCAACCATCATATGTCAGGAAAACCCAAGTATGAAGCAAGCCATTCTTTAATCAACGTCAGGAAGTGTTTTACGATTTCGGAAGAGAAAAGAGTCGGGCCTTTAAAACGCCATTTATTTTTTTAGAAATAATATTTTCCATTTTTCTCCACGATATGGACTAACGATACAAGGCATTTTCAAATCGAAAAATTTATCGTCTCTTTTAGATAGGGGACAAAAAAAATTTTGGATGCAAACTCCGTTTTATCCCGGCAATAATGTTTCATTGTTCGCTGTCCCATTTCATTTATGGTGTTGTATCATCCTAAATATTCTAGTTTTGCGAAAAACATCGCTAACTTTTGTTTTCAGCATATCAAAGTCGAGTATACGCACTTTGAAACGCATCAAAATGTTTTACCGGAACCATCATATGTCAGGAAATCCAAGCATGAAGCAATCCATGCTTTAATCAACGTCAGGACGTGTTTTACGATTTCGGAGGAGAAAAGAGTCGGGCCATTAAAGCGCAATTTTTTTTTTAGAACATAATATTTTCCTTTTTTCTCCAGGATATGGAATAACTGATACAAGACATTTTAAAATCGAAAAATATTATCGTATCTTTTACATAGGGGACGAAAAAAAATTTGGATGGAAACTCCGTTTTACCTTGGCAATAATGTTTCCTTGTTCGCTGTCCCATTTCATTTATAGTGTTGTATCATCGTGAATATTCTAGTTTTGCGAAAAACATCTCTAACTTTTGTTTTCAGCATATGAAAGACAATTATACGCACTTTAAAACGCATCAAAATGTTTTACTGAAACCAACATATGTCAGGAAAGCCCAAGCATGAAGCAAGCTATGCTTTAATCAACGTCAGGATGTGTTTCACGATTTCGAAAGAGAAAAGAATCGGGCCTTTCAAGCGCAATTTATTTTTTTAGAACATAATATTTTCCATTTTTCTCTAGGATATGGACTAACTGATGCAAGGCATTTTCAAATCGAAAAATGTTATCGTCTCTTTTAGATAGGGGAAAAAACAAATTTGGATGCAACTCCGTTTTATCCCGGAAATAATGTTTCATTGTTCGCTGTCCCATTTCATTTATGGTGTTGTATCATCCTAAATATTCTAGTTTTGCGAAAAACATCGCTAACTTTTTTTTCAGCATATCAAAGTCGAGTATACGCACTTTGAAACGCATCAAAATGTTTTACCGGAACCATCATATATCAGGAAAACCGGCCAAGCATGAAGCAAGCCATTCTTTAATCAACGTCAGGAAGTGTTTTACGATTTCGGAAGAGAAAAGAGTCGGGCCTTTAAAGCGCCATTTATTTTTTAGAACATAATATTTTCATTTTTCTCCACGATATGGACTAACTGATACAGGCATTTTCAAATCGAAAAATATTATCGTCTCTTTTAGATACGGGACAAAAAAATTTGGATGCAAACCCGTTTTAACCGGTTAAAAACGTTTCATTGTTCGTTGTCCCATTTCATTTATGGTGTTGTATCATCCTAAATATTCTAGTTTTGCAAAAAACATCTCTAACTTTTGTTTTCAGCATATCAAAGACGATTATACGCACTTTGAAACGCATCAAAATGTTTTACCGGAACCATCATATGTCAGGAAAACCCAAGCATGAAGGCAAGCCATGCTTTAATCAACGTCAGGACGTGTTTTACGATTTCGGAGGAGAAAAGAGTCGGGCCTTTAAATCGCAATTTATTTTTTTAGAACATAATATTTTCCATTTTTCCCAGGATATGGACTAACTGATACATGATATTTTCAAATGGAAAAATATTATCGTATCTTTTAAATAGGGGATGAAAAAAAATTTGGATGCAAACTCCCTTCTTTCCCGGCAATAATGTTTCATTGTTCGCTGTCCCATTTCATTTATAGTGTTGTACCATCGTGAATATTCTAGTTTTTCGAAAAACATCGCTAACTTTTGTTTTCAGCATATCCAAGACGACTATACGCACTTTAAAACTCATCAAAATGTTTTACCGGAACCATCATATGTCAGGAAAGCCCAAGCATGAAGCAAGCCATGCTTTAATCAACGTCAGGACGTGTTTCACGATTTCGGAAGAGAAAAGAGTTGGGACTTTCAAGTGTAATTTATTTTTTTAGAACATAATATTTTCCATTTTTCTGCACGATATGGACTAACTGATACAAGGCATTTTTAAATCGAAAAATATTATCGTCTATAGATAGGGGAGAAAAAAAAATTTGGATGAAAACTCCGTTTTATCCGGGCAATAAAGATGTTTCATTGTTCGCTGTCCCATTTCATTTATGGTGTTGTATCATGCTAAATATTTTAGTTTTGCGAAAAATAATCACTAACTTTTTTTTTCAGCATATCGAAGTCGAGTATACGCACTTTGAAACGCATCAAAATGTTTTACCGGAACCATCATATGTCAGGAAAACCCAAGTATGAAGCAAGCCATGCTTTAATCAACGTCAGGACGTGTTTCACGATTTCGGAAGAGAAAAGAGTCGGGCCTTTCAAGCGCAATTTTTTTTTTAGAACATAATATTTTCCATTTTTCTCCAGGATATGGACTAGCTGATACAAGGCATTTTCAAATCGAAAAATATTATCGTCTCTTTTAGATAGGGGACAAAAAAAATTTGGATGCAACTCCGTTTTATCCCGGCAATAATGTTTCATTGTTCGCTGTCCCATTTCATTTATGGTGTTGTATCATCCTAAATATTCTAGTTTTTCGAAAAACATCGCTAACTTTTGTTTTCAGCATATCCAAGACGATTATACGCACTTTGAAACGCATCAAAATGTTTTACCGGAACCATCATATGTCAGGAAAACCCAAGCATGAAGCAAGCCATGCTTTAATCAACGTCAGGAAGTGTTTTACGATTTCGGAAGAGAAAAGAGTCGGGCCTTTAAAGCGCCATTTATTTTTTTAGAACCTAATATTTTTCATTTTTCTCCACGATTTGGACTAACTGATACAGGGCAATTTCAAATCGAAAAATATTATCGTCTCTTTTAGATATAGGATAAAAAAAATTTGGATGCAACTCCGTTTTATCCCGGCAAAAATGTTTCATTGTTTGCTGTCCCAATTCATTTATGGTGTTGTATCAACTTAAATATTCTAGTTTTTCGAAAAAAATCGCTAACTTTTGTTTTAAGCATATCAAAGTCGAGTATATGCACTTTGAAACGCATCAAAATGTTTTACCGCAACAATCATATGTCAGGAAAACCCAAGCATGAAGCAAGCCATTCTTTAATCAACGTCAGGAAGTGTTTTACGATTTCGGAAGAGAAAAGAGTCGGGCCTTTAAAACGCCATTTATTTTTTTAGAACATAATATTTTCCATTTTTCTCCACGATATGGACTAACCGATACAAGGCATTTTCAAATCGAAAAATTTTATCGTCTCTTTTAGATAGGGGACAAAAAAAATTTTGGATGCAAACTCCGTTTTATCCCGGCAATAATGTTTCATTGTTCGCTGTCCCATTTCATTTATGGTGTTGTATCATCCTAAATATTCTAGTTTTGCGAAAAACATCGCTAACTTTTGTTTTCAGCATATCAAAGTCGAGTATACGCACTTTGAAACGCATCAAAATGTTTTACCGGAACCATCATATGTCAGGAAATCCAAGCATGAAGCAATCCATGCTTTAATCACAACATGAGCTCCACTTCTAAATTTATTATATCAATAAATTCTTAAACACATCCGAAATTACTAAAACAATAATTTCGCGACGCGTGGCCGAGTGCGCCCATTGGCGATACAGCCTGGTGATTAAATTAATGTAGCGCGAGCAAGATGGCGGAAAGCGAGGAATGCGCGGGAAGTTCACTGTGCGTGGGTAAGTTATCGTTTATTTGCATATTTGAATATTTTAGCATTATCATTTTAATTCCGCTATTTTAACGAGTGACAAAGCGAGATTGTGATATTAACTCAGCTTTCTGATATAAAACGTTGTTATTTTTAAGACAATAATGCATGGATTGATCATTGATGGCTATCCTCGGCGAAGTGTCAGAAAAGCCCATTTATTAACAGCTGATGATTTTATATAATTTAATATCGTTATTAGCATTCGTTTTAGTAGATAGAAGTTCAGTCTTAACGCAGAATGTCAGCACTTATATACTGTGTTCCGTGGTGCCAAGTGCAATTTTCGTGTAGTAACGCCACAGATTATATTTTTTACGTTTATACCAATACCTCTGTGAATGACTGCGATCAGAAATTTCAAATTTGTGGATGTTTAGCAAACATATGATCCTCTATTATGTATATACTGTTCCTTCCTAAGTTATCAATGACAATATAAATTATTTGACCATCAAATTTTTCTTAATTTACGGTTTCTGAATGTAATGGCAATTAATATATTAGATTAAGATTCCCTTGTTATTTGCAATTTAAGGGATAAGCAAAAGACAAATTACTGAAGAGCAATTAAGCTTAAAAATGTTACAGCTACTACCGAGCAATTAAGCTTAAAAATGTTACGGCTACTATGAACTTTTGTATATTTTGCATGCAAATGGAAAATAATTTCATAAATAACTTTATATATGATCCCTAAGACCCCAATAATCTTTTTTGAAGCAAAATGGTGAATCTACACTAATCGTTCATAACAAACTTATTTTCCACATTAAATATAAATGTTTTTTTAGATTCAATTACAGTCAACACCTGTCTTAAAAAAGGGATGAAAGTAAGTTTTTATTATGTTAATTTGCTACGACTGATGAAATCCAGCTAAGTGCCAAGCAAGTCTAGTATGCAACTGTACAGTGTGTGCAGTCTTTCTCAGATTTGCATTGGGTAAAATTGAGTATTACCCAATTTAAAATTACCCAAGTAAATTTAGTATAGCACAACATGTACCATTGCCCCCAAAACCTATGTATGCATTATCAAGTTTATTGGCTTTTAAAATACATGCAGCTACTTATTGACTCTGTCTAACACAAGAGTATTTTACAAGATATGAACAAGAGTGGGGTTTTTTTCAAAATCATGATCAGACAGACTTAGGTTTTGATGAATTTAGCTGTAACAACTAAAGTACAATTAGGCATATCATTGAGCAATGCAAATTAGTGTGTTAAGTCACCTGCAACTGCCATTGGCATTCTTACCTGAAATGAAGTAATTCTTTACCACTCATGTTTCATATACAAGGGCTGTGATTTTATCTAATGACTAACAGCAAATGTTGTGTAAAACCATTTAGTGGCACGTGATTATTGTGCTCAGTTTGCCAACATTACCTGAAAATGAACAGTGTATTTTTATCAAATAGTTCTTAGGTAACATGCAGTTCCTTATTTGTAAGTTTTTAGCTAACCCAAAAATAAAATAAATAGATGTGGTATTTAAACCCCCTCTCTTACTACACTTGCCAACTAATTAAAATAAAAGAATCATAATTGAATTTATATATACCTAGAGATGCTCTGGGTGTGGACTGGAACAAGGGATTGCAAAAAAGGTTTGCAAGAACCAAGGTTGTTCTTTGAGGTTTCCAACAAAAGAGAAGAATTTGGATGCTTTAAAAAATATGAGCAATCCGAACATTACGCAACAAAGGAAGCACATGGAAAAACGAGTATGTTTACAGTACAGCGTCCAAGCTGGGATATCTCAAAGTATGATTTGAGTGCAATTTAGAATTTTTGCACAGTCATGTCCTGGAAGTGAAGCTGTGAAGAATGATTGTAGTGAGGATATTGCGTATGACGCACATGCAAAATAAGTTGAACAGCCAGTTTTATCGGTTTCACTTCCAAGAGTTTAGGAAGTTGTCACATGACTGTGCAGATCCTCTATTTTTTAGGGGCTGTTTACATGAGCCTGGTTACCCGAGATTCAACGAAGTGTGAGATTGTTATGAGGTATTGAAATAAGTCTTTATGAAACCAAACAAGCACATGATATTATGTTATATACTCATTTCAATGCCTCAATGTCGTCTCATGCTTCGTTAAATCCCGGCTAAGTGGGACCATGTAAACAGCCCCTTAGTGTCTCGAAGGCTATAAAAGGGTACGAATCCGAAGAACGAGTGATAATTGCAATTTCTCCTGTTGTTAAAAACTAATTCCACTGTAGTTATATCTAATCAAATTTGAACAATTTACATAGCTATACAGTATATAGTGTAGAGTATTATTGTGTTACTATATAAAGCAAAATCACATTTCGCTGTTTTTCATTTAGGCTGATATTCTGAACATCCACAACAACTGTGATATTGTCATTTTAATGCATCACAAGCATGGAAGTGGCGATACGTTAACTTTCTATGGAACGGAAGGAGCTGGAGTTTCTTTCATCGGAAACAAAAGTACCATAGAGACTTCCGAAGGTGGTCGAGTAGCACTCAATTTATTTAGAAAATTCATTGAAGGTAAATACGAAATGTTATGACGGACAAGCATATGTGCAATACAATATTATTCCTATTCTATTTGCTAGCACCTCACACCAAAGATAAAGTAAATTCAAAAATTCCTTGGCTTTGGAGCAAAAACTACATTGTCAGACAGCTTGTGATGAACAATGGTCCTCTTAGGTTTTTTGTGCATTTTTAATTTTTGCACCCCTTTCGAGTTTCCTGTGAAAGTCCTTAATACCGCCCGAGAGTGCCCGGGAGCAGCTGAGAGCCTGAGAGCGCCCGGGAGTACGCAAGGGTGAATAAATCTATGTGTGATTCCTTTTGAAGATTTTTGACTTCTTTTTTTCAACAAAAACAATGTTAAACATTTCTTCTAAATTTTCTTTCAACGTGGAAGAAAATGGATAGAAGGTCATTTCTATAAAATGGGTTGAAGGTAATTTCTGCGCCAAACTTAAGAGGCGAAAATGATGCTTTAAGAGACAAATTGCTGGTTAATTTAATGTGTTTTCCACCAAAATCACTGCATGGTTGTTAGAATATATAAACTGTTCATCATGCAAGTGATTTCACTACGTATGGTAGCCTTCCCAAATTGTGACAAATTTGTATTTGCATTTGTTTATTTGGTATTAATCAGGTCTTCGCTGTAGATAGTTATATATTTGTCAACATAAAGATTTAAGTGACGTTGTTGTATCTTGGGTATTTATGTTCGGTAACCACGAAGCTAAATTAAACTGGAAGTCAATCGCCAAGAAACAAAAAAACAATGTGTGTTACTCTAGTAGGTTACAGAAGTCAGAAGGGCAGATTTTCTATAGGCGACAACTTTTCAGAAGCTCACTCTGTCTACCAATTTCCGGCTTGTTTTTAGCCAACAAACTTTATATTTACAGAATTACTTTTTTGGGGACACCCTGTATACTATGTTATATTTAAAGTACAAACCAGTGCGTGACCATGCATTCAAATTGCAACAAAAGCTTCACTTCGATAGGGGGTACTTTTAGGGCGGACAGCGCCGGACACAACGTATAGTGCGCTGTTATAATCAACCAATCAACCATTCAAAATCTCCCTTTAGTTGCTAAGAGCCTAAGTATAATTAGTATATGTGCTTTTAACAGATGTTATTATTTTTACCTAAAATTTGGGGATATTTTCTATGTATTTTAGAGTATAAAGAAAAAGAAGGCTTGCAACAACTGCCTGAAAAACAGCAACAAGAACAACCACAGCAGCAGTCAGAAGAACAGCATCCACATGAACAACTTCCACATGAACAATTTCCACATGAACAACAAGAGCAACAACAACGACGACAAGAAGAAGAACAACAACAACAACAACCACCACCACAACATGACTGCCAACCAGAGGAAGAACAAACTACTCTCATGATGTCCAAAAAGCTGCAATGGAAAAGCCAGGTTCTCTCCAAGATTCTGGGTAAAAAAGAAGCAAATAATGTTCTCTATGGTGGAATGGTAGCTTCAGAGGAAAATGTTGAGGTTATCGATTTAACCTTAAATCAAAATGAAAGGTTAATTTTGTATCTTTCTTGTAAAAGTTATTTCGATCAAGATGCCTGGTGTGCTGTTGGTTCCAATATACAACATAGATTAGATGCCACTGGAATTATTCTTCCTGTTTACAATGCAACGAAAGACCCGTATTGGCTCTTCTATTTTCCTGGAAAGTTGGATATTGTAATGACTTCAAAATCTACTACAAAAATAACTGGCTTTTGGTTGGATAGTTGTGGTGCACAAAAACATGTGTACCAATTGATGTCAAATGAGACCAAAATATTTGGGAAAAATATTGTTAAAACTGAACATGGACCATTGTACTATATTTGTGATTCAAAGCTTTCCTCTGGTTCCATTTGGAAGATACCCCCAATTTTCAACGATACCATTATCGAAGTTTTGCCTTCACAATAAATGATGTCTGCAATACACATTTTCATGAAAGACAGTGTTTGATCGTGGCAAACAGGGACAAATATAGTACAATATACGAACATAACATCTCTATTGTTATTAAGTTATTAGCTTAAAGTTTCACAAAACTTTCTTTTGCCGTACTTTTGTAGTATCTGTCACATACTTTACAAGAGAAAAAGTCAATGCATGCATGTGCGGAATTGTCCAATAATTTACATCCACAGTTCATAGAATTTGCACATGTTCTTTTGCAATAAAGCCTGAAGTCTTTAGGGAGAGGTTTGCATGAACTACCACCATTGCAAATGCATTTAAACTTAGGATAATTGAACAATGCACAAAAGCGAAAATAGGGACAAAGATATTGCAGGTAGTCAATTGCAAGCTTGCAGTCATCTATGTCTATATTATTCATGCATGTCTTATGCATATAAGAAGCAATAGTAGATTTACTTTTGTAACCATTCTTTCTTGCCACCAATCCCAATGCTATAACTTGGTAAGGGTACATTTTATGGACAAAGTATCTAACCATTTCTTTTAAAGAGTGCATTTCTTTTTTGCTATAGGATGTCTCATTTCTTTTTAGCTTTGACTTCAATTTAGGCAGAACTCCACCACCAGTACAACAATATTGCTCACTTGTGGTTTGTTTTCCCATTATGACATGTTTATCCCTTAGTGAGGTCTCACCCTTCAAATGTTGCCATGCTTTACCCAGTCTTCTTTGCATTTTATTGGAATTTTCTGTATTCACATGAGGTAGTATTGCTGGAGTGAGGGGGTTTTCTTTGATTATTTTCTTTTTAGTTACCTTGCTATCTGATTTGCATTTTTTAGCACATGGTAGTTTGTTGTAATCCTCCATTGAATATATTTTATGACACCTCTTCAGATGTGGTAACAATAACAGTGTTTTTTGACATAGTTTACAAGTCTCCTTCTTTCGGTATTTCATATGATTTGGTGTACCAGTCATTGTAGGTGGCAAAGGTAAATATCTGTGCATTTTTGCTGATAAAGTTGGGTGAATTCTTTTTAGATGTACATCTAGTCGTTTGAGATAACTCCCATATTTTTGGCAACTCTTTACTTTGCAAATTCCTCCTTTAGCCTGCAAAACACATTATAGAACAATTAAATGTAGATGAAAATTTATATCCATTTTGCATGCAATTATAGGCAAAAACTACAAATATAACACTAGATAATGGTGGTCATAAATATGAACTAAAAGGTTTGCAGAATGTATTATACGAAAGGCTATATCTAAAGCTCAATTTAAAAGATATATGAAAGCTCAATAATAAGCTAATTAAATGTTTCATTATCCATGCAATTACTCAGGGATTTCATTCAGTTTACTGAATAATGTGGGCAACAGGGCAAGACAACATTGCTCATTCCTGCTCACATCAATTGATTCAATACTGCAAGACCCTAGTCATTATTATAGATGTGTAACTAGATATTCAAATCTGTGTGTGAAGCTACTTCACACAACTTCTAATTGAAGGCAAAGAAGCCATAGTCCCCATAGATGTTGCTTCAATATAATATATAATTTATAGAACTCTCCTTTAGGGATATATCTTTTAATTCCCTGTGAATTCAATATTAAAGCAAAATTGACATTGTCCAATGAGGACAGAGCAATATTCAATATATATGCAAAGAACTGTGCATATTTAATAAATAAGATATACGGCAATACAGAAACAACGACATCTTTATCTTATAGCTGTCTTTATAACAATCAATTTATAATTTGAAAAACTCACCATCTAAAAAATAAATAAAGTTTCACAGAGAAACAAATCAGGTATTACAAAACGACGAAGTTCACTTGGATTAATTTAGGCCGGCCAAGCAGTACCAAAATTAGAACTTCCAATTTCAGTGATAAAAATATTATATTTCCTTACATTTCCTTAAACTCAATATATAATAGAGCCTTTCGATAATTACGTCACAACATTACCGTTTTAAATGGATTTAAAGTTTTAGATGGATTTAAAGTTTTACTCTCACAAGCTACGTGGAAAGATGCAAAACATCCTTCTTCAAAACATGCATGAAAAATATTTTTAATTTTGACCAATAAATGTGGAAATAAGTCGTAACATTAAAACGAGACTACCAGGCAACGACCAGCAGCCTCGTTCTTGTGTTACGGTTTATTTTCACACTTGTTTGCCAAAAAGAAGAATTGTTTTTCATGCATGTCTTGAAGAAGGATGTTTTGCATCTTTCGACATAGCTTGTGAGAGAGTAAAACTTGAAATACATCTCATTTAAGTTGGTTCTAAATTTAAAACGGTAATGTTGGATTGGTTAAACGGTAATGTTGGGATGTAATTATCGAAAGGGTCTATTGGTTTCCCCCTTTTAACGTTAAGGCGGAAAAAATAAAGGCCTGACATTCAGGTTAGTTAACTAAGGGAAAAAACATTGGTTTTAATACACCCTAGTTTTACAACAGTTAAGCACCCTGTTACCGAAAGATAACACAAAAACGCACAAAACAGTAAATTAAGAACAAAAACGTGACAAATATGCGAATTTGTCAACATTGGTGTTACTGCATCATTGTTTTACAGCAGTTAGGGCACCCTGTTGCCACAATAAGACACAAAAACGCACAAAACAAACACATTAACAACAAAAACGTGTTAAATATGTGAATTTGTCGACATTGGTGTTACTACATCATAGTTTTACAGCACTTAGGCACCCTGTTACCAGAAGATGGTACAAATACGCACAAAACAGTAAATTGGGAACAAAAACGTCACAAATATGCGAATTTGTCAACATTGGTGTTACTACACCATAGTTTTACAGCACTTAGGCACCCTGTTACCAGATGATGGTACAAATACGCACAAAACAGTAAATTAGGAACAAAAACGTGACAAATATGCGAATTTGTCAACATTGGTGTTATTACACCATAGTTTTACAGCAGTTAAGCACCCTGTTACCAGAAGATGGTACAAATACGCACAAAACAGTAAATTGGGAACAAAAACGTCACAAATATGCGAATTTGTCAACATTGGTGTTACTACACCATAGTTTTACAGCACTTAGGCACCCTGTTACCACAAGATGACACAAACGCACAAAACAGTAAATTAGAACAAAAACGTGACAAATATGCGAATTTGTCAACAGTGGTGTTACTACACCATAGTTTTACAGCAGTTAAGCACCCTGTTACCACAAGATGACACAGAAACGCACAAAACAGTAAATTGGGAACAAAAACGTCACAAATATGCGAATTTGTCAACATTGGTGTTACTACACCATAGTTTTACAGCAGTTAAGCACCCTGTTACCACAAATGGTACAAATACGCACAAAACAGTAAATTAGGAACAAAAACGTGACAAATGTGCGATTTGTCGACATTGGTGTTACTACACCTAGTTTTACAGCAGTTAAGCACCCTGTTACCACAAGATGACACAAAACGCACAAAACAGTAAATTGGGAACAAAAACGTCACAAATATGCGAATTTGTCAACATTGGTGTTACTACACCATAGTTTTACAGCTTAAGCACCCTGTTACCAAATGGTACAAATACGCACAAAACAGTAAATTAGGAACAAAAACGTGACAAATATGCGATTTGTCAACATTGGTGTTACTACACCTAGTTTTACAGCAGTTAAGCACCCTGTTACCACAAGATGACACAAAACGCACAAAACAGTAAATTGGGAACAAAAACGTGTCACAAATATGCGAATTTGTCAACATTGGTGTTTACACCATAGTTTTACAGCAGTTAGGCACCCTGTTACCAAGATGTACAAAACGCACAAAACAGTAAATTAGGAACAAAAACGTAAATATGCGAATTTGTCAACATTGGTGTTACTACACCATAGTTTTACAGCACTTAGGCACCCTGTTACCAGAAGATGGTACAAATACGCACAAAACAGTAAATTGGGAACAAAAACGTCAATATGCGAATTTGTCAACATTGGTGTTACTACACCATAGTTTTACAGTTAAGCACCCTGTTACCAGAAGATGGTACAAAACGCACAAAACAGTAAATTGAACAAAAACGTGACAAATATGCGAATTTGTCAACAGTGGTGTTACTACACCATAGTTTTACAGCAGTTAAGCACCCTGTTACCACAAGATGACACAGAAACGCACAAAACAGTAAATTAAGAACAAAAACGTGACAAATATGCGAATTTGTCGACATTAGTGTTAATACACCCAAGTTTTACAGCAGTTACACACATTTAACACACAATGGCAAAAAACGCACAAAACATCAAATTAACAACAAAAACGTGTTAAATATGCGAATTTGTCAACATTGGTGTTACTGCATCATTGTTTTACAGCAGTTAGGGCACCCTGTTGCCACAATAAGACACAAAAACGCACAAAACAAACACATTAACAACAAAAACGTGTTAAATATGTGAATTTGTCGACATTGGTGTTACTACATCATAGTTTTACAGCACTTAGGCACCCTGTTACCAGAAGATGGTACAAATACGCACAAAACAGTAAATTGGGAACAAAAACGTCACAAATATGCGAATTTGTCAACATTGGTGTTACTACACCATAGTTTTACAGCAGTTAAGCACCCTGTTACCACAAGATGGTACAAATACGCACAAAACAGTAAATTAGGAACAAAAACGTGACAAATATGCGATTTGTCGACATTAGTGTTAATACACCCAAGTTTTACAGCAGTTACACACACTTTTAACACACAATGGCAAAAAACGCACAAACAATCAAATTAACAACAAAAACGTGTTAAATATGCGAATTTGTCAACATTGGTGTTACTGCATCATTGTTTTACAGCAGTTAGGGCACCCTGTTGCCACAATAAGACACAAAAACGCACAAAACAAACACATTAACAACAAAAACGTGTTAAATATGTGAATTTGTCGACATTGGTGTTACTACATCATAGTTTTACAGCACTTAGGCACCCTGTTACCAGAAGATGGTACAAATACGCACAAAACAGTAAATTAAGAACAAAAACGTGACAAATATGCGAATTTGTCAACAGTGGTGTTACTACACCATAGTTTTACAGCAGTTAAGCACCCTGTTACCACAAAATGGTACAAATACGCACAAAACAGTAAATTAGGAACAAAAACGTGACAAATGTGCGATTTTGTCGACATTGGTGTTACTACACCCTAGTTTTACAGCAGTTAAGCACCCTGTTACCACAAGATGACACAAAAACGCACAAACAGCCAAATTAGTATACTTTCATATACCTTTAGTTAGCAATATATATAGAACTTGACATAAGTAAATCCTCATATCTGTTTATAATTTCCACGGCCAAAAAATTGTTGCCTTGACAAAGATATTATATTTTAATAAGTCAAAATATAATATACGACTTCAAAAGGGTATTGTTCCAGGACGCCCTTAACTTTACGAAACAAAGTTGATTTTGTACAGAATTCAGAAGTTGTGTTTAAATAATATAACGACTTTTTAGGATTTAAAGCGAAGAAAATAACTTTACGAATTATAACATTTTACAACAAGCACGAATAATTAGGGACGTATCGACCATCTTAGGTGTCAAACTCCCATTCGGAATAGATACTCTCATTGTCGTTATCAGTGTCACTGTCGGTTTCACTATCCATATCAAAATTTGTATCTCTTTCCAGCTCATCCTCCACATCTTCATAGGATTGCTTAGTATTGTCATTGTGCGACTCAATTATGTCCTGGAATCCAGACAATTGTAAACCGAGAACTGGCAAGAAAGATTGGATTCCAAGCCTTAATTGTTGCATGGCAAAGTTAATTCCTTCGTTAACCAAGGCAAGCTTTCCTCTGACAATGGTCCTTTTGACTGAGCTTGTAGAATAGGTTTTTGCCTAAAATAAAAAGATTTCAATATACGTTACATAAAAGCAATCGCATAGCTTACAGATGTGGCTTACAGAAATGTCGAAAAGGAAATTGCGGACCTAAATAACTTTTAAATTATCGCATCTTCGCATTAGATACACACAATTAACACCCAATAGACCTTCCAAGAGCTTACATAATGGCCAAACAATAAAAAATGTGCGTCCATGAGAAGGTATGTACGGCGTAGGTTTTTAGCTTTTTGATACACCATGCATGTAATGCAGTATAATTCCAACCATAACATTTTGCTCGTATACAAGAAACTTCGTGCTTCGTGAAGATGGTTACAATATGGTAGCTGAAATGTTCACTGCATGATTCAGGATATGGGCTATCCACAAATATGCATAAATTGTACTTCATCACCCTTTAAACCTACAAAGTAATTACCGCCGAAAAACATACCACACACACAGCACTTTCCACCGCAAGAACAGGCTGTTCACCACCACATTGGCTGCGACTTTTACCTATATGTTCGAAAATTAAAAATAATTTTAAGCCTGGTTTTCAGATGTCAAGGGCCACCGACACAATAACCATCGTCAAAGAATTACGTTATATGAAAACCAGCCTTTACACCTGCAATAAAAATTTGGATCTGTTGCATTTAGCCGAATAGACTGCAGTTCAGTCAAGGTTATATTGCTTATGTTCTTTGACGCGCAGCTCACAGAGTTTAAAAACATAATTTACATTTTTCCAATAAGGACAAAAGCTTTTTGCAATCGATCGCTGAAAACATACTCTATATTTCACAATTCTAAAAGTGACCGGGAAAATTACCTTGCAGCAGGTTTTCCAATTTTGCAAGTTCGCTATAAAGTGCCGGAAGGCATTTCTTGGTGTAATATTCAAGGTATTGGAACATTTCCTTTTTAGTAACTTCGATTTCCTCCTGAAACCGTTGAATTTCCATCAACTTATCCACCACAGATCGTCTCGTTACCAAAGGCACTATTGTATGAAAGGCACAATATATTCATATATAATGTACTACGCGTCCGGCAATTTATAATTATGTACGTACAAGTTCTATTTGCAAGCCTGGCTCAGTCTGTATACGAGAAACAGTAGCTACTCACACTCATCAACTGGCTCGTTCCGAGAATTCCATGGAAACTTTCCATTTAAAATTTCTTCTATGTTGCTTAGCGGTTCGTCTGCAATTCGATTATAATTTGAAATCAAAGAATGGATACTCTCTTTCTCTTTGCTGATCTTTCTCCTTAACTTATTTCGTTGCTTCGAAGAATCTTGAAGAAAATAATATTTGGTTAAAATGTTACCTTCCCTTTATCCCGCATGTGGAGGCTAATTTTCCGCGGTTTCGTTTTTTATGGGTGTTTTACTCGCACGGAAACGTTGGCTTTAAATGTTACTACTGAAATAAAGGAAGAGACACTGAAAATGTAGCTATTAAATGTAGAACCACCTGCAAGTTTTGCAATGTTAAATGCCAGATGAGAGATCGCGTTATGATGGAATTCCATATTGTATCTCAAAATATTCCAAAGATTTATTTTTAAAAACACCTTCACCAAAGGAATAATTGCGACAGATCTTGGGCTGAAACTGTTTAGATTTTTCCTTATAAATCTTTTCAGCAACGTCAAACAAGGCCTTCTCTTTTGGCGTTAACACATCTAATGTGAGCAAATGACATATGTATTTCATTTCCTCCGGAGTTATGGAATATCTTTTATTTCTCGATTTTTCATCCACTGACATAAATTTGAAAGAGAAAAAAGAAACACGTCGTCATTGCACGAAAAAATTACACCAAGACATCGCATTCTGAGAAGAGCATACCTAACGTTTTTAGTTTTATTATTTATAATAATAGATTCGCCACAGTATCATGTACTGCATGTAAACTGAACAAAACTACACAAAATTCTATACGTACGTTTAGCAGCGTCAAATATATCTTCTTTCCATTTCTGTAATGTTGTTGGATCACACTCAAGTTTCTCTGACATGCTTTCTAATTCTTTCTGCATGATGGCGGTTTTATCTTTAGCCTAGAACCATGCATATAAAAGTACAGAACACATTATTATTTTTCCAAGAGAAGATTATACATTTCAGTACTCCCCTTTCCGTGCATGGGAAATTTGCATTGCATCTACATATTTTTCAATCCTCCACGCTTTAAATTTCTACCCACACCTTTTTTTTTAATAAATTTGTTTCTGTCTTTTTTTTGACGAAAACTACCGAAACGGATTTGGCAAAGTATTTGTAGCTATGTTATGTGACAAGGGGGGATTTCGTTTTAAACTATTCGGCATATTTGCTTACACTTTTTAGGCTAAGCCAATCAGAATGCCTAAATTTTTAATACATCATGTAAAATGATGATTATTCTGATTGGGTTACTGAAAATGTAAACAAACTTACTGATTGGTCTAAAACGAAATTTCCCTTGTTATGGTTTCCCTTGTTATGGTATAGTTACTATTACTATTAGGTAAAAATAGAAAAATTAATAACTTTTGTATATCTTTTCGCAAGAATACTTGACAGTTTGGTTATTTTTCTTTTATTCCACTCCAGTGCATGTTCAGTCAGCAATTCCTCTCGTCCTATGTATGCATACATCAGAATTAAACGTTTAACTGGTTTGATAATTTTATTGCACATGCTTACCTTCAGGTAACATATGCTTGGTAGTGCACCCTAACCGCGAGAAATGACTGTTAATCTGTTCTACTTCCTCTCCTGTTGTTGCAGAAGCGCCATCTTGCCATCGCCCTCCCCAAATAACCTGCAAAAAAGATTACACAATGGACACTGCACTTGACTGCACACTTGCCACGTACGAAATATAATAAGCACAAGGAAATTTACCTGGCAATACCAAGCATGTGCTTTGGCATGCATTACGGAAAGAGCAGGTTTCATCTTTTGAGATGTGGTTACATCATTTTTACACAGCCAAGGCCAATACTTGCAGATGACATCATACCAGAAGAATTGTGTTGTACGACGAAGGTAATATTCCTTTTGCATATAATGTGCATAGCCATACACTTCTCCGTGCTTCATGCTAACTGCATGCTGGGCAACACTGTGACGACAGCCAGCAATTTCTAGCCCAGTTTCATCAACAATTTTCTTTTTCTTCAAAGTATTTCCAGCAGCATGCCAAATAGAATCGCCACACTTAGAATCATCTGTGACCTAGGGTAAAGTATAGCCGAATTGAAACAGCTCGATTTTAGATTATTTTTATACGTACAGTAGATCCACTTGGTATAAAAATAATCTAAATATTTGTTACAAATCATAGCATTACGGTCAGAAACTTCCCACACCAAATGTCACACATTGATATTTAATGGGACTATTGTTCTATAATTGTTTTGAGGTAAACGAAAATTCGTATTGTTTGAGAAGACAAATTGTAACAATACCTTTTCCTTTCCTTTTTTGTAAATTTTACAGAGATGATGTTGAACTTTTTCATTTGAAGCAATAAAGCATCTCCATAGTAGCAATCTCTTTTCCTGCTAAATAATTTCAATTTATCCTCTTTAAAACATACATATGATGAAATAACTTTGAAACTCTTTCTAGGTGATATACAAGACGCATTTCAGTTGTATATGAGCTGACGATTTCCCTCCAAGCTAGTGCATTCCTGCAATGCATCGTCTGTGATTCAGTGTACAAAATGTACTTACATCCCAGCAGATTTGTACCGATAAAGTTTCATGTTACCATCCATGTGAACGGAGTGTTGCTGCTGTTCACATGCAGGGCACTCCATCCAGTTAATATGCCGTAGTTTGTTCAATTCATATTGGCAATATTTCCATTCACGAAAAGAGCTACCAAATGTTTTGCTGTTAATTGTTCCCATCTATATAAAAGATAGAGAAAGATACATCAAACTAATATCTGTACAACTATTTAACTACTGAGGCAATTAGCAAACATAATCATAAAAGAACAGGATTCCATTTTTTGCATGAAGCGATACATTGAAGTTGATACTTAGAAGTTGGTTTAAACGTACCCGCCCTTTTTGTATCGAAAACATTTCTAGTGATTTCACAAAACTATTTTGAGAAATTCCAGGAACAATCTTCTGTAAATTATCCCAGAAATGAAAGAGATCTTGGTGAAATACATATGTCATGTCACGAATAGTTCCAGGCCAAAACCCCAGCTGTATTAAAACATGGGGACTTGTTGATGAATAACATTGTCACATTGTTTACATTCATATTTTGTGTGACTAATGTCGAATCTACCTGAAGATATAATAATAAATATTTAACCAATTAGCACAAAAATATAAGTTTTGAGTTCCATGATAGAGATCAACATTTGGCCTATAAAGCCTATCTGAATAGCATCATCTGGTTTGAATCTTGCAGGAGCTAGGTTCAGCCTACATAATGTATCATTTATAGCTACAGTATAAAACTATAGAATCTATTTCAGAAAGACAATGTTTTTGTGAATAAAAAAGACAACTAAAATAGCATACCTTTCAATGTTACAGCAATGCAACCCATACCCTTCTCATCATATAAAATATTGCAAGGAAATAGGCATGTGGGACAAATAACATCACCAAATGGAAGGGACCGTTCTAAAAAATACATAGACAATTCATATATTTTCAGAAACTGTTTGAAGAACCCTCTAAAAATGGCAGAACTTTCCTACCAAGGGAAAACATTATCTCACACCTAGAGTTTCACAAAGATGCTGAGATAATACAAAGATAATACTGACTGGTCAATTTTTTTTACAAATTTCATGTGACAAATATGTTTCTGTGTTTCTTTATTTGAAAAAGACCTAATAAAATTTTTTATGAGAAAATTTGCCAATGAATATTTACTCATGTAAAATGAACTTTAGGTTTGACATAAATGCTAAATAGATCATGCTAAATTTCATATTTAAAGAGCATCTTGAGAGTATCACGGTCACAATGCACCTTTTGACACAAGGTATAAGTTACATCTTTTTAGCCATGCTATAATATTTACCAACAGTAATCCATTCCAGTTTGCTGTTAATTGAGGCTGTTGGAGGAATAGGTTCATGAAAACCATTCAAAATTGCATCTCGATCATGAAATGGATGGTTCTTATGGTTCTCCTCATCACAATCCCCACAGACATATCTATGTGAAATGCAGTCTTGACATCCAATAACTGCCATGGCATCTTTACAGCTTTCGCATAACAATTCATCAAAAATGCCAATGGAAAATTTAGTTTGCAGCAAAACTTCGATTAAACTACTTCTGACTTCCTCCCAGCTTTCATAAAGGGAATTTTGTCTTTCATGCCAGGTTCGTTTCTTTTGCTGACCACCACATTTCCAGTTACATAATAATCCTTTTGCTTCTTCAAGGATATCATTCATTGTCACATCTAAACAAAATCGATGATACTGCTTTAAAAATGAGCTGCTAGGTAGAATGCCACAAAATCATTGTACACCATATTACACCATTAAGTTTAATATACATTCGATAAACCAAGTTTTGTAAAGTAGCAGGGTCTTTAAATTCCAATATATAAATGCATAAACAGTATCCATATTGGAAAGTTTGCAATATGTGTGAATGATGAGTCACAATCTTCCCTGCACACAGCCAATCTAGCAATGTGGCAGCATGTGTATAATGTCTAGTCAGTAGTCACAGAGGACACAAAGCTATACGAACGTTGTTTAGATAATAAATATTGACTTTTAGCACATCATATTTTACAATAGCGGTTCAAAATGTCAACAAAGCGGATTAAAAACTTCACAGCATTTTTAGCTGTTGTAATTGTACATATTTATATTAGATCCATACCCTCTACAGCGTTTGTCGTTACATCCATATCTGATTCACGATCCAATAAACTTACTTCTGGTGGTTCTTGTTCTACGTAAAAAGTGACAAAATAATAAATCATCCGAATGATGGGACCTATCTGGCGTAGGTTCTGTGTAAAATGTTACAAACAGAAGCATACCTTGGAAAATATTATCGCTGTGTTCCTCTAAGTTTTTTGATCTTGAACTAGAGGCGGTATCATCGCGATTATAATACTTTGGATTGTAAGTATTTTTGCAACTCCGTTGGCCAGTTTTTGGATCCGTGCTATACTCATAATGAATAGGCTTTCTTCTCTTTTTTCGCTTTTCTAAAATATCATTACCTTGCCTAATAAGACAATCCATGGAAGGGAGTTTCTTCTTGCGAGCATTGGCAGCCCTTTCAAAATTCTCCGCCATTGTGAAAGATTTGAGTTGGTTTTGACCCAGTTTCTTTCCGTTTCATAATGCTCGGCCACGCGTCGCGAAATTATTGTTTTAGTAATTTCGGATGTGTTTAAGAATTTATTGATATAATAAATTTAGAAGTGGAGCTCATGTTGGATTTTAAGCGAACAGCTTGTCTTTTCAAGTAATCTCTATGATAACTTGTTTAATTTCGCTTGTAAGCTAGGGTTTACATTGATTTCCCTTTTTGCACGCCTGTGTTTAATTAACGCGTGTTTATCCGAAATAGTGAGAAATTTTATCCTAAAATACCTCCATAACCCATTATTTAACGCGTTTACATTGCATTTTTTGTATTCTCTGGTAAACACAACTTCGGGTATCTCTTTAGTCTTGATGCTTTCAGTCGTTTAGTTCCAATTGAGTACACAGAATATACGTGCAATGTCGTTTAGCTTCGATCTAGTATACACAGAATCAGAGGCGTAACTAAACCGATAATTGGGGGGGGGGGGATAAATATTCAATTATTAAGTCCAGCCACGCTGATTTCTATTGTAAGCAAAATATGTTTTTATTAATTGCACAAAAAAGTACGACGTTTATATAACCCAAATTCCGAATAAACAAGACATCTTGAGAGTCAAAATATGAATAAAGCAAGTCACAGGTTGAAACTGTAAATTTTCGACTTTAAACTTTCAGGCTGAAGATGACTTTAATTTGAAATAAGGTCGAAAAGTTTCAAACTGCATCTGTCTTGCTCAATTCATATTTTGAATTTCGAGATGTCTTGTTTATTCGGAATTTTGCTTTTACTGCATGTACTTTTTGAAATTGTCGGCTGGTCATGGTTTTTATATAACCCGGTTCTAATATATAAATTATATAGGTGAGCGATCGTCGGCGATGCTAATTGTCGAGAAAATAAGGAGAGTCCTAAAAATCCCAATTTTCACACACAAAGGGTATTTTTACTTATATAATATTATGTTTATCTTTACTGATATTTCACTGCACGTTACCTGTCCTTAGAGACTGCGGTAGCAGTGACACTATTTTGTTTTGTGAATTGTGGCGTTTAATTGAAGCAATAATATAATTTAAGTGACATTTGGAGCCACTGAACTGTATAACATGGAAGGCTAACTTAAAGGAATTACGCAATCCAAAAGTGAAGCCAAAAATGGCGGTCATGAAGCCTTCTTGGGCGTCATTCTCAGTTTCCCAAACGCGCGGTCAATCGTCAAACTTTATCATTATTACATTGCAAACGGCGAGGCGTGTCGTTTTCATTGATTTAATTAAAAACAAGAAGGAATACGATTTCAACTTCGTTTTTTGCTTATAAATCTGCTAATTACATTTTGCAAAAGGCAAGTATATGTTCATTTAATATATTATACATGAATATTTTATTTCAAGTCAACGACTCAACATGTTCGACTGTTCGATTATAAATATTTAAAATATTGTATTAACGATTTTTGCATAAATCTTTACAATTTATAAATAATGCTGAAAATTTTTATTATCAAGGATGTCATTCTTATTCAAATATTTAGTTTATTTACATGATTATGTTATAATTTAAATTTATTTACACTATTTACATATTTCAAGTTCTCAATCATTCATTGGTTTTGGAACAAAATGAGTTTGTTCATTTGATGCCTCTGACTTGGAAGTCCCTTCTTCACAATAATTTCATTTACACTAACGCCTAATATATTTTTGCTTGGGAACAGTACGTAGAAAAGATTGA
The DNA here is from genome assembly GCF_004324835.1 of Dendronephthya gigantea. Taxonomy (NCBI): domain Eukaryota; kingdom Metazoa; phylum Cnidaria; class Anthozoa; order Malacalcyonacea; family Nephtheidae; genus Dendronephthya; species Dendronephthya gigantea. The sequence continues at coordinate 729,805 of NW_021163098.1, forward strand.
AGAAAGTAGCAGGCCTTTGCATTTTAAATTTCCCGCGCCTTAGTTGACCGCGCGAAAAAAACGCGTTTGGGAGACTGAGAATGACGCCCAAGAAAGCTTTATAAGCCGCCATTTTTGGCTTCACTTATAGATACTGGAGGTAACCTTCCATGTTATACAGTTCAGTGTTTGGAGCTCGAACCTACACAAAATAAGTAACTCCATATTTCTTATGTATCGCTGCAAGATGTTAATTTGGAGCCAACAAATTTTCCCAAATCCTGGTGTGAAATTTATGAGCTTTTGTTGCGATTATTGGTAAGGGTGTTAAAATTCTGAACTTCATACGTATGTTAAGCCCTGATTCCACGAGCGAAATTTTTAAGCGCAATGCGAAATATTTCGCTTGCTTCTTTTGAATTGTGAGCAATCAAGCGGAAGTAATGTGTTCAAGTGGTCACAATTCAAAAGAAACTGGCGAAATATTTCGCATTTCGCCAAGAAAAAGCGCCCGTGGAATCAGGCCCTTACGCAAGGCTTTATTGTGTTTAGATATATGCATGCATATAAAAATAGCTGTAAAAATAGGCATATCAATTGCATGACTGGGATTAATGATTGAGTTTTGCCACAAGACATATAATTTTCGGCCATTCGCAATCATTAATCGCTTTTCCCTTTCATGAATGACATATTGTGGGGTTAAATAAGTAATAAGGTGAAAATACTTATCACCCTCTCAGAACTAATACCTGGATAAACAGTCTTAAGTCGTCATTTATCTTAATTGTCGCATTTTTTTAAAAAATGTGCGTGCTGTAGGCAATGCAAGCTCTTATATGTCAATAAATTGTGTTTAATTGAAATGTGGCGCGGTCAAGCATGTAATAGAGTACGTCATCAAAAGTTCAATTCAGTAAAATAAGAGTGAAAATAGTTTAAGTTGAAAGATGTTGTTCACAGAGGTATTAATATATTTGTAAATTATGTTACGTTATGTTACGTTGATGATAAATAATTGATGACAGATATAAGTTGTGAACATTCTTAAGTATTGATCGATTGAGCAGAAGACAATATTAGAGCAGACACCTACTAAATCGCGTAGAAAATAAAAAACATTTTTTAACACGTAATTCACGGGTATAACGTAATACCCACAGGCTCCTGGGAATAGCTCAAACTAAAACCCTGGGGCCGGTTGTTCGAAAGATGGATAACTTATCCAACGGATAAGTCCTATTCAACGGATAAATCTGCTATCCAGTGGATAGTTATCCATTGGATAAAAACGCGTTGCACGAAGCGTGGATAGTGAAGTGGATAGCTATCCAATAGATAAGTTAAAATTTACCGGAAGAAAACAGGATTATCCTGAAATTTCGTACCACAGCGTCAGCTGTTGCTAAGCATTTACAACATTGAATTCATAATCATTACGAATTCTCGAGTATAACTACTGAATGGAAAAGACTTAAACAAGTGATTTGCTCGAACTTTGCACTTCACATAATAGTGATTTTATCAATTAAGCACATTGCAATTTTATTCCTTGACCTTGCAACGCTTTGCCTTTCGGTTCCATAGCAAATTTAGGAACACTAATTTTAATGTTCGTGAATGAAATTACTTAGATATTAGCAAGTTTCCTTGGAATAGGTTGAATCTTTCTTTGCATATTCGCGTTTATAAACTGATTAGAAGCGTATAGTAAATTTACCGCCTGTTATAAATGCGAGGATCTCCAAAAAATCGCCGCTCGGAACGGAATGTGTACGCAACGTGAAACGCTGCTGCGACAAATTGCCGGCTTCGAAAACATTTTTAATAGTGAATACAATCATGATGTGTATTCGTTTGTTGAAACACAGTAACAGGAATATGACATTTTTGTCCTATTTTATGTAAATGTTTACAGTGTTACCTTGTATGTTTGAATTTATCCACTGGATAGTGGATTTAAACCACCTCCGGACCTTGGATAACTTTATCCGGTAGATAGCGATTTTTATCCGCTGGATAAAATTATCCAAGCTTCGTGCAACGCAAATCACACGCTGGATAAAACTTATCCGTTGGATAGCGAGTTATCCGTTGGATAGAGACTTATCCACCTTTCGAACAACCGGCCCCTGGTAAATAAGTTGAATGACGTATATTTGTGCCATTAGACAAATTTTTAACATTCACCTTAAGATCCCTTACCACATTGCCACATTGCAATTATGTTTCATGAAATTTATTACAGATTTCGTCTATAATAAATACAACACCAGACGGATTGCCAAATAAGTCCCCAAAGGCCAAATGAACTTTCAACTGAAGGATTTTGAATTGAACTTACTCCGGTTATAACGTACACTATAAAAAATGGAAGTATTCCAGGTCTCCTCTATAAAGTCGTATTTTTTTATTATATCCGAGGGTTTTTTCATGACAAAAGTTCGCATTGAGAAGGACAGGCCATGTTAACGTTTGGGGACTATGCAGCTTCTATGTATATGTCCCATCCTATATGAGGAGTTTAACATCCAGTCATACGTCAAGGGCAATATAATAAGTTTGGAGAAAAGACGGACGTGGACAGGTGGACTACGGAATGTATTGAATTGAATATTATTGCGAAGTCGTTCAACTAATCTGAACTCTGAAAAAATTTAGAAGCTTGTCAACATTGTTTTCAATCACTAGCCATAGCATGCCTTAATCAATTTTGGAGTAAAATTGAACCAGCAGTCCTAACAAAACTGGTTCACTCTATGCCAGAAAAAGACAAGCTGTTTTGAAACGTAGAAGAGGCCGGTCACATAAAAATATTATTAGAACAGCGCCAATTTTTGTTAAATCCTATATCGTGACTCGTGATTACATTTGCACATGCAGTGCTGTCGTTCTATCAATACGACATCATATTCACTATGACTGTTGACCCCCCACTGTACGTAGGTGCAAAAAAGCAGCCCTTGACCATTTGACCTTACGCACTCATATAGGATGCACTGCACACACATGGGAAGTAAAATTTTGGCTAACTTATAGGGCTTCTGCACGAAACTAGTTAGTACAGCTTTAGTGCAAGTACCAAAATTCAAATTGTAATAACATGGTCGCCTCGGTCAATAGTGACGTTATAAATGACGTATTTAACGTCCCTCATCAATATATTTATGAGGGACGTTCACATGCAACTGAACCATTAGTAATAAACATAAACTGAAACAACGAATTCAATTACACACAACTTAATTTCAATTGCTTTATTCTTTGTTCGCTGAATCAATTCAATAAACAGAATTCACAAATAAAAAGCTTCATTTAATTCCTTATTCCCTCGCTCATCATCTTATTACAAAATAAACACATAGCTTTGAACGTCATTAGCGGGTTATAAATATTCTAATCACTGAACCATTTCGATTAGGAGATCTCGCTAAACAAAAGCATCTAATCCATTGTTTCTTCCTTCGGGGACCATGTTATTACAAACTAAATTAAACGCATGCATGCATGCTTTCAGGGGTATTAGTGATCAAATGTACACTTAAACCTCGGGAGGTTTGCGGACATTCAAGTAAGGCCTGTTTCAAACGTCGCATTTTGCATGTGTCGAATACAATTGTTTAAATTATCTGCATGCGAGATACGACGTCCAGCTGAAACAATTGAATTCGCTGTCTTTAATTGCGGTTGACCGTGATGCTAAATTCGACTGTTTCGGTCGCATTATGCGAGCTGGGTGCGACGTGGTTTCATAGGTCGCATTTTGCATGTGTCGAATTCAATTCGCTTGATGAAAAAGACCAAGAACGTCATGCTAAAATAATTTGCATTTGAATTGCATATTTGATTACACCGGAAAGGTTGGCGATAAATGGCGAAAACTGCCGAGTGTGACGTCCATCAGTTGTGTGACGTAGTGCTGAGTGTGACGTCATGGTCCAAGACAAGCATTTAAGCAAGCAATCAAGCAATCAAGCAAGCCTCTGACATAGTGGCTACCGCTCACGCGGTACACAATAAACCAGAACAATCGTATTGTATTCTGTGCTCATGAAAGTTGACAAAATACATTTGCCTACCGGTCTGTTTGTAATCGTTGCACAGAACATAACGAAGAATCTGAAGGCTGGCTTGCTGGAAGCGGCTAGGAAGCAGTTGGATATTGAATAAAGTGCAATCGTATGCTTGTCGTATCTTAAGTCACAAGTTCATATTTGTGAAAATCGTTTTGGCCCTTAAACTTTCACGCTGAGTTATAATTTCATGTGTGATGTTGTTGGCGTGTCTTCAATAACACATCATTTTACGCGTTCATGAATGCATTCACTGAGGATTTTAGCTGTTGATCCCGATGGAGAATTTCGATACAAATAGATGATGCAAAACTATAAGTACTTACAAACTTTCAAGATTTTGATTTTAGAAGAAACTCTGCGATTTCCATGTTATATATAATTATATTGCGAGAGTGTAATATGTTTTTGAGGGCGAGGAGACCAAATTTCTGAACTGTGGTTATTTTTTGCGATTTAAGCAGCGAAAATACATAGGAAAGGCCAGGAAATAACCACTTGTTTATTTATTAATTGATGTCGTTTTTCGATTAAAGATGTTAGATGTTCACTAGCATGAAGAAGAAGGAAGTTGAATGAAACTCTGAACGCCAATAAGATGGTTACGAATCAGGGGCGGCGCCAGCCGCCCACGCGTGGGGGGGACTTTTCGACCGCCGAAGGCGGGAGAAAACTAGGGGGGTCCGGGGGCATGCTCCCCCGGAAAATTTTGAAATCTAGAGTCTCTTAAATGCGTTTTCCTGCGATTTGGGAAGTCTTTTTTTCTGAAAACCTATGCCACTTAAGCCTAAAAATAAGATGACCAGCTTTCTACAAAGAGTCAAGAATGAGTTAAAACTTTCACAAAACTTTTAAAACTGTATTGAATTCACGTTATATGTAAGTAAATAAGATATGATCTACATAAACAATTTAAAGAACAGAGTTTAAGTGCATAGTCGTATCCATGTCTACAGTGGAAGCTTTCGAGGCTTTGCGAGCTTAAATATTTCCACTAATTTGCTGAGTTCTATATTTGCTGCCACATCTCGTTCACAGCTTATCTGGACTAGATCCTCAAGTCTCTCAGGTGACATGGCAGCTCGCAAATAATTGTTTATAATTTTACTTTGCTATGTGTGCGCTCACATGATGCCACTGTTACTGGCAAGGTAGCCACGATCGTAATGACTTCGAACAAGTCGGGATAAAGATGGTGTAGGTCATCATTGCTGAAAACATCGAGCAATGAGGGCAAACAGACCCAAGGTGTAACTGGAGAATTTTCATTGAGGCCTTTCTCTTTTCTTTCCTTTACTTGGTTCTTGTGTTTTTTGTATGCATTCTTCCAATCATCACACTGCTTCGATTTGAAAATAGTAGGAATTGTTGACCAACACGATGACTGCTACGCTTATAGAACTGAGCTATCTTCTCAACTTTAGGGACATTTTCTTCAGTTAGGTTTCGTGGATGGAAGGTTGAAGAAAGACTAATCATTTCACACGCTGTTTCAGAAAAGCGTTTGTTCAGCTCACTTTGTATCTTGTCCAAGAAAGGAAAATACAGTTCTCTTCTAAAACAATCTAACGCTGATTCGCCATCTGGTCGGTTGTTTTGCAGAGTAGACATATCTAAAATGGATTGGCCATCAGCAAGGTGGGTGGGGAGTCTTCGGCGGCGTTTGGTTTGCGAGGCTGTTGGACTTACATCACTAAAACTAACATCAAGGACTTCGCTGCCCCATCTTTCGGCAAATGAATTGGCTTCTTTTATAAACAAGTCGAACTGTTCATCAGTGCGAAAAGATGCAATCGTTGCTTTCAGATCCTGAATAGCAGTAACTCCTGATGTTAGATCCATTCTTCTCTCTGCAAATATTCTGAGGCATGTGTGCTAAAGAGAAAAGCACTTCACTAAGATTTGGCATGCAGCTACAAATCGAAAGGGGATTAAACGCACAAGTAATCCGGTTGCAACGCTGTCGTTGTTCTGCTCTGACTCTTCCTTGAACATAGATAAAAGTGCTGGATATACATTCATCACAACTTCCAAGTTATCAGTGCGCGCAGTCCATCTGGTATCAGAAAATGAGTGCAGAGCAGTCTTGCCTGAGGTAATGCCGTTCGCTTTCAAATGGTTTTCATATCTTTTGTGACTCTTAGGCGACCCTTCCATATAGCGATAAATGTCTCCGATTGTCGTAATGATTTCTTTGACTAAAGGAATCGTTTCTACGCTTTGTTCAAGAACAAGATTAAGCTTATGGGCAAAGCAATGAAAATAGATTGAAAACTCAGCTCCAGCTTCCGTCAAATGCCGTTGCACTCCCTCGTCCTTGCCGGACATATTTGCAGCACCGTCAAAGCCTTTACCAATGAGATCTATTAATGAAAGTCTGAGGTCTTTCATAATGTCTACGATCACCTCAGCTAAAGAACGCCCCTTTAAGCTGGACACCCTCACAAGCCTGATACACCTCTCAGTTATCTTAAAATCCGTTACATATCGCAATATAACGGACATGAAGGCCTTTTTGTGAGAGGTAACCTCGTCACACTGGATGGAGAAATATTTTGCCGATCGGACTTCATTACAGACGACTTCAGTAATGAGGTTGCTAAGAATACTGATCATCTCATTTTGACTCACATGGGAAAAATACGAGACATTTTCGGGATGCGTATCCATCCATTTCCTCAAGGGGGCGTGGTACTTGGAAAGAAATTGAAGCTCTTCAAGGAAATTGCCTTTGTTTTTTGAATCATACGACTCGTCATGACCACGGAAGGACATATTCTGTTTAGCCAAATGTCGAACAACGTCGAAAATCGTTTCAACGATTTCTCGGTTTTCTTTTCTCTCCTGCTCCTTTCTTTCTCTTACTGTTTCCGCTTCCCTGTTCAATTGCACGTCGATTGGCGTTGCTGATTTGAATGAATGAATGCGCTCTGTTGAAAGCGTATGCATCCGCGAGTTAGCATGTTTGCTTAGCTTTCCCTTTTCTCCGGTAGCATTCTTCCAATTTCTGAAGCCAGTCTTTGTGAACGCATCATCCGAACTGCCGACTGTAAGAATTGGTTATATCATGTATCATGCTTAAATAAGTATCGTGCTTAAGTATTCGCAGTTGCGTGATTCGGGTACTTGCGTGATTCACGTATAGCATAATTGAAAGGATCACACTATATACTGTATTAATACTGTATACATATATCAACATAATAATCTTTTTTTTAATATCACAAATATATATAAATATGTATATATAAGTATATTCTTACCAAGTTGGCCAAAACATCTACAAGAAAAACAAAACGCGGCGTCTTTAGCGACCGAATATTCTAGCCAAGAATATTCTTCGTACCATTTCTTCTGAAACTTAAAGTTTCTTCCCCCTATTGGCGATGGTGGAAAGTCTATGGCGGGTCTCACCGGTCCAGACTCAAGAATAAAGGCTCTATTTGCCTCACACACGTTTTCATTCGATGGATCTCTCCCTTCAAACATATTTATTCTCTATAATATTATACTTTCGTAACTTGTTCACTTGCGTGCCGACGAGCTAATAAGCATATGTTGCGCTAGCCAAGGAAACCTACATAAATCAACACTTTTGGGAGAACAATTTCCGACACGCTTAATTGCAAAACAACTTATTAAATTTGGATAATATACGATTCAATCAATCATTGCTTTATCTTGTGCAAGAAAACGCCTGAAGTAGTTCTAAAGTTCAAGAGGTCGTTAAGGTATATAATTAAAAATACCACAACCTTTTGTCTTTTGTTTCGTATAAAATATTGCTAATATATAAATAAAACCACAACATTGCCCCCCCCCCATATTTCTCATCGGTTATGAACGAATTGGAAAATTGATTTGGAGGTGGACTGGGGGGGACATGTCCCCCCCAGTCCTCCCCGTGGCGCCGCCTCTGTTACGAATATAACACATGCGACCATGATTTATTTCGATTACCCAAAATTAAAATTGGCCGCGTGGGAGAATAAGTCTTGCGCGATAAAAGAACTGACCGAATTTAAGATGCCCGCTTTAGCTCGAGTAAAATGAAATGTGATGAGGTGTTTTAAATCACTTTGTACTTACACTCATTTTATTTGATATTGTGAATATACAATTACTATACATAATTATATTATCATCAAACGATGAAATTAATGTCGTATAACAACTGCCTAAAATATACAAAGCACTTCTTGACGTTTCGACCTGAGGGCCTTCGTCAAGAGAGTTAGTATGAAAATAAATATGGGTGAACACATGTTTTGTATGGGGGCAAAACGCGTGATAAAAATGGGCCAATAGAAAACAAAAAATCAAAACAAATTGGAATGCATTACATTGCCAAAGCGACGCCTGATTGTGGGCTAAGAATAGCCTGCAATGAGGGAAGCCTGATCAGCAACGAAAATGTATTACAACCAGCTTTGTTTTGTCAATCAATTACAATCAATTTGTTTTTATTTTTTGTTTTCTATTGGCCCATTTTTATCACGTGTTTTGCCCTCATACAAAATATTCTCCCCTATTTATTTTCATACTAACTCTCCTGAAGAAGGCCCTCAGGTCGAAAAGTGTTTTATCAATTTTTGTCAGTTATACCACACTTGATGCTAAATTGCTTGAACACGCTGCCACGCTGCTCCCTGGTTATATTGGAACTTATATTATCATCAGGTAAAAGTATTTTTGATTATATTAAATCAAAAACTGCGTATAACCATATCAGTCACAACAGAAAAGATATCCTCTAAAACCCCAGCTTTGTGTACCTCTTCCCCAGGACGGTTCATAACCCAACTGAGAGTGAAGAATGCATGGTTTGTGCGGCGAGTTACCTAAAAAACAGGAGGAGTTTTATGAATGGAACAAACAGCTCGTGGGAATTGTTCGTTTAACAATGTCGACCTGGGTGACGCATAGGATAGCTGTAGCGCTTGATAAACGATAGCAAAGGATAAGCAGAAAAAAGTCGAGATAAAATAGATAAATATTTGTTACAGAACTTTTTCCACAAAAGAGTATATACCCGCAAATTAGCAAAAGAATATACAATTGCAATATTTACCCAATTGTAACCATTCGTTGTCACTATCTTTGACAGGCACCCAGTGATCTCCTTGTATAGTTCCACCACTGGGAGTTTTACCGTCTTTACATATATCTTTAGAGTTACAGAGTTGATTGCCATAGGACGTGCATATTGAAACTGCTTGTTGATATGAAGTTGTAGGTGGAACATTCTTTATTGAAATCCCAGTATCTGAAATTAAATCATAATTATAGAGAACAATACAATAGAACGATGGAATAATAGAATAAGCCTATGGGCCCATTTGTTTGTTCGGGGTAAAACCCTAATTAAGAAAACTTTTTGTTTAATTCTGACCCTCTTTATATATTTTTTTTGAGAAAAAATATTCAGGATCGAATACGGAGATATTTAAGTTTGCATCCCTTGCAATTTTAAACAGAATAAATCGTGATTTTTTTTTGTATAAGACCACCTAAAAAGTGCAAATTTGAATTTTGAAGAAACAAAAGCTTTTAAAGTCGATCAAAAATAAATGGCTGGCTTTGCATGAAAATCATCTGTTTCGGCATGGTTTAATGCATGCCTGATTCATGCATTTCAAGTAATATGTTTGATTATCACAAAATAGTACCTGAATTCCTCTTTGTTTCTTCTTCCTTTCTCTTTGTCTATAGCAAATTTATTACAAATTAATGGCTGTAGTAGGAAAAAGGATTTCTCACACTTATTTTTAGCTCCTTTTTCCCGAAATCAATTGCTCCATTATTTTGATAACGAAAAAAACTGCAAACTCGATAAGTCCGTTCTAGCTTATACACAGACCAATGCATGGACGTACGTTGAAACATCACATGAAATAAATACCATGCATCGTTGCCAACTATTTCTGTGGTATGCCTATCATGCTATGACAGCCGCTCCATCATTGATGCATCCGTTATCGAACAGCATCGTATTTTATTTAATTGGAACGACGCGGGGACACTATTGAAACAAGGTTTATACACAAGATTGTCAGGTTTTGGGTAATTCAAAATAACTTTTAATATACGGATGCAACACTGTTTAGTAATTAAAATCCATTTGATGAACTTTTAAAAATCTCATTTTTGAAGCACCTTGTAGAAAAAAATCCATAAACAACAAGTATAATCGTGATATCGAGTTGTTTTATGTCAGTGAATGTCCAATTTTCATTAAGGCCGGCGCACACGAAAGCTATGTGCTTAGGAAAATGTCATAGTTCATGGCAAATGTCAAAAAGTCATTGGCGTAAGCTAAAGTTGCTCTCGTGTGCGCGTAACTTTGCAGCGACTTTTAAAGACAAATATCTAGCATGTTTTATATTTTTTCCCTCGCGTGGCAAAATGCTTAGTTGATTTTCCCGTGCGCGCGGCTTTAAAAGAAACCGCTCTCGTCTTTTTATCACAGCCCATGATCCTCGTTCTATGAATTTTAATTTTCCAATAACCAAAAGTGCGTTTGATGAGTTTTTTCCCGCATTCCCTCTTTTGTGGCTTCTTTGCTTTCGTGTGTCAGTTGCTTTCAAACATGTAATTTTTTCAGTGTACTTTTTCTCTCTTCTTGGTAAAAGACCGCTTGCAAAACAGACAAACTTTTGATTCAGTTGACATTTCCGAAATGAACATACTAAATTTAATTGCCAAGTTTGGCTGCGAATCGAAGATTATTGTAAAGTACACAACATATGGCCAAACAAAGTTGGCAAATACTCATTTAGATGCCTTGCGAACCTAAAATCTAAACGTTGTTCGATCGCGACATCTGAAAGAACATCGTACTTTAAAAGTATAGAGGTTCAACTGTTCAAAAATGTAAATAAACCGCATAATACGTTAACTTTGTCTTGCACTTTGGTATCCGCGCTTATATTAAATCTTCAATCCTGTGTCAACGCGCCCATATGCACGACCACATCTTGTTAAACGGCGAAATAGCAGCGATATTATTAAAATAGGACCAGAATCAGTGTATTAAACATGTATTAAATTTATTCTTAACCCGATTAAATCTAAATTTAATCGAACAGCGTCAAAATAACGGTTTATTTCTTCCTCTTGGACGAATTTCCGTGTCATGCGAGCGAAATCAAATCGCGCATCGGAAAATTAGCCAAAGATTTCGAGCTGTGCACCACAACTCTTAGGAGACAAATAAAACTGTGACGTAGATAAATACGGTCACATACACTTTTCAAATACTAGTATATTTCGCTTCAAAACACACTTGTGACGACGAAAAAATAATTTTAAAAAAATAAAAAAACAAAACAAAACGTAGGTGAATTTTCACGCGCTGACGCCGGAATAATTAATTACACATAATAATGTAATTATTCCGCCAGTAAAGCAAAAGTATATAAAAATTGCCTACTTCGTATGGCTATATTTTCCGTACTACTTGATATTTTGCAGCCAAACTTGGCAATTATACTAATTTCAGTATGCTCTATTTTATTTATTTAATTCCTTCTTATTACTGACCTAGATCACAAGTTGGTCTGGTATGCAAGTGGACCATTATTAGCCAAATCGGTTTTTCGAAGCCTGGGGTAATTATTATCAAATGAATTTCCGTGTATATGAAATAAACAGTTCACAACAATTCAGAGCTGATATAAAGTCATTTCTATAATTATTCGCACTCGAGCTTTGATATTTTAATGCTTGTTTACACGTGCAATATTAATTTTGGCAATTTGCTACGATCTTCTTCTTTTGATAGATGTAAACGAGTGAATTAATCACGACTGTTCAAATAGGAACTCGTACACATCTGATCATTCGTAACTTTATGCTCGTTTACTTTCAAAGCAAAAAATTGCTCATAAAATTGCGTGCAGCAAATATCGCAAGTGTAAATGGGCCTTTTAAAGATTAATACAGTTTGCTTGTATTGTTTGTTCATTAAATTGCGTCGCTATAACAACTGCAGGAACCCGTTTTTACTTTTGAACACAGAATTCCCTTCAGTTTAGAGTTCCAACATCCTAGGAATTTAAGAAAAATGCAGTCTTATAAATTTCCTATAACCTACCGCTTCAATATCATACATCAAAATCCAATCTCCTTTCAATTCCTTACTGATATTGGTTACATTGGTCAGTTGACAATTTTCAATTTCTTTTGTTGTTCTGTAATTGAATCCAACACACTGAGCTTCGTCTTTGCAGTAAGTATAACATTCTAACACGACAACTGGAGTGGTGATGTGGTGTCTTGATATTATCTCATGTGGGAACAGTGATGGACCACCTAAAATTCAAAATTTCAACAATGAATAAAAAATTTAACAAATTCTCTCCCTGAATAATGGGCAGTCTAATAAGACACCAACCCGATGTAACGATGTAATCTTTCTGTCCACATTGGTTTCCAAAAATGGTTGCAAATGGCAAGCAAAAGTAGAGACATGCGTTAACGATTTTGGGCATGACCGACATTGTCAAAGCTATTACGTAACTGCTGGTGGTCAAGCTAGCTTTTGCTGCTAACAAGTCTGTTAAAATCATTTGACACCTGTATAGTGGGAGTTTGGCACTAAGAGAACAAAAGGAATCAGAGGGAAAACGAGCCGTTAGGGCACCTTTTCCACGTTATTTCGAGTTCTCCGAGACGCTAATAAGTCATTTCTAAAACTGCGTAGACACAGCAAAATGTTTTTTTCTATTTCTTTTATACTATAACCCATGAAATAAAAGGATTTTAAACAAATTTGGAAATCGATTAACTTAAAAACTCTCATAATACTATAATTTTTGCGGGCAGCCGCTGCGCATGCGCGGCATTGAGATAGGGGGAAGGGGGGATCAACATTGAGAACTTATGGTGGCACATATTATATTGCATGGGATTGTAGCTTTCCCTATTCCGAGAAGGGATTAAAAAAAGTTTCAAGTACTGTGGCGCGAAACTTTGGAAGCAAAATTAACAGAACCAGAATACGTTTAAACGAATTATTAATTAAATAGGGTCACACGAATATAATAAGTAAAAATTTAGTGTACATATTTTCTACTAACTTTGTATCTTCTCTTTTCTTTCATGTTATCGTCTGTAAATAGTTATTTTTTACTTTCTTTTTGCATGTATATCAACGCCCCTCGTGGAAACCAGCAAATGTTGATGAGGCTAGCGTCGATCAAGTTTTAAATAAAGGTTACATACATGCATACATATACCTATAGATAACAAGGCAGCTGAGAGACTCAAGAAGCCGAACAGGACTATTCCTTGAACTAAGAGATTGCTCATCTTTTCATAAAATTATCTAAAATAAGGTCATAATATATACAAAAGGATCAATTTTTCCATTTCACTTGTTACAATTTAATGCATTAAAACCAGAATATCAACTAAGCAAAAAGTAACACTTAAGAAATTGTTTATCATAAAATTTTCCAAATGAGCTTCTCCACTAGACACGGTTCGATCTCTACATACCTGACGTGTCTTCTCCAAGCGTGAGAGTATGGTTACTGGGCTATGGCTACTATATTTGTAAGATTAGAGGGAAATTATATAGACGTGGTAGCCTTCTATTAGGATTGCGTTGACAGACGTGTGTCCAGTGCGTTCAATCTGTGGTGAGTGAAGCAAGCGCATTTCTGCGATATAATAACGTATAGTATGTATAGTATATATAGTATGTCACAGGATGTTTGTTGATCTTTGCTCTTGAGGATATCAAACTCAAAACAACAAGTTATTCTTATCTGAAAATAATCCCTATAGCGTGTGCTAGACTCAATCGTCAACCAATATATCCGTAAATGGCTTGAAATACCTATTTCTGGAACATTGAGTAATGTGCATTTAACAACCAACAAATTTGGTCTCAACATCATTCCACCATCAACAAAATTTATACAGTGTCAAACAACGATTCGAGCAGCATTAAAAGCATCATGTAATGAATCAATAAAGCACCTCTGGAAAATGACGAATAACCACACTAACATACAATATGACCAGTACAGCTCAACAAAGGAAGTAATCAAATCATTTCATGAAAATCATGAACACAAACTACGAACTCAATTAATCTGTCAAGGATCATTCTTCTCCAGTATCTCGAAATTCTCTTTATCACAAGTGAACACGATTTGGCCAACCTGTCAATCCAAGCTACCGAGAAACATTTTTAACTTCACAATTCGTTATATAAACAATTCACTACCGACCCGAAATAACCTGAAGAAATGGGGAATCTCTTCATCTTCTGAATGTTCGTTTTGCCTTCATCGTGAAACGTTGTTACATGTTATTGCTGGCTGCAACTCTTATTTAGACCGATTTACCTGGAGACATGACTCAATTCTCAATTTTATAGCCAATAACCTCCAATCAGAACAAATCCAAGATATTTTCGCCGATCTGCCTTCATTTCTGAATCCTTCCATTATAACTGGTGATAGCTACCGTCCTGACTTACTAATCTTGACTAAGGACAACTGTCTGTATGTATTGGAACTTACCGTTGGTTTTGAAACTAACCTTAGAAATAATATAAAGCGCAAATACTCCAAAATGAAGAATTAATTGTGGAACAAAAGAAAAAATTTCAGTCAGTAAAGTTCATTAATCTCTCCATCAGTGCTCTTGGCGTCTTCGACAAACAATCTGCTGCTTTCATAAAAATGCTAGAATTAATGTACCCAAATCAAAGTCATGTAAAATATATTATTCGAAAAATTATTAATATTGCTATTAGATCGACATACTATATTTTCTGCTGTAGAAACAAAGAATGGTCCAAACCAGATTTGATGAAATTCTAATTTTATATTTAACATACTAAAGAACTATATATATATATATAATATTCTGTAATGTAATTGTGTATTGTAACCATTATCTTATCTCCATATATCAAGTAGCCAATTGTAAATTACCTTTAAAAGAGAGATTTTCAATTGTACGTATAAGAGAAAAAATCAATAAAGTTTTCATTATTATTATTATTATTATTATTATTATTATTATTATTATTATTATTATTATTATTATTATTATTATTATTATTATTATTATTATTATTATTATTATTATTATTATTATTATTATTATTATTATTATTATTATTATTATTATTATTATTCATGGTTTATTGAACACATTGCAATAGCGTGATACAGCTAAATTATTATGTGTTTACATCGTTGTAAAATTTTATACATTTAAAGTCTATCTAAGAATAAAATTACAGTTATTAGTGTATAATAGGGTCCATGCACTAAGAATATTAAAACTATTATAAGTATATATGTATTTATATATAGATCTAAAAATTATTTATATACAGTTATTATTTATATACAGTTATAATACAAATAGTTTGTTAAAAACTATTTTAAAAAATTTGTAATATAAAATATGTAATATAAAAAATAAGTAATAAAAAAATATAAAAAAATAATAAAAAAATAATTAAAAAATATGTAATATAAACTCAACTGAATTGCGTCAGCTTTGAGACTTTGAGGACCACACGGTGTTTACTGAGGCTAATTCTCGACATTCTTTCCCTTTGACGTTTTGATTCTGGAAGTAAATCATTTCACCCTTTGACACGCTGTTTACGAGCAGTTTCATTTTGAAAAGACGCAAAAAAACTGATCGGTTAGCTTTCGCAGTGCCAATTTAGTAGCTATTATTACTTCTATAACAGCAATAATAATTTTTGATTGGCTCTCACTCGTGAATGATTCTGTAAGATACTCCGGGGCTTGCCCGGTTAAAGCTTTAAATGTCATAACTGCTTTCCTCTTTTTTAAGTCGGTCTCAATTGGTACCCAATAAAGTTACGTTTCATAATTTGGGTGGAACGGATATCATATGTACTTAAAGTTATAACACGTGGAGCTCTCCTTTGTAATTTTGAAAGTTTATTATAGTTATCGTACGAGATCCATCATTTCATATTGTTGAACGTCAGTTCAATAATTAAAGTGAAGCCAAACAAATGCATCTTTTCACATGTTTAGTAATGTATGTCTAGGACTGAACAAAAGATCTAGCTCTTTTTAAAACGGCAATGTTTTTTATTTTTCTTACATTGGTCATTATTATGTTTATCACACATTACCTGATCATCTAAAATCATGCCAAGAGTCTTTCCCCTATAGTGGTAACGCTGGATTATTGTCAATTGAGGCAAGACGAGCTCTCGAGCCATAGCCAATTACCATGAACTCGGTTTTTCTCATCATTTAAAATAAGTTTCTGCGATCTCCATGTTATATTATACATAGACTAACTTAGATTTTGATATATTACAGTTGTATTTTACTTTAAAATTTACGGAGATATCAATGTTCAAAATTGGTAGCATATTTCTGGATGTATCTAAATTATGCAAAAAACGCCGTATCAAATGTTAATCAATATTATTTAGACACATCCAGAGATATGCTACCAATTTTGAACATTGATATATCCGTAAATTTTAAAGTAAAATACAACTGTAATATATCAAAATCTAAGTTAGTCTTCCCTCTGTCTAGTGAAAGTTATGTCAGTTTAATAGCTTAGCTGGTTTAGAAGCTATTAATAATCAAACCGGAGTACTTTTTTCTGGGACACCCGTATATATATATATATATATATATAAATTATAATATATTAATATATATATATAATAATAAAGTTGTCTCGGAAGCAATGAAGATCAGACAAAGGATATCAAACAACACTAAATCTAATCATTTTGCACAAACGTTTTCGCTTTATTGAAAGCTCCTCAGGTGCTGAATTCTTTGTAAGAAATGAGTTGTGATATCCTATATTTACATATTTCACTGGTTTGCCACTACGTCACTACACGTGTGGTGTTGGATTACTTAATGGTAATTATTTACATAAATATTTCACACAAACAAAGATATGAAAATATATAACAAAATCTTACATAAACTGCATGGTATTATTATTGACATGAATTTAAATCCGGCTGAAGTATAGTTATAATGTCTCTTTCCTTCGACTCCCTGACTAAGCGGTCTGAATGACTGTCACATTGATAAATCGGCATAATCTGGAAGTTGCCATTGCTACATTTTCTTGATGTGCTCACTTACTGCTAAGTGGCAATATTCTTTATGGTTTATTTGCTGTCTGTGTAGCGTAACTCTGTGACGGAGATTTTCAGTTTGGCCGACATAAAAACTTTTGCATTTTGTGCAGAGTAGAACGTATGTAACGTTCCGCGATTTACAATTCATCTGACATTTTATATTCCACGCTTTGCCGTTCTTCAGTTTGATATCAACTCCGGTCACTATGATTGCACAGGTACCGCATCTTGTTTCTCCGCATTTTGTCACACTGCTGGGAGTTCTCTCGGAAACGAACCGGGCTTGTGTTAGTTGTTTCTTCAAGTTTTTTGGCTGGCGGCGGCTGACAATAAACTTCGTACTTTCCAGAATTGTTTTCATGTTCTCGGAGTTCTCCAGGAATTGCATGTCCTGTTTTATCTTATTGATTACTTGTGGGTTGTTGGGATTATGTGTCAAAACCAGCGGAAGGATCTTTGCGTTGTCATCTCTGTTTTTTGGTGTTCTAAGTTCGGCCATTGGTAGAGATGTTGCTTTCTCTATTCCCTTTGTGATGAGGTTCTTAGGGTAGTTTTGTTGTAACAGGAATTTTTCGAGTTCGCGGAGTCGTTTTGTTTTGATGTGTGGGTCTGACACAATGCAACATATGCGACGAGCCAGGCTGTAAGGCATGTTGTTTTTCGTGTGTTTGGGATGACACGAGTTAAAGTTGAGATATTAGAGAACTTAAGATAGCGACGTTTTGTCAACACGGACGTCAACCGGAAGTAAGTCGGGCGTTTTTGATGGCGTGAGCAGTCCGTGGTGAGAAGTGACTGACGGCAAGTTGATAGGTTTGGCGGCGGTGTTTTTTTTCAAAAACTGGAAAAGGTACACACATTTTTAATCGATAATTTTACTTTAAAAGTATAAATGTACGTTATATTTGTTATTAAAACTGTATCATTTACCACAATTTAGCTTATTTGTATGGCAAGTCAAGGAAAACCCGCAGAAAACAAAGTTCAAATTCAAGGCCAAATGTGAGTACAATGCCAACTGCTGTGGCCCGAAACTTTTTTGGCAGAATTCATAATATTGGATATTCTGGTTTACATGTAGCATATTTATATTCATTTAAAAACACGGATTAAAAGCTGAATAATTGACAAATGGACAGGTAAAAGTAACTTGTTTTTTGGTAAATTACATTAATTACTACACTATTTTCGCCATTTTTGTTTAGAAATTCTCCCATGGAATAGACAAAAAAGCACGACACAATGCTGTTTAGAGAAGTGTTGGTGGTCAACCCTTTCCAGGCAAAGAAAAAGACCGTGCAGCGAGCGACCCTGTGGAAAAACATCGCCACGAATCTCAAAAAGCTGGATGACCCTCCTTTTAAATCAACTCTGACGAAAAGGTCAGTACAAGATCGATGCATCCTCTTTAGTGAAAAGTACAGAAAAAGATTAGCCTACGAAAAAAGGGCTACTGGCATTTCGCCGGAGGTGACGGAGTTGGATACCCTCATTGAGGAGACCATCGAGAAGGAAGAGTCAAACGAGGAACTATAAGGATAACACAAAGTAAGAAACTAGCTAGTTTCATTTGTCAATTAAGTCATTCATAAATATTCATTCAAAACTTAAAACACATAAAATTATGGCACCAGGAACATGACCCAGTACCTTTCAAACAGGAAGGCATATATAAATGCATATTTTGATTAAGCTTGAATATGTTTCAGATGAAGCAGAGAAAAAAAAAGCTGAAGAGGATGGAAAAAATGCCGTTGATATAAGAAAAACAGCAATGGAAAGACTTGGAGAAACGAAAAAGAGAAAGCTAGATGAGGAAGAGTTGGTTGAGACTAAAAGAAAGCGAAGAAGATCAGGATCAGATACAGTAGAGTTTTTAAGGTACCAGAGTCAGTTAAGGGAAAAGGAATTAGAGTTAGAGAGGGAGAAATTGGCAAAGGAGGACCAAAAGCACAGTGATTGGAAGGAGTTGATGGCTCAACAAATGGCCCAACAACAGAAACAAATCACACAGTTTCAAATGATGATGATGCAGCAAAATAATTTAATTGTGCAAATGATGGGTAAAAAATCCTAACATATTGCTGTTGAGTTTTCTGAAACACTTGCACTTGTAATTTTCAGCGTTAAAGGCAGAACTGTTTAAAACTTATTTACTTATTAATAAATAAACAAATTAACTAATCTAATTTGATTATATAACATTGACAATGGCTAATTTCATTTATCATGTAAAAAATCACTATAGTACATGTGTTATAACAATGTTTTTAAACTGTACATTATAAAGTTATACAATTTGGCATGTTCAATCATGCTATGACTTTATTATGAAGAATTCATCAAAAATCCTTAAACATGGTAATTATTATTATTAGTAATAATTAAGAAAAGTATTCTTGAATAGTTGGGGGATTTAAATCAAAAAATGTTGATGTAATGTTGCCATACAGGCATGAAAGGGCATTCTGTATTATTGCAGAAACAAGATACATCTTGCCCACACAACTTAAGCCAAGCTTCAAATTGCTTTTGAAGTCGAGACACTTAAATGACCGCACTACTTCACCAAATGCCCATTCCACTGATACCCGAACAGTGCTCATTGATCGATTGAATTCTTCCATGGCAGGCGTCATCACTGCACCACGAAATGGGGCCTGAAGGTGGACCCGTAAAGGGTATGCAGGGTCTCCGTATATGCACATTGGCTCTCCATCAGCAGAAAAAGCATGATTTTCCAGGTCGTTCAGTAGGCCAGAATCCGCCAACATTCCAGCATCATGTTTTTTACCCTCTATTATAAATTGAAATAAATCAATATAAAAATGCTATTAGTTATAATAATACACATAATAATTGCAAAAAATAATACATACATACCAACTGGGCCAAACATATTAGCAATTATTCCATTTGGCAATGTAACAGACTGGAATTTAATGGCATGAGTCCGTTTATGGCCATTGTACACAAAACGCTGAAGTGCGATGGGTCTGCATATAGGTCTGACCGTGCCATCAACAAACCCGAAGCAATTAGAGAGCGCTGCACCTTTCCGGTAAACCGTATCGGCATAAATCTGGAGATTTTCCGGGTTCATGAGGTTTTCGTTCCATTCGGTTAGTCTGTGTCCATGGCGTTCATATATAAAATCCAAAATCTTGTTTGTTATCATACATAACTCTGGTACCGGCCGGCCAAACAATTGTATCATGTCCGCATACCGACATGGAAAAGCTAAACGCCTTAAAAGTATACATATGGCCTCGAGTTTTCTTGCTACTGTTCCTTGATCGCAATGGAACGTCTCTGGTAAGCCAAGCACATCTGCCAAAACAGGAATATCTGCTTTATCAAATCTAAAATTTGATCGACACTCAGGTTCAAGGATACTTTCCAGATCAAATCTCTCGTACTGCCCGTAGTTGAACTCCGGGTTGTGCAATGTATTTTCTTCCAGCAATACGAATAATTGTTCGGCCGTAATGTGCTTGTGGTAATAACTGACTAACAGCAAGTCACGAGCTTGTTTAAAAGTAGCCATTTTGATAAAAAAAAGACTTAAAACGACAAAAAGTTTGTAAACGACAAATGCAAATGCAAGTTTAAATACATGCTTGCGTGATACGCTTTTGTTTACGTTTTTGTTACAACGCCACAACTTAATGTACAAATTTGTAACAAAAACGCCGTTCTCGATTCAGTCTTTTCTGCGCTGACGTGACGTCCGTGTTGACAAAACGTCGCTATCTTAAGCTCTCTATTGGTTTGTGTCAGTTGCTTTGTAGAAGATGTCCGTATTCAACTTGTCATCTTGCTTGTACACTAACATATCTAGAAATGGCAGCTTGGCGTTGTCAAATTCTACCGTGAAATTGATGCTTTCGTGGAGACTGTTTAACATAGCATGTAGTTTCCTCAGATCTTCCTCTGATTTGTTCCAGATTGTGAAACAATCGTCTAAATATCTCTGGAAAGCGCGTACAAATTCCTCCTTTTGTTCACTACCAAATCGCGTTTCGAATTCTGAGTACAGTTTCTCTTCCAGGTATCCAAGTACGAGGGTCGCATAAGTTGGGGCCATTTTCGTCCCCATCGCTGTTCCCTGAATTTGTTGATATAATTTATTGACGAAGTGGAAAGTGTTCTCTTTCAGGACAATTGTAATCGATTCCATGATGAATTCTTTAGAAAACGATCGGTTGAGAGAATTTCCAAAGTTGTCAATCCAGTATTCGATAGCTGTAAGGCCGAGTTCAATACTCGTATATAGGTTGACAACGTCAAATGATACAAGGAGTGCGTTATCATTGACTGTTTCTGGGAGGTGGCTTAAAAAATCGAGGTCATCGCGGATGAAACTTAGTACATGTTGACACAGGGGCTTCAAAATTATGTCTATCAAATTGCTCAATCGATGTGTGGGTGACGATGGACCAGCAACAATCGGGCGAAGTTTCAGATCTGGTGGCGCTTGTATCTTGATGTACGTGGAGTTTTGTTGTTCTATGGCTTCTTTTACGGCTTGTGATTTGTGGATTTTTGGTAGTCCATAGAAGTTGGAGGTTTTCCAGGCGAAATTCTGCAAGTAATCTTTCTCTTTCCTTGTTGTTTCCTTGTCGAATTTTTTCAAGTGTGTTCCAATTTTTTTGATGATTTTATCATCATAGTTCGTGTCTGTCAGTTCTGCGTAGTGTTCGTTGTCGGCCAGCATTTCTTGTATTTTAGCACGATAAAATGTTTTGTCCATGACCACGGTCGCTCCGCCTTTATCAGCCTCCTTAATGATAATTGTGTCATCGTTTTTCAATTTGTCCAATGCGTCTTGTTCGGCTCTGGATAGGTTGTTTTTCTTCGCCGTTGTGTCGTGTTTATGGTAGTTCGCTGTTGCTTCAATAAACATGTTGAGGTATCTATCTTCTGACTTTGGTGGTACAAAGTTTGATGGAAGACATGTCTTCGAGAGAATTATCGAATGAAGAAATCAATCTATTAGAACGAGGTCTCAAATTCACTCCAACGCCGAAACAGAATCGAAGTGAAGTAAAAACTGACATTCAGGAATTTACCAGAAGAATGCGTCTACTGGAATTTTTTAACAACCAGCGACCAAATGAAGATACTGACAAATCGTTGGTGAAAAACCCATCAAACTTTGTACCACCAAAGTCAGAAGATAGATACCTCAACATGTTTATTGAAGCAACAGCGAACTACCATAAACACGACACAACGGCGAAGAAAAACAACCTATCCAGAGCCGAACAAGACGCATTGGACAAATTGAAAAACGATGACACAATTATCATTAAGGAGGCTGATAAAGGCGGAGCGACCGTGGTCATGGACAAAACATTTTATCGTGCTAAAATACAAGAAATGCTGGCCGACAACGAACACTACGCAGAACTGACAGACACGAACTATGATGATAAAATCATCAAAAAAATTGGAACACACTTGAAAAAATTCGACAAGGAAACAACAAGGAAAGAGAAAGATTACTTGCAGAATTTCGCCTGGAAAACCTCCAACTTCTATGGACTACCAAAAATCCACAAATCACAAGCCGTAAAAGAAGCCATAGAACAACAAAACTCCACGTACATCAAGATACAAGCGCCACCAGATCTGAAACTTCGCCCGATTCGCCCAAATTTCTGAACTGTGGTTATTTTTTGCGATTTAAGCAGCGAAAATACATAGGAAAGGCCAGGAAATAACCGCTTGTTTCTTTATTGTTTGATGTCGTTTTTCGATTAAAGATGTTAGATGTCCACTAGCATGAAGAAGCGGGAAGTTGAATGAAACTCTGAACGCCAATAAGATGGTCACGAATATGTCACATGCAACCATGATTCATTTCGATTGGCCAAAATTAAAATTGGCCGCGTGGGAGAATAAGTCTTGCGCGATAAAAGAACTGACCGAATTTAAGACTCTCGCTTTAGCTGGAGTAAAATGAAACGTGATGAGGTGTTTTAAATCACTTTGTACTTACATTCATTTTATTTGATATTGTGAATATACGGTTACTATCTTTAATTATATTATCATCAGAGCATCAAAATGTGGTATAACAACTGCCTAAAATATACAAAACACTTCTTGACGTTTCAACCTGAGGGCCTTTGTCAAGAGAGTTAGTACGAAAATAAATAGGGGAGAATACATGTTTTGTATATGGGAGCAAAACATGTGATAAAAATGGGCCAATAGAAAACAAAAAATCAAAACAAATTGGAATACATTACATTGCCAAAGAGACGCCTGATTGTGCGCTAAGAATAGCCCGCAATGAAGGAAGCCTGATCAGCTACGAAAATGCATTACAACCAGCTTCGTTTTGTTGTCAATCAATTACAATCAATTTGTTTTGATAATTGGTTTTCTATTGGCCCATTTTTATCATGTGTTTTTCCCCCATACAAAACATGTATTCTCCCCTATTTATTTTCATACTAACTCACCTGACTAAGGCCTATGGTCGAAATGTGCTTTGTCAATTTTTGGCAGTTGTTATACCACATTTGATGCTAAGTTGTTTGAAGACGCTGCCACGCTGCTCCCTGCATGGTTATATTGGAACTTATATTATCATCAGGTAAAAGTATTTTTTATTATATTGAAGTCAAAAACTGCGTATAACCATGTCAGTCACAACAGAAAAGGTATCCTCTAAAACCATGGCTTCGTGTCCTACTTCCCCAAGACGGTTTATGTCCCAGCTGAGAGTGAAGAATGCATGGTTTGTGCGGCGAGTTACCTAAAAAACAGCAGGAGTCTTATGAATGGAATAAACAGCTCGTGGGAATTGTTCGTTCAACAATGTCGATCTGGGTGATGCATAGGCTATAGCGCTTGACAAAAGGATATAAAAAAGTCGAGATAAAATAGATATAAATATTTGTTTAAGGCAGTTATTCATAGTAAGGACCTTTATGGCAAAAATATATTATCGACTCTTTACCAGAAAATTAATCACAAAACTTTTTCCACAAAAGAGTATATACCTGCAAATTAGCAAAAGAATACAATTGCAATATTTACCCAGTTGTAACCATTCGTTGTCACTATCTTTGACAGCCACCCAATGATCTCCTTGAATAGTTCCACCAGTGGGAGTTTTACTGTCTTTACATATATCTTTAGAGTTACAGAGTTGTTTGCCATAGGACGTGCATATTGAAACTGCTTGTTGATATGAAGTTGTAGGTGGAACTTTCTTCATTGAAATTCCAGCATCTAAAATGAAATCATAATTATACTTTGTGCTAAGATACCACAGAAATTTTGTACCGCGCCAGTAACCATGCAGTGTGTGTAAATTTTAAGGTTGTCTTATACCAAAATTTTTTTCGTTTATTTGAAAAATATAAAAATATTTTCATGCCATATTGAAAGCCGAGTTACTCTGCGTGAAAAAAACTCGTAGGAATCTTCCATCACCATAGTTACCAAGACCAGACACACCCAGTGGTGGAAAATAGGCGATTTTTATAAACAGGACAACAAACTATAGGTTTTAACTCTAAAACGATGGATTTGGTTTTATTTAGATCTAAATAATTTTGCCTCGGAGCTGAACTAGAATAAATAAAACTTGTCGAGCATTTAAAGTTTGCAAGCTATAAATACAAAACTTCTATGATCAATCTGAAATAACCATTTTACTTAGACTCAACGGAATACAAAACTTTTAGTTCAGCTCTGTGCCAATTGTCTTTAAAGTCAACCATGAAAATTTTATCAGGCTAGCTGTATTACTATTTTAGTTATCGTGCGCGAAAGTAAGGGGAGTGAGAATTTTAGTTTGCTGAGAAAAATGACGAAAAAATTTAGCATACGTATATTGATAAATTGTAGAGAAAAATACAATGGAAAAATGGAACAATGGAACAATAGAATAAGCCAATGGACCCCTTTTGTTTGCTCGGGGTTAAACCCTAACTAAGAAAACTTTTTGTTTAATTCTCGCTTTCTTTATATGTTTTTTGAGAAAAAATTTTCAGGATCGAATAGGGAGACATTTCAGTTTGGATCCCTTGAAATTTTAAAAACAGAATAAATCGTGATTTTTTTTTGTATAAGACCACCTTAAGAGTGCAAATTTGAATTTTAAAGAAAGAAAACTTTCAAAGTCGATCACAAATAATATTCCTTATGACGTTAAGTATGGCTGGTTTTGCATGAAAATCATCTGTTTCGGCATGGTTTAACGCATGCATTTCTAGTAATATGTTTGATTATCACAAAACAGTACCTGAATTCCTACTTGTTTCTTCCTTTTTCTTTGTCTATAGCAAATTTATTACAAATAGCTGTAGTAGGAAAAAGTTATTTTAGCTCACAGTTATTTTAGCTCCCTTTTCCCTAAATCAATTGCTATAAAGCTTAAAGCTTCTGAACATCAACAATGTTCATACCCAAGTTAGATGACTTGCAAACCTAAAATCTAAACGTTGTTCGATCGCGACATCTGAAAGAACCTCGTACTTTAAAAAGTATAGAGGTTCAATTGTTCAAAAATGTAAATAAACCGCATGATACGTTAACTTTGTCTTGCACTTTGGAATTCGCGCTTATATAGTCTTCAATCCTGCATGTGCAAACTGCGACGTGTCAACGCGCCCATACACGATCACATCTTGTTAAACGGCGAAATAGCAGCGATATTATTAAAATAGGACCAGTGTATTAAACATGTATTAAATTTATTCTTACTACAATTAAATCTGAACTTAATCGAACAGCATCAAAATAACGGTTTATTCAGTTTGCCTCTTGGAAGAATTGCCGCATCATGCGAGCGAAATCAAATCGCGCATCGGACAATTAGCCAAAGATTTCGAGCTGTGCACCACAACTCTTGGGAGACAAAACTTTGACGTAGATAAATACGGTCAAATACATTTTTCAAATACTAGTATATTTTGCGCCAAAACACACTTCCGACGACGAAAAAAAAATTTAAAAAAAATGAAAAGGCGAAACAAAATGTAGGTGAATTTTCAACTCCGTCGCTGACGCCGGAATATATAATTACATATTAATTAATTATTCCGACAGTAAAGCAAAAGTATCATATAAAAATTGCCTACTTCGCATATGGCTATATTTTCCGTACTACTTCACGTTTTGCAGCCAAACTTGGCAATTATATTAATTTCAGTATGCTCTATTTTATTTATTTAATTCCTTCTTATAACCTAGATCACAAGTTGGTCTAGTATGCAAGTGGTCCATTTTTAGCTACATCGGTTTTTCGAAGCCTGGGGTAATTATTAGCTACCAAATGAATTTCCGTGTATATGAAATAAACAGTTCACAACAATACAGAGCTGACATAAAGCCATTTCTATAATTATTCGCATGCACGCGAGCTTTGATATTTTAATGCTTGTTTACACATGCAATTTTAATTTTGGCAATTTGCTACGATTTTCTTTTTTTGATATATGTAAACGAGTGAATTAGTTACGACTGTTCAAATAGAAACTCGTGCACATCTGATCATTCGTAACTTTATGCTTTTTTGCTTCCAAAGCAGAAAATCGCTCATAAAATTGCATTATTTTATGATTAATACACTTTGCTTGTATTGTTTGTTCAATAAATTGCGTCGCTATAACAACTGCAGGGACCTGTTTTTAGTTTTGGACACAGAATTCAGAGTTTCAATATTTAAGAACACAGAGTTTCAATATCACAAACATAAAAATTTTGAAAAAATCCCGTCTTACAAATTTCATATAACCCACCGCTTCAACGTCATACATCAAAATCCAATCTCCTTTCAAATCGCTACTGATATTGAATACATTGGTCAGTTGACAATTCTCAACATCTTTTGTTGTTTTGTAATTGAATCCAACACACTGAGCTTCGTCTTTGCAGTAAGTATAACATTCTAAGACAACAACCGAAGAGGTGATGTTGTGCTTTGATATTATCTCATGTGGGGACAGTGATGGACCACCTAAAATTCAAAATTTTAACAATGAATAAAAAATTTTAAAAATTCTCTTCCTGAATAATGGGCAGTCTAATAAGAAACTAACCCGATGTAACGATGTAATCTTTCTGTCCACATTGGTTTCCAAAAATGGTTGCAAATTGCAAGCAAAAGTAGAGACACGCGTTAACGATTTTGAGCATGACCGACTTTCTCAAAAGCTATCACGTAACTTCTGGCGGTCAAGCTAGCTGCTGCTGCTAACAAGTCCGTCAAAATCATTTGACACCTGTGTATAGTTTTGCACTAAGAGAACGAAAAGAATCAGTGGGAAAACGAGCCAGTAAGGCCCTTTTTCCACGTTATTTCGAGTTCTCCAAAACGCCAATAAGTCGTTTCTAAAACTGCGTAGACACAGCAAAATGTTTTTTGTGTTTCTTTTATGGTATAACCCATGCAATAAAAGGATTTTAAACAAATTTAGAAATCGATTAACTTAAAAACTCTCATAATATTATAATTCATATAATTTATTTATTTAGTGACACCGCGGAAATTCGTAAGGGTTGATTTCCACTTGCATAGGAATGGTTCGCCAGCGAAATATTTACATACTTTCTTTAGAATTTTAACAGCAGAAATAAATTAGTTCAACTTGAAAATACGCTTATATTTCGCGGGCGAAGTATTTCTCTGCAAGTGGAAATCCAACATAAAGGCGTTAGCATGCGCAAATTTATTTCAGGATTACTTTCGTA
The DNA here is from genome assembly GCF_004324835.1 of Dendronephthya gigantea. Taxonomy (NCBI): domain Eukaryota; kingdom Metazoa; phylum Cnidaria; class Anthozoa; order Malacalcyonacea; family Nephtheidae; genus Dendronephthya; species Dendronephthya gigantea. Next base: position 757,705 of record NW_021163098.1, read on the forward strand.
ATACACTGGCGGTCAAAAAGAACTGCTCAAATGTTGCTATTATCGTATGTAACAGGAATCTTAACAATCAATCTTTTATTGTACACTGGCGGTTAAAAAGAACTGTTTATAGATACAAATTCAAAAAGAAGAAGCTAATAATAGGAAAGAGCTTCATAGGCATTTTAGATAATTCTCTTATTCCAAGCAATATTTCAGTAATGTCATGCAACCTGCCACACATCCAAGATAGTCAAACAATGGTTTCATGGGAAGAGGGAGTTACAGAAATGGATTGGCCTGCAAGTCAAAAACCTTAAACCTATTGAAAATCTGTGGGACAATGTCAAGGGGATAGTGCAAGAAAGGAATTAATTCATAAAGCATCCATGATTTATGCGTTGCTGTAAAGACTGTCCCAAGGATGAATTTCTTTTGACCATTAAGATTACCACCTTAACAAAAAGTATGCCACGCCAGTGTAAGGCCGTCATAAATTATAAGCCCAAAGAAGGGTCAACAAACTATTAATATTTCATATAGCTTAGCATGTAATCTAGTCTATATTTACTCGTATATATTGTTAGAGGGACAGTTACGTTCGTTTGAGAGCATTTTAACTTGTTTTGAGCAGTTCTTTTTGACCGCCAGTGCATGTATATAGTACTTAAGCTCTGAAACAAATAAATAAAAAATAATTAAACCTGTCACACACATAACTCTTCAAACTAACTATGCAAATGGTATTGTAGACGTTCAATTTTGAAAAACTTAAAAAAAGGGAATAAAAAATATAGTGCTTTACAAAGATTTGAACCGGGTTACTTTCACACGCAGCGAACCTCGCCTAACGAATAATAGCGAGGTTCAGATTTGATTTCCACTACAACTACCGCTACCTTTTGCTGACCTATTCAGCATGTGATTGGTTAATCAGGTAGACTGGTCGCATCTGATTGGTTTATTTCCAATTTAAGGTCTCGGTAGTGGTAGCTAGTGGAAGTCAAATCTGAACCTTGCTAATTGCTAAAGCCCAGCGTAGTTTAGGTATATTTATAGTACTCAATGCAACAAATCGGATTGTTTAGTGCCGAGTTTCACCCTCTGCCTTCTTTGTGCTAAGAAATCGAAGACCCAGTTTATTAAAAGGTTTTCGACATTAAGCAGCTGCATCTTTTCAATTAGGATTTTATGGTTGATTCTATCGAAGGCTTTACTAAAGCCTAGAAGAAAGACACGAACGGCCTCACCATTACCATTTCTTTTTGAGTACCAGCAGTGGAGGCTGTGGAGCATGCTAATCAGAGCATCAGTTGGCAACGAACCAAATTGCCTTGGGTCCAGCAGAATGATATTTTGAATAGGAAATGTTTAATGGTTTAGCTGATGTAGGTATGTGTTCTAAATCATGCATCCACCTACGTTTTATTGCCTTAGAGATAACAGAAACTGATTTTCCTGACAATATTTTCAACAGGTGAACAGCAAGCAAAATAACCCACCTTTAATTGTGGCGTCGTATCTCTTCTGCCAACAACTGCTGGCGTTAATATTTGCAGTTACAAGTAACAAGGTCAAGCTTGCGAAAATAAGCGTAATCATCATTGAATTCCTATCTCTTTTGACTGGGTAATACAAAATGTCTTCTTGATTTTGTGAGGAAGGCATGGGTAAAAATAGCGATAGCCCTCGCAATGATTTTGCCTATTTAAAGGAAAGTAAGACGACTGAAACTTTCTTGATTAACTGTGCCAGTGGCCTTGCTAGCCTGACGATCATGTTCCGCTATGTAAATTTCGAGTTATTATAAAATTAATATTCATTTGTTTAGAAATTTATTATTTTCACAGCCAATGAACTCGAAAATATTAGCATAGCGGGATAAATCGTCAGGCTGGATACGCTACTGTAGAGCAGACATAAAAATGGACGTTTCTCATAATTGCGTCAATTGCGTGATGCAAACGTCAAACGAAATTTGATTTGCTTCGCAAAATTATTTAGCTAATCGAAGTAAACTGTAATATCAGACTTCCGTGTTTTATGTCATTATAAGCTAAGTCATTTTGGAATTTGATATTCACCCGTGTGAAATTTGAGGTTTTATGAGGTTTATGCCCAACCAAAGTCCGTGCCGAATTAGGTCACATGCACACCCTGTATACCCTACACAAATTAGCTTGAATATATATATATATAGATATGCAAATCAGCTACAACAATGCACTATAATTTTTGTCAAAAACTGCGGTCAATTGACCAAACTTAGGCTCCAATATATGAATAAAATCTCAAGATGTCAATGCGTATAATCGAGGTTCAGTAAAGACCTATAGGGTTAATAAGATAAATATAAGATTTTGCACCCGAATGAGTCGTATATCAGATTGTTTATCTTTACTGAGCAATTATTTTATCTGAATACACACGAGGATTCGGAAAAGTAGCTTTATTAGACTTGAGATCGCTTGACGTTCATCATTTAAGCCCGTTCTCCTTGACAAGTTTTCCTTCCAAAGTTTTATTTGTTCGTGTGTACGCGAAAAATCGACAAGGAGCCTTGTTCAAAACTAGTCATGCCAGCTTTTCAAGTAGGAAACTGGGCAACAATATCTTCGAGCCAATTGAGCGGTTTTTGGATGTTTTATCATTTCTGTTTGTTTTGAGATTCCATGGTATACTCATTTTATTATAAATTATTGTCGTGAATATACTCGACATAAATATTATCGCAAAACTTGTCAATAAAAGCTTGTCTCCGCAAAACTATTGAGCCAATCAAACTTCGTGTAACATCATACTTTCCGCGTTTGACGTCATTATGAAAAAGATCTATAGTATAAACATCTGCGGAGGAGAAAGGTCTTCATCCCCTCAGCTAATGCACAAAGTAGCAGAAATATAATATTTATGCGACGCTGAAGTTAGCACGAAGAAGCAGGAATTAAGTGAGCTGCTGCATGGCCGTCAATAAGTTGGTAACATGCAAATATGTCACATGCGACCCAGGAGGCCGGGATATAAAATTATTTAGACTGGCAACATGCAATTATGATTGGCCGCGTTGCAGAATAAGTTCTGCGCAAAAAATACAATTATGTTTTCAATTAAAATTCACTGAGATATTAGTTTTCAAAGTTAATGTATCCTTTATGTCATGTGATTTATTTTCGCATCGATATATTGCCAGTCATTAATTTTGCATACCTCCTCCGCAGCTCAGTTTTCTAAGCATCATGCAATAATGACACATTACATTTTTCGCCGTTTTGGGATAATTTTGGCTAGGAGTAATGGTTCTCCTAGGCGCTTTATTTCTATCAAACAAAACTATGATTTATGAATACATCCATTAAAATTTCAAATATTTATGCTCAGAAAAGAGTGGAGGCAAATTACCGATTTTCACCATGATATCACCCGTGTTCTGTTTATTCATGGTGTAATACTCACACACACAGGTTTCATTGAAGTACTGTATATACGCCTACTAAAATCGCTAATTGAGATATAACGGTCATCTCTCTATATAATTATATCAGCTGCTGTAAATCATCCAATGTACACAGTTGCTACTGGATGCTTTGGGGAGGAGGTTGGTTCAACTTTAGAAGAGCTCTGTTTTCTGCGATGTCACGCTTACACTGACCGTTTGTGGTTGAGGTATTCGCTCCTGTTAGTTTTCAAATTGTCGCTGACCTTTGACCACCTTTGCCATATTGCGTGCACTCCATTTCTTCGTAAATATTTTATTATATTTATAGCTTTGTCCAAATTATGCCAAATCGCCGTATAGCAGCAATTAACAAGTGAAGCATTGCTGGCGTTAAAGAATTATTTGGACATTATCTGAACTTATATTTCAATAAACCTTCGAGACAATTTTGTAGTGAGTAGTGCGAGCTTCACTTCAGCAAAGTTTACTGTTATATATTACCACATGCATGCAATCACGCTTGCATGAGTAAATAGAGTTTTCAATCACCCGGAATCAGTACTCTCCTTTCATGCATATAACACATATTTCTTCTTACTGCATATATTCGCGCAAAGAAATTAAAAATATTTTGCCAGACTACAACCTTTCAAATAGTCCTATAAGAGGAGATATTTTTCTATGTCGCCTAATATATGCTCAAAGCCTCAGTTATATCTGCATGCAACAGTACTAAAATTTTCAGCATTAAAAATGTTTGCAAACCTGAAAAGCATCCACAAAGTATATTTACTGTATAATCTCAAATTATTTTGAAAATGAAAAGATTTCTCGGGATACGCCGAGAAGAAAATGACACTTGAATCGAAGCTTCTTTTGTATTCATTTCAGTTATAATGGCGTTGACATTATAACATTGTTGTAGCCGCATTATATTTTGTAATAACTCTTTTGTTTGGTGTTTTGCATTCACCAAATACAGTTCAAAACTTAGTTCACAACATAATTTAAAGAATAAAGGTCAAATAAATTAATTTTGAGTGGTACGCCGAAAAGATTTTAGGTTTTGAGCGTTTTCCCGCCAAAATACGCGACATAATAAAAAATCTCCTCTTAATTAGAACAACAATTTGGCCATTATGAGTCATTTACAGAAAATTCAAAATTGCATTTTTAAATACCTTAAATTGCCGTGGAAAATATTAAAACCAATCGAGTTTATATTCTTAAAAAGGTAAGAAAGCCAACTCACCTCAGTAGTTTCTGCGAGATTTTCGGCGAAGAATTTTAAGGGAAATGTATCACACTGATACTCTTAGTTTTCCGGTCAAAACTTGAACTGATCGATGCAAAATCTGCTATTTCCTTTTCGGAACAAATTCTCCCGTTCATATGGCGACAACAATTCCGTTTGAAAGCAACATACAGCCTCCTACCGTCATTCTTAGCGGGCATCGCTATCACGCAAATTTGCATATCACAGTTTGAAGCAGCATCATGTTAAAAGTTTCTGGAATTCGCCAAATAATTATTTTGTAATCGGCGTTTTTTTGACTCGAAGATTTTTTTCCTGATATTGTCATGAAATTTCCTTGGCGATCATGTAGCCGTATTTAATGGAAAAATGGCAGAATTATTTATGATTAAATGCGTCTTTATATTAACATACTTTATTTACATTAGGCGAATCCGTGACATTTAATTTTGAGTAAAAAAACGTTCGACTACTGCTTTTAATAGTGAATAATTATTAGATGTCTGATCTATTATCGGGTTTGTTTATATTTCGTTCAGTGTTATGACATTTGTTCAGATTAATGATCGAAGCTAGCCGTTCTAATGATTACTATAGCAAGCGGGCTTTCTGCGCAAAACAATACACACACACATGCACACGCGTTTTTTTTTGGGGAAGCACAGGATGTAATTCTTTGTGGTCAATCTATTATCCTTGCTATATCTAAACTCGTATCTAATTACTAAACCCAAGTTTGGTCGTTTTGAGCAAATAAGGTATGCGTTGCTTTGAAGACGTTGAGCGAGGAAGACTATAAGCAGAACCTTTTTTTATGAGATGACAATTTTATATTTCATTAAAAAGCTATTTTTTTTAATCGGCGAATGTGTGTTATCTACTCGCGACTGTATATTAAAAACTTCCTGACACTGCGGGCTCAGGCGGGAAACGGTCAAAAATATAGGAGCAGATATTACAGTATAAAAGGCAGAAAGTGTTGACATTTGAGAACAATGGTGAAATGGATCGAGATAGGCAAAATGTTTGGATTAGACGGTAAAGACTTGTTGGAGTTTGTGAAAGATCAGCAAGAGATCGAAAGATCAGCAAGAGACATATTAAAGTACATTGCCACCGTCCGTTCGTTTTTAGTCACGTAGTCTTCTAAACTATAAAAAGAAACACTGAGAAAAATTAAAAAATTTTAAATTTGGTTCTACCTCGGTAACCGGGTCAGTCCGCTTGGAGTGTTTATATGAAAATATTTTCATCGCGCTTCAAGCGAGATCTCGCCTCTTTCGATTTGAGTTATACTGACCATAATAAATTATCATAGTTGTTAAATTTAAAAATATTAACAAGTTTTTGTGGAAAACCCTCGTCCGGCTGGAAATTTCAAGATGGCTTTTTCTTCGGAATTTGTTTCACTTTGTAGTTCACACAAAGGGGAACTAGACTGTCTGTTGGACTCAGCTTAGTCACAAATTCTTGACTGTTTCTATTTCTTAAATAGCAAGCAAAGGTTCGTCACCCGTGTCATTAACTTTCCTAGGCTAGTATTATAGTTATAGTTTTCTCAATTGAAAATGTCAATTTGAGAGGAATTCAACTAGCTAGTTCATTTCCAAAGGTCCTGGAATCAATCATAAACAACACGCTTCGTTACGATACGGTTGAAGTGGAAAACAGTCTTTAGACCCCTCTATCACTACAGCACCCGATTCGCTAATCACGCCATCGATAATAATGTCGTTCATCAATAAATTTCTCCATGAACACATTTTAGTACACTGATTTTTGTTCCGTTTTGTCAAATGGTGATTCTATAAGCAACTAAAGCATTATTCGAGTAGTGACCCGGACAAAAGACGAATAAATAATATTTGCCCGAATAAAGATGGCATATGTTTTTAGAAAAAGCTTTTGCTCCAGTGACGGCAGATAACACAACATATGGCCATAATGTATCAGAATACGACAACAACGAATCAAAGAAAACAATATAATTAAACGGCAAGTAGGAAGTAAACAGTTATACGTTTCACACTCAATTCTGAAGCATAAAGCCATCGAATTTTAAGACAAGAATTGAATTGACGAATACGCAGCACGGGGTTGAGTAATTACCCTTTCTCACGATGACGTTTTTTGGGGGAAATTTCAATCTTCTGAAATGGGTTTAAAAATTATGTTTAAAATCAAAAGCAATTTTTTTAGACAGGGGCGTAGCCAAGGGGGAGGGGGGGGCAAGAGGGGGCGGTCGCCCCCCCAATGGTCTTTAAAACCGTTCTCATGAAATGTTTAAATCCAGCGGAATATAAGGAGGGGGGATCAAGTTAGGTAAGCAACGAGTAATCAGTAAATCTAAAGAGATTTTCACGTGTATTGTTCGTTGTTCTAATGTAATAATGACAGAATTTTGCTATATGTAACCTTACGATTACTTTTAAAAGCTCGTATCAGAATGCTGGAAATGGCGTTTCTAAGCCTTAGAAATCCAAAATTTTCCCCGGGGGAGCATGCACCCGGACCTCCTTAGGTAGTTCGTGGCTTCCTCACTCACTTGTCGCCCCCCCAAATTTTCTACCCTGGCTACGCCACTGTTTTTAGAATAAACAGACCATTTGAAAAATAAATTCAGCCTAAAATTAAAGACAGTCGTCGTTACCAAATCTTACGCTCACGGTTCAGTGAAAAAAATACCCAAAAAATGGCGGCATATTCGTCATCGTGAGAAAGGCTAATTGTCAACAATTTCCCTAAAATTTACAAAAAAACACAAAGGCAATGCATACAGTGAAGAAGTGAAGAAGTGAATAGTTGAAGAACTGAATAGTTGAAGAACTAAACCACTTCAATGGACGACTTGCGCTTTATGGTCGAAGTAACTAGAAGAAAATAATAAATCATCACAGCTCGAAAGACCTTGCTTAAATTAGCGCAAATGCAAAGTTTGGCTGCGAAATTTTGAAAATATAGCCATGCGAAGTTGGCAAATTTTGTATACTTTTGTACTACGGGCGGAAATGTGTAACTAAATTAGTTACACACTTCAGGTCGTAATACAAAAGTATGCAAAAATCGAAAACTTCGCATGGCTATATTTTCCTTAATTTACAACACGCAGCTAAACTTTGCATTTCCACTAATTTAAGTAAGATCCTTTCAGAAAATGTCCTTTCTATCGCAAAGGTAAGAAATTAGTCTAAAGCGCAAGTCGTCCATTACCTAATCTTGATTTTCAGTTGACCACCAGAGAAATCTATGACGTTTCTGGAAACCTGAGAATAACAGACGAAACATGAAACTGGATTTATTGAGGACTACCGGCAAAGGACGCAGAGTGAGTGACATAGTGCAGAAGTACAAAACAAAACAAATATTTCATTCGAGTTTTCAAATTGTAACTGGATTGAAAACGTGAAAGTTTGTTTGGTGATCCTGAAAATTCAAAATTAATGCATGTTCCACATTTTTTTGACGGCAAAGTAATCTTTAACTGTTTTACTGACCTTGACGGGTTCTCTTCCTTACAATAGTCAAAATACTTCCCTATATAATATCGGTAACCTTTTTAGACACTGAAAAATATATCGTCGCGCGCGGCCTGCTGGGAAAACGTTTGTAATTATGCGGATTGCCGCTAACCTATGATGCATGGTGGTAATTGTTGGTAAGATATTCTGCCCTAAAACTTGTTCGGATACCAAAGAAATGAAGGCCGTATGCATATGTATAAGGTGTGTGGGATGTCACACTCCTCTCCGAAAAGTGTTTTTTAATATCCACTAGCCCAATCCCGAGAAACTCCGAAAATGGCCCTCGACTGAATCAGTCAGCACTAGAAAACCGATTGCGAAATTCAGGCTTTTATACATTATAAAGGATATTCTGTGCGATTGTTGCACTCCTTTGCATGCTTGTTATTTTCATAATTTCATGGCTCTTAGCTCGTTCTTTATTTCGTATGTCATACACTAAAAATAATTGCGAGAAAATAATATCCGGTATGTATATCTGCTTAGTAGATAACTGAAAGAATTTGCGATCTCTATAAGAATGTCATAATGCTATTGTTCACTTATGCCCCCGCGCTAGCAGCTGTGAAGTATGGGATGTATTTGAAGACGCGGAATCAAGCCAGAAAACGTCACAATGAAACCAGTTCAAAGTAGGTATAAATCTTAGTATGATCATTTGAGTTATCTTCAAACTTTGGCGAAACTTGCACCGGAGTCATAGATCCCATATTTGATTTACGAATTGCACTCCTTGCTCTCTTTTGATTTTTTTTGTTTTAAGTGCCCTCTAGCTTTTTGCATACGAAGTGCCTCCCACGAGTCATTTCAAGTGTTCGGCTTTGTCTACCACAACCGCATGTAAATAATACGTCAAGAAATCTCAACTGATACTGATGATGATCACAGCTTTTGTATTCTATTCCCAAACACGTCAAATTAATTACCAAGGATCTAGATCTGCAAATGGTTGTAGATAGCAGAGTTTAACTTGGCAAATGGCAACCAGCCGGAGTAATATGTTGTAATAAACGATTACACAAAACAGCTTGCAGTATGGACTAAATTATCAGCCCTCGTATATAGGAAACATAGAATGCATGGCCCCGTTGACACTGTCGAAGTTTAGACACTCGGAATTTTGCATTGGTCTGAAATACTAACCTTTGAAGGATATGACTGTATAATTAGTTGTACGGCATAACTCAGAACAAGTACGGCGTACAGCAGTGCCATGCTTCCCTATATATGAATATATCCAGCAAATCCTTGAAAACTTACACGTTCGAAATGCTTGGAAATTTTAAGTGAGGTCACAGAAACTTTGACATGCATGCAAAATAACCTTGCCTAAAAATTAATGAACATGCACAGTTGGCCCACTTAAATCGGGGATATGCATGGTATAGTGTAAGGCTAAATCGTTCTAATACTAGCAATTGTTAGTGCTGTTACATACTCGTTATATATACTGAATATTCCTTAAACTGTACTGCGAAAGGCTTGACTCTACATCTTCTTACCCAGGCTTCTTGTGAGAAAAAAGCGGACCACGATACCGATACAAAGATTATAATATTCATAACTGAACACCTTCGTTTATCACATAATTATGATGGGAAGCTTCACATGCACTGATTTATTTTAACGTACGTTTATATGTTTCTAAATTAAGAAACAGACGCATCAGTTAAGATACACTGGGTGTTTACTTTTTGTGATCTCTTTTTCCCCAATCATATATTTAGTTCGTTTTAACTAACAGCTTATTTCAACTCGCAAAGGCCTGATGGCTAGAGCTGGTCAAGATGTTTCACCTTGCATATACAGCCATTTCAGTTACAATTCCCTTTTAATTAAAGTCTGAATGATAAAGCTGAGCGCTCAAAGAATGAGCAATGCTCACTCGCAATAATATGTTTACCTATATTTTTCCCACGAGTGAAAAAAACTAACTTGATAGATAATTTCCTCAATGCCCCGATTGCTGAGTTTTCTCACGAAAATCAACTAACCGCCCACCGTCCACCAAGCTTTTAGCACTACAAATAAACGAAAAAAACTGTTAACTTAGCAAACAGCTCTCATTTGCGACGATGTATTAATTCAGTTGAGTAAAGCGTCACTGGATTGTCGTGCTTATATAGTCATAGACTATAGCGTTAAGACTATAGACTATAGCGTTAAGAATATATATCCTACAGTAAAAACGTCAGTTTTTTCGACTGTGCTGGACTGCTGGTGCTATTTATTGTGGAGTAAAAAGACAAACAACTTTGATAGATTGAAGATGTGTTGAAAATGTGAAAGATTAGATTATTGACCTATAACGCTAGGAGCATGCAGGGACAATTACACTAAATTGGAATTGGGATATTCGTGAAGGCGCAAAACTTGTGATTATATGAAATATATCTAAAAAAGCGATTATATGTATATTTATAGTTCGAATTTGAAATCATTGTCATAGCTTTAGACGTTTTTATCCAATCATCGCCGCCAGCTATGAATCAAGCATGCATGGTGAAGTCAGGAGGAAACTATAATGATATTTTAGAAACCAGTCGATCTCCGGATCAAGCTGATCTGAGATCTTGACGTGAGTGACGTCATGAGGTGCCTCAAAAAACTATTATGCCCCCGTTTTTCCTGGTACATATATATTGCTGAGTGCTGACTTCCCAGCAATTTTTCACTTTCATATTTCAAAGTTTATACTAAATCGCAAAACCGCGAACTAATTTTAAATGCTTTTTCTAGCAGCACTTATATATGAATTATTGCGTTCAACAAGGAGAATGTTTCCTCAGTCTGGATGCTATGTCGTCTTGAGATATCTGTGTGGCATTTGCCTCCATCATTCAGTGTCATTTTCTTCGTTTTTGTTGTCGGCGTCAAGGGCTAGTGTCCCTCCCCTACTTTTCTGAAAAGAAAGAATGAAAGATGAACCCCCTTTTTAGCAAAGATGCCTTTCTTTGAGTCATTAAATGAATAAATGTGTCTCTCTTAGAGCAAGTAATTAAAAGTGCCTTATCAGTGATTGTAAAAAGAAACGCCAAACAGTTCAGGAGTACGTGACCTCAACCAAGATTTGTGAGCCGTAAAATAAGTGGCTAGAGCAAGATACTGGATTTATGTTTTTCAGTGGCTCTAAAATGCTCGTTTTTCGGTGTAACCTGGATCAAACGTTGATATTCTTAAATTGGAGACTCTGGGTGCAAAACTTAACTTTGGGTGCAAAATCCATCTACTGACCCCATTGCTTTCTAGGCCTTGTTTTTCACGCGGTTAAAAATCACTATCCAGCAAGCAGCAGTGGATTGCGTTACGGTACTATATGGCTTTCGTACAAACGGGCATACCAAGCGGCCAAACTGCAGAACAGACTGTATGGGCCATATTGCGAAAGCGTCACAAAACGTACAAAAACGCGTGTTTATATTTCGAATTAGACATTTTTATTGTCAAAGTCAAAATCTCCGCTGTCGTACACAATGACGAAAAATTTGTAATTTTATAAACACTTTAATTAAATATTTTGTGCATTGTAATGAAATGTATTTCTCATTAGCGTCCACGCGTAGTTTAGACAGCGGTCGTCCTCGGCTAATTATAAATTCACCTAAATTAACCGTCGTGATCCCATGAAGCCCCCTGAATCACTGTGACACAACAATTTGAAAGCTGAGAAAGTGCCAGCGAGGGAAGCATTGTTTTGTTGGCCTAAATAGACGCGAAAGCTTTGTCTTGCCGATTTGTTAGCTTTCTCTTTCATCATCTTACCAATATTTTCACACTTGCTGGCAAAGTTTTAGCTGAGAATTCAGGTTGGGTAAGTTCAAAAATCGTTTCTTTATGATGTAAAATGTTTTGTTTCTACGAGTACACGAGTACTCCCATCTATTATATAAATATGTAGCCAAGAAAATTTTGATATCTTTGCATCCTTTTGTTGTTTAGGAAATATATTTGGCCGATTCAACAGCGGGAAAGAGACTTCAATCGCCACTTTTCTGAACTAAATACTAAGGTATTTTCTTTCAGTTGTTCGTCTCGAACTTTAAGCGAGATATTTAGGGCAAAATTGTCTTTGGGCAAAGGAAATTATTATGAAATTTTGTGGAACAACGTAATATAACCTCAGTAACAATTCATGCATTACGTTGTTCGTATATTTTGAATACTTCCTTTATATTTATCATGGGATATTTCAGCCAAATTCTCTGTTTTATATTGAAAAATACACGATAGCTTTCTGTCGAAGGAATTTTTGTCGATGTACTGATCTTTCAGCAATTTTATGCGACTTGAATTGAAATGTTCCTCGCATATTTTAATTTGATTGTTGTTTTTCTGCCGTGTGTGACGCAGTATATTTTCTTTAGCGTATTATCAAGGAAATGTTTTTAAGGAATAGAAAATATTATACACTATCGATGAAATATTTAGCTAAGCGTTCTATGATTCAGCTAGAAAGCTTTGATGTGAAATTGGGCTGTGGTATAAATTGGCCCATATCCAAGCCACATGTAGGTATATGTTCTATTTCAATGCTGTGTGGCTCTTAATATCTAAAGGTTCACTTTCCAATCTTGATGTATATATGAGATACTATTCTAAACATTTTTGTGATAGCAGACTGCCTGTGTTGAAGTACTTTGCATGGCCTTTTTTATTAGAGAGTCTAGCACTGGGCCCTGCAGCTCCTTGTTCAGACTTCACAGCTTTGACTCACTTTTCTAATCAAGGGATTTGGCTCAGATATGACAAATATCAGATAATTTTTGACTTGTGATGAATTATCTCTTGTATGTAGTAATGCTAGTCATTTTCAGATTCACTTTGGGCTAGCATTAACGTGAATATTATAAAGGAAAAATACAAAAAAAACTAGTTGAATTAATTAATACTTGACAATCTGTCTTTATCACCCAGTGTATATTTCAGGGTGAATACAGCCATGTTTTGCTCAAAGACTTGAAGGTTACCACTGTAAAGGTTTATTACTCTTCAACAGTATCGATTTAGCAACAAATGTGGTATAACAACTGCCTAAAATAGACAAAACACTTCTCGACGTTTCGACCTGAGGGCCTTTCTCAGGAGAGTTAGTGTGAAAATGAATATGGGAGAATGCATGCTTTGTATGGGGGCAAAACACATGATAAAAATGGGCCAATAGAAAACAAAAAATCAAAACAAATTGGAATACATTGTGTTGCCAAAGAGATGCCTGATTGTGAATTTCTAATGTCTGCTTAGTTATAGAAGATGGGACATTTTAGACATATTTATCTTTCTCTATTACATGTATATCTATGTGAAACACAATGCCTAAGAAAAACCAGGGTTACTACATTCTGTTTGTCCCAATATGCAGTGATTGTCCATTACTTACCACTTGTAGGTTGTATTATGTGCTACTTGGTTAGTAGGAATCGCTGATTGAAAATTTTTGTATTTATTACCATTGGCAGTACTGCAATAATTAACATTAGAATAGAATTTTTCTCACCAATTTGACACCACCCATCTATTGGGAAGTAAATGTGTTAGCCGTATGACAGAAAAAAATAATAAAGTTGGGGGAAAAGCGAATGAAAACCTTTTTATACAATATACAATGTTCTCCCTATTTATTCCTAGCTTCTTGTGCCACATACTCCCAATTGCTTCATAACATCCCATGCTTGCTTTCACAGTTCCCACTCTATCTATTAAGTCTTGCTATTTGTACAAAAACATGCAAAGAGTTAACTAAGGTACATGGATTAATTGAACTATTTTTCATTTAAATATGGGTTTGGGCTACTGCTATTACTTTTAATTTCATATAGAGAGACACATGTATATATATCTTTGCAATTTTGTTTGAGTATGTGGGGTATGCTGACTGACAATTTTGTGAATTTTTCTAATGTTTGATATATATGCTATGATAGTGGTATAAGGGTACCCTAATTGTTCATTCATTGGGTATCTTACACAAAAGATTACTTATACATTATAAATTCTTCTGTGAACTCAAAGGAATTTAAAAACTAGTGAGGCAGTAGTAGAAGCATTTGGTCAAACATTTTTCTTGAAGTATATATGCATCCATCATTCTGTCTCTAATGCTTTGTGTGGGTTCAAAATATACTGTATGTTCCTGATTAAAATCTGCTTAAGAATTCTTTATAGTTGAATATTATTATATACCCACATGTGTTTGTTAGGGAATAGCAACCAAGAGCTGTTACAAGTGAACAAAACATGCATTGTCATAATTTATTGTTTCAGGTGGTATTCGATATTTATACTAGGCTTGTATTGTCGTCACTGTAGCAGAAAAATGTACATAGACAAAAAATTTTGTATCCCGCATTCTAGAATAATCCTTGCAAGTGGGAATCTTGATAATTACATCCATAAACAGTCAGTGCTTCTTTCTTTTAAATATTTAATTAAGTGCCATGTAATAAAGAATAACTGATCACTGTATGTAGCTCTCCTAGTTCCTCCCAAGTTATGTGTACTAATAAGTAAAGATACATTATCACTGTGTGTAGCTCTCCTAGTTCCTCCCAAGTTATGTGTACTAATAAGTAAAGATACATTATCACTGTGTGTAGCTCTCCTAGTTCCTCCCAAGTTATGTATACTAATAAGTAAAGATACATTATCACTGTGTGTAGCTCTCCTAGTTCCTCCCAAGTTATGTGTACTAATAAGTAAAGATACATTATCACTGTGTGTAGCTCTCCTAGTTCCTCCCATGTTATGTATACTAATGATACATTATCACTGTGTGTAGCTCTCCTAGTTCCTCCCAAGTTATGTGTACTAATGATACATTATCACTGTATGTAGCTCTCCTAGTTCCTCCCAAGTTATGTATACTAATGATACATTATTGTGCACTATGTTGATAGCAGAATGCAATTGTCTAATATTTTGTTAATGTGTTTTATAACTCAATTTATAAATCAGGATAAGTAATGGTCTATAAAAACATCAAGCCACATTTAGGTACCATATGCTCTATTTCAATGCATTGTGGGTCTTGATATCCAAGTGTTCACTTTCTAATTGTGATGTACATATAGGATACTATTCTATTATCTCTTGTAAGTAAGGCTTGTTATTCTCATGAGATTCATGACTAAAGATGCACCGTGTGCTGTGCCATGTTGAGAATAGAATGCAGTTGTTTGAATATTTTGTTAATATGACTGTTATAACTCAATCTATAAGACAAGATAAGTAATGCATAAGTAAAGCATAGTTTTGTTGATTTATACAGCTGCAAAATTACCATTTTCAGTGATATCAAATGTTGGTATAATGTAAATGCAGTTTATAATTTTAAATTGTACACTGTGTAAATTGTTTTATCTTTTTGTGCCTGTATTTTTCATCACTGATGATGGTAATTTTGCACCTAATTTCAATCAATAATAAGAAAATCAAGTTTATGCAGTGGATATTATGTATATTATTTGTACAATATTT
Source organism: Dendronephthya gigantea (assembly GCF_004324835.1). Taxonomy (NCBI): domain Eukaryota; kingdom Metazoa; phylum Cnidaria; class Anthozoa; order Malacalcyonacea; family Nephtheidae; genus Dendronephthya; species Dendronephthya gigantea. The sequence goes on from NW_021163098.1 coordinate 773,369, forward strand.
TGCAATATATAATATATCTGAATCCCACCATATACGATAAAATGCAATTAATAATCTTCTCTACAATTGTAATTTGTCTTAAAATATTATATAAGAAGTGTTTTTGCATCAAGCCATATATGAAAAAGTAAGATTATAGTTGTGTTTGAGTTTTAAAAATTGCTTTATATAATAAATATTTTGGTTGTGTGAAATAATAGTATAATAAATATTTTGGTTGTGTGAAATATCAAATATGATAATTAATGTGAGATTGTTAGTCAATAATATACAGGGTGTATCAAAAAAAACGCAACCACTTAATATTCATGAATATCCTCTTTGTTCTACAACACAAAAGACGTTTGGCCCCTGGAATGCGAGAAAGCTTGTAATCATGTTCTAGCGGCACAATCGTTGGTAAACAAAGTCGGGTGCGTAAACCAACGAGCTGAATTGAAAGTATTTAACGAGTAAAATTTTATTTACAATTTATCTTACAAGGTCGACAGTTAGCATTCAAGTTATCATGCACGACAATAAAAACTCGTAGCTGCGCCGTTATTAGTTTAGCTGATTTGACCATTAGCAGTTGAACTGTACGATTAGAAGCCATTTTAAAATCCCAGGGGCATAAAATCTATTGAGCTTATAAACAATATGAATTTTAGCCCTGCATGCTTGCTACATTTGCATCCAGCAATACTATGTTCACACATCTAAGGTTTGATTATTCAACTAAAGTACTGTAGTTATCTTCGTTTCTTCTCCAGCACAATGGTAAACTCTTGCAACTCGAGGTCACCTATTCTTTTGGATACACCAGAACGACCAACCGGCACGGGGGGGAATACAACAGTAATTGAAATACCTGACAGTAATGAACGAAGTCACCCGAGAAGAAGACGTCTCGAGTCTGTGGATGGTGTCATCATAGCTGATAACTCAAAGAGAGCCCGTGTTGATGTACCCGTTATTGATCTGACCACTGATAATGAAGATGAGAGCTCCTCCGTTGACAATAACGCTGACAGCCAAAGGTACAGTGTGAGAATTGGCACAGTTTATTTTCCCTTCTCGTTGAATTTCTGACGCGAAAAAAATTAGATTGGAAAATTAAATTTCTTACAACATCGAACACGTATAAAACTTGCGGATTTCAAATTATCGGAGCAAAATACCTTTGGATAGGTTTTTCTAACCTTGGGTTTCTATATGATTGTTAAACTCAAATTCGAGATATGTGAAACGTTTAATAATATATCAAATAAGTGATTTTTTTTACTGTAAAAACGGGTTACTTTTGTGCTTGCTAGCAGGGCCGTAGCTAGTCCGCCCAATTGGAGGGGGGGTATTTATATATATTTATGTTTACATTTCACAGGAACAATAGCGTACAAAAGAAACCAGTCGGGCATAAGACGGACATATATGAGTATACAATCCCCCCCCCCCAAATAAGCATCTAGTACGGTCCTCCTTGCTTGAAAATGGTGCATTTCTCGATTATGGTTACTTTTGGCACATTCGAGACTTTTCACCTGGAACTCAACATCACCAATACAATATTTTTATATTAAACAGCTAGGGCTCAAAATAACGGTCGGTCAACCGAGAATGGCCGACCAAATGTGCTTGTTCACCGTTCAATTTTTTAGCTTGCCAGGCGTTTGCTAAATTTTATTAAACGCTATGTATAAGACGATTCACTAACAATGCATGTTGTACATTTGTAGCGACACACATTCACGAGAATCTGTGCGTCTCAAAACATAGGATTTAGTTTCCGGTTTGATCATGTTGAGTCAATCATAAAGGTACAAGTCGTGGATGTAGTGACACGTCAAACGCCGATTCTGACCGTGTTAGAATGAGGCTGGTCGGTCGTTTTCTCAGGAGATATTACGGATGTTATTTTGAGCCCTGTTTTGCTAAAAAAAATCCGCTATCAAATAAGCTGTTTCCAAAATGGAATTACCTCATTTTTTCCATCACCTCCTTAATAGGCCCCCACGCGGCAATCTTAAAAATCAGTTTTTTAACTTTAGATATTTGATTTCATATGAATGCAATGACACGGAAGATTTTACCGCGTGTTTAAATGAATACTAGCCTTGACGAATTGAACTATTATTTCTTTCTAGTTTCCTTCGAACCCTCGAAAGCTCGCCATATTACGCTGAGATCATGCGTGGTCGCTTCCTCTCAGACCATAACAGATTACGTATAAGACGAGCTATGTCATTACGTCATCGTCAATCATCACACCACGCAAGTCATCCAGTGGAAGAGCGTCATAATGGTAGTTTACCTCAAGAGGCGATACTGCGAGATATAATCATTTCTTGAATAATCTTCGTGTTGATAATTCCGAGCCAACTATCCTTGTTGATGATGTAAGTAGACTGCAGTACTCAGTGTAGCTATAAGGCCTTAATATCTCCCTCCCCTTGTTTTCCCTTGGTCGAATACATTCCGGTTAACTCGAACTTTCGTTTCGAATCATAGATCAGCAAACTTTAAAATGCGAGATAACTGGAAACTATAATGGCCAATACACCGTGTAGAAATACACCGTATACATTACACAACAATTTAATCGGAATAATTGCATAAATGATTATGAATTTTAAAAGATTATCTGTGGTGCCACAAGCGTTATTGATCTAGCGTTTTCAGTTCCGTTTGTAACATCTCTTTCAGTTCCTTTCGTAACATCCCGTTCAGTATTCTTGTTGAGCTTACTCAATTATATACGCCAAAATAGTATGCGTGTACCTAAATACTGTAGTATGTCTGTATACTTAAATAAAACAGGACCGATCTGACCGTTTTTACTGTATAAAGGAAAGAACCCTAAAGGCCCGTGTATACTTTAAATTTCTTTGCAATATTTTGCGATCGTCTTCCCTTAGGAGATGTTAACGATTAAATTAGTTCCGGATGTTTAAATAAGACTTCTTATGCGTCAGAGTATTTATAACTAATTACTCGTTAACAGCTATCAAAATCGCACTTGCAAGTTAAGGCTTTGATTTTTTTTTTCTATGTTGATAGGATGATTCTTCTGGTCAGCCTGGGGTTGCTGGTGAATTTTCCCGCCCTAGCTGTAGTCGTATTAGTCCACCAAGATTAACAACAGACACTGACAATTTAGACCACATTTCCTGCCTAGAAGTGAATGGAGTCGACTATCCACTCATTCAAATCTTCATTCCCAGGTTAGCGGCATGCTTCATGTACCAGCTCTTTTAACCATCAGGAGTGAGTCCTCAGTAGACATTTCTAGTTTCTAGCTTTTCAGTTCTGAAACGTCTGTGACACGAAATTTCACCCCCTAAATATTTGTGCTTGTACTGCACAGATTACGAATTGAATGAAATCACGGGGGTGGATCCTAGCGCCGGTTGTTATAAAAAGTCGGTTATCTTAACCCTTGGTTGATGCAAATCTTAGTACAAAACAAACTTTTCAACAGCTATTTTGTAAGCTGAGTGGGTTGTTTCAAAAATCTTCCTGGTTCAGTAGTTATTGTAACCTAGCTTTAAAGGTTTTTACGACGCCCATCCAGATATACATAGACGGAAACAGAAAGTTAATATTTAAACTTATTATATGGCTTTTCAAAATTTGCAATTTTTTCTTATTGGTTGAAGAGCGGTCCGGACCGTGGTCCGTATATTTCGTTCAACCATATAACAAACCGATTATTGACCTCGCTACTGTGAAATATCAGACCGAGGCTTTTTATGAGTACAGAACTCACGCTCGGTCAAAAAATGGGCTAGGAACAAATTAACAGCTGAAGGTTTCATTTTTCGCTTGACGGGTAGCTATATGAGATAATAAAAAATTGCAAGATGTACAGTATGTACATATCTTCGTATATTATTATATTCTTTACATTTTAAAAATCATTTTGCATGTATAACTTGCATTGTTGAAACCTAGAATTCAACAACAGAAATTTTCCGAAAAAAATTGTCAAGATTATTGAAATATCCGCGTTTAACATTAACCTGTTTATCGAAACGTTCCAGGAATCTCACGAGGGACACAATGAAAGACGTCGTGACGCCAGTCACCAGATACGCGCCGTTCGACGAAATCAAAGACGACTCAGAGAACAAACAAGACAACTTAGAGAACGACTTGAACATATTTCTTCTCCTTTTACGTCTTTCTCAGATGCTGCTGAAAACTTTGATAGAAGTGTTCAGGTTTGTTTCAATGTTTCATATATTTGTCAGCATCGAATGCTGTGTAAAAATGTTACATGAAACAACTTTCAACATGAACTTGCGTTCCGTGTAACATTAACTTACATTTGACTAAAAAAAACGCATCTCGCAGTCTCCTGACGAAATCTCAACATCGAGAAGCGTGTTTTGTCATATTAAAACTTGTTTTAGTTTTGTTCAAGTTATTCTTACCAGTATTTCATATCAAAAATGCAGCTTCAATATTTAGGCACTTGAAGTCAGTTGTATCAGGTCAAGTTTTGATCTTTACCTAAAATGTTTCTGCCAGCTCAAAAAAGATAAAATGACGCCGAAACGTGATGAACAATGTGAACATTTTTCTGGGTATTTTGAAAATAATTGGGTATCTAATTGGGAAAATACAAAAAAAAACTTGGCTTAATAAGGGAATGCCAACTCGACTTCGACAGAGTTTTCTGTTTGAAAGAGTTTCTCTGCCTCACGCAACTTCAAATTGCCCAAATCCCTGTATAAAGAGGATCCGGCTATTTTTATTGCCATAGAGAGACTGAGTGAGGTTACAATTCTTGTTTCTCTAGAACGGAGCGCCTGAACGTCAAGAAACTGGAGTACATTCTAGTGTTTATACAAGGCCTAACCCAACAATTGAAACTAACCCCGTTCGTATGGTAAGTGTTTATTCCATTATAGTGCTGCAAAATAAGGCTTAACTTCATACGACCTAAGGGCTGCTTTCCACTGCCCCCTTTTTATACGCGCACGTACACGCACGTGAAAGTCAAAATCCTTATATATGTCATATTGGGAAAAGCTGCGAAAATAGGTCGAAAGAACTTAGTTTTCCGCATATTTTATTACTCGTTTGTAAACCAATTCGTTAAATAATAACAATTTGAAGGCATTTAAATTTTTCCACGCATAAAAAAAACGCTACAGTGGAAAGCAGCCTTTACGTTAATCACCAATATACCTTTCTTATAATGACGTCAAACGCGGAGAATCTGATGTTACACGAAATTTGATAGGCTCCGCAAAACGTTTGACGTCATTATGAAAAAGGTCTATATTAAAAACGCAATATTAAAACAAGATATTGTATTACGTAGTTTTAGCTACTTCTCTGTGGTATTTCATTCTTGAAGCCTTAAATAAAAATGTATTCCGTAACTGAATCGTCTGTATATAGTTGTCTTCGATGGTTCTGCTCGTAACAATAGGTAGCTACTACTTTTCGTATATCTCTGAACTAAATATTCTAAAAGTTCTTGATATTTGAGAAGATATGTTTTAGGAAATACGTTTGTTCACATTACGGACTGTACCCAACGCTTAGGCTATCGTTGTGTTTTCCGATGTTTTCTAACCTTTATTCAAATGTTTTTAGAATCTTCGAACATCACCTCCGTTGGAAAGAGAATTGAGACCATATGATATACCAGATCTCATGTTGCCTGCCTTGCTGTAAGTATTTTGCAGTCCGTAGCTTTACAATAGTGAGTTAAGCAAATGACGTTTTTGACAACACGTACGTTAACCGAAAGTTAAGTTTTTGTTTTTCAAAAATCATAATCCTTGACCCAGTCTTTTCACGTTACTCATGCCGTTTGTGTTGTCATACCTACAAAAAAGGCTTCATATTCCGCCATCTTGGCTTCAAACTTCCGACAGAGTGAACGTTCCAGTCTTATTTCAGTTCACTTGTTAAGACGCGTTAGAGGCGTTCGCTGGGAACTACCCGTTATTTCGTGAAGTTCTTAGTCGATGTTGTCCTAATCACAGAATATGAAAGCGTTTAAAAATGACATTCTTTAATGATAGCGGTCGCGCGGAAAGTTGTCTGAATGTTTTTTGCTAAAGTTCCGTTTACACTTGGGCACGGTACGGATAAAGTCGCTGCCCCAATCCAATTTTATCCATGCCCAGACTACCAATACTAAAGTGGAGCACTGATAAATGTGGATTGGGGTGCCGACGTCAGCTATACCGTGCTTGTTCGGGTTTGGATCAGTCACTGAGTTGGTTAGTTCATGAAGTACAATTGTTCTTGTTTTGTACAGATCCTGGTGGGGTCCAGATTCGCGATTACGTCATTTTGGTGACGGTGATGAGGAGCGTGAGGATTACGAGGTTTGTACTCCGCGGTCATAGAATACGTATAGCACGGTATAAACCAGAGGTTTAAAACCAGAAATTTAGACTGGAGATTTCCTGCTTTTTAGGCCTTGTGGAGTTTGACGGAAAGATTGGGTCAAGTTAAACCAAAGGGTCTGTCCAAGGGTGGTACGTATATCGTTTTATGACAAAATGTCTTTCATTTGCATTCCCTGAAACACTCCGTCTTATGCCTTTATGATATACAAGTGCCCGAACGAGCTAGCAGTTATGATATATTCGTTACTTGTGCCCTCTCCTCTTTTTTACATCTATCAAAAGAAAAAATCGCACATAAAACGCAAGTTATACCAGCAATAAACCAGCCTGTATATCATATCAAGGTTTACCTATTTACCGGTACCTAATTTGTGCATTCATACTAAAAAATTAAAGATCCATCTAGGTATTTAGGGATTTTTTCCAACACATTCAAGTTTCGTTTTTAATGTTCCTCTTGATGGATTCGTAACATAAACGGTGTCGTCGTTGTTTTATTTCAGAGATGGAAGTCATTCCAGCGTTTCGCTACAGCGCGGCTTCTAAAGATTCCTCGAATGGATCTTGTGTTGTTTGTATGATGAACTACTCTAATAAAGAGAAATTACGACGATTGCCATGTAATCATGATTTCCATGCCAAGTGTATTGACAGATGGCTTAAGGTAAGCTGCTATTTTGTGAACAAGGTGGAATTTCGTTTCATTTCTACTCCTGAGGCATCTAAGGTTGTCAAATGCGAACATTTCTTACGATCGATAACGTCTTCTGAGCATTTTGAGCCATCTTTACAAAATTAGAATTGCATTTCACATTCAACATCCCTCAAAATTAGAATTGCATTTCACGTTGCAAGGAAAGTTGCATAGTGTAAAAGCGCCTTAAAACTATTTTCTCCCATTGTAGAATAACCGATCTTGTCCAGTGTGTCGAAAGGATGTCACAACCAAATAGTTTGATAGTGGTGGTGATGATATAATGTATATATGAAGAGAATATTCTCGGAAATTCCAATTCTAGTTCTACGCACTTAGCTAATGCACATAACAAATATATCCCAAAAATATAATAGACATCTATTAATGGAAACAGAAGTTAAAACAGATAAAAATTGTAAAAATATCGTTTCATATACTTGCTACTTGGTGTAAGTTGAGTTTATAAAGTGTTAGAATTAACGTTTAATATAGCAGCAATATTAGTGACTGTAAAATAGCTGGGTATACATTTTTGTACTAGCGGACTATAATATTTGGAAACGCTGCTTGATGTGGTAATGTATACATAGCATTGATATTCCTTTTGATATAGTTAACTAGATATATCGTGATATATAGAGTGTACCAAACGTGAGTAACCAAACTTTTGAAAGAACCTAGTATTCTCAGGCACAACATTTTATGCTTCTCGTATGTAATAAAGGTTTATTTTTGTTACTCGTAGTGTTAACATAGTGCACAGTCATTAAAGAAAATCCTTCAAATATCACTTCTTTGGGAAGAAACCCTGTATCAAATCATTGAAAGTACAGTAGTATATAAACCTACAGAATCTGTTTGACATCAAGGCTGTGACAGCTTAGTGTGAGGAGTGAATCAACATAGTTTCAATTAAATTTTCCGCAGTTCCAACATGGCCGCTTATGCCTTAGTCGATTCAGGCGGTTTGTTTGGATGCGAAGATGACATAATGCCTCCAGAATTTGGGGTCTAAAAGCGTCGTTTGGCGTGCACCTCAACTTTAAGTTTAAGCACAATATGTTACGTGCCTGATCATACTACAGTCGTTAAAAACCCTCTTCAATTATTGTGTATTGCGTTTTACATTGTGAATATTCAAGATGGTTGCCTTCAGCTAAACCATAATTCAAAGCGCCACCATTTTGAATAGGAGGGAAACTCGATTTGCCAGCATGTAAATAGTTGGTTGGCTAATAAAAATAACCATTATATTAAAAAGCTGCGAGCATCGAAGCGAATATTTTTTGCTTGAGTACACTGTATTCTGTAAAACAATCCCTTGAAAGTTCAAAGACTTAGTAACTATTGATATATGCTCTCATAGTAAAAATTTGGTATAAATCATTGGTGATGATTCAAGTGTTCTCGAATCGATAATTTACTGGTTATTTTCACGTTATACGGGGTAGATAGATAGATAAGCTTTATTTAACCAGGGTGACCCAATCAGTAAAAACTGTTCTCCCTTGGGGCCCTGGAATATTTTTTGCTTGAGTATTCTTGGGTACTAAAACGAGTCAACGACTTTTATTTTTGCCCTTCGAGAAAGATCATTACTGTTGTTTATTTCAGTAATCATGTTTACTGTTTGGATTTTACAGAAATCTACCAAACCCTGAATGTAAACGTACTAGTGTAGACCCCCGTAGGTATCCCTACACAATTTCCCTCCACGTGATTATGCTGGTGATAATTACCGCATACCAATGATTGTTTTGGATCGATGACGCGACTGGTATTTTTAAAATTTTGTTGGTCACAACCCACAAATTTAGTAAATTTCTGTGAAGAAACTACAGAGTATCATTAATAATGACACATTATTGAGGACACAAGAAGTCAAGAACTAAATTTCAACACCCGTAATGTTTGATTTTCAAAATCTACGGTCAGAAGTTGTCAAACTAAGCAAATAATATTCAACAGTATGGAATAGTGACAGGAAATTTTTGATGGTGAGAAGAAATACATGAATAAGGAATAGTTAGTACAGGGATTAGTACCGAAAATTGTTTCCACTGAAACTGATTTGTTATGCAACCCCAAATAATATGTGATTATCTTTCAGTTAAACAGTTTTTTCAAAATGGCGGCGAGTTTCTGCATGAAGAACTAGGCCAACTCATTTGCATATGCGAGATATGACTGTTCTCTTAGGGAGTAACAATTACAAAAGAAAGAGACAAAGAACTTTTGAAAAGACTGCATAATATATCCTATTAACATTGATCCCTCCCTCCCTCGTGGTTGCCATTTGTACCGGGATGCGGTATAATTCATAGTCAAAATTGATAAAGCGCACAGAAACAGGTTTCAACACGACATGTCATATACGTAAACATACAAAATATATTCAAAAATCTTGCTTCTTACAATTAAATCATAAAACTTAATGTTGATCCAAACTTCGACAAACAATAAAGTGAAAAGAAGCCGCTTGATGTTTAAATAAGTCGGTAAAACACTGTTTTGTATCTCTATCTTGAATAATGGCGGGCTTCTCTCTTGTTCTCTTTCCCAAGTCACGTGACTGAATTTGGCGCGATCGCTCGAAACACGCGTGCGGTCCTCGCAATTGCACTATCCTAATACACCATTATTAAGGGAATTTCCTTCAATAGTGGAAGCTCTGAATTTAGGCCTGTGAACTCTACATGAACGGGAACGTTGATCCCAGATAGCCGTCAGTTATCGTTTTACTTCCTGTCCCCGTAGGCTATCGCACCCAACGCTATCTTTCGGCTTCAGAAACAAAGTGAACCGGACTATCCGGATATAATCAAATATTTTGTTAATTTAGGCTCAGCGATGGTCAATATTTTACATTTTGACGCCCCTCAAGGGCCCAGGAACGTTTTTAGTGTCTCTATCGGTTAAACCGTACGGTGGCACTTTTAATTAATTCAGAAAATGGCAATTTCAGAGTATTTGTAAGGAACAAATATTTAATCGGCGGTAACTGACAACTAGCATTTTCTAACATATATGATTTAATAAATAAAATGAGTAAATGAATATTAAATCAATAATAGAGCTTGTTCAAAGTTTGCAACTTTTAAATACGGTCAATTACTCTTTAATTTCACATTTTTCTGCTAAGACATTGGAGTTGCAAATAACTCTGTTTTCTCTTATATTCTTTCGCTGGAAATGTTTGCAAAAACAATAGGATTAGACAGGAGTAACTCAATGGCAATGCCATATTATTAGAATTATTAGAATTAGTCACCGGAACTTTTAACTATACGGTAAAAATACCTGGCCTGGTTTGTTTGATGACGTGATAATCATTCAAAAGCAAGATGACTTGAGATGAACTACTGTTTTTGCCGTTTCTTTGGCCTTTTTTTTACTAAAATATGCCAGATGACACAATAGAAAGTGGAAGAAAAACATCGAAGGGCAGCGAAATGGACAGACAAAGCGAGAGTGAGACACCGCTTACTCTTGAAATGGAACAAGACACAGAAGAAAAGCCGATTGCCTATGCCAGACTGGTTGTGAAATACTCGAAATACGCCTTCGGTAAGCTTTCTTGTTTTGTGTTTATATGTGTTCCTTTCAAATATTATCGACCTGATCTATACTTGAATGACATTTTTGCTTGGCTTTTTTATAATTGTGGTGATTAGTGAAGAAAATAATCGCAAAACATCCGTAGTCGCAGTCATATTCGCAAAATATTTTGTAAATTATATAATTTAAAAAGCACTTCATTTTTTTCGGATAAAAACAGTTTACAGCACGTTTTACTTCTCTTAGGAGTGAACACATGCCTGTAGGAATCATAACTTTATCGGAAATATGTTTTGAAAATGATTGAATTTTCTGAATGTATATTATATTATTTTTTTAAAAATGGGTAGAAAAGAGTTAAAATCGAATTGATTACTTATTTTGCGGCTTATGTGTGTTTCTACTGTTTGTTTTTTGAAGGTATTGGAGTGTGTGTTCAGATCTTCATGATTTTGTTAACAGTAATCTTACTGCTAAGTGGTTATGATATTGTAAGTCCTGATTTCTCAACTCTGCCATTATTCCTGAACGAAGACTCGACAAAATTGCGAACAGATGCTTGGAAGAACGTTCACAGTGACGATTCTATCACACCAAGCTCCTCCGTGACGACTGGGCAGAAGGAAAGAAGTATTCAATACTCTCAGCTGGAATTGTTCTATGAATCCAGAGATGGCAATGTATTCACCAAAGAAAACCTGAGACGAATCAAAGCAAACGAAGATTCACTATTCGAAGACCAAACGTACAAAAGTGAACTGTGTCAAATGCAAACCGTCGGCTCAAATCAGACTTGTAAACCACCATTATCCATCATCAGGTTTTTTGACGGTACTTTTAAATCTATCGATGCTACTTTTGATGATTCGGGCTTCGATAATATAGTTGCAGTGCTAGAAAGAGCAAAAAATATCACATTGACCGCAGCCATCTTGAATTTTCATATCGGAAGAGACGCTGTCATCGACATGAACAGAAACATAGCAATCTCGAAGTACACAAGATCTCTCGTGTACTTCGGTTGGCCCATGAAAGGATACTTTTCAACAGAGCAGAAAGAACAGGAACAAAAAGAGAAGACTGATGATATCATAACTGATGTTTTTAGTGACAGGATGAACGAAATCTACAAAGATAAACTTGGTGATATGAATCTTTATTATTTTGAAAAGGCACTCCTGGGCAAAGCAATGGAATCACAAATTATCTATGACATGGCTTTGGCTATCGCAAGTTTTGTGTTCATATTTGCGTTCATGTTGCTACAAACGGGTTCTTTTTGGATCACATCCTGGGGTATCTTTAGCATCATATCCAGCTTCAATATCGCCAACTTCATCTACCGCGTCGTGTTCGACTACAAATACATTGGTATATTTCATGTTCTCGTCATTTTCATAATTCTTGGCATCGGCTCTGACAACATTTTTGTTTTTATGGACACATGGAAAGAGTACGGTCGCAATTATCCCAATTTGGACCTCACAATTCGATTGTCAAAGGTATTTCGAAGTGCTGCTAAGGCTACCTTCATTACTTCCCTCACAACGACCATCGCATTTCTATCAAACGTCCAGTCACCATTACTTGCAGTCTCATCTTTCGGCCTCTTTTCGGCAATCCTGGTCGCCGTCAATTACTGTTCCTGCACTCTCTTCCTGCCAACGGTCGTTATTTTTCACGAAATGAGACGAAAAGGTCGTTGCTGCTTCTGGCCGATATGCCGCCGCACAAGACCCCAGCAACCGCTGGAAATGCAAGAGGTTGAACAAGCGGACGGTAACGTGGACGGACCAAACGGAAATTTCGTAATCACGTTTCTTGGCGGTTGGTTCTATGAGAAGATCGTTACACAAAAATATACACGCTGGGGGGTCGTGGCGTTTTTCAGCATCCTGGTTTGTGTGTTTCTTGGATTCGCTGCGCAGCTCGGACCGGACAAAGAACAGGTAGGAACTAATCATTATTTCAATTTTTGTATGAATGTTTTCAATCTATTCACAAATTGTCTTATGTGAACAGCGTCACTGTGCTTTTCGCTTCTCATTCTAAAATTGAGTCCATAACATTGGTTGGAAAGATAGCTCGAAATAAGGGTAGTAGATAGATATAAAAATGCTGCAATCACTATTAGATTGATTGATTAAACAAAGCTGAAGTTGATTTCTTAAATATAACTATCAATGCATGCAATTCTGAGGGTCAGAAAATATCGCATGCAACTGGGGATTGAAATCCGGGACAGGGAAGATACGGTGTTCCCCTCTTTCTTGATGCACTAAGATGTGCCCTTTTTTTCAAAGGAATTTCAAAAGTATTAGTTCTTAAGTCATCTTAAGTATGAACATGTCTTATCATCCGTTATTACCCCTGAACTAAAAAAAATACTTATGCTTCCTCGCCAACATGCATGCACATAATTTATGTTGGAAAAATGTGATTACCATTTAGCACGATGAGCTAAACATCAAAGAGGCGAAAAATAGCGAATAAATGACGTGGTGCGTCTATATATGGACATGCCACGCTATTTACTCGCCATTTTCACGTCGTCTTTGACGTTCACGTGTTCATCCTACAAGTACCTATTGAAAAGTTATATTGATGAGTGAAATAATTATAATTTCATAGCAAGAATGTTTTATTTTGTTTCAAAGACTCAGGTGTTCGGTCCGAACACAAACTGGGGAAAAGTCGTTGATTTGCGGAAGAATGCGTTCAAACCAAGCCAAGAAGACAATGTCATTGTTGTGCATATTATCTGGGGTTTGAAAGAACAAGACCGTAGCGATTGTCATATGACTGATTTCAAATGTAAAGGAAGAATTGTGTTTGATGAAAGCTTTGACATGAATCTCATTCCATGTCAAACTTCTCTGCTGGTAGGTTAAGCATCCTTTATTCTTTTCAAGGGCTTTGTGCTGCTCCTTCAGGCAACGTTGAACACGTGTTGCCCTTCAGCAGCCGTATAACGAACGACGAAGCAATAGTTTTAAAATCTTTATTTACTAACGTTTGTCCGTAAAAAGAGTGTACTTGTAAAGCGTAAATAATACACAAGCAAAACGAAGGAAGGGACCCCCCAGGTAGAACCCAGCGAGCCAATGAGAGCCGCTATAGCAGTAAATTAGCGCGAAATGAAGAAACAGGAAATACTAATATGTAAATGTAGTGTAGGGCCAGAAGGGCCAGAACACTCCCCGTCTGGTACAACGGTACCACTATTAAACGTTTAAATTAACTATTCTCAAGTTCAGTTTGTCTTTTGAGCAGGACAACTTCTGAAACAGGCCTTTCATAGGTCTGTTTAGAGCCATTCTTCGCGGTGCTGATTTCCACTTTCCGTACTTTTCCATCGTTGCTTTTTGTCGTTTTGGAGATCAATCCGATCGGCCAATCGTTCCGTGCAGATTCTTTGCATCGAAGTAACACTAAATCACCGACTTCTACGTTTGGTAGAGCGTGCTCCCATTTGCGTCGACGTTGCAGGGTTGGAAGATACTCCCGCTTCCACCGAGACCAAAAACGATTCGCGAGACATTGCACTTGTCGCCATTGCTTGGCATATAGGTCTCGGGGAACAAATTTACCTGGGGCTGCCAGAAGAGGTTGAGTTTTCTGTGTTAGGAGAGCTGCTGGCGTCAATATTTCCGGAGCCGCAGGGTCGTTGGAAACCGGTATGAGTGGTCTGTTATTGACGATCGCCGAGACTTCGCCAAAAAGGTGGATAGCACTTCGTGCGTTAAGTGGGTGATTTGGGATGTCAGTAGTACAGAGTCCAATATGCGTCTGCAGACTCCGATCATGCGTTCCCACGCTCCACCCATGTGCGAGGCGTGAGGAGGGTTAAACTCCCAGGTACAACCTTGCGAGGTAAGGTAGGACTCGATGATATTCCTATCCATTTCCTTTAATGCTGCCTCGAACTCGTTGCGCGCGCCAACGAAGTTGGTTCCACGGTCTGAACGTATCAGTCTAACAGGACCCCTAATTGCCATAAACCGCCGCAGTGCGTTAATAAAGCTTGACGTGTCCATGCTCTCGATTGGCTCGATATGGACGGCTCTTGTTGCTAAGCACGTAAATAGCACCGCCCACCGTTTGCTCGAAGCGTGTCCTCCCCTGGTGCGACGGGCTACGACATACCATGGTCCAAAAACGTCGATTCCGATGTTGGTGAATGGAGGAGAGGGGTGTACGCGTTCTGGTGGGAGATCAGCCATCTTTTGCTGTTGGAACTTTCCTCTTAGCCTTCTGCAGGTGAAGCACTCATGGATAACCCGATTGATCAAGCGTTTTTCTCCGACAATCCAAAATCCCTTTCCCCTGACCATTCCGTGGGTGAAGTGTCGACCTTGGTGTTTTACCTCCTCGTGGAGATTTTCAACGATTAGTCTGGAGATGTGATGTTTCGAAGGAAGAATAGCGGGATGACGTTCTTCGTATGACGAATCAACGTAGTGTAAGCGTCCTCCGACTCTCAGGATGCCCTCGGGATCTATGATTGGGTTAAGGCTCCGTAATTGTGACGATTTCGAGAGAATTTTCTTATTCTTCGAGCAGTGGATTTCGTCCTTAAATGATTCACTTTGCACGCTTCTGATGATAAGCATTTGAGCACACCGCTTTGCTTCGACTACTGATTCTTCATCGTCTCTCTCTTCTTTATTTCTATGGCGTTGTAACCTTCGGGCCAGTCGTATCAGTCGTGACACTCCATTTACGAGGTTAGTCCAACGCGAGAATCGGAGGAATCTGGTTGTACCCAAAATGTTCCTTTTTTCCGGGTCTGCCATGGTGGCAAAGGTGTTTACGGATGGTCGGACTTCCGGGTCGTCGGCAAGTGTCTGAGTCTCCTTGTTTTCTTCTTGAGCGTGGTGGGGTGTACTATCTCAGGAATTTGGACCGTTCAGCCATATGGAATCCCTGAGATCACTAGCCTTGATCGAACGGGTGGCGAGGTCAGCTGGGTTAAGATCTGTCGCTACGTATCTCCATTGATGCGGTGATGAAGACTTTCTGATTCGTTGTACCCTATTGGCGACGTAGACGTAGAAACGTCGTGTCTCGTTTAGGATATAACCCAGTATTACTTTGCTGTCCGAATAATACGTTACTGACGAAGCCTTAATGGGCAACTCTTCCAGGACCAACTCTGTGATTTCGACCGCTAGTACTGCAGCGCAGAGTTCTAGACGAGGGATCGTGGTTGCGTGAGACGGAGCGAGTTTAGCTTTTCCGATCAAGAAGGAGACTTCGATTTTGTTGTCGTTCAGGACTATTCTTAGGTAGGAAACGGCCGCAATAGCTTCTTGCGAGGCATCGCTGAACGTGTGGACTTCAATTTGCTTGGCTTCCGAGAGAGATGTTGCCGTGTAGCTCCTTGGCAGCATAACCTGTCTCAGTTCTGTGAGTGACCTCCGCCAAACTTCCCACGGTTGTCGATATTCTTCCGGAAGAGGCTTGTCCCAAACGTCCAGTGGGTTTCGTTGGAGGCTTGTCGTCATTGTTCTTAATAGCATCTTAGCCTTAATGACCACAGGAGCAGCGATGCCAAGAGGATCATATAGACTGTTAGTAGTAGATAGGACGCCTCTTCTGGTGAATGGCTTTTTCTCATCAGCGACTTGGAAGGTAAAGACATCGTTGTGTAGATCCCAAGATACCCCGAGCGAGCGTTGAACTGGGACGCTATTATGGTGAAGATCGAGGTTACGCAGTTCTGTGGCTCGATCTTCCTCGGGAAAGGCGTGTGCTACTTCAAATTTGTTGGAGGAGACTTTATGAAGGCGGAGGTTAGCGGTGGCGAGCATTTGTTGTGTGCGTTTTAGCAGGCTGATCGCTTCTTCACAGTTGGATGTCGACTTTAGGCCATCGTCTACGTAGAAGTCACGTTCCACGAATTCCCTAGCGTCCGTCCCGTAGTTACGTTCTTCGGTGTGTGCGGTTAATCTCAGCGCAGTGGTGGCAACGGCTGGTGAGGAGGTGTTGCCAAAAAGATGCACTTTCATACGGTATTCGATCACTTCTTTGCACGGGTCGTTCTCTTTGTACCAGAAGAATCTTAGGAAGTCTCTGTGTCGGGCGTTGACAAAAAACGCGTGAAACATTTGTTCGATATCGACTGTGAAGGCGACTGGACCGGTGCGAAAGCGTAAGAGAATTCCTATCAGACTGTTCGTGAGATCTGGGCCGGATAACAACATCTTGTTTAGGGAAATTCCACTAGTCTCTGCGGCCGAATCAAAGACTACACGGATTTTTCCTGGCTTACGAGGGTGATACACGCCGAAATGAGGGAGATACCACCGTGCAGCGTTGGAATTAAGGCATTCGTCGGGGACTGGTTCGGCATGGCCTTTTTCAAGAAGCTTTCCCATGAATTCATGATAATGTTTTTCCATGTCGGGCTTTCTCTGTAACATCTTTCTGGTGTTGTTAAAGCGTTTAAGAGTGTCCTGTCGGTTGTCAGGGAGTTTCGCCGCAGGATTTCGAAAGGGCAGTGGTGCTTCCCAGTTTCCTTGAGCATTCTTTGTCATTTGGGCTTCCATGATTGACGCAAATTTCAGATCTTCGATGGACTGTCCTGGCTTATTGTCGTCTTTCGAGGTGTTGAATACGTTCCAGCCGATGTTGTCGTCAAAATAGCCGTTTCGGAATTCTTCCTTTCGCGTCGAGTGGAGACTTGGGGCTGTACGAAAGAAATTTGGGCAAGGTTCTAGGTTTGAAGGACGTCCGTTTTCTAGGATGTTGGATCTATAGCAGGCAAGATCGGGCTTGTGGGCTCCATTCAGGCAGACGTTGCCAACAATTACCCATCCAAGGTCAAGAAGCTGGGCCCAAGGTGCGTTTTTGGGACCATTTAGAGACTTGTGGACTTTGTGCAAAGGTGGAACGTTACGTCCGATAAGCAGGAGAATGTTAGCATCGTTACATATGTCGGGCATTTCCTTTGAGATGCGCTGCAGATGTGGGTATGCGGCAGCCACCTTTGGGGTAGGTATTTCGTCTCGTGAGTCTGGTATATCGTTACACTCGTAAACGTTAGGTATTTTATATCCTGTTTTTCCATCAAGGGATTCTACGACCAAGTCTTTGGTGCATCTTCCTTCGATCTCGCTGGTTCCACCACATGTTTTCAGTGAGTAAGTGGTTGTCTGTCCGTGGACGTTTAGTACATCAAAGAGTTCAGGCTTTGCGAGGGAACTGTTACTTTGATCATCTATGACCACATACGCCTTTAGCTTGTGTCCAGGATTCCCATGTAGATAGACGTTGGCTAAACATATCTTAGAACAAGACTTTCCACCGCGAGTATTACCACAAAGTTCAGTACATTTCGTGGTTATTTCTTCATGGGTGTCTTCTTTTGTTTCGTTTGATTTCGGCGGGAGCTCCCCGCCGTTCTTCGGATGGGCTTCGCTATGCAGTGCGGCCAGATGCTTGTCACTGTCGCACTCTGTACAGGTAACCTTTGTTTGGCAATCTTTGGCACAATGTTCGCAGGAGGCAAGGCATCGAAAGCAAACACCGTTTTCCTTCACTATCTTTGTTTTCTCTGCTAGGGGTTTGGCCAAAAAGGCTCTGCATTTCCGTAGTGGGTGCGGCTTTTGATGCACAAGACACCAGTTGGATGGGTCACGAGGTGGGGTTTTCACTTCCGTTCTCTTGGTGCTGATAACCTCTCTTGATCGACTTCTCAAGCCTGGATCACGTTCAGGCAAATCGATGATTAGGTTGGGGTTGTTTCTTTCTAACGAGAGTTCCTGGATAAACGTGGAGAATTCTATGAACGGTGGGTAGTCCATTGCTGCATGTTCTTTTAAGTATCGGTATGCGTATCTTTGCCATCTCCCTTGGATGTCTCCTGGTAGCTTTGCGATGATTGGCTTGATGTATATCGGCTCATCTAGGATCTTGAGTCCCGGACATCCGCCGTCTGATTTAGCACATTGGAGTTCTAGCAGCAAATCGCCAAGTTCTTGGAGTTTTCTTATTGTCGCGAATCCTACTTTCGGGAATTCGCTTAGTTTCTTCAAATGGACTTGCGTTACGACTGAACTAGATCCAAACCTCTGATTGAGTTTCTGCCATAGAACTGAAACACCTTCCGCAGGCTTTTGTATGTAGGCATTGCGAATACGTTGGGCAAGTGTATTTGATTCACCGGTTGTATGTTCTATTATGAGATTGAGTTGTTCACTGGGAGAGATGTTGACGCCGCGTATCATTGTTTTAAAGGATTCTCGCCAAGTGCAGTAATTTTGTGGGTTGTTGTCAAACTTTTTTAGTTTGTTTGCTATTAGTTCGCGACGAGCGATGAATTGAATGTAGGGGTTGATAGGGTCGTGCACTGGGTCTGGTGTACGGCTAGGGTGCTGAGGGGCAAATACATTTGCTGATGGATTCAAGGTAGGCAGTTCCTTTTCGCCATGATGGGTGTCGTTGCTCATATTAAGTTGGAGGTTTTGTCCTTCGACCGTTTGTGAGTGGACATAGCGGTGGGTTCTTTCGCTAGGGTCTTCCTCAGGCAGATCTATTTGTTCAGGTTCTCCTAAATTGAGTTCTTGATCTATTGCTTGAGCTTTTGTCACTGCGATTTCAGCTTCTTCTTCTAAGCGTAGCGTTTCCATTCTAGCCTTTTCTTCTAGTTTCCTTTGATTCAAAGCGAGTTCTTGCCTTTGCAGTTCTAATGCAGATTGAGACTCGCGTTCTGACCGTATTTTTTGGATTTGAGCCTTTTTCACTGCTGCCGAAGCTTCGGCTCTAGCGAGTGCTCTAGCGGTCGTAGAAGACATAGTTGAACCACGAGAGCTGCGTGAGCGTTTGAATGAGCCGATTTCGAGGAGTAGTTGGGTTTTACGTTCGTTGGCTTCATTTATGTTAGCTTGAACATAGTGTTGGCGGTTTTCTAATAATCTGCGATTTGTTTCATAGTCCTCTTGATAGTTGGAGTCGTTTAGAGCTAAGAGGAATTCTATAAGGCCTTGAGATACCGTTTGGTATTCGTGGAATCGCGAACGTACTTCTGAGGTATGGAATTTAATTTCATCCAAGGAGTCGGGTGTGTTTTGCAATTTGGATACAGATTGTGTTATATTTCGCCATAGTTTATCTAGTTTATTCGTGTCCGATTGGATTCTATTCTCTATGGACTTTCTTGATGGCTTTACTGTCCTTTTAGGACGACTGTGCGTCTCGACATTCTTGTTATTATCGGTTAAATGTGGGTTTATAGTCCCGTTCGGAGTTATATTCTCGATATTTTCATTATTTTGCGATAAGGCTTCAGCTAATTCTCGACTTTCTCGTACCTGTACGTCTTCTGAAGTCCCCGGTTCGGTAGGACGAGATTCAGACTTCGAGAGAGAGTTTGGGTCGATGTTTGGAGTCGGATTTGTAGCGTTTTCATCTTCGTTTACATCCATGCCACGACTAACGACTATGATTTCTCGATGCAAATATCACGCAAAATTGTACTCTTTTTACTGTGCTGCTCCTTCAGGCAACGTTGAACACGTGTTGCCCTTCAGCAGCCGTATAACGAACGACGAAGCAATAGTTTTAAAATCTTTATTTACTAACGTTTGTCCGTAAAAAGAGTGTACTTGTAAAGCGTAAATAATACACAAGCAAAACGAAGGAAGGGACCCCCCAGGTAGAACCCAGCGAGCCAATGAGAGCCGCTATAGCAGTAAATTAGCGCGAAATGAAGAAACAGGAAATACTAATATGTAAATGTAGTGTAGGGCCAGAAGGGCCAGAACAGGCTTACACAGCAAAGGGAAAGAGGGGATAGCTGCCCGGGCCTCACCCCTTGAAGAAATTTCAACCTAATGAATCTACTATTCTAAACTGGGCAAGGTTACGTACAATACAATTGAATATTATTGTGAAAGGAGCATCACTTCTTCCCAGATTAGAGATCCCGCGTAATCCAGTCTTTTGACTTGGCAATCTGCATGAACCTCATTAATATACAAGAACTGCACCCTTTTTTTGAAAATTTTATGTGTTATGAGAAACGAAAGAGAAAAACAACCGGAGTTGCGCATGTGCATGCTGTTAAAGTCACTGTTGTTTCCTATGGATTGTAGGAAACGTAAGTGTAAGAAAGGTACACGGAGCGTGGGAAACATGAAAGTTACGTAGTTGCCAAATTTTTTACATACATCTCTCAAAAGTAACATTGCACTGAAAATTGCAAGTTGTAACAGAGCCTTTATCCTCCCTGAAACATTCATAAACACAAACAAGTTAGCGAAAATTTTAATTAACTCTAATAATTATTCACCACATTGTAGACATTTTGTGATGATCTTCAAAATTTACGAAGCGAACAAGAGTATGATCTAAGACTACGACGAAGTGAAGTCACCGGAAAGGTTGAAGTACAGTGTATTTTCGAAAGACTGGATGAGTGGTTGACGGTATGTGTTACGTTTGTTTCCACAGAGCAACCTTTCAGATTATTTGTTAATTTTTAAAGGTTCATCTCAGTGTCATCAACTTTTGGAAATTAATTTTTTTGAAAGTTCTTGATAGCGAAGAAAAAACTCGCTGCATGGTTGCAACTTCGCTCAGCGATCGCATTGCCGAATTTTGTTCAGCGGCGTAACTAGAACGATAATTAATTAAGGGGTGGGAGGTGGTTTGTTAATTCATATAATTGTTCAGTTTTGCCCAACTGACGTCTTTTTTATAAGCTATTGCACCTACAAATGAAATCCGTCGGGCAGAACTGAATATTTGAATAAACATAATGTGGCTATATAGGTTCGGTAACTTGG
The DNA here is from genome assembly GCF_004324835.1 of Dendronephthya gigantea. Lineage (NCBI taxonomy): Eukaryota > Metazoa > Cnidaria > Anthozoa > Malacalcyonacea > Nephtheidae > Dendronephthya > Dendronephthya gigantea. The sequence goes on from NW_021163098.1 coordinate 794,767, forward strand.
CTACTAGGAGCCGGTTGTATCAAGCCCGATTAACTTAAACGGTGGATAAGTCAAAATTAAATATAACACTCTTACATCTCTCTTGAATGAGTCAACTTGAATATTATGCACTGAATATGTAGTTGTAGACAGTATCTTTGTATTAAGGTAAAGAATATATAAGGTAAAGAGTATTTTGGAAGAGAACGGGCTTTATCCGATTTCGACAGTTCCGGTCACCTTCGTAAAGGTCCGGAATCACAAAATATCCTATTTTTTCTGGGAAATATTTATGTATACGAGGCTGTATTTGCCATTTAGCTTCTAGCTGAATTTATAATCTGTGTGCAAAAATAATAAATGTTTTTGAATAATAATAAACTGAGTAACTGAGATATTCTTTTAAAACTTCATGCACTAGTGATCTTTTGTTCCAGATTGAAAGTAACAAGTCGAAATATCCTGATGGATCTGATTTCAGTCTTCCTACAAGTGGAGAAAAAATACGACAATTAATGATCGCTAATCCTCAACTTTTTAACGTCTCCTTGTTGCCAGATACATACTACAGGTTTTTTGAGGTGGCGCTTGGATTTTTTATTTTTGATGGTAAATCCCCCGAGTACGCAAATAGTTACGATTTTAAAGTGTATAGTCCATTGATTGGAGGAACTCTAGATACCAGCATGGAAAAAGGATCAAAGAATCTCATTCAAGGTGATCAATTAAATTATGAGAAAAAAACAGCAAGAAATTGTAAAGCACAACAACGAGAGGTTGTAAGCTAGCTGTTTGTTTAATCAACCTTGTTTCTTCATTTTGAGCGATTTCATTTGGATTTTTTTAAAATGAGATTAAATATATCGGTTTTGGTAGTCTGAACTTTTATTAGAGAGCTTTAGCAGTGACTACGAGTAAGAGATTCGTCATTTTCGCGCGTTGTTTGCTTACGCCATCAGCCAAAACTCGTAGTCGTTGGGCTTTCGAGTACGAAATTTATCAAGAAACTCGTACTCAAAAGCTCGGCGACTACGAGTTTTGGCTGATGGCGTAAGCAAACAGCACGCGAGAATGACGAATCTCTCAGTCGTACTCGTACTCGTAGCCACAGCTAAAGCTGCCTATTAAAGCAGTTACCGGTAGATGAATTATAAACATTCATTCTCAAAGAACAGTTTTCACGGGTCTAACGTTCATTACATCTTATATTTCTTAGGAAATAAGTACGGTCATCGTTTAAAGTTTATGGCCATTGCACTGAACACAACATTGGACCCTTCTTCCCTATCCTACAAAGATGGATTACCAATCTACAATAATTGGGAGGACTTTGTTAACGAAAAGGTTAAATCATATTTCAGTAGCTGTATATAGAGAAACAAAGTTAACCCTATTTAGTTCAAATGAGTTTGGGCAAAGCAGTAAAACATTGTTGTGTAATTTAAGCTCTGTCATTACTGATGCTCATGCGTACTCTGCTGGTTTGGGAGGAGCATAGGAACCGGAGGGACAGAGGGGGGGGGGGTGGCACGTGCCCCCAAAAAGTTTTCAAGGGATCAAAAAGTGCCCTTTTTGTAATGAAAACCGGCTTTTCGGAGAAGCTAATGCAGCTGCAAACACCATTGTAAAATCGAAGGTGCTCTTTTTGTTTCTGCGCATTACAAGAGCTTCTATTGTTCTATGGTATAAATATATATATATATTACGTAGAGCTTCTATTGTTCTATGGTATAAATACATTAATTTTTTGTTCAGTTGCCTGAAGAAAGTGCCCTGATATACTCCAATTGTTGATGATTTTATTTCGTAACGATCTTCCATAAAAACTTCAACCTGTTCTCTGATTTCAGATGAAAGAGATGCCGCCATCATGTGCCAACGGTTTTCAAGCAACAGTAGGGATTAACAATGCATGGCATTGGTTAAAAGTTCAAGAGGTAACTACACTTTACGAGACTTTTCAAAGCATATAATTATATAATGAGCTACCAGTTCTCTCATTTCTCCTTTTGGGAAAAGTTTGAAGACCACTGGGTTTAAACAGGAATTTAAATAATTTTATACGATCATGTTTAATTTACCAATAGAACTCGTTTAACATTCACTTCCTATAAGGCTCAGATCATGACACTCAAGCACATTTTGGGAACGTCCCTATTAAGGTGTTTGATTTTTTAAGTTGGTAGATACTTGCTGAATATGCCCTTACTGCATAATTGTTATAATTTATTAATTTACCTTTTGGTTTTTAGATTTTAGTGCGAAGTGCAATTACAGGCATTTTAATTGGTCTGTTTTCGTCCTTTGTCGTTCTTGTTATGGCAACAACGAATATCATAGTTGGAACTCTTGCTTCGTTGACCATTTCCCTGATCACATGCTCCGTACTTGGTATAATCGCAATGATTGGCTGGAAGCTCGGAGTTCTCGAATCACTGAATCTCACATTAGTCGTCGTCTCGCAGTTGACTATGTGGTTCATTTGGCAGAAGGTTACATGGACCTAGTTGGTCAAGATCGGCTGACTAAGGTCCGTCACACCCTTACCCATGTTGGAATCTCAGTTCTCTCAGGCGCTTGTTCTACACTCGGGCGTCGGTTTTTGCTGGGAGCGAAAATTGTTTTCTTTTTTCAATTTGGAATTTTCATGTTTTGCACCATCGGGCTCTCAATCTTGTTCTCCCTGGTATTCTTCACCACCGTGCTAGCTCTGGTTGGACCAGAGCAAGATGAGAAAGGCTCGACCAAGCCTCCTCTAAAGTATTGTATCGACCATATTTGGGGAAAGAGAAAGAATAACACATACTGTGAAAGATGCGGTGGAAAAGGTTTTGTTCCGCTGGGCAATGGACAGGATGAAGACGAACGGTAACTTATAAATGGTCACAGTGTCATTGTTAATAAACTGAGTTTAGATTTTTAATCTATTTTTTAAAAGAATATTCCAAATTCTTGTATGATTTTTCAAATAAAAGTGCTTTTTTATGCTTAATCCTATAGATTTAAGGCGATGTATTACCGTATAATTTATATGCATGCCGATTTGAATTTTGCCCCAGATTGATCAACCTGTGTGAATGATAAGAATAGTTTTTACAAAATCTGCTGGTGACTTAAAACACCAACCGAACGTACCTTATGATATAAAACTATGCGTTGTCTGACAATGAGACTTTTCCAGAAATGATCTCTAGAATCCGTGAATACAATAGTTTCGAAACCGATGTTGGTTAACAAATGAAAGCCGCCAGATTATATTCCAATATAACCAAGAGGCAGCGTGGCAGCGTCTTCAAACAACTTAGCATCAAATGTGGTATAACAACTGCCTAAATAGACAAAACACTTCTCGACGTTTCGACCTGAGGGCCTTCGTCGGGAGAGTTAGTATTAGGAGTTAGAGGGCTTTAGTCAGGACAGTTAGTCTTACTAACTTTCCTGACGAAGGCCCTCAGGTCGAAACGTCGAGAAGTGTTTTGTCTATTTAGGCAGTTGTTATACCACATTTGATGCCAGATTAAATTATATAATAATTTATCTAAATTCCTTTTAAACACGTTTCTTCACGAGGAAGGCATATGTCAGTTGAAAGCCTTTGTTTGTACAAAATGCATTTCTCGTCTAGTTATGAGAAAGCAAATTATAAAATTCAAGAGCGTCATCCCTGAGCCAGGTTTCATTTAGGCATTAAATGAAATATAATCTATGTTTTAATTGTCAACAACATGTCAGTATTGATGGAACCTTCATCTGGATTTTATTACTTTCTGCAATACTTACTGAAACATTAATAATCAACTTACGATCATGTTGTAGCTTCATTAAAGCCGTCGTGCAGCTGAAAGTATACACCGGTTTGTAAAACCTTGAACATCGTCAACATCTGAATTTTAACTCAGAGGGGAAAGAAAGTGGGAATATTAGCGATATAAACTAGAAGGTAAAATGCTGCATGGTGCTATTGAATTATCCAGCTCAAATTATAAAGACTTTCATTCTTAGTTTCAGTTCAAATTCGTTCGAAAAATCATGTTGATTTTCGGATTATAGAAAAAGAAAAGCTTCATGTGTTCTAGGTATATATTTGCTCTTTTGTACAATTATTTTAACTCCATAACCATGCAGATCATATTGAAAATTGTGCCTATATTTCTATCCTAAATCATTCGTGCACAGACGCTTCGAAATTTAATGTAAATTTTTTTACCGGGATTTAAATAAAACGATCGAGCAGCTGCCAGGGCTCGTTTGATTATTAACTATACCGATTGTATGAGGACAGAAATGATCTGCCTGGTCCAGTATGGCACAGTATTCTCTACATCATTTTGTGGTGCATCACCTTATTTAAAAGAGCATCTGCCGTATGCGTTCCAAATTGCAAGTAGTTTGGACCTAAAAACATGTTAATGTAAATTTTATTTCAGTTCGGTGAGAAGTAAACGTCGCTCGATCTTTAAATGAAAAGTTGAAGTTTTTTCCATGACATTGATGTCAAGAACTATATGCTGGAAGGATGAACTTGGACTTGGACTTTCAGGAACAAATTGCTCTTTGCTACCTCATTATCTTGGTTTTCATCGCCATCTTCACACTTCTAGGAAATACCTTAGTCTTGATTGTGACCTGGAGGGAAAGAGGTCTTCATCAACCAAATAAATATTTTATTGCTTTTCTGGCTGTGGCTGATCTTCTCGTTGGTGTGTTGCTGATACCATTGAAATTGTACCAACACAATCTAGATCATGAATCACTAAGTACAATGTCTCTTCATCTGTGTAGATTTTTAGTGTGGATTGACACCTTTGCTTTCACAATATCAATTTACACGTTGACATTCATCAGTTTTGATCGATATCTCAAAATCAGTAAACCACTTCAATATAAATCACGAATGACAACTTCCAGATCAGTAAAAATAATTTTCCTAATTCTTATCATTTCAACTTTCATTGCAACATACGCCCGTCACCCTTCATTCAGGGGCATTGGACACTTGGTGAATGGCGTCGGTCCCTGCAAATTACGAACCAAGGTATTGAATGAAATGAAAGGATTGTTCACCTTTTTATCAATTGGTGGTTTTTTTCTTCCCTCCATAATCATAATGATTATGTACGTTCTCATTTTTCTTGTTGCTCATAAACGAAAGAAGATGTTCCTAAATGGGGAACTGGGTCAAATAAACAATCAGAACCAACGTGGCTCATTTCGTCAAGATCTAAAAGTGATTAAAATGTTATTGGTTGTCGTTGGAGTTTTCATATGTTGCTGGGGTCCGTGGGCTATTGTGATGTTGGTGATGTTTTATTATGGAAATGTACTTGGTGTTGGCCACGGATATTATATAACATTTTTTGTAATAAGCATACTTCCTTTACTTAACAGTATGTGCAATCCAATTATTTATGCCTGTCTGGACAAAACATACAGAGAATCTTTCAAACGTCTTTTTCACCGAATAGTGCGATGACCATGCAATCAACTATAAGAACCTAACGTTCGATTCTACGTCAATGTTATAATTTGTTTTCTATATATGAATTAACTTCTTATTGATTTTTGCCGAGATATATCTCAAAATATGTCAAACAAGATTAAAATTCCAGGGTGTCAAAACAGAGTCAATTTCATGGTAGGAAAATGCACTTCGCATTAGTTATACTCAAAAAACATGTAATTTAATTTCAAAGTGATGGTGACGACATGTCCTAAACTTGCGGTTTTATCGACTGTTGCACTCTATTCGATCTCGATTCGGTTTCGGCTCGTTTTCCACCGTCCACATTTGGCCCAATTGGCTCCAAATCGATCTCGGATCGATCTAAATGGCTAGTGTGAACGGCCCCTAAATAAAACCTGGTGTTTATAGTTTCAGTCTCAAAATGGCCATTTCACAGGCAGGCGGCAGGCCACAGATTGCAAAATACGAATTTAGAAAGAAATTTGGACTTGTGTTAATTATTCAGTAGCATTTTATTCAATTAAGAGCAGAACAGAAATGGACAAATATGAATTAGAAATGAGATTCATATAAACATCAATAATCTTGGGTGTCGATTAAATTCAGCTGCTAATGCGGCGTTAATTCGAGCTCGTTGTAATTTAAAGTAGGAATTGATTATCTCAGCTATTGAGCATATTGGTTTAACGTTATATTAAAGAATTTTCCCCTGTCATTTCTGATTGGTTAAATGTAGCGCGTTTTATCATATATAATATAATGACGATACATTTATTACCTAAATCCTAGGTATTATTGTTGTAATAGCAAAATCCATGTTCCTTTTGGCAAAATGAAATGAATGTTAATCTGTACCAAACATAGAAAAGCAAACTATGCAATGTCGAACTGAAAAATATTGTTCTTAATAAACGTTCATTGTTAATAAAAGAGAGATTGATTACAGTGATGAATAAATATTTTTTGAGTTACTCATTTTATTATAATGTCAACGAACGTTAAAACGAAATAGTTGATAATAGGACGTTATCCAATAACGTAACTTCATCGGGGTTTGACTGATGGTGAAGCGAAGCCATAAATTATTACAAAGACCGTCGGTCAGTCAGCTGAAATCTATTGTAGCTGAAAAGTCTGATGTAAAAACAGACGATGAATATATAAGAGTTTGACTGGCGGAAGTCAGGGAAGAGATTCCAAATATTACCTGGTGGATATTCAATGATAAATACAGGTAAAGTCAGCTTTCAAGGTTGTCCTTCCTCACAGTTTGTGTTGCTTAGTTGTTAAATAATATATTAATAATAGCCTTTATTGGACCTTTGTATATCAGTTTATGTTCTGTAATTTTACAAGAGCTTTTCATTTTTAATAATGGCGTAAAGCACAATGTCATTCAATCATGTAAGGACCAACCCATTTTGTTCCTCCACCATGGCATTAAACCAGAATGCATCCACTACCAGGGCAGCTAGCGGAAGAAACAGTTCTACAAATCATGCTTGCTGAAGTCTTAGAAATTTCTTCAAGAAAATAATCGATTTGGCATCGGCCTAAATTTTCATGATTTCATCCGCTCAAATTTTCATCGATAATTGTTGCATATTTTACATAGCGAGAGACAAAACAGAAATTCAAATTTTCTCTAAATTAGAATCGCATAATTTTGTGCTTTTATCCAGGGTTTGTTTTGTTTTAAAGAAACATTATTATGATCGCACCCAAGCATATTCATTTCGAAAATCTATGATAACTTTCAGACAATTCACTGAATCTTTACTATCTGCATGTGTTATGCACGACCAATTATTGCTGCCTTTTGTTAAACGAGGATTAACGTGGTTGAATTTTTTTTTTTAATTTAGAACCAGTGTAATCGAGCGTTTGAAAAAGTATCATGGCCACTGATAACTTCACAAATCAGTCAGGACGACAGATATTAACAAGTGGACATACGTGTTAGCACACGAGAAACAATCTCTTCCGTATCACGTATCTTTGTTAGTTTTAATCGCCATCTTCACATTCTTTGGAAATATTTTGGTGTTGATTGTGACCTGGAAAGAAAGAAGTCTTCATCAACCAAATAAATACTTTATCGCTTTTCTGGCTGGGGCTGATCTTATCGTTGGATTTGTTGTGATACCATTGAAATTGTATCAACTCAGTCTTGATGCTGAACAGAAAAATGCAATGTCAGTTCACCTCTGTCGCTTTTCAGCGTGGATTGACACATTTGCGCTAACAACATCTATCTGCACACTTAACTTCATCAGTTTTGATCGATATCTCAAAATCAGCAAGCCACTTCAATATAAATCACGAATGACAACTTCCAGATTAGTAAAAATAATATTCCTCATTGTTTTCATTTCATCGTCCATTGCCACGTACGCCGCTGCTCCACATCCTGGAAACATTGCACTTTTAGAAAATGGCGTTGGTCCTTGCATTTTAATCCATCTTGACGACCGAAGCAAAGTATTTTTCACTTTTTTATCAATCATTGTGTTTTTTCTTCCCACCATATTCATGCTGATTATGTACGTTTTCATTTTTCTTGTTGCTCATAAACGACAGAAGACGTTTTTAAACGGGGAACTGGGCCAAATAAACAATCAAAATCGACGAGCTGCACTTCGTCAAGATATAAAAGTGATTAAAATGTTGTTGGTTGTTGTTGGAGTTTTTATATGTTGCTGGTCTCCGTGGATTCTAACGATTTTGCTGTCGTTTTATCATCCATATATATATGGTGTTAGTTACAGATATTACATAGCATTTGTTGTAATACGCGCACTTCCATTACTGAACAGCATGTGCAATCCTGTCATTTATGCCTGGTTCGACCAAACATACAGAGAAGCCTTCAAACGTCTTTTTCAGCGAATGATGTGTCGACCAGACTCAAGAAGCCAACACATGCAGTAGCTTTGGGACCATACCGGAAAGCTAACAATCGTCTTCAGTTTTCATCTGACCTGTCATTAAGCGCAAGTTCTTGTTTTCGAGAACATTTTTTGCATACTCAGTTTGAAGTGACCTCGAATCGAAACAAATTGTTTGCGAAATAGGTTTACCTGATAGTTTTTATCAGATTACAATAAAGAAAAAAGCCAGCTAAAATTTACATGCAGGAAATGTTGTCCTAGACTTTAAGAAATCTGAAAATTTTCTGGGTGTGGCCTATTACTTTTTGAGATATACCATGCTTCACGCGAAATATCGCCGAATATAATTTAAAAGTTTTACAAATGCATGGTGAATAAGGAATATCAAATTGGTTTGATAAATGTCTCTCACTTACAGAAGCTTCACTTTATCGAGTGGAGGGATCGAGCGCGTCATTCTTTCTGTAAGACAAAGTAACCAATAATTTTTAAATATAAATTAATATCATTGTCGTTTTTCCTCGGTAATTTTCTTCATTTCCGTTAATGAAAGTTTGATTATTTATAGTATATTAATTTTACTTTCCTTATCTTTTTTAATGAAAACTTTTAAATTAATCTTACAGAAAACTGCTCATTTTAAGAATGTTTTAATTCGCGGTCGCTTTTTCATCAGGCTACAATAAAGTCAGCCCTTCCAAAATTTCTATCTTAACACATTTTTTACATTGTTTACAAAACAAGCGGGCGGCAGGGGAAAAGAGGAGTTCTTTTTTTTGCGATCTATTTTTGGAAATCCTATACGAAAGGATTACACTATATATACTAGGATTATACTAAGGGTGTTGTTGTTGTCCATAGGAGCTTAAAATGAGGGGGTAACAAGATGTACATGCAAGGAGACATATATAGTAGTGTCGTTTAACGTTTGAAATACTGAGTACTACTATTGACAGAGACTTGATAATTATTGAATTGACTATGCAATAAAAGCACATTACTTATTGATCGAAACGTTATGACCAGTATCATTATAATTATAATATTAAAAAACGTATCTTTTGAGAACTGGAAGAACAAGTCGTTGTCTAAAATACAAGCCTTTATAGGAAGTACCAAACTACCAACGGAAATAATCTTTCTGATGGTTTTCGTTTCATTCTCCTTTATCCAAATTAATTTTTGTTGTATAATGAAATTTTTAATTATGTAAGCAGTATATTGACAGTCGAGGGTCTTTATTAATTTGAATTAAACGTTCATACTCTTATTCAGCCGACTCCTGCTATAAATAGTTTATATACTTAACGTACATTTAATAGCAATGAAATAAACATGGCGGTAAACTGTCACGATTTACATTGAAGAATACATAGCTAAATATTATATGACTATTTTGACAGAACCTTGATTGTGATCAATTGGTGATGCAATAAAAGCACAGTCGTTTTTATTGAAACGTCATGACAAGTATCTCGTTTATTGAAGAAAAATAATCACCTTTTGAGAACAGCCGGGTGCGTAAAAGCAGACAGTCTTAGTTGATAACACAAGCCTTTCGCAAGCACCAAGCTACAAGCGAGGAGAGCCTATACCAGGAAAATACCAAGAGACTAAAACCTTTAAGGAGATTTGATCGTAACGAACTGGTCAGAATCACGAGTCTCCGAGATATATTTCAAATTATTATGTGTTTGTGAGAAGGTAAATAGACGAAAAATTAGAACTTGGCAGCACAATAAGGTTTTCCTATTTAGTATTTACTGTAGCTGTGAATATAGTAACCATTGCCGCTTTCATTGCATGTAAAGCTTGGAATAATTAGATTTTTAAGTTTACAGTTTTCCCTATAAAAAACTGTGAACCAGCTCAACTTACTCAATTTACAAATTTACTCGACTTTTCTTCCCCCAACCACTTGCCAATCATTTAGTTACAAACGTTCGTGCTTCAGAGACAAATGATCAAAATCCGTAATTCTTGAACATATTCTATGGCTTTGTCAGTATTTCTACAAACTTTAAGTTATGCCTACGGGAAGCAAATTACGTACCCTGCATGTCTGTAAGATTTCCGCATCGGCACAACCATTGACAATTTCGCAAAATGTTACCTTTCATTTCCAATTTGTATCCTTTAATTTCAATAAAGCTAGTTTTAGAAATAATGTTGGCAACTAATATCAATGGTACACAGAATAATCATAGGAACCAATCAGGGATGACCGACAGCAGATTGTCCAACATGACAGAATTCATTAAGCGGCTGAATTTATCCTACGGAATTATAATAATTTTCATCGAACACTAATAAAATTGGGGTCGGGAAATAATTTTAGCCATTCCGTGCCAATAAATCGAGTGTAGTGTAAACGGGGCTTAAATCATGTTTACATGCCAGCGTTTCTGATCACTGTTTGATCTTACGCTTTTTATACAATTTATTAATGACTTTTCCCTGGCGGGCGCATCAGCGTAAATATATTGACTACTTTATTCGGATTCAAAGATATTTATTCTGTAATTTCAATAGAGCCAAGATTTACAATAATGTTGGCAACCAATATTAATGGTACACAGCATGATCAGACGAACCAATCAGGGATGACCGACAGCAGTTTGTCCACCATGATAGAATTCATTAGGCGGCTGAATTTATCCTACGGAATTATAATAGTTTTCATCGCTTTTTTTATTATTTTGGGAAATACTTTGGTCTTGATTGTGACCTGGAGAGAAAGAAGTCTTCGTCAACCAAGTAAATATTTTATTGCTTTTCTGGCTGTGGCTGATCTTCTCGTTGGTGTGTTGGTGATACCATTGCGATTTTATAAACTCCTTCTCGATATTGAATCACTACGTACAATGTCAATTCATCTGTGTCGCTTTTTAGTTTGGATTGACACATTTACCCTATCAACATCCATTTACACGTTGACATTCATAAGTTTTGATCGATATCTCAAAATCAGCAAACCACTTCAATATAAATCACGAATGACAACTTCCAGATCAGTAAAAATAATTTTCCTGATTGTTTTCATTTCATCCTCCATTGCCACGTACGCCGCCACTCCATTTGCAGGCAGCAGTGGAATTTTGGACGGCGGTGTCGGTCCTTGCCGTATAAACAATGTTAACGACCTGGATAAAATTAAAGTATTTTACACTTTTTTTACAATCATTGCATTTATGCTTCCCACCATATTCATAATGATTATGTACGTTCTCATTTTTCGTATTGCTCATAAACGACAGAAGATGTTCTTAAATGGGGAACTGGGTGAAATAAACAATCAGAACCGACAAGGTGCATTTCGTCAAGATTTAAAAGTGATAAAAATGCTGCTGCTTGTCGTTGGAGTTTTTATATGTTGCTGGTGTCCTTGGATTATAATAGTATTTCTTTCGATTTATTCAAGTGCATTTGTTGTTACCTCACTAAACACCTTTTACTTCATCTTAATTTTCGGTTATGCAATGCGTGCGCTTCCATTACTGAACAGCATGTGCAATCCAATAATTTACGCTTGTCTCGACCAAACATACAGAGAAGCCTTTAAACGTCTTTTTGAACGAATAATTCATCGGCCAGATTCAAGCCGACAACAGCCACCATTAGCGTTACGCCCATCGAGAAGTTAAAAACCGACTCTCCCTTGAATAATCTCATGAGTTTATTAAATGCGGCGTTTAAGAAAACGTTGAATATTAGAAGATTATTTTCTACAAATAGGCAATAAAAATTTTAAATTAAAAAGAGGTGGAATCAATAAAAATTTTTTAGAACATAATTTCTCACTATAAATAGATAAATTTTAGTAACATGTAATGAAATCCATGCAGTCACAATACAGTCTTTTTTCGCGTAGCTGGAAAAATACAGTGAGACCAAAGCCTTACCTAAAGCCTCTCAAAGGCTCTGGTGGTGGGAGATTACAAAAAAAATAATAAAATTCGTAAATTGAATACTAAAAGTCCATGCAAATATTCTGCTAACAGCAAACAAGAAACCGGAATTCTTTTTATTTCATTATTTTTATATCAACATTCTCTATAGCTATATATAGTGGTTATTTTACGAGCCATCCAGTTACACTATTCTTATTGCAGTCCTAGGTTTACAATTGTTTTCATCTTAATAACAGTTAATGCAATGTAACGTTGCACTCCTACACGACCCCATGCACTCCCCACGTGCGAGCGAAATTTATACACTTGACATTCTTTTTGTTAGACAAAGCAAAAATTAATAACATGCACTAGCACTATGAAATATGTTAATTTTTTTCTTTTTTCTTTTACGTTTAATTATAAAAAGCAGACTCACACGTGAGTGTCCTCAATTAATAAATAACTAAGACAAAATAACAAAGACTTTCTAAATTAATCCTTGCTACTCTTATTAAACAAACGGTTTTGCCAACGCAATTTTCTCCCAACCAATTTCATTAAATCATTCAGGAATATACGATTTTTGCTGAGTTTAGAGCAAAGAAAATATGAAAAACCAATTCCTATCTTTTGGTAAATGATTGTGTGAAATGTCAATAAAGGATTATACTTAAAGTCCATGGAGTTGTAGTTGTGGATTTGAGAGTAATCAGGTAAACCTCAAAATAAATAATGAAACATCTCATTTAAAAGTCGTATTACAACCTTCAGTGAGCTTCCCGTCATTTCATATAGTAATGAAAAGTTTACGTCGGGCTACCACAGGAGATTTTGTGCATGTTTTGGAATAGCGAGGGCTTGCTGCATGTGCTTATTTTTAGTGTAACCTGTATGTACTTGGCAATGATTTAACAAATAGATAACATTGAACCGTTGTCTATTCAGTTATAGCCACACGGTATGACATGACTATTTTATGATAATAATAAAACAAAGTGGCCACGACCCGCCGGGGCGAAAAATTTTTTGTTCTCATCTTGTCAAAGTAGAAATTTTGCAAACATGATTTATACACGTACATGATTTATAGGATTGAAGAAATGCCATTGGATTGAAGAAATGCGATTGGCTAGCTTAAGACACGAGCTAAAATGTGATTGGCTCAAAAAATAAAACAAGAGATGACTGAATAAAGTCGTTAAAATTATCTGTGACGTCATTCCGTGCGTCTGTCCGCTGGTAGTTCATGGTTCTCGACACAACGAAATTGCTTGAATTCTTAACGTTATTATATAATTCGACTTTCGTAATACATGAATATTTCCTAAAAGGCCTTGTAAGCCGTTCGCAAAAAGTTTCAAACATGCTCGAAGGAAACAAAATAACGTACAAATGTGTAGATATAGGTAAATTTTGCCACACCCGTACACATTTCTGGCCGCAGGCGTTGACTATCGTTTTCTAAACTTATATTTCTAAATCTATTTTAAATAGTGCCCAGAAATAATGTTGTCAACGAATATCAGTGGTATACAGTTTAATTATACTAATCAATCAGGGATGACAAATAGATTGGAAAAATTCCCGGAACGATTTTTTTTATTTTACGAAATTATGTTGAATTTCATCGCCATTTTCACACTTCTGGGAAATGCTTTGGTCTTGATTGTGACCTGGAGAGAAAGAAGTCTTCATCAACCAAATAAATATTTTATTGTTTTTCTGGCTGTGGCTGATCTTATCGTTGGTGTGTTGGTGATACCATTCAAGTTGTATCAACTCAATCTTGATCCTGAACAGAAAAATGGAATGTCAATTCATCTGTGTCGCTTTTTAGTGTGGATTGACACTTTTGCGTTGACAACATCCATTTACACATTGACATTCATCAGTGTTGATCGATATCTTAAAATCAGCAAACCACTTCAATATAAATCACGAATGACAACTTCCAGATCAGTAAAAATAATTTTCCTGATTGTTTTCATTTCTACTTCCATTGCCACGTACGCCGCCACTCCATTTGCAGGCAGCAGTGGAATTTTGGACGGCGGTGTTGGTCCTTGCCGTGTAAACGACCTAAATAAAATCAAAGGATTTTATACCTTCTTATCAATCATTGTGTTTTTTCTTCCCACCATATTCATAATGATTATGTACGTTCTCATTTTTCTTGTGGTTCATAAACGCCAGAAGATGTTCTTAAACGGGGAACTGGGTCAAATAAACAACCCGAGCCGACAAGCTGTATTTCGTCAAGAATTAAAAGTGATTAAAATGTTATTGGTTGTCGTTGGAGTTTTCATATGTTGCTGGTGTCCTCGGATTATAACGATACTACTTTCAATTTATCATCCAACATTGCTTTATGTGAGTAATAATTCCTCAATAAGCACCATTCACGGGATTTACATTCTCTTTTATACAATGCGTGCACTTCCATTACTGAACAGCATGTGCAATCCAATAATTTACGCCTGTCTCGACCAAACGTACAGAAAAGCCTTCAAACGTGTTTTTCATCGAATAATTCGTCGACCAGACGTAAGAAGACAACAGTCAGCCATAACGTAACGTGCACAAAGAAGATAACAACAGATTCTTCCTCATAGAATCTTGTGATTTATTGAAAATACAGCGCGAAAGAAAACGTGGAGCATTCAATAAATTATTCGCAAGTTTATTCTTGCAAATACGCAGTGATATTTTGAAATAAATGAAAAAGTGGAATCAATATAGTGAAACCAAGGAGCACATAAAGCCTGGAAAAAAATTACAAATTGAAGGTTGGAGGTACCTAAAGATTCCTCATTAAACAGCGTTTACCAGATCTACATTCTATTCTATCCCCGAGCCGGTGCGGAGCATCGTGGGAGGGTACTAATTCCGCCCAGAAATTAGGAATTACACCCGGAACCGGGAAAACATAGCGGAATCCAAAGTTGTCCAAAATGTCATGAACCTTGGACGCTCAATGGTCATGGTACTTGCACGCATGCACAAAACTTGAGCGAGTAAAGACTAGTCATCAGCAAATTGCTGATTGGCTAAGACAAAAAGTTTGTATTGCAATGAAAAACGTCAGCAATTTAACTAATTTTTTTAAAAAATAAAATATGAAATGTGGAATCAAACAAAGTGATATAAACACTGGAAAAAGATTAAAAATTCAACACTAGCGTTGAAAAGGAAGGCCTCGAAGTGGACAAGTGGTAGATGACTGTCTATTTTGTTTATTTCGAATTCACTGGTAAGAATGCATTTTATTTTCATTGAGATATTTGAGTATGAGCTTGGTATGTCGTTTTACGATGACCTAAGCGACAATTTGAGGCTTTACATCATCGTTTTAAATTCAAAACGAGTTCTTAAATGTGTAGTTCCTAGTTTTGATAATTATAACAAATATCACTTTAAAGCTTTTAAAGAGTCGACTGCAATCACTGCATTATTTCAATAATCGAAAAACAACATTCGACGTTTAGTACAGCTTGGGGATTTAAGTTATTTGTGCTGTTTTGATGTTTTGAAGGTTTTATTAGCTATAGTGAATTATTAATTCTCACTTAAACTGTGAAAGTCTAGGCTATAAACTGCATGCAACATAGCTAAAATGCAGCAGGAAAGTAGGTGATTTCACTTCACCTTTTAAATGACTTCATGTGTTTGTTTGCAAAAAAATTGAGACATCAGCTATCGGCTTCATATTTATAAAGTCATTTCATAATATAAACTTAGAGGGTTAAATATTTGCTTCGTTGGAAATGGCGAGGGGTTGCTGCATGCATGTATTTCTAGCACAATGCGTGCACTTCCATTTCGTAACAGCGTGTGCGTTAACCCTATCAATTTTGCCTGTCTCAATCAAATGATTATGGTGTGGAGGTTTCAAAAGTCTTTTTAATCAAATGACGCGATAGTATAATTATACGTTCGAAGGTACTGTAGATACTGGTAAAAATAAACGACTCGGTTTGCTTGGAAAGGGTTTTACATATCTTTTCTTTATTTGGTTAGTGAACATAATTATATGTGTCCTCAAATAACAATTAATGCTTACAACAGTTTAGGCTTTGTAAATGTTTTATTTCTCCTGCCGTGTTTGTTACTACAGTACTGTCTAGAAATAAGTAGCTAAATTGACGCGAAGCGTACCCAGTCTCTTTTTCCTTGCTCGAAAAAGTAAATGCAGGGATCGATGATCCAAAAACAGGTCAAAGCTAATTGCTTTTCAGTTCGGCCAAGAATAACGTACCTATGCGCTTAAATAGGATTAGTCTGACCAATTCTATTTTGAAGGTGATAAATTTTAATGAATAGGAAATAATTATTATGTGAATATGCAAATTATTCCCGTTACGGCCTTGAAGCCATGCCTAAGTGAGCTCTTTATAGACTTCGTTGAAAAATTCAATGAACTTGTTTTTTAGCAGCAAACGGCAGCTGAAACAACTTCCTTAATTCGCCAAACTGCGTATTCCGTCTGTAATAAAAAATAACGCAGAGTCGAACAATACAAGATCTTTTTACATTATTATCCTTACTTCAAACCAATCAGGGATGACCGACAGCAGTTTGTCCAACTGGAAAGAATTCCTTAAGCGGTTGAATTTATCCTACGGAATTATGATAATTTTCATCGCTTTTTTTATTATTTTGGGAAGTACTTTGGTCTTGATTGTGACATGGAGAGGAAGAAGTCTTCATCAACCAAATAAGTATTTTATTGCTTTTCTAACTGTAGCTGATCTTCTCGTTGGTGTATTTGTGATACCATTGAAATTGACGTATCAACGCAATCTCGATAAAACTTCCGGCCGTAAAACAAAAGTATAAAAACACTTCGCATGGCTATATTTTCCTTAATTTACAGCCAAACTTGGCAGTTTTACTAATTTTAGTAAACTCTCTCAGAAAATCTCCTTTTTACCGCTGAGATAAGAAATTAGTCTAAAGTTTTCCTTTGGCTTGTAGTGAGTGTCTCCGAACATTAAAATTTTGACGGGCATAATTTCATTTTCTTAATTTAAATTCGCCGAGTCGGCGTTTCCCTGAAGAATGTTAGATTTGTTGAAAAGAAAAGTAAATAGAGAACAGATAACGATGTCAATTAAAAAATAGAAAATATTTTCCGTGTTTCTATACAGTAGTTATAGAAACACGCGTGGGAGTTCGGGAGAACGAAAAATAATCAATGGGAATTTTCCACGTTATTTCGAGTTCGCCCAAACTCCTACAAGTGTTTATAAAACTGTATAGAAACACAGGAAATATAACTCAATAAAAAGATTTTGTACAAATATTGTAATCCGATTCAGTTACAAATTCTCATTACATTACTTCGCTTGTCAAGTTCCGCGGGAAAAGTCCCGTGTTTCTATACAGTTACAGAAACACGCTTCTCGACCAATCAGCACGCGCGTACTAAAAATGTTATATTATAATGTAAATTTAAACACGTCAATATTTGATGATATTCTTGATACAATTCTCGTTTTTTTTACAAGTAGTAACAGCGTTACGCTAATCTTTAATTATATACAGATGATTTTGCATTCATTGTTACTGATTATTCCGGCAGTGTTATTACCAGAAATACATTCGTGCATGCAGTAAACTACGTTTTCTTTCTGTCTTAGTCAGTCAGGGTTCGGTTGTATCAAGCCCGTTTAGCTTAAATTAACGGTGGCTCAAAATTAAATAACACTCTTACATTTGTCTTGAATGAGTCAAATTGAGTATTATGCACTGAATATGTAGTTGTAAGCAGTGTCTTTGTATTTATGCTATAGATTATAAACCTTTAGTTCGGTTTGCTGAATAAAACGGCAGACGTGCATGCTTTCTACTTTGAACTTAACCACCGTTTAACCTAAAAGGGCTTGATACAACCGGCCCCAGAACGTTATTGATTACCATTGTTTACTCTTTTATCATATATAGCGCATGCGCATAATTGACAATGCGTCGGCCGTCAATGACATAGAATTTGGACAACTTTGTATTCCGCTACATTTTGGCAAAATATAGGTGTAATTTCTGATCTCCGAGCAGAATTATTACCCTCGCCTCGGAACCAACCAGAATCGATTTTCGGGAGAGTTGTCCAATATTACAGCAAGGATACCACTCCATACAGGAACTATAGTTATCCAGACCAGACACAACCAATGGGGGAAAATGGATGATTTTTTAAAACGAAATAACTAACGAAAAATATAAAAAGCACGGAATAACAAATAGCGTTAAATATGTTGTTCTGGAAGGTGAACTAGAAATATTAATTGTGCAATAGTAACGTCAGGCAAGCTATAAACATAGTGCGCCAATTATTCGTATCTAAAAAAATATTGTCACCATTTTAAGTACAACTCAACGAAATTTGATCACCTGAAAATATCATCTAGATAGTGTTATGTTCGCCAGTGAGAACGTACAAAAAATGAGAAAAGAGTTGAGCATTTTTAAACTTTTAGTGAACTATAGCAATTTAAACATGACAAAGTAGATTAACATTAGCCTATTTCTTAATATTAACTTATCTGGTCTGTGTAACATAGTTCGATATTCTGACTGGTAACTTGAACGGCGAATAACGCTCTAGTTGGAAATCCATGTAGAGGTGTGTTGACATTACTGTTGCCAATTGTCAGCTTAAAGGACATTGGCAACGAAAATTTTTATTTGCCAAATCTGTTGAAATCATCTAGGAAATACTTAATTTAATGTTTTTGTGTGTCTATCGTATTTGGTTCTTAAGAAAATTTCCAAAAATGTTCATCGGTGGTCCGCCATTTTGAAAATCGAGCCTTATGCTAATTTATGCTAGCATACATTTGTGACGTCATTTGATGGGTTTGGGAAATATGATTATATAAACTATTGTTGTATTCTCATATGGCAACTTGAAAAACGTGGTAAAATAGAGTATAGAGGGGGGACAGAATCAAATACCTATGCAAAATTAATGCATCAACATTGCGGGGACATGTTTTTCAAAATATTTGGAAGAGAACATTGAATATGAACTATGTACACACATATTTACACATGCAGTGCACGTCGATACACAACAGGACGTTACGGTGGCAACACAACACAACTAATAACCAATCTCCCAAAGTTTAGAATTCTACTTATATTTAGATTTATACTAAAGCTAAGGCGCGCATATTTTCCCCTGCTAACAATTTTACTATATTTTAGCATAAACAAGACGCCTTTTCTGGCGTTAACTCCGGCGTGCCGCGCACGTGCTAGTCTTCAATATAAAGGCTCTGAACATAAACAATACTATGGAATGCCATAGCTGTCTTACGTGGTATATATTCATCATATGCGGTGCTTTTGTCTCTATAAGCTGTCCTTTTGACATTATATGCGGTGCATTTTTCTTTATATGCTGTCTTTTGACATTATACGCGGTGCGTTTCTCTTTATATGCCGTGCAATTGACATTATACGCGGTGCATTTCTCTTTATATACCATGCAATTGACATTATATGCGGTGCATTTTATACAGTTCATATTCATTTAGATGCCTTGCAAACCTAAATGTTGTTCGATCGCGAAATTCAGAAGCTCATTGTACTTTAAAAAGTATAGAAGTTTAATTGTTCAAAAATGTAAATAAACCGCATGATACGTTCACTTTGTCTTACACTTTGGAATTCGTGCTTTATATATTAAATCTTCAATCCTGTGCAAATTAACTGCGACGTGTCAACGCAACCATAAGTGATCATATCTTGTTAAACGGCAAAATAGCAGCGATAATATTAAAATAGGACCAGAATCTACATGTATTTAATATATTCTTTCCCCAATTAAATCGAAACTTAATCGAACAGCATCAAACGCACGGTTTATTTGTTCCTTTTAGAGGAATTGCCGTATCATGTGAGAGAAATCAAATGAACATGTCATACGACACGACAAAATATTATTTGAGTGACCACACGACGAAGCGCGAGTTTGCGAAATGTTCGTATTCGTCGTACTCTAGTGCTTTTTCATAGCAGCAATAACATTCTACAGCCCTTGTTAATAATGCGCAATGTCCACCACATTTACACCAAGTAAGTTTTTCAAGGCGCCCGCATTCGCTATTTCGAACTCGCGATCGAAATCTTCGTCAGAGGAAGATGAATCACTACCGTTTTCGGCATCGCTATCGTTAGATATATATCACAAGATTTTCCCTGCGCCTCTGGCTCATATTGGTAGGGCAACACTTCCTCTAACTGCATGGTTTTCGTTAATATGTTCCATGACAATCATAAAAAAACTACAACTCCCTTTTTAAAGCAAAAAATCTCGATAAACACAGTAAACACGCTAGTAAAATATATTGATGTGTTTAGGGAACCCATCAAATGACGTCACTTCCGCCAAATATAATTTTTTCAAAAATTGATCCAATATGGCGGACGAGGTCCAAATTTTGGCTGAATTGTGGTGAAAATAACTCATAAACGAAACATTTTTGGAATAAATTAACACCATATCCATAATTAGACGGTTGAACACTTTAAAAATAGCGAATAAAAATTTTCGTTGCCAATGTCCTTTAAATTAGCATCTTCAGGTGTATGGTTCTATTTAGATCTAGCCTTCTTGTCTCTGTTCAGCATTTGTGTGTCCCTCGGTATTTCTTTTCCTTTTAATGTTATTCAGGCTATTGCCGTGTGATTGCAAGATTTGTGCTCTGGCTTTATACGCTTGGTTAAACTAAAACTACATGTCATTTCCACTACGTAATAAAGTGCGTTGTAGCACGTGCATGCTATCGTGGTTTGTGGTCGACAACGTGTTACGCGTTTGTGGGATAAGGGGTATTAGGAAATAGCTATTTGCCTACTCATGCATGTAAGTCTAAGTTTACTAAAGTTCATCGAATATATATAGTTATAGTATTAAAGTATATATCACGCTATTATGAATATATGCAATTACATGATATTACTGTCATAAAAGTTGCGTAAAAGTAAAATAGTTGTTATTGCCAAGTAGAATGTTATGTTAGATTGTTTGTTATGTGAAATAGTTGTTATTGCCAAGTAGAAGGTTATGTTAAATTTGTTTGTGAAGTAAAAGTAGTAGTAGTAGTAGTTTATTAAAAACAACATCTCGCAGTCTTAAGACTGAATTACATGTGTTGGATACAAAATTTAGAATATAGTATAGAATATCAATTTATATAGTACATTTTATAATACTGACTAATACTTTTATAATACTAATTTATTTATAATATACTATTTAAACTATTTAAAAAGATAAAATGTTTAAGTTTCCTTATAGTGTTTTTTGGCATAATAATTTATAAAAGAGTTCCCAAAGCGATTCGTACTTGCAGGTGGGACTTGGAAAGTTCTTTCTTTCCGTAATTTTCTATTGCCTGCTTTCGATGGTAGAAGTTTTGCAAGCTTGTGGTCAGCATTTGATACAATATCATTGAAGAGTTTTTCGGACAAATATTCACGTCTTTTTTCCAGGGTGGAGATACCAGCTTTGAAAAGAGCATCATTATAAGACAGGTCAGGATATATTGTCCTCAATGCTCTCTTTTGTATACGTTCAATGTCTTTTACAAGATATTGTGGCAAGGAACTATGAAATAATTGGCATGCATATTCAAGAACAGACCTAATGCAGCTACAATAAAATTTGACTAAGTCACCTGAAGCCACATCAGCACGTTTGAGTTGCCTCAATAAATATAAACGCTTAGCAGCTTTCGAAGTTATTGAATTAACATGATCCTTCCATTTAAGATAATTTCTTAAGAGAACTCCAAGCGATTTAACAGTCGTTACCCTTTCCACAATTTGATCGTTTATACGAATTGGTTCATAAACAGGTGGTGGTTATGCAAAGGATATCATCATTTCTTTGCATTTAATTGGGTTAAGTTGGAAGAGATTATTTCTTGACCAAGTAGAAATATGATCAATGTCCGATTGAAGAAAGCTATAGTCAGACTTTTTAATGACTTCAGATACCGCAGTGTCGTATCTGAAGTCATTAAAAAGTCTGACTATAGATTGTTTTGACAAAAGATTGTTTTTGCCAAAAGATTGTTTTGACAAAAGATTGACAAAAGATTGTTTTTGCCAACATTATGTTGAAACGGACGATGGACTTAACAAGATAACGCAGAAATGCTCCCTTGTGGGCGAAAGAGAACGGAACTGCAAATTGTATGTGCCAAAAGGGAGTCACCAGTTGTTATAAATAGAGAGCTAAATTGTATGAGATTGTGATTGTAAGCGGATTATGAGTAGATTGTCTATAGATCGTGAATAGATTGTTGTTAGAACCGAAAAATGAATGTAATCAGATGGAGAATTAAACGTAAATAAACGATAATACGAAAGATACAGTCCCTTGAATTAGGAACCAGCGTGTGCGAGCTTCCCTAAACGCGATTGTGGGCAAAGTTCGCGAAAATTACGGCATCATGTAACACCCTCCCCTTTGAAAGGAAAGGAAGTTCGTCAGGGATATTCTTTTAATCTTAGTTCAGATAGTTCACAATACATCCAATTATATGACCATCGAGAAAATTCAAGTGTCTAAGTGACTTCCCAAATTCCAAACAAGTTCTCATGAATCATAATGTTGTCTTTGAGCGACTTCCAGAATTGCTATCCAATCCATGTATTAATTGGTAAATTTGTTACGCGTTTGTGGGATAAGGTGTGGATAGCTATTTGCTTACTGTTGCATGTAACTATTTGCTTACTCGTGCATGTAAGTCAAAGTTTACTAAAGTTCATAGAATAAATATAGTTATAGCATTAAAGTATATAACGCTATTATGATTATAATTACATGATATTACGGCATCATGCATGCATGCATGTAACAATAGCTTTAGTATCTCATAAGTTATCTTGCTCGAGAGTCGAAAGTCTGAGATTTTCCGTTTTCTTGGAAACATCGAATCAAATAAAATTACATAAACATTGGGAGAAGATTAAAAGATTATCAGAGGAACACATCAACGGTTAGTGAAATAGGAACGACTCGTAGTTTATAATCCTTGAAATAGTTTATAATCCTTGAAATAGTTTATAATCCTTAAAGTAGTTTATAATCCTTAATTAAAGTAGTTTACAATCGTTGAAGTAGTTTATAATCCTTGAAGTAGTTTACAATCGTTGAAGTAGTTTATAATCCTTAAAGTAGTGTATAATCCTTAAAGTAGTTTACAATCGTTGAAGTAGTTTATAATCCTTGGAGTAGTTTATAATCCTTGTCTACTTTGTTTTTTTCATGTTTGCTGTAAGAAATATGATATTTTATTTTTCGTATGAACTTCGTATGTCTTTTTTTGAAGAATTACCTGACTAGGGCTTTTTTACATCATCGCTTTACACATCATCAACTTAAAAGAGTTCTTGGAATTATTCTTGGTTACAGAATAAATATGATTGTTTATTATCTCTCCGTCCTTAATTAAGACGATCGCACAAACGAAGAAATAGAACGTGTATATCTCTTTTTCTGTATTTCTAAAATGTATTTCTTATTTTTTCATTGTCGGGAACACTACAATCTTAATATGATGTTATATATTAATTTCTGTGAGTACCTCTAAGGTAATTAATTTTTACCTTTCGCTGTATCTGTCTTAGCCAATTTCTTTCCTAACTATACTTATACATAACTGTTCTTTATACCACTGGCTCCAGCTCTACCTTTCTGATGTTTAACAAAGTAACAGAGTAGACAAAACTAGCTATAGTATATTTAATTGTTACCATTGATTGAAAATCAAAACAACACATGCTAAGCACTTTTGGAACATGTTATCAAATTAAAATAAAGATATATTTGGTACTATATGCACGTACAAAAGGATGAAACCATATAGAAATTATTACAGGCAGTGGATTCAAAATGTGGTATGCCTCGAACAAATAGTGAAAGACATGTAATGTCTCCCCATAATTTTATTCCTCTGTCTCTGTACAACTAAACATTTTCATTGTAAGTAACTTTATTTTGTCAGGCTATATCACAATCATTGTCCACAGAGAAAGATAATAAATCAACACCTAGGTCTAGAACAATTAAGCCACTATTTAGATCTGTTAATTACATTACTTTAGTCGCAGTGAGACATTTAAAGTTGTTTTTGATCAATTTATACATTAGGGCCATTTATACGAGCGAAAATAACTCGTCGGCTAAATAAATTAATAAACCGCGGCTAATTTAAGTCGGGGCGACCAAATCCTAAATTAAACATTGGTGTTCAGCATCAATTTAGGCTTACATTGCAAAAACTGTCTTAGAAGCCGGGACTTGTGAAAGCGAATTTGAGTCGTTTATAGGAGTGTTTGCATGCGACCAATTTGGAATAATATAAACGTGCTGTTCGCGACTTTAATAAGCCGCGGCTTATTTTCGCTCGAATAAACAGCCCTATTGCTTACGCCGGTTTTCCACTAGCGATATTTTTCGCGCGAAGCGACTTTATTCCTTTGTATTTGAGCAATTTGTTCCAGATGGTTGCAGTTAGAGCTCTAAAACAAAAGTAAAATGTCGCTTCGCGCGAAAATAAACGCTAGTGGAAGACCGGCCTTACCTCTATATCGAACACAAAAATGTTCATTACTTAACACTTTGATGTAAATCAGCCGTATGGAGGGGCCCTTTTAAAAAATTTTCTGCCGATTTTTATCAACATATGAGTGAAATATTAAAAAGGCAGCGCTCCCCCTCATTCCGTAAAAAAAAACACCCGGAAATCTGTGATAGACAGAGGGATAGACACAAATCCAGATTTCGACTATATATATATGCGTGCAAGAATAGCGTGCTGGTGCACGGCAGCAATTATATTTCATGAGACCATGCAGGCAGCTTTAGCTTTTGTGTGATATATGTAGAATAAATAATGACAATTGTGCGATTAATGATTTGTGATTACCTTTCAGCTTTTGTGTGGTAGCTATTTCAAGAACGGAGCAATCATAGCATGTCCCGCTATAGCCTATGCTTGTATATATTTTGGTGTTCATTGACTGTGAAAACAATGTATTTCTAAGAACATGAATAATTATAATACTTGAAATTTACATAGCGGGACAAAATCGTCAGGCTGGCTATACGTATACGTCACGTCAGTTGTGATATTGTGTGGTATTGTGACAGAACATAGCGGAGTCCAAAGTTGCCCAAATCCTATATCATGGACCTTGGCCGTGCATGCAATGGTCATGGTGTTTGTACACATGCGCGAAATTTGAACGAGTAAAGAATGGTGATATACAATTATGTTTGTATTTTAATGAGAACGTCAGCATTTTAGCTGTCATTTGGAAAATATCTTTTTAAAAACATGTTTCGTAAACTTTTTTAAATCAAAATGAAATATATAGTCAAATAAAATTACATAAACACTGGGAGAAGATTAAAAGATTATCACAGGTTAGTCACGGAAATAGGAACGACTCGTAGTTTATAATCCTTGAAGTATTTTATAATCCTTAAAGTAGTTTGCAATCGTTGAAGTAGTTTATAATTCTTGGAGTAGTTTACAATCGTTGAAGTAGTTTATAATCATTGAAGTAGTTTGTTTTTTTCGTGTTTGCTGTAAGAAATATGATATTTTATTTTCCGTATGAACTTCGTATGTCGTTTTTCGAGGAATTACCTGACTAAGGCTTTTTTACATCACCGCTTTAAACATCATCAACTTAAAAGAGTTCTTGGAATTATTCTGGGTTACAGAATAAATATATACCACTTATTAACCGAACTTGAGGTCCGTACTAGGAAAATATCAGACCGAGGTCTTGACAGTACATAAAAGACTGAGGTCTGATATTTTTCCAGTACGGACCGAACGTATTCGGTTAATAAGGGATTTATTATATGGCATACAGTATTTAGTTTATTTATTTGTACAATGCGCTGCAGCATTCTTATCGGCTCTTTCGCCAGCCAGTCGCCAAGCAAGCACTGAAGTGGCTTCAAAAACTCTGTTTTTTACTCGTTAAAATAAGAATGATACAGTAATATTAACAAAAATCAAAGATGAATTAATATAATATTCACATGTACCAAATAATGCTCTTCTTCGTCCGTTCTCCGTCGCCGGATATTTTTCGTGTCAAAAATAAAAGTGCAAGAGGGTTGCACAGTTACTGCGGCACCGGTCTAACACTGGGGGATTCCAGACCGGCAAAGAACCAATCAGCGCACGCCATTTTAGTCACGAGACCGCGTGCCATATAATAAGATTGTTTATTATCTCTCCGTTCTTAAGACGACCGCACAAACGAAGAAATAGAACGTGTATATCTCTTTTTTCTCTATTTCTAAAAGACTTATTAGAAAATACTCAGCAAAAATTTGCATGCGACTCGTAGTTTTAATCCTTGAAGTAGTTTATAATCCGTGTCTACCTTGTTTTTTTTCGTGTTTGTTGTACGAAATATGATATTTTATTTTCAGTATGAACGTGGTATGTCGTTTTTTGAATGATAAATACTGAAGAAATTATATTACATTGACACTTCAAATGATACTTATATTTCATGAGACCAGGCAGCTTTAGCTTTCGAGTGATATACAATAATAACAATCGTGTGATTAATGATTTGTGATATCCTTTCAGCTTTTGTATGGTATTTCAAGAACGGAGCAATCATAAAATGTCCCGTTATAGCCTATGCTGGTATATATTTTGGTGTTCATTGACTGTGAAAACAATGTAGCTATTTCTAAGGAGATGAATAATTATACTAACTTGAAATTTACTTAACGGGACAAAATCGTAAGGCTGGCTTCGCCACGTGTGTGGTATTCTAAAAACGGAGCAATGATGAAATGAATACATAAATATTAGGGCCTTGCTTTAACCGATCGAATATTTGCGCGGTTTGATTAAGCGGTTTTGTCTATTCATATAGGCTTGCAAGTATGATATTCGAAAGAGTGTACACATACGAATGGTATACAAATAAGGCATTTTCCAGGCAATCGCAGCGTGACAGAAATCACAGAATTACTGAAACGAAAACTGAAAAAATACCAAAAATATTAATTAGCAATGATAATTTTCCGTGCGCTATTCACAAAATAAAAAAAATATGCTACCAATGGTCCATTGCTATATTTGCTATATTATTAGATATGTGTGTATAGCGACGTCAAGCACGGAATTGACGGAAAGTTTGATATTCCACGGAGTTCGATTGACTGGTCAGTAGCCAGCGAAGGCCAGCTGGCTAGCGAGGCCAGTTAAACTTTTCGTAACATCTGATATTCCGCCTTTAATTGATTAACGTTACAATAAAAAATGTTTATTAAGAAGACCAAGGTTTGGTGCAATATATATACTATACGTTTCATACCTTAACCGTAGATCACCTGGTATTAATTGGTATTTATTTAACAAAGAAAACGAAAAGTATAATTTATATTCATGCCCTTGCTCCAAGGAAACCAAAAAGAGAAGGGAAAGACGTGAGAAACTTTTCTGTTTGTAATTATATATGGCAACTCAGACAATGCAAGATGATTATAGGTTATTGCAATTAGAAATAATTTTTTGGCTTAACTTGTTCGTTAATCAATAAAAGAGATGTTGTGTAAATAGTGAACCAATATCTGGTTTGCAAATCATATGACTCAGTTGTTGTTTGAATGCTTTCCTATTTACAAGATTCAGTATAATCGCCAAAAGTGGTCAAGCTTTAAAAATTGGCATTTTATCAGGTATAATTGTACAAGTCTAGACTGATTTAAATCTAAATTGAATTGCATGCAATCTGCTGCTGTTAAGTGTATTCAACTGATATAAATTATGCTTAATACCTTGCGGAGTACACAACACACTCTGCAAGGTAAGTTAAAGCCATTTATCGGAAGACAGAAGTTATAGTTTTTCAGCTATATCGAGTTCAATGGTGTTTACTGATGCAGGGTTAGCTAGAGATAACGAAAAGTCGTGATGCGCAAAAAGGATTACTGAAGGACGGTGGTGCCGAAAGCAGTTTAGCGCAGCGGAGGTAGATTTTAGAAAAACACAAATATTTTTTATTTTGATTGTAGCACAGCCTTAAAATGAAAATTAAGATGAAATGGTGAATGCATGGCATAATATTATATAATTATGGTATAGTAAAGGGCACAGGGCACTGTCCCCGAAAGTAACATATATCAAACAAGGACACCGACTACAGACTACTGGTATTTAATTAAGTCGCAAATTTGTTAAAAAAGCTTGCAATTGACCGGCGTACAAAGCTGCTGACATTACATCTCTATCAAACTAATTGTATACAAAGTGATGACATGGAAATACCGTGCAATAATTTAATGCAGGGAGCATCGGTGCATGAAGTTTCAACATGGAGGTGGAACCTTACTAATCACTTTGTAAGTATCAGGATCAACTTTTTTGACAACAAGTTTAACGACGCCTAGAAAGTCTCCAACCGTTTTAACTCGGAGAAGATGCGTTTCAGGCGACGACGCAATGTCCACTACCTCGTTGATGTCACTAGTAAAGTCTCCCACTGCAACGACATAGATCTCAACATTGTGATCTTTCAAATCATCAGCATTTGGTATTGTCTGATCTTGATTTTTGTTTGACTTCCCGTCTGTTAGTAGGAACACCATCTTTCTCGAAGGAAAATGGCTACCTGGAGAAAATTCAGTGCATGACAAATAACTAATTACTTTCCCAACAATTACATACGGGAATGCCTGTCTACGGGGAAGGGACGATATTGGTTAAGTCGTAGCTTGGGTTTAGCACAGCAAATTACTTAGATTATAGCGAGTTACTTCGTAATCATACCTGAATTTTTATCAAAGAGCAAATCATAAGCTTTACTAAGCGCGTCAGCAGTATTTGTAATTCCTCCCTCATAAAAAAAATCATTCATTTTCTTAGCAGCTTCAAAGGCAGGCAAAAACTTAAATTTCACAGTTGCCGTTGTTGAATACACAACACCAGCATAGTAATTCACAAAAATAGGAGGACGGCGAATCATCATCAGATCTTTCAAGGCTCTCTTTCCTTTATTAAATTCACAATCTCCAACTGACCCAGATGAGTCCAATATCGCCACCGTATCTTCCACTTTAGTACGACGTCGTGGTTTGTCTTTGCCGCTCACTCTGGCTGTGGTTAGAAAACTTTTCATCAACTTTTCAGCTGTTTCTTCCTTCGTTGGGATTGCCTTGAAGCCTAAAATACAATAAACATATATGTTCGCTATAAGCGGTAAATCGCTGTATACTGATGCAGTTTTATTTATTTAATAGCACTTGCGAAGAAGCAGCGCCGGATCTAGGGATGTGCAGAATAAATTACTAAAGCTTAAAATTGGCAGATTTTAATGTAAAAATATTCCTTTCAAATCTATAACCATTAGCGTTGTTATTAAGGTGTTTTGAATTTAAAATTAAGCTGTGTTATTTATTCTGCACACCCCTAGATCCGCCACTGCGAAGAAGCTAGAAAGGGCTCGACTTACTGTCATAATACGCTTGTGATCAACTGGTCTTGCGGTGGTTATTTTTTGCCAAAATGGAATTAGTGATTCCACGCTTGGAGTGAGCACAAATAAATAGCTCACCACAAATAGCGAAATGAAAAACGACATGATAATGATTTCTTTTAATTTCAAATATCAGTTCTTCTGTTTCGTTTATACTGCTGCATGAAGAGGGCGCGCTCTGACAACTTTCTGACTTTGCCTAATATGCTTTGTTTTATAGCCTACAGTAATTCATACCGGATATTTACCGGCTAATGTTTCAAGTGCTCTTTACTTGAGTTCAAAGGGCCATTATGAAGGAATCGAGGAAACGGTGGTTACAAACCGATATTTATTGGATCCACCAACGGGATATTAGAATTTAGAGACGCTCTGCAAAGGTAAACAACAATGTTCACATATAAAATAGGAACGGACGACTCAAACCGTTTTTTTAACTTACTTTGTCAATTATGTGAAATGGAGGTTTCTCATATGTCACGGATACCCATATGTTGCGGTCAGGAACGACGAAATTTTATTCAGAATAACAGAGCACTTCATGTCATGCTGTGATCACCGACTATCAATCAATCAATCAATCAATCAATCAATGAATCAGTCAATCAATCAATTAATCAATCAGTCATAATTTATATGTAAATACGATATGGGTAGGAATACAAAGACTCGTAAAAACGCATACGTTTAGTGATCTATTATACAAATATTTTGGAATATATAGGTCAAAAGTATTTATGGTAAACACAGAGGACATTTTTGCCTATATTATTAGTTGCAACACAGGTAATAATATTGGCAAAAATGTTATCCGTGTTTACCATACTTATACCCTTGACGGGCATATTCAAACCTAAGAATGTAAATTTGTCCCTTTCCCTCACCACCTCAATCATTAAGAGTGTCTAGGCCTTGAGATCTTAGGTAGTGGTTTAAAACGAGAAAGGAACACACACACATCCCAAGCCATACATCCATCCAAAGCGTTAATAAGTTTGAATGTGAGAGATCGATTTTTTGTATTATATTATTGCGAATGTACATTCTTAACATATCAAATGTCCAACATTCTTACTGTTGGTTTCGAAACGGAAGGTCATTCAAGTTTGTTTTTTTGTAAAAGACCTTCTGGAAAAAACAAGTTGTTAATTTCCGTTTCAGCGCAAAGATTTACATCAAATGCGTAAATTTGGTTAGCAAATGCGCGATGCAGTTGCCTTGCCTAGCCACGCTATGTCCGTCACAAAAACACACCGCGTTTCTATGTTTTCGAAATCCAGTTCATTCCACACAAAAACAGCCTACCTAGCTTAGGTTATTCATTCTACGCTGAGTCTCGAATGTGGACGCTTGCAAGAAAGCAAAGGTTTATGCTACAATTCTATTCGCATTGTGAGACAAAAAAAAAATTCTATCTTTATTCTACCTCGATCAAAGCTATATCTACGCACATGATAGTTAAAGTTGGTGCGTCTGCAAACCAAATTCGAAACGACGCAATATTCTCAATTGACTTATTCGACCCAAACCTGTATATATCCTGTTAATAAATTATCAAAATTCCTACGTCGAGTTCGTTTCATTCTACGCACCGCGTCTACCCCTGTAGATTTATTGGGAACTCGTTGACATTGAATTTCTGTCTCAGTGAAGCTACACTTACAATACATGAATTAAGTATATTTAAAATACGTATAGCTAGGTATATCCGGGCCAAGTACTTTTGGTTATTTGGAACCTATGCCTACAATACTCTTTAGGATTAAGAATCTTCATGACGACGATGAGATGAGTTGTGTGGCGCTTGTGGATCATGTAAACAGGCTCCAACGGTCAACGGAAAAGATAAAAACACTTCTAGACGTTTTGATCTATAAACGCCTTTTCTCAGGAGAGTTCGTACAGACGCGTGACTGTGGAGACATATTGATATGGCACTCATTACTTGAACTTTCGGAGTATTATAAAATAACATGTATATAACGCGTGTTTTGATTGGTCGAAGCCCGTGTTTGGATCAGGCCATCCAAACACGGAAATTTAGGTAACTGTATATTAATAAATGCTAAATAATGATTATACTGACACTTCACATGCATGATTTGTGATATCTTTTCAGCTTTGGGTGGTATTTCAAGAATCAAGCAAATCTTAAATGTAATTTGTGACATGTGACACACGATCAATTTTCAGTCAAAAGCGTGTCGCAGAGATATCTAGTTTTCGACACGCATTCCAGATGACAACAAGACAAAGAGCAGGCTATCATGCAATAAAAGTCAGAGAATTAGAACTAAACAAGTGAAGGTTAAAAACTCGATCCATGAAGTCCGCCCTAATTTGTATACCATAAAGATGGTCAAGATATTGTCATTCTTTAATCGAAATGAATAATCAAGAATCAAGATAAAGTCAAAACCAAATGATATACTGTGTATTTTCGTAATGAACATGAGTGAGCAAACCTCGCCGGCAAAACGTCATCTCACACTGAGGGAAATTGCGAATCTCGGGAAACCGGGCTCATGTAAAAAGCCCCTTAATTAGCTCTACATGCAGGTAGCTTTCGTGTGCGGCCGGCTTGAGACTGAAGAGCATCATTCTTCGTTGGGCATATTTGACATGTTTTGCCTCGCTATTTCAAATCTCGCTGGCTGGTTTAGAACCTATATCACTGCACTATGATTCGCTACAAACTCAGTGAGATTATAGCACTATCCGCCCTAGTAATCTTTCGCTTGTGGTTGATACCTTTGAATTAAGGTCGTATTTAGCTCATGCACGTACATTGAATGAAACTCACACAATAGATAATAAGATGATAATGAGATTACGCCACGTACAAACAAGCTTGACCTGATGGAACAAGAGACCTTCTAATTATAACAATGCTTGTCTAATTTATTCAGCCAATCTACGAACCCCGCTTTGGATGCTTTTCAAAAACAACCGAGGAAATCCTAACCGTCGAAGAATGGAAGCATCTGGCCGACTAGTAAGATGAAACAAACCAGTCTGTCGGCCATATCTCTCAGAACAGTGCATGTAGAAATATCCTGATTGTTTAGAGATTCAAAGCAGAGAGAAATCAATAAGTGTAAGTGATAATTATTTAAATGTTCAGACCAGGCATTGCTTATATGACTTTTGGGCCTAGTATTTCATGAACTGTTAGGTAAAATAGTGCAAGGCTTAATGCTGGAAAACGTAAAGATGAAGTGCCGTCGCAGACACCAGAACGGTGATGATCGTCATAACTTTACTAGCAATATTGAAAGTCAACCATTTTATCTACAGAGGGAAACAAAACCCCAAACTATTTAAATCAATTATTGTTGAAATTTTGAATGCCCTGGCACTTTTTAGGTCAGTTATGTACGGTTTTTGCTCAGGGGGATTTATTCTAAATAAAATAAGGCTATAGATCCAATTATTAGTTATAACTTTCAGGTGCATGGGTTAAAACCATCCGACTTTTTAGCCGGGTATTTTCACGTCCACTGCGTGATATTGACGAGTTGCTTCAGAAAAATCGCCCACAAACTCAACCCTTCACCAGCTAACCTTTGTCTCATGCGCGCGTGCAGTGGGGTATGGCGAAAATGCTAACGAGGATATTTTATGACAATTTTTTATGTGCAGTCGTTGTTTTAGCCTGATGCATGGACAAATTATAACAATATAGTTTATCTCAACCGGCTTTGTGGATATTCTGTTGGATAATCTAAAAGGGGCTATTTACATAGGCCCGGTTATCCGAGATTCAACGAAGCTTGAGTTCATTTAAATGTTTATGGAACGGAACAAACACATGCTATTGTTGTGAAGACTACACCACTGTCAGCATGGATCATGTAATTGTTATTATACTGTATATTCTCATTTCGATACCTTAAAGTCATCTCACGTTCATTAAATCTCGGCTAAGCTGAATCATGTAAGCCGGCAGCCTCTGAGGCCTGTTTCAAACGATTGCATTAACAACAATTGATAATGAGGCATCCTCGTTGATTATCTGTTTTTTTATATGCGTCAGTTCAGTACATTTTAGACCTAGGTTATACCTTGCATTTCAATCGCGCCGAATGCAATTCGAACAATAGATAATGAGATGATATGAAGCTTTATAAAGTTTATCATCTCATTACCTATTGTTTAAATTGCATTCGACGCGATCAAAATGCGGGGTAGACCTATAGGCGTTAGAAGCAAGACGTTTGAAACAGGCCTAGGCCTGAGAGCACCAAATGAATCACAACGAGTTCAGGGGCAAAATGTAAAGAGTGTGTCGGTATCATCACTTAATAGTTTCATTCAAGTATGATAATTCAAGAATCCCACACAAATCATTAAAATATTGTTGTGAGTTTGGTAAGCTGGGATATAATATGCTATTGCGTTACCCGATACCGACTTTGAAAGATGGCGACGACAAGACTACATGTAGCTCGATCGAATTTAATGATGACTACAATCACTTGCAATAAAAACTCGTCGTTTGTTAACAAAGCAAAATGATGCAGACAGCATAAGAAAACTTAAGCATCATGATCTTAGCAAAAAGACTACGAGATGCGTTTGTAAACTTTGGATACAAGTATACCGAGATGGCGGCATACACTGGAAAAGCCGAATTGGAAACGGCCTGGCCTTCCATATTCAACACAAAGGGTATAGGAAAAGAGTATCGGTTCCGGGCAGGTAATTTAAAAAATTATATAGACGTATTGCGGGGATTAATTCAGATGTTTTATATATTGAGTCCCACATTGTCATATATACAAAGATTACAAATAATTTGCCACCAGTGATGACAAACCGGTCATGCAATTAGATTTGATAATGAAGAGTAAATAACCAAAATTATTTTGTGTAAAAACTCGATCGTTAATAAAGACATTGTATCTGCAAAGCACGAGTGAGGAATGAACGGGGAACGAGTAAGGAACGAGTGATGAACGAGCGAGGAACGAGTGAGGAACGAGTGGGGAACGAGTGAGAAACGAGTGAGAAACGAGTGAGGAACGAGCGGGGAACGAGTGAGGAACGAGCGAGGAACGAGTGAGGAACGAGTGAGGAACGAGTGAGGAACGAGGAGTTGACATATCATACTACAGGTTTGAAGTTGTTTTATTGAGAATAGTAACAAGTATATTTATATGAATATTCACAAAACTATTTGATTATTACATTTATAATTATTTTTAAGAATTGTAAAGTAAAACGTGAACATCAAAATTCTAGATGCACACGCATGATTCTTAAATTTGGTTCAGAATCTTAGATTTGAATTTTCTAAAAATATTTTGAATAACTTAAAATAAATCCGATCATGGAAATAATATTTCTCCTCTAAATTTTTTTTCCGAATTCGAAACTAACAAGACATCAACTTTATAAAATAATCTAAATTATTGATATAAGGACGATATTGGACGAATTTATAGCGTGATTTCATTGGCCACGCAATACAAACAGAACAGAATGGTTAATTAAATTGGGACCATGCATGCTATATATTCCGTTAATTGAAGCGTCAGAATTATGCGTAATTATTTATATAATAAGAAGACTATTTTTATTATGATCTTTAAGATTGATCGATATCGATCAAGGGACGCCTGAGTGTATATAAAAACTAACAGTGGAGCATTCACAACAGAACGAAAGACAGCATAATATCTATAAACCAGGGTAATATCGGAAAATTTAACTGTCCATCTTGCTTTTAGTTATGCTCATGCAGTTATTTATTAACTCAGAATTGCTTATGGAAGAAAAGGTAGGCTAGCACTATAGTCTTTAATCCAGCTTCAAATTGTCTGTAAATATAACGGGGCTAAATATCCCATTCTTATTTAAAATTACTGTTGCTTCTTAATTCTCCTAATAAAAAGACTGTGTTGCACTGTTGCGAACGCAATTTCGCCAAATTGCAATAAACACAACTGACCTTTCTTTGCTATTTTATTAACATGTTTACGCAAGAGTGGTGCAATGAATCTGTAAAACATTTTCCCAATAGGCATAGCACTTGTTGCAATGCATGGATTTTACACAACAGCAAACGATTATTTGTAACGTGTCTGCAGTTGTACATCAATAATACATTTTTAATAATAGACTGTGTGTTTTAGGGATATTATCTGTACTTCGGAATTAAGTAGTTTATCTCGAAATTAATATATTATACAAAAATGTAGTGTCAATGCCGGATTGAAATGCTGAATATAATATTGATTACAGCGGTTTTATTAGATTCGTGATCCGGCACGATTCAGTTGCAATAAAGGCAGTGCCTTGACACATTTATGTTTAGATCTGATTTACGTTTTCGCTATATGGTTAACCTCGCGTATGAACATAATATTATACATCAAAGCAAGTGAACTTTTATTGCCAATCGAGAGCGGTGCTTCTATGTCTATGAGTTTATCGGCTGTATGGTTTTAATTCCAGTAAAAAAAATAAGGATACGGATATTGCCGCTATATATATTATTCAGGCGAATGAATATTGTAAATGATATTTGATAAGCAAGATCGGAACCGAAGATCGAAATATTCAAAATAGAGACATCTCTTTCTACTTTTACACAAATGCATATATACAACAATGGAGTAAATCTTTATTGTTTAGTCTACAGGCATGCTTTCCTGAGTTTATCGGCTATTATGTGGTTCAATAGGTATTCAATACTATTCTAGGAGCAAAACGCCACCGCAACACCTGCATGGCCACTGTCAACTTCCACATACAATCTAGTCTTATCAGTTTTATTGTTCTTATATATTGAATACAATGGAAATATTCAATGGAAATTGAATAAATTCAATATTTTTTCATTGATTTTTACATATCAAAGTTTGCTTTATAACCATGACAGGTATTATTAATCAACCTTATGCTACTGGTTCTTCATTTTCGCAGTTAAATTATGTATCTTTGACAGCAATTTTTCCTTCTGATAAGAACGTCTAGTTCATAAACCATATATACAGTATCTGAACGGCTTTCGGTGAGCAAAATTTATGAGTGCGTTTTTCTTAACATAAGACAAAACTAACCAAGAATGTTACCACAAATATAGACTTGTCCTTTAGTTAGGTTGAAGTAAAAGCGGTAAATTTACATTCGAATGTCTTTAATTAATAAGAAAATTTCAACTTAATTTCAGGTATTCTCATTATAAACAGACATTTCGTCTTATTAAGCAAACAATTCTGCCGACGCAATTTAGCCAGATATACAATAAACTCAACCTTTTATTTTTATTTGTTTTCATTGTTTCACTGTTTGTTTTCATTTTTATTTACTTTTTTACTTGTTCACGCATAGTTTTAAATAAATTTTGTCCGGTTCAGGCGGCATAAAAGTGTGGAAAATTTAGCCCATGTTTCGGCAATTGATTCTGCGAAATCCTGCAACTTTCAGGAAATAGTAAAATAATACAGGTATACGTCGTAATTTAAAAGTATAGTATCTGAACTTTCTAAGCATTAGTATATATGCAAATATGTATTGTATATAGTGTCAATCAATTATTAAAATTTTAACTAAAATGTGACTCTTGACAAAAACGTTATAAAAATTCAATTTGGAATGAAATAATATATATATTAATTAATTATTGATATGATGATATCAGTATATGAGTCTCTTTTATTAAGAAGCGCTCTTTTTGTGAACATGTCGTTCAAGATGATCTTCGTTTGAAAGAATTTTAAACATGAAGCTGAGAGTTTAGTGATCATAATAAACTAAATAAAGAGGTATATTAAATTATTTTCATAATAGTTTGTATGTATTAAAACATAAATGGAGGGAAAATCGTCTGAACTGAGCTGATAACGATTATTTTGTTTGAGCTATATAACATCAGTTTACACATAATAATTATATTCATCCTTAAATTACAATAGTATGAATAATTATTGTTCTTTGTTCAATAACTGCTGACCAGGAACGTTTGCGAAAAATATGCAACTATATTGTTCCCTGATAGAGATCAAAATATACTAAGATTATTATGCGCGGCCTTGTCAGTTTCTCATATCTAAAATTCTGCGTGATAAGCAGAATATTTCGTAGGCTGTATAAAAGATTTTGCTACTATAGCCGGATATCCAATACGGAGGTTTCTCATAGTTTAATTTTCACATCGACTTCAAGGAATTGTATTTTATCTTCATTTTTGATAGGGCCAACATCTGTAATAATGCTGCCAATCAATATCAGTGGTACACAGTACAACGATTGTAATCAAACATGGCTGACAGGCAGAAAATTGTCCATTTTTGAGGAATTTTATAGAAGACTTCTTCTATCACTCGGAATTATATTAATTTCCATCACCATTTTTACACTTTTGGGAAATACTTTGGTCTTGATTGTAACCTGGAGAGAAAGAAGTCTTCATCAACCAAATAAATATTTTATTGCTTTTCTGGCTGTGGCTGATCTTCTCGTTGGTGTGTTGGTGATACCATTGAAATTGTACAAACAAAATCTCGACATTGAATCTCTACGCACAATGTCTGCTCATCTGAGTCGCTTTTTAGTGTGGATTGACACTTTTGCGTTATCAACGTCCATTTACACACTGACTTTCATCAGTTTTGATCGATATCTCAAAATCAGCAAACCACTTCAATATAAATCACGAATGACAACTTCCAGATCAGTAAAAATAATTTTCCTGCTTTTTTTCATTTCATCGTCCATTGCCACGTACGCCGCCACTCCGTTCGCTGACAGCAGAGGATTTGTGAACAGCGATGGCGATTCCTGCCGAAAAGAAGGCGAATTAAATAAAATGAAAGTTTTTTATACTTTTTTGGCAATAAGTACGTTTATTCTTCCCACCATATTCATAATGATTATGTACGTTCTCATTTTTCGTGTTGCTCATAAACGACAAAAGATGTTCTTAAACGGGGACCTTGGTCAAACAATAAACAATCAAAACCAACGAGGTACATTTCGTCAAGATTTAAAAATAGTTAGAATGTTGTTGGTTGTCGTTGGAGTTTTCATGTGTTGCTGGGCACCTTGGATCATAATAATATTGCTTTCGAATTACCATTCAAAAATATTTGATGTAAGAGATTCCTCATTGGGCACCATTTACCTCATATACATACTGTTGTTTGCAACGCGTTCCCTTCCATTACTGAACAGTATGTGCAATCCAATAATTTACGCCTGTCTCGACCAAACATACAGAGAAGCCTTTAAACGCCTTTTGTGTAAACCAGGCATCAGAAGACAACAGCAAACATTGCAATTACCTCAACCAACAAGCGAATGACCGATTCTATTCCGGTCTGTTGTATAAACTGAATAGGAAACCCTGTACTATCCGCGGTTGCGACTGCGATGTTTTCCCTTTAATTATTTAAAGTTACTATCAAACGGTTAACAATATTATATTACACGTTTAATTATGACCATAAAAAATACGGAAGCACCAATAAATGCATTTCTTAGGGCAAATCTTAGTCTTTCCGCCTGGAATCCTATTTTTTATGCTTGAGCGAAGCCTATTTGCTTTGTTCTAACAATTTATTTTCAGGTTAAATATCTTCCTAAATAGCTTTAGAAAATTGCATGAATGCCTTAATTTTCTTTGGCGCCGTTGCCAAGTCTTTTAAAAAGAAGAGTTTCCCCTAAAAATTTCCTATAAAATTTGTGTTCCAGACTGCTCATGCTTGCATGTGGTGTGAACGTTGAAGATAAGAACTCTCTAATATAGAATCTCTACGAGGCTTGCAATTGAGTGGGAGGTGTCGACGAATATGGTTGCCATTTTTATGACGCCATATTAGACAGATCTCTGTTACATACAAGAAATTCGGAGACACGGGGTGGGATGACTTGCTGTGAGGTGGGATGGATACAAATATCTCGACTTCAGGTTTGAACCATTCAAATGCCAGAAGCAATACTGTAATTATTTGCACAAGCGTTCAAATCCAATTTACAGCGTCTACGTATGCAAACTATAATATTTCCATTTTTCATACAGCCTGTAGAATCTATACTCCTATAACCTCATTGATATATTGTAGTCTTTGGTGCATGGTATTATTTAAAATGTAATTGAAGAAAGTTCAGATGAAGTCCTTAATTTCAATATTAATAGTTTATTAAGAACACCGAACCTCTAGTAATACACATTATGTCAAACCATTACGTCAGCATGCGCGTTAATCTTCTTGACGAGGCCACACCGTTTTCTTTTAATCAGCAGAATAACGACGACAATACAAATTGATATGAGTACCATTCCTGTTATGGTTAGAACATAACCTGTAGATAATAATGTCGACTTTGTCTTGTAGTGGGTAACTTGCGATAGCGAATGATTAGGGAGCTCTGAACGTAACAAGGAAACGATAATTAGTATACGTAATAGTGTGATTTCAGTCGAGTGCAATTACGGATTAACAAGCAAGCACGAGTAAGTTTTTAAGGGCTGCAAAACGTTCTCAACACTCAAATAAACTCCACATTTTCGCCATCCACGTATTATTCTCTATATGTTCAGTTTTGAGAAAGTGATCAGGACTATTTTCCTAAGAATATACTTGTCTTAAGGCTAATTTTCACTCCGGAAAACGAGCAGCGGATCGGGTCTGATCGAAACGAAAGATAATATGCGCGTGCGCCGTTTGTTGAAATTTTTTACTTATATTGATCCGAAAGCGTCCGAGACCGGATAAAAAAAAGTTCAAATAGTTTTAACTCTTTTTTATCCGATCCGAAATCACTTCATAGATCGGACCAGGCTCAGAAAAAAATCCGATCCGCTGCTCGTTTTTCGGAGTTAAAATTAGCCTTTAGTTGTCCAACTTTTTTCTTTTATTTATGCCCTGACCTAATGTTAGTGACTCTTCATTCCATGCACCTCCACATTTTTGATAACGTGATTATTACTCCGGCGTCAGCGACGGAGTTGAAAATTCGCCTCGGTTTTGTTTTGTTTTTGTTTTTTTTTTTTTATTATTTTTCGTCGTCGCAAGTCTGAAATGGCGCGAACCATTCTAGTATTTGAAATGTGTATGTGACTGTATTTATCTACGTCCCAGTCTTATCTCTTAAGAGTTGTGGTGTACAGCTTCAGTGGCTAATTTTCCGATGCGCGATTCGATTTCGCTCGCATGATACGGCAATTCCTCCAAGAGGAACAAATAAACCGTTCTTTTCATGCTGTTCGATTAAGTTTAGATTGAATTGGGGTAAGAATATATTTAATACATGTAGATTCTGGTCCTATTTTAATAATATCGCTGCTATTTCGCCGTTTAACAAGATGAAGTGGTCGTGTATGGGCGCGTTGACACGTCGTAGTTTGCACAGGATTGAAGATTAATATTTAATATGACTATAAGCGCCTATTCCAAAAGCAAAGTGTGAGACAAAGCGAATGTATCATGCGGTTTATTTACATTTTTGAACAATTGAACTTCTATACTTTTTAAAGTACGACGTGCTTCTAAATTTCGCAATCGAACATTTATAGGTTCGCAACTCGCAAGGCATCTAAATGCGAATATGAACTGTATTGTTTATGTTCAGAAGCTCTATATTAAAGACTGGGACGTGCGCCGGAGTTAACGCCAGAACAGGCGTCTTGTTAATCAATAAAGCCGGTCAACGCGCGTTCGTTCTCTGAATCAAAAACAAATATAGTCCTTGCTGGGCTATATTTCGATGGCTCAACTTGAAACACATAGTTTGGCGTCTTAGTTTGACTACTCGTCCCCGAGCCGGTGCGAAGCACCGGGCGAGGGTACTAATTCCGCCCGGAGATTTTGATTACGCCCGGGAATGCAAATGCGAAATGAAAGTTGTCCGCCATTATGTCATGGACGTTGGGCGTTTTTGTAAGTTATGCGCATGCGTGAATTTAAGACGAGTTAAAACTGGTAACCAGCAAACGTTTGCAAGCGTGCGATTGGCTAAATCAAAATTTTG
This sequence comes from Dendronephthya gigantea, assembly GCF_004324835.1. Classification (NCBI taxonomy): domain Eukaryota; kingdom Metazoa; phylum Cnidaria; class Anthozoa; order Malacalcyonacea; family Nephtheidae; genus Dendronephthya; species Dendronephthya gigantea. The sequence goes on from NW_021163098.1 coordinate 836,508, forward strand.
GTTCGCGTCAGCATAACTGATATTTTGAATTATAAAACTTTTTTAAAAATATTTTTCATTTGGATGGTTTTGAAAATATACGGAAAAATTCACTCGTAAAAATGATTAAAATGTAAAGTAGATGATGCTTTCGGATAGAAAAACTTTGATTCAAATAGATGGTGAAAAATCTACGATTTTAAAGCATTTTTGGAGTGTTTTGAACAGGTATAAATAGGTAGATTATGTATTTTAAAGCATGCAAGTATTTCGTAGTTTAACTTGTAGATTTATCAACAAACGTACGACACCTCTTTGAATTTATTCGTCAATATCGTTAAAATTATTTTGATTGGGAAAGCATATATTTTTAAAGGTCAATCTGTTTAAAAAGGAATTGAAATTTCGCTAAAAATTGTAGTATTTAAAACTATTCGTAGCACAATTTATAATGAATTATGATTATAGTTGAATGTGATAGCTCGAGAGTCAACTTTATACGTAATTGTACCAAGATATAGGATTTTACTTGCACGGCTTCGATCATTCAGCAGAAACGAGTATTATGGAATTTCAGTGATGGAAATATAAGTTTATTGCTTCAGACGAGGGGACTTTGCATGCAATGTATTTCTAGTATAAAATAATAACTGGTTAATGTTTTGTGGTTTCTGCTTCAAAACAAAAACATAAAATCCAAATCCATCCAAGGCAAGCACATAAGAAATAAATTTGACGGCATTAAAGCGCGAAATAACATGCAACACTGCTGTTTTAGTCATTATGAAGGGTTTTACGTGATCCATGTGGTGAAACTATCCTGGAATTTTTTCCAACCTTCTATGCATACCTAAACCTTTTCATCCTAGACACTACACGACGTTACCTGGACGATGAGTGGGGTTTGGATCATCATGCTGAATTGAATTAACATTAACTCTCTTCTTCTTTTCAAAAGGGGGTATTGTCGATAGAAAATCCAAATATTTCCTTACACCTGTATTTTAAAAAAAAAATTTAACGAGGGATCATTATTCAACTACTCAATTTAATACCACGTATCGTATTTTCGCTATTCCTATTATCTACTCATAATTTGATGGGTGCAAAAGAGCAAATAGTTATGAAAGTCATGAATACAAGCCCTTATATGAACACTGAGAAGGAAAAACACTTGTCTGTATTTATTGAAACAAGAGAATCGCAACAAATTGTAAACAGCCTTCATTCGATGCAACTGACTTCGGAATATTTTTATAACCTGAATCTAGATTAGTGAATCTAGATCGATTATGACAACTAAGGACAAAATTTAATTATAATGATTTGAAAAAGATATACTTACGTAGAATAATGTCGTCATAATTCTCAATTATTTCGTTTCCAGATACATATTGTGCATGACAACGATATGTTCCTTGGTCACCTGCAGTTACTCTCTTTATTACTATTTTACATCGCTTAAAAGCTTTTTCCATATCCACAGTACAGCTTCCAGGAACAACATTTTCACCATTGGGGAACGTAATGCTGACCAACATCAAGTTAAACAAATATTGTTGTTTTTTATTGAATGAAACTTTGCAATATAAAGTTACGTGTGAATTTTTAACAACATTATTTGTCTTCATGGAGGTTCCATTCAATTTTGCTCTGATCGCAATGGAAATTGAGACGTCATTGTTGAATATATGAGAACCTAGTGAATGGTAAATTTAGTGAAATTTGGTGATGTTTTCTACGCTTCTTCTTTCTATACTTGCTGTTGAACAACATATGACAATAATGAGGGAGTTGTTCAAAAGGTGATTAGCTTAACCGGTACCCTTGGTTTTAATAATTATATTGATATTTGTACCAGTCAAGTTTTATAACAGTTTATTTATTAATTCGAATCGGTTGCCTCCTGTTCCAACATAGATTTCATTATATAAAGGCCCAAACAACAAGGGGAGATTTCGTTTTACACAAATCAGCAAGTTTGTTTACATTTTCAGTAAACCAATCAGAATGCATTCTTAGGTACAGTATAAAAATTTAGGCATTCTGATTGGCTTAGGTTTGCAAAATGTAAACACATAAGCCGAATAATTTAAAACGAAATTCCTCGTTGTTCGCCCGAACGAGCACCCATCTATAAATATTGTACATAAACTATAGCGTTGCCAGCCGACGATTTAGTTCCATTATACTAAATTTTATTTTTCACCGAAAGTCTAAAATTCTACTTTGGAATTTCGCTAATTGGGCAGCAACGACAACAACAAAGCAATGGAAACATTTACTTCGTGCAAATATATAGCTTGATATAGACGAACCCTGATTTCTTGGTCATTAACGATTAAAGACGTTGCAACCAGTCAAATCTTACAAGCAATAAAATATAACATCATCAATTAATTTGTACAAAAACGTGTATTTGTTATATGCAGTGCTTTTGGTTCGTTAAACCGGCCTTTATCAGTGCAATTCCCGGGTTAACGGACCGAAAGCTCCGCTTAAAACAGGTACGCGTAATGCTTCTACAATTTAATTATTTATTTTTCTAATTCATTATTCAAAACTTCATGAGTATAATTACATTGCATTTACAGCGATATGTATATTTGATTCCTGTGTGATACTTGGATTAAATTACATACTTCATTTTGGCAAGGGTTAAAAAGACCATGTTTCTTTGCCGTGCAATTTGTTCCCACGTTTTCTAAATAACCGCGAGTCATGTTAACGTAGAATGAGTTCAGATGAGTTTCATCGTGCAATAATTGATTGGTCTAAGTAATATATGCTCTACACATCTTCAGAAATATTACGTTTCCTGACCTGACAAAATAAGCTTTGAATTATTTCAGAAAAAACACTCATGTTGTCGCAAAGAATTTCACAAGATAGATATTATATTACTTTGATTGTGGCAAACGGTTTTGATATACAAAGAACGCACTTCTGGGATTGACGTAGAGAAGGTAATGTACAGAGAATTTACTTGTTCCTATATTCTTTCACTTTTGAGAGACTTTGAAAAGAGATTCGAGTGGTTACCTAAGATGTATGAATTGAAAGAGATTGATTGTATAAAGATCCATTCTCAGCATTAACATTCAATAAAAATTGTTATCACAGAACTGTCGACCTCACGAAATCCGAATATGAAAGCAGATAGACAGATCACTAGATAATTCATTGAAACACTACCTTGCCGTCTTGTGTAGAATGACCGAACATAATGTCTCTCAAAAATATCTCACTAATTCAAAGGGATATGGCAATAAAAATTATTTCTGTTTTGTTGAAAAGAAAATTTGCATTTTTTACAGAGCCTTTGTACAAAATTTGTTTATCTTCCCTATGGCAATCAAAAGCATCGACTATCGAGATATATATCCGCCATCTTGTTTTAAAATCAGGTCTATTTACGTGATGTCAAAATGCAGGGTTAGAAATTAGCCATTACATGTTTAAGGTTCAGTTTAAAATTCTTACAATTTAAACGCCATAATTTCAGATAAGAGCGATTGCAATACCATGGAATTATCACTTCATTGGATCGTTAATTTGAAGTTACAAAACAAATTTTCACCCAGCTTATGCCGTAACGCATATCAGAGCAAGAGTATATGCATATCCAAAATGCGGATAGAAGATTATTTCATTCGAAAATATCTTGAGAAGTAATAAAAACGACTTTTATAAATAATCATGACGTTCTTTTAAAATAGACAAAGATCATTCTTATTGCCGTATCCCTTTAAATTTAAATGATGTTTTATTCAATTTTGATCGCGTAAAAAATCCTGCAACCAGGCTTTCCCCCACTATATCACTTTCCCCCACTATTCTTTTTCTCCTATATACCTGAATCAATCAAAGGCTATGCAAGATATTCGATTAGGCGCTAATCCTAAGATCAACAAGCGGTAGATATAATATATTAGTAGTTGAATATATATATATGAACCTGGCTATCTAGGCTCTAACATGCAGTGACCCCGATTGACCTCAGATCAAAATTCTGATGCATCGTTCAACTGCAACTGCGAAGTTATCTATACTTATGCTCCAATTGATATTGAAGATAACAGCAAAAAAGTTAATGTATTTTTAAATGAAGGTTCAATTGTTTCCTTTCTTTCACTCGATTGATTTCTTTAGTCTTAATTGACTCTGTATAGTGTGTGTCTTTCTTAAATATCCGGTCATTATGCTTATATCAAAGCCAGATGATATATTGCCATTTAAAACCAGAGACCTCCTCAAGAAAATTGACCAAATAGGAAAAAATACTCATAATTGCAAGTAATGCTTTAAGCGTTTTTAACAATATTCTTCTATATATTGCTGCGTGGTTGTCTGTAGACTCGGAGAAATGAAGATATCTTTGTTTAAAACATGCAAATGATTACATCATAACGTTATAAGTTCGCCGGGGACGCGCATAAGTCGGTGTATATTCAATTTCAATCGTGCATGAATGAAATAGGCTAAATGAAAGGTCAAAAATTTCTGCGATTAAGTATTCGTGTTGCAAACACTTGCCAATTGTATACCGGTTCGAAATATGAGTATTCTAGGCTTGACTATGGCAACAAATTGAATCTCATTTTTTATAATCATTCACCTTACAAATTGCTCTTGCTAAAAGTATTTATTTAATAAAAGCTATCTTGAATTAATATGAGTGTATGATTGTAGAAGCCTTCTAAATCTTTCTAGGCGTATAAGAGTTATATATAGGCTATATACCGTTTTAGAGCTTCTATTGCATTACTATTATGTAATGTGTCATATGTATATAATGTGTCTTAAACATCGCAATTCTTGAGTGCGAAAAGCATACGTCTTAATAATCTGCTAAAATTAACGTTTTTTTTATTTCATTGACATTGTGCACTAGGCACACTCTATCTTGAACCACAGAATTCGCAGGCAGAACTAACCTGAATCGTTTCTTGGTCTTGTAAAAACGGTTGTTATCGATCCAACTGTCAAGGTCTGCAAAATTAAGATCAGGCAATATTTCCCATACATGTTGCCTACTGACCTTCCCGCATGTATACTGACAAGTACGTATAGTGAGCTAAAACCAGCCACGCGCACTTATACGCGATATATGGACACAGTTATGTATTATGATGTAAGATTCAAAGAGTTAAATGAGTATTTCCGTTGGGTTAATTATTATGGAGTACAATCTGGGGAATATCACGCAACGGAATAATATAATGTGTGAGCAAATTTTGTGAACAATAACTATAGCTTATGACGAGCTATGACGACAATCTGTGAAAAAGTTGATGGATGCACCACCTACAATAACACTGGGCCTATGACAAACGCAATAAAAACATTGCAACTTTCACATATTAATAATTTATTCTGCCTTTGGGCTGTTTATATAGCCCGGCTAGCCGGGCCGACGCGGTCGCTATATTAAACAGACCTGGGTGGTTGCCAAGTGAAAATTGGCGGGGAGTCCTGTGTTTACGAGTTGATAGTGTATGGGATTTAACAAATAGGTTGAAATATAACATTGTTCAGACTTACCTCTATTCAACAGACTGACCTTAATTGTAAACTGATGTTGCTAATGAGGTTTAACACATATTTACTTTACTGTTGAAATTAACAAATTATGGAATAATTATGAGCTTATGAATGAGACTATGTTCACAGAGTGTACGAACAGGAGATTGGTTCACAGTTTAGTTCACAGAGATTTTTTTATTTTTATGAATGCGCTCCTTCGCAAGAAGGATTGGAAACCGAGCGAGTGGGCCTAGCGATCGATCATTCACAACGCGTGCAAATAAAATCGTACAAAAGAGCCAACCATATTAGAAGTAATTACTTTGCTTATTTTATTAGTATAGAGATTAACTTCACAATGGCAAGCTTTCAGAAAGCAAAGATGCAGCGAGTACAAGACCATATTTATCGCAACTTCGTTTCGTTTCGTTTTCATTTACGGAAATTTGCCTTTGACTACCGCGAGTATAGGATGAATGCATATATACAGGGTGAGTAAAAAAAAAGTCCCCCTATTGAAATGAAGCCTTTGTTGATTTGAATGCATGATCAACGCAGTAGTGTGTAAATAGCATAGTTATTAGGTTGAGGCATTCAAATAAAGCGTCTTGCTTTCAATTGGGTTTATCATAATATTAAGGCAATCAGATTCTAACAAAGGCTTGATTTCAATAGAGGGGACTTTTTTCTGACTCACCCTGTATGTTTTTCCAAATTGGAAACCGAAAATTAAGCTGTCGAAGTTTCCGTCCTGGAGTGTTAATATAAATCACTAGACTAGTCAAGTTATAAACATACATAATTATCCCCGAGCGGGCGCGGAGCGCCTGCGAGGGTACTAATTCCGCTCGGAGATTAGGAATTACACCCGGAACCCGGTAGAACATGGGCGGATCCAAAGTTGTCCAAATTCTTTGTCATGGACGGTCGACGTTGGGTGGTTTTGTAAGTTATGCGCATGCGCGAGTAACGTCTTTTAATCAACGAACGTTCTGATTGGCTAAGACAGAAAGTTTGTATTTCAATGAGAACGTCAGCAATTTATATTAACTGTCAACTTTGTATGCCGTTTATTTGTTAAATTTTAGCTTTTTATGCAAACGCATAAACCTGTGAAAGGCTATTACACCTTTGCTTTAACTTCTAAAAGTGTTTTTGAAAGTGAAATTTGAATTTTAATATCAAAAATACACACTATATTTATAAAGTATAAAACTTTTTGCCGCCGGCGTCGACTGCAATTACAGAATAAAATAACATTTGAAGTTTTTTCTTTGTCTGTGAAGATTTTGTACTGTTTTAATCGTTTGAAACTTCGATTTTAAACCGTTACTTAATTGCTGGCATGGTATAATGCAGAAAAATTGAACGGGGAATGTTTACACTAGCTTTATGATTATTTTTGTATTGAATCATTAGCTATAATATATTCGGTAAAATATAATAAGACTGATTTGAGTTTTGTGTCATTTCATAATATAAGTTTAGGTCAGGTTAACTCAGAAAATTGTGTACTTGGTTTGAAATAGCGAGGGGTTGCTGCATGCACGTATTTCTAGTAAATCATTAACACAGCATTGACAACTCCTTAAAGGTCTGTTTACACGATCCAATTTTGTTGGATCCATGCAATTCACTTTTGGCGCATGGAATACAGTTGATGAAGCTGTAGCGCATTGAAGTGTATTGACTTCAGTGGATTTGCTCATCCATCACAAGTGAATTGGATCCAACAAAATTGGATCGTGTGAACAGGCCTTTAAACCGTAACAATCGTTTGTTAAAGTATCGTTGAATCGTTGAGGAATCGTAGATTATAACTAACCTTCATTCCTGTCAATCTTGTCAATCCGCAATTTAAAGAGTTTCTAAGAGTGTCCACACATCTTATATATAATACACTGGATAAAACACTGACTATGCATAGCTGAAATCATCTGGAATATTCAGTTTTCAGAAGCACATCAATTAAAATCTGGAAGAAAAATTTTGAATCTATCGACTCCAGAACAGTCAAATTGTACGATCGTTAAATAATCAACAAGAATATAGTGATAGGGTAAAGCGTTATTTGCTTTTAGAAAATAAAAAAGTTTAAAAGATCGCGCAGCGTTGTGCTGGGTTGTGGGTCTGTAGACCGTTAAATGTGAAAAGTTGCATGTCTTGTTAATTTTAACGGTTGCGCGATGACGTTTCTACTTTCTATGCAGACATTGACACGTTTCTAGCGCGTGGATTCAATGTTTATGTCTAAAATTTAAACGTTGCTGACAAAAATGGCAAACTGAAAAGAATGCCGAAAAATGACAGAACGTTAAAGCCAAGCCCTATATCGAAATAAAATTAACGTGAAAAATATTCACATTTAACGTTTTACCAAAATCCGCAGTAAAATAATTTTTATAACCATTGTATAAACTGGTGTTAAATACAAAGTCCTACTGAAAAAAATTTAAAGCCATTAATTGCACAATGTGAAAAAATAGATGCTGGGGAAAAGAAATAAACTAAAAAATCATCAAAAATACGAAAGTGAATAAAAAACGCTGTAAATCACCCACTTATCTGGATAGATTTAGCAGATCTGCTAAGATCATAAGAGAACTGCAATTTAATTAGGTAGTTTTCAATGAATAGATTCTTTTGCAGGTTTTTCCTGAAGCGTTGTCTTTACGGCGCAAAGGGTTCACATTTGTCGTAAGAGTCTGAAATTACTTTGTCTGAGATCATCCGTGTGCATACTTTGTCTGTCGGAAAATAATACACTGATGGATCCCAAGATAATAGAAAAGGGAAAAACCCCGCAAAAGTGCGATTAATCTATAGCAACCTCGTTCCCAGGGCCTTGGTGGGAAGGGGGCGAGGTGGAGAGAAGGGCTTGGCAAAGGCTGGTATCACGTGACCAAATTGGGGGGATTAAATTAGATTATATTAAAGACAATAATTGTAAAAGGGTTGCTTCTAAAGAAAGATTTCACCCTTGTGCTTGCACTTCGCTCTAAAAAGTTGTAGCATGCAACGGCGGAGGTGTCTGTAGTTAAATGCAAACTCGCCTGAAGTATTTAGTGGGTATATAATCATAGACACATTATACGAATTTGAACATGAAATATTGTGTAAGTGTATTTAAAAAGAAAGGATTAACAGGTCGTGCAATAAAGATTTCGTTGTTATATGGAAAATCTTTTTTCATCTAAAATTTATCAAATCATCTAAAATTTAATTAAATGTTCGTTTTAATTGTTTGCTATTAAAAGGGCAAGTAATATGTTTGTTTTGCTTATTTTTTCAGTCCAAATACTCGCGGACGGATTTTCATCGATGTTGATTTCAGGGAATAATGATACCCTTTCCACGTACGCCAGTGGATACCATCAGCATATGGGTTGTATGCACCATGATGATACAGACCATTGAGATTAGATGAAATGCAGTCACTATACCACCAAGCACCCTTGAATGACACAGCACAGTGGCTGCTATGTCTATCATTGTCGGAATCTTTTGTTGAGAACGACATTCCTTTGTGTTCAGTGAAGGAATCTCCTGCATTGCCTAAATTAGATTTAGAAAATTGTAACATTCCCTGTAGATGGTAGTGGTCATATGCTTTGGTGCAAATAAACCATTCCAAATAAAACCAAATATTCAATTGGAAAAATTCGTCGGTTCAGATTTGTGCAGCTGGAAAAAGTGTTCCTGAAAATTCGCAAAATTAGAAATTTTTTGCGCGCGATACTAAAATACACAAATTTTTGAAGTTCAGATCAGGGCCGAAGCTAGACCGTTTAGTTTTGGCTGGGCGGTTGTATATTCGTATATTCATGTTTAAATATCGTTATCAGGCGTAACCCGAATAATATTAATATGCACCCTCCCGATTACGTTTCTAGCAGCGATGTCCCTGCTCAGTCGGACATTAGCGAAGTTCCCAGCCAAAACCTAGAATAATTGGCTCGTGCAAAACATTAGAATGTACTGCTGCTTGACAATAATCACAATATGCGAATAAAACGAAAACAGATAGATATTAAAGAACTTTGGTAATCATAGAAAAGCACATCTTAATTTGTTTCAGCTATGTAATAATAACGATAAAGCAGAACCGCTAAAAAAGACAACAGTATTTAATTGTTACACACACCAGAATAAGTCCCAAGACTAAGCTGATATTTCTGCCGTTCGCTGGTCACAGCAAACAAATCATATTCTGCGTATCTTCTGTTCCCAGAAGTGTCTTCCATATCAATACGAAGCTCATTTTGCGAAGCGGATGTAAGCCTGCGGATTTTTTCCAGTCCAAGCCAGAATTCTCCCTTCAAATCACCAAAGCCATGCTTATAATCTTGCCATCCTCGGTAGAAATCAACACTGCCATCAATACGACGTTGAAGCACCGTCCATCCTCCACCAGATGTCGTCATATCACAGCGAACATTGAAACTGCCCTTGCCGTCTGGATCTATCTTGTAAACTCCATTCTGTTTTACACCTTTTTTGTACAAATCAGCACAATGTTTACCTAAAACCATTACAATTTTTTAATTTTATTTTATAATTATTTGTTTAGTTTGCACCACTTCTCCACAGCCTCCTAGGACGCGTGGTGACACCGAAAACGAGTGTACCTCTGGAATATATAAATAAGTCCACCCCACTTAACAAGCTGGTGCCGCCACTGAGACGGGATGTTTGCCGGGATGAGACAATGACCGCGGGATCTCGCCTTGTATATGTTTGTATAATATCTTTCGTTCGGTGTTTATATGAAACTAGGATTTTTTTGTCCCGTCCCCCCATTTGAACGCCTTCCTTAAATATTTCAAATAACGATTAATGACAAACATGGCACTGCTTGCACTGTGTTTACAACATTCATAAGCGAAGTTCATCACTAGTTTTGTTAAGTTCCAAAGAGTTAATTTTGAATGCTTTTAGTCCCAAACTCTCCCTAGTGGAAATTTGCGATTCTTACTAATACATTTTGTATCAACATCGGACCCGATCATTTTTTGTACGTCCATTTGGTTATGAAAACATGTCATTCCATCGTTAAAAGCCTGTACTTTCGGAATGAGTAAAAAAATTCGTTTATAGACTGAGTAGTTCACGCACAATGGCGTGTTAAAGTTGGATTACCTTTTCAGTATACACCCTGTATACTTATCATTTATAGACCTTCCGCTCGGGGAATTCGACGAAATATTACCCCCTCGGGAAGATATATCCCGAGGGCTTATCGAAACAACGTGTAGGCAGCGCAAAAGCTGGGTGAAATAGCTTCTTTTGCCTCCATTTTGAAATTGTTGACAACCTCGAGTCGTGTGCGAGGCATCCACGCGTGGTACACGCAAACTCGAATACCCGCTGCAGCGGGGTATTCGACTTTTATAGCATAATGTGAAAAAATTCGATGGAACTCCATGATCAAATTACTGTTCACGTGGTATAAATCGAGCTTTCTGATTGGATGATTTACAGTTGAGATATAATATTTTAAGAAAGCCTATAAGCAGCTCAGTCAATGCGGTTACGTCACAGCATATATATACATAAGATAGACAAGATACTAAGTATTTACCGCATTTTCTGAGAGTTCACTGATTGCAAGTTCTTTGATAAACACGACTGAAAAGCATCGTTATATTTTAAACATTACTGAAATGAGCTTGTTGGTTTACCTTTCACTGTATTTGAATCATTGATACAGACGACTGATTTCCCCAGTGTTTTCTTTAGTTCCAGTAATTCAGATTTCATCTCAGACAACAATGTCTTTATATTCATCATGTCAGATTTACAAGCACACTTTCCAGCCGTGGTGGTGCTAAACGTTTAATTCCAATACGTTTTAATTAAAACACGAGTCTTGAATTTGCGGGAAGTACCCAGTGCATATGGCAAATGTTTAAAAACGTATGATTTTTTAAGGTTTTCTCCTTCTTATAAGTTTATATTATAGCGGGTTAATTGGGGGTCGTTTTCAAAGGTAATGCTCATGCTGTTGCACAAAAGAAAAATAATATAAGTGCATATACCACTTGTGGGATCTTTACGGATTTGAATAGAGCTTGAAAAATTAGTTTATAAGTTCTACAACAGTTCCCGCATTTTTCACTTGAAAAGCGCAAACTATATCGCAAGTGAAACACTTCATGTTTATATTATAAAAGACGGCGTGTTTGCAAATCATTCCTGAGTCCCAGTCCCCCCAACCGACGTATTTTCGAAACTATTTAATTATATCAAAAAAGGATGTAGAACTTATAAACCAATTTTTCAAGCTCTATTCAAATCCGTAAAGATCCCACAAGTGATATAGGCACTTTAAAGCAGTAAGCAGAAGTAAAAAGTCTAATTAAACATGTCAAAATTTTGTTACCACCATATGTGTACCTTCATTATTCCAGAATTAATCAAAATAAACTCTACCAGGACCATTTTATTTGAACCATTCTCTTCACACATCATATCCTACCTCTACTATATACAAGCCTCAGAATTACAACCCTCACCTCTAATTTAGCATAATATGTTCACATTGTATGACATTATTAAAGTTGCAGACCGTGTCTAAAATCCGCTACGGTCGAATTCTCGCAATTGAAAAGAAATCCAGCGAAAAATTTCGTTCGGTTGAAAAATTCCGCCTAGTGGAAAACCGGCTTAAAGGCGATTCTCCATTACCGTTCGCTTCACCCGCGCGGGCGAAGCGGCTTTTGAAATTCTGTCCATGCAACCGTGACGGGTCTGAAAAACAAAGCGCGCTTCGCCCGCGCGGGCAAAGCGGACTTAATGGAGAATCGCCTTAAGACAGTAAACTGAAATAAGACTGGAACGCCAGCTCTGCGTTCTAGTATGAACCGCATGAAGCCTTTCTTATAGGTATGATCCAGGCTTCCACGCGGAATTTTGAAGTAATATAGCGGCAATTATGATTATAATTTCTTTTGAAATGGGAACACTCAAGACGAACTATTTTATTTATTCTGTTGAAAGAAAATATGGAAATATTTCGCTAGCGCGCGAACTTAGGTTTTTCTATGTAATTTAGACAGGTACGAATTCTTCGATGCGAAATTAAATGTTAACCATAATTTAAAAGACAAGTCAATTGCAGAGTATTACCATGATATGAAAAGTCTTAAAAGATTGTAAATGTGCTGAAACGATTGCTCACCTTTGCATTCCCCATATAAAGAAACCGAGGAAGAACGAAAACGATTTTAGCATCATCTTGTGCATGATCACCGTTAATGCTGTGAGAATTTCTTTGACGGTAAACTAGAAAAGAAGAAAAAGTCCAAAACAAAATAATGCATATTATTTTCGTACTCACATGCAACTCAGGATCATAGTTTGTGGGAAAGAAAAGGAGAGCTTTATCAGAGCTTCTGCTTTAACTCAGCTCGTGTAGCCAGCTCACCTTTCTTTGATGAATTGTGTCTTCGTCAATGCTACCAAGTCAACAGGAAGGCTGAATATGAGTTAGAAAACACTGAAACATCATTGATATTTATCTTCCGGAATCATTTCTCTATTATGACGCGTGCTGAAACGGAAATTACGAAGAAGAATTATCAGTGGATAAATTTTCGATTAATAATAGTATAGATGATATTTGCTTAAAGCATGATTTAATTAACATATACAATTATCATATAAATGGACATATTGGCAACTATGCGATCACCAATGTACGCAGATTTTGAAACGAGAGGGCACTCTACCAATAGTTCTTGCCACGTAACAAAAAAATTGTTTCTTGCTTTCTTTTTGTCTGAGTTTCATTTGCCTTTAGATTTCGAATCCAGATTAATGTCGCTAGATAACATTAACGATTATATTGGCTATTTAAGGAGAATTGCATTGTTGTATAATTATGAATTTTATCATTGTAAAATCAGATAACTCGTTTTAAGAAAACTTTATTTACTTTTACAATGGTTTGTGCTTTTATTATCAATACTTGGTAGGTTTTGTGAGTTTTGTTTAACCGAGGAGGTGAAATTCTATTCTACGGCGCGAGTATCACGATGATGAACAGCTTTCCATGCATCTGTCTGTTTTGGCAAGGACGTGGGCGGATTCTTTTAATTTCCTTAAATTATTATATAGATTGACTTGCTAAAGGCAAGGCTTCAATAAGATATTAGCCAGGAATATCATGGGACACATGAACAGGTGAAGAGTAACCTACAAAAGCACTTACGTTGTCGAGTTATTTTTAAAGGAAATCTTTCTGTTCACAAAACAAAGATCAGTACGTAGGCGATATTTATTTAATGCATGATTTAGCATTGATCTTTATCATATAAATCGACATATTAGCAACCAATGTACGCGCATTTTGGGGCTACAATGCACGTTTCAATAGTTTCTCAATTGCTTTGTCCTCTCAGTTCTTGCCAGGTACTTTTCCTTGCATTCTTGTCACCCCTTCATTCCCCTCCAGACTTCAAATTCAGATTAGTTTTGTTATAAAAACGTCAACAATTATACTATTTACGTAATGGCTACTTTGAATAAATTTTAATTAATTTTGTCATGTGTTGTGCTTTTATATAATTATAACGATATAGATCTTTTAACTTGTTCGTTTAACTTTTAACAACCCCAGTATTTGTCATATGCACCGATCTTTTGCTATATATTTTTTGTCGAAAAGGTTGTCCTGTCCATCAGTGGTATATTTTAATGTAAAAATATTCTTTACGAATCAATAACCAACATGCAGCGTTGTTATTAAAGTGTTTTGAATTTAAAATTAAGCTCTGTAATTTATTCTGCACACCCCTAGATCCACCCACCACTGACTGTCCATATATACATAAATACCTAAATATGAATATTCGCGTAGGTTTTTCGTGGTTTTCGCCCTTCGGCGACCGACTATAAAACATCTATCAGAAGTGAATTGGATCCAACAAAATTGGATCGTGTGAACAAACATTTAAACCGTAACAATCGTTGGTTAAAGTGTCGTTGAATCGTTGAAGAATCGTTGATTAATTAACCTTCAATCCTGTCAATTCGCTATTTAAAGAGTTGCCAAGAGTGTCCACAGATCTTATAATACACTGGATAAAACACTGACAATGCATAGCTGAAATCATCAGGAATATTCAGTTTTCAGAAGCACATCAATTCATATCTAGAGGCAAAATTTCGAATCTATCGACGCCAGAGCAGTCAAATTGTACGACCGTTAAATAATCAACAAGAACATATTCATATAGGTAAAGCATTATTTGACTTTCGAAAATAAAAAAAATTAAAAGATCGCGCCGCGTTGTGCTGCGTTCTGGATTTGTAGACCGTTAAAATGTGAAAAGTAGCATGTCTTTTTAATTTTAACTGTTGCGCGATGCAGTTCTAGTTTCTATGCAGACATTAACACGTTTCTAGGGCGTGGATTCAATGTTTATGTTTAAAATTCAAACTTTGCTGACAAAAGTGTGTAAAATAGAATGCCGAAAAAAGACAGAACGTTAAAGCCACGCCCTATATCGAAACAAAATTAACGTGAAAAATATTCACATTTAACGTTTAACCAGAATCCGCAGTAACATATAACCAATGTATAAACTGGTGTTAAATACAAAATCCTACTAAAATAAATTTAAAGCGATTGGAGAATGTGAAAAAATAGAAATACTGTGGAGAAGAAATAAACTAAAAATTTATCAAAAATACGAAAGTGAATAAAAAACGCAATAAATCACCCACCTATCTCGATAGAGTTAGCAGATCTGCTAAGATCATAAGAGAAGTGCGATTTAATTTAGTAGTTTTCAATAGATCCTTTTGCGGGTTTTTTCTGATGCGTTGTCTTTGTGGCGCAAAGGGTTCATATTTGTCGTAAGAGTCCAAGATTCCTTTGTCTGAAATCAGCCGTGTGCATGCTTTGTCTTTTAGAAAATAATACAATTGATCCCAAAGACAATGGCATGGGGAAAACCCGCAAAAGTGCAATTGCTCCATAGTGAATCGGGGCGACTAAATCACTCATTCAAAAAAATGGGAAGATTAAAGGTTGCTTCTAAAGAAAGATTTCGCCCTCGGGCTTGCACTTCGCTGTAAAAAATTGTACTATCGCATGCCTAACCATGCAATGGTTGAGGTGTCTGGTATTTAATGCAAACTCGCCTGAAGTATTTTGTCGATAAATCATTATAGACACATGAATTTGAACATGAAACACCCGCATATGCATATTAAGTAGGCATAAATCACATCAGGAGAACATTCCATGAACAATGCGGCGGCGATGTCAACTTTGTATCGATAGGGATGGTGGTCAAGTTGAAGGCATCGGCGCATAATCTCTTTTAAAAAATGTAAATGTAAATAATTGCAATAAACATGTTGTAAAACCAGTGCAAGCTGTGACATGTTCGTGATTAATTGTTTTTTCTTTTGTTATGCACTGCTTAAATTAGGCTCAAAGGTGAAAATATGCGATTGTGACTAACATTTTTTATCAGCCTCGTATGTGCTCATTTTTTCATCATTTGGTATTAAAAGCATGTCATCAGATAGTTAAAAGCCTGATCTTTCCGAATGTGAAAAAAATTCGTTCATAGACTGAGTAGTTCACGTACAATAGCGTGTTGAAGTTGGATTAACTTTTTTTGATACACCCTGTATACTTATAAGCCCGTAAACAGCTTGGTCAATGCGGTTACGTCACAGCATATACATAAGATGGACAAGATGGTATTTATTGTACCGCATTTTCTCAGAGTTCACTGATTTCAAGTTTTTTGATAAACACGATTGAAAAGCATCGCTATATTAAACATTATTGAAACAGGCTTGTTGGTTTACCTTTCACTGTATTTGGATCATTGATACAGACGACTGTTTTCCTCATTGTTTTCTTTAGTTCCAGTAAGATCTCAGATTTCATATCAGACAACAATGTCTTTAGATTCATTATGTCAGATTTACGAGCACAATTTCCAGCCGTAGTGGTACTAAACGTGTAATTCCAAAAAATTTTAATTCTAACACGAGTCTTGAATTTGCGAGTACCCAGTGCATATGGCAAGTGTTAAAAAACGTATGATTTTTTCAAGTTTTCTCCTTCTTATCCCCGAGCCGGTGCGGAGCATTGTGCTAGGGTACTAATTCCACTCGGATATTTACACCCACGATGTGCAAATGCGAAATCAAAGTCGCCCGCCATTATGCAATTGTCCTCACGCCATGGACGGTCTTCTACGCCATGCGCATGCGCCAGTGTGAACTACTAAACTCTTGATTGGTCGAGACAAAAACGTCAATTTTCAAACGTCAATGAATAACTGTCATTTCGAAAAATTTTAATGAAATTTACAAATCTATATTTTCCTAAATATGGAATATATGTATTTTTACTATACTAGGTGGAAACTCGAATGTGGTTAGGACTTCTCACGGTTTAACAAATAACAATACCAAATTTTCGACCGAATTCATCGTGTATATAAAAGTCGGAAGATTTTACACTTGATAATATCTCATCCGGCAGTCCGGCACAGCTTTAAAAAGTAATTACTTTGTGGTAAACACAACTTTAATATTCTCAAATGTATTTCACAATAAATCTGAATGTGTCATGTGATATACGACATTATAATTCTATTTATAAACTCATAATGACAAAAAGAAAACAAAATCAAAACATTCCGTGCAAAAAACAGTCGAAGCGTAACATAAAACCATAGGCAGCCAACTTATGTATGCATGTATGTTTATATATAATATATATATTTATAAAAGGTAGGCAACTCTACGAGCTCTGGCCAAGTATACGATGTGAACAATTGAAAAATATACGCACAAACACTGATGAAAACTAAAAAAATGTTAAGAAACAAAACAATGACAGTTTTCCTCAATTCTCATAAAAAATTTTGTTTAAATAGAGTGGATAAGTGCGAAAATATAGGCAATTTTTAAAGCATTTGCTGCCAAAATTTCTTGTCTCAATGCTGGATGCCAAGGGTGCCGGTATTAGTCATTTTTTATAAATACAACACGCAATATGATTAGGCAGAATATTTTTCTATACTTTTCGGGCAGAAGAAGACCTTCGCCCGATGGTATTGATACCTCAGTAGCAAAATCATGAAAGCTATTAAGCTAACAAACGTTTTTATTTTCTGCGTGTATTATGGAAAGCAATCAGACTTATCATAGAGTATGCCGCCCTTGTGTGGTCTGCAGTTCCGGATTACCTAAGTGCTAAAGTCCAAAAGGGAGCTTTGAAAATAATTGACCCTGGCCGAGTCATTGTGCAGAGCTGCATGTTGTTCACACACTGACTAAAAGTTGGGTAGCGGTTTCTCGTTTAGCGAACGCTAGCTCTATTATATATAAGCCTCCGAATTACGACCATCACCTCTAATTTAGCATAATATGTTCACATTGTATGACATATTAAATTTGCAGACCGTGTCTAAAATCGGGTACGGTCGAATTCTCGCAATTGAAAAGAAAATCAAGCGAAAAATTTCGTTCGGTCGAAAAATTCCGCCTAGTGGAAAACCGGCTTAAGACAGCGAACTGAAATAAGACTGGAACGCCAGCTCTGCGAAAAATTTGAAGCTAAGACGGCGGTATATGAAGCCTTTCTTGTGTAGGTATGATCAGTGGCGTAGCCAGAACGATAATTGGGGGGGCCCATATTCATATATTCGTGATGCGCAGGTTTGATTTCTTTTCAAATCAATTGTCTTTACAGTCTGTTAACATGAATATATGAATATGGGCCCCCCCAATTATCGATGCTGGCTACGCCACTGGGTATGATCCAGGCCTCCACGCAGAAATTTCGTCGGTAAAATGGCGGCTATTATGATTATAATTTCTTTTGAAATGAGAACACTCAAGACGAACTAATTTATTAACTCTGTTAAAAGAAAATATCGAAATATTTCGCTAGCGCGCGAACTTAGGTTTTTCTATGTTATTTAGAGCGGCACGAATTCTTCGATGCGAAATTAGATTTTAACCATAATCTAGAAGTCCAGTCAATTGCAGCCGGAATATTACCATGATATGAAAAGTCTTAAAAGATTGTAAATCTGCTGAAACGATTGCTTACCTTTGCATTCCCCATATAAAGAAACCGAGGAAGAACGAAAACGATTTTAGCATCATCTTGTGCATGATCACCGTTAATGCTGTGAGAATTTCTTTGACGGTAAGCTAGAAAAGAAGAAAAAGTCAATAACAAAATAATGCATATTATATTTTCGTACTCACATGCAGCTCAGCATCATAGTTTGTGGGAAAGAAAAGGAGAGTTTTATCCAAGCCTCGATCTGCTTTAACTCACCTCGTGTAGCAAGCGAGTACACAATACAGCCTTTGCCAAATCTATTTCTTTTGAGTCTACAGTATGCTCACCTTTCTTTGATGAATTGTGTCTTCGTCAATGCTATCAAGTCAACAGGAAGGCTGAATATGAGTTAGGAAACACTGAAACATCATTGATATTTTTCTTCCGGAATCATTTCTCTATTATGACGCGTGCTGAAACGGAAATTACGAAGAAGAATTATCAGTGGATAAATTGTCGATTTGTAATAGTATAGATGATATTTACTTTAAAGCATGATTTAATTGAGATATACAATTATCATATAAATGGACATATTGCCAACTATGCAATCACCATTGTACGCAGATTTTGAAACGAGAAGGCACTCTACCAATAGTTCTTGCTACATAACAACAAGATTGTTTCTTGCTTTCTTGTCGTTTCAGTTTCATTTGCCTTTAGATTTCAAATTCAGATTAATCTCGCTAACATGAACGATTATATTGGCTATTTAAGGAGAATTGCATTGTTGTATCATTATAAATTTTATCATTGTATAATTACATAACTCATTTTAAGAAAACTTTATTTACTTTTACAATGGTTTGTGCTTTTACTATCAATACTCGGTATGTTTTGTGAGTTTTATAATTAACCGAGGAGGTGAAATTCTGTTCTACGGTGCGATTATCACGACGATGAACAGCTTCCATGAATCTGTCTGTTTTGGAAAGGACGTGGGCGGATTCGTTTAATTTCTTCAAATTAATATTATATAGATTTACTTGCTAAAGCTTCAACAAAATGTTAGGGAACAACATGGCCTTCGTGCGACGCATGAACAGGTGAAGAATAACCTAGAAAAGCAATTTCGTGGTAACTTAGTAAACGAATTGAATTATTTTTAAAGAATATTTTTCAGAGCACAAAACAAATTTAGTGAGTATATACAATAGATCAATAGGCGATATTTATTTAATGCATGATTTGGCATTTGTCATTATCATATAAATCGACATATTAGCTGCCAATGTACGTGCATTTTGAGGCGATAATATACACTCTTCCAATTTAGTTTTTCTTATTCTTTTTCCTCTGAGTTCTTGCCACTTAACAACAGGATTGTTTCTCCCATTCTGATCGCCCTTTCATTCGCCTTTATTTTTCAAATTCAAACTAGTGTTGCTAGACAATGTTGACCATTATATGTATGGAGAATTTTATCGTTGCATACTTTGTTTTATAATAAAGTTTCGGGAAGTCTTAAATTGTGACCAATATCACTTAATTGAGGATGTGAAATTATGTAGTACGTCTCGTGTTTTGATATAATCTAAACCAAGTGATTCAATTTAGCATTTTGTTTGTAGCTATATCCATGAGTTCTTAGAATTATCGAAGCTATGATTTATCACGAAAATATGCAGCTTTTCATGCATACATGTGCCTGTTGACACGAGGACGTGGGCGGATTCCTTAAAATAGTTTTTTTAAATATAGATATAAACAGTACCAAGCCAAAGCATGCTTGAAAGCTCAGGATTCAAAGGTATAGGTGAACTACGATAGGGAATACCACAGGACGCATGAACAGGTGAACTGAGAGTAACATACAAAAGCACCTACTGTGTCGAGTTCTTTCAAAAGGAAATAATTTCTGGTCACGAAAATTAAAGAGCTATTGTAATTGGCGAAAGCTGTAGCAAGTTCCTGCCATTGTATGTCCCTGTCATTGTATGTCCCTGTCATTGTATGTCTCTGTCATTGTATGTCCCTGCATTCTGTGTCTGTACACTGTATGTCCCTTGTCTGTTTGTTTCAAGTATGTTTTTGGCAAAGTTGAATAAATAAATAAAACAAAACAGAGATCAGTAGGCGATATTTATTTAATGCATGATTTAGTATTAATCATTATCACATAAATCGAACAATGTACGTGCACTTTGAGGCGACAAAGCACTTTTCAATCGTTTCTCAATTGCTTTATTTCCCTCCAAAGGTATGAACCTTTGCATTTTTTCATTTTTGTCACCCTT
Source organism: Dendronephthya gigantea (assembly GCF_004324835.1). Classification (NCBI taxonomy): domain Eukaryota; kingdom Metazoa; phylum Cnidaria; class Anthozoa; order Malacalcyonacea; family Nephtheidae; genus Dendronephthya; species Dendronephthya gigantea. The sequence continues at coordinate 857,361 of NW_021163098.1, forward strand.
TCATTGACCTCTAGACTTCAAAGTCAGATTAGTTTTGCTATAAAAACGTGCAGCGAATATATTATATACGTAATGGCTACTTTGAATAAATTTCAAATGCATGAATTTTGTCATGGTTTGTGCTTTCATACATAACGATATAGATCTTTTAACTTTTTCACCACCCAGGGTTTGTCATACGCAATGATCTTTTGCTGTATATCTATATGATTTTATAGTCGTCGTTGCTGAAAACGTTGTCCTGTCCATATATACATAAATACCTAAATATCAATGTTCGCGTGGGATACTAGATACTTCGCGTGCGAAAAAGATACTAGCGAAAAATAGACTGAAAATTTATTAAAAATATGACCTGAATGTATCGTATATATGTACTGATTTTGTCCTCTTAAAATTTTAAGAATAAAAAACGTAGTAAATCATTCACTTATCTCGATAAAGCTAAAAATATTGATCATAACTGAATTGTAATTTTAAATTTAGTATTTTTGCGACTTTTCCTTATGACAATGTATTGTTTTTACCGCAAAACATTAAAGCCTGTTCACACTAGCTCCTATAATAATAAGAATCGGGGCCGGGACCCATTGTGTCATTTTCCGATGGACAAAGCATATTGCGCACCAGTGACCTCAGTACAACAATACAGTAGATACCCGATTCTTAGAAGCGAAACCCGCAAAAGTTAAATTAATCCACATGCAGTGAATAGGGGTGACTAAACCACTCGTGGTCTATTACACTGAAACACGATTTCTACTGTTTTGTATATATATATATATTATATATATTATATATATATATATATATAACATGTGTAAAACAATGTGCCCTCCCGGCTATCACCAGAGCGCAATGGTGACTCCTGCACCAGGGACACAGGACGATATAAAGAACGCGAGAATTCATTATTATTAAAAGAAAAGTTTTAATTATTCCGGGGGTTTTTTCGGAGTTGAACCACAAAGAGTTGTATTCCGTTCAGTCGAAGTAAAATAGCGGTTGTTTATTTTAAATCAATCGAAGAAGTTTTGTATTTTTAGCGAAAAAACGTTTAGTATCGCAAAAGTTTTATTTTCGAGGTTCAGCTCCGAGGAAAAAATATTTACAACTAAATACGACTAATTTCATTCTTCTAGCAATAAAACCTGGTTAGATATCCTTCTCACAAAATCATCAATACTCCAATGATTGAGCGTGTCTGGTGTTCTTATCTATGGTGACTGCGCATTGATAAAACTCTTTTTTTGGTCAGAATAACCCCGGCTTAGTAATACAGGAAGACTAAAGTTTAATGTTCAAGACAAGTTCAGAAAGTTCCAACGTTAAGAAAAAATATATTTAGATTATCAGACCCTCTTAAACATCATTCGAAAAGTGAGGGGATTAAATCAGATTATATTAATAAAGGCTATGAAGTGGTAATCATGGTTAATCATCAAATGGTTGTTTCTAATGAAAGATTTCACCCTCGAAATTGCACTTAAAAGTTGTCCCATGGCATGCCCAACCATGCAACGGTGGAGGTGTCTTTAAATTAAATAATGCAAACTCGCCCGATGTATTTGATTGGTAAATCATCATAGACACATAATATGAACTTGAACATGAAATATTGTGTAAGTTTATTTAAAAGAAAGGATTAACAGGTCGTGCAATAAAGATATCGTTGTTATGTCGAAAACAATTTTTGAGTCTTAAATCGAGTTACATGTTCGTTTTGATTATGGCTAATGAAAAGTGCAAATTATGCTTATTTTTTCAGTCCAAATGCTTGCGCGTGGATTTTCATCGATGTTGCTTTCAGGGAATAGTGATTCCCTTTCCAAACACGCCAGTTGATACCATCAGCATACGACTTGTGTGCACCATGATGATACAGACCATTGAGATTTGATGAATGGCAGCCACGATACCACCAAGCACCCTTGTGTGAGACAGCACAGTTGTCGCTACTTAAATCATTGTCGGAATCTTTTGTTGTAAACGAGCTTCCTCTCTGATAAGTGAAGGAATCTCCTGCATTACCTGAATGAAACAGAAAAGTAATGTAACATTGACACGGCACGGTACACGTGCTGAATTTTATTAGTGCTCAGACTACCAAAACAAAGGCCGAGCAGAGATAAAACATTGAATTGTAGGTAAATTGGAAGGCTAATTCCTGACAAACTTCTCTATAATTTTATTAGCTTGAAGCCAAAATAGTTTTAGTTATGAGCTGAAATACTTGACACCAGACGTTGGCCTGGGTATCAAATTAAAGCTATTTAAAAGTCATGTTTTATGTGGAAGTATTCAAGACTTAAACTGCACAGGAAATATATATAAAAAAAAATTACTAACCGGCAAAAAACCGGGAAATTTTAAAATAATTTTTAGATATTTTCTTTTAAGCTGAACTCTCGAAATTTCTACACGAAATATAACCTTGTAATAGCTTGAATAGCGTCTAGTATTTCAGCTCAAAACTCAGAAAAAGTAAAAAGCACTGCTTCAATTTTCCGTCCTGAGTTATCATTCCAGTTTGTTTACAGTTCAATTAATGGGACAAAATGGGCACGGGTATTCATTTTAGCCGTGCTGCGTGCCAATAAGGACTAATTACACGCGCTAATTACACACCAGAGTAAGTCCCAAGACTAAGTCGATATTTCTGACGTTCGCTGGTCACAGCAAAAAAATCATATTCTGCGTATTTTCTGTTCCCAGAAGTGTCTTCCATGTCGATACGCAGCTTGTTTTTAGAAGCGGATGTAAGCCTGCGGATTTTTTCCAGTCCAAGCCAGAATTCCCCTTTCAAATCACCAAAGCCATGCTTATAATCTTGCCATCCTCGGTAGAAATCAACACTGCCATCAAGACGACGTTGAAACACCGTCCATCCTCCACCAGATGTCGTCATTTCACAGCGAACATTGAAACTGCCCTTGCCGTCTGGATCAATCTTGTAAACTCTATTCTTCCTTATACCTTTTTGGTATAAATCAGCGCAATTTTTACCTAAAACCATATTTATCTTATTACATCTCTGTTTGAATTGCACCACTTCTACACAGCCTGCATGCTAGGGGCGCATATCAGTTGAAAAATATCCCTCGTTGTAAAACGTGTTTTGCTGTAGTGCGCGAAATGATTTAGGTAACTTTTAGTCGAATTTGATTATAAGTTCTTTGATAAACGCGTCTGAAAAGCATCGCTAAATTAAACATTGCTTTGGCATGTTGTGTTATATTCTTACGTATTTAAAAGAAAGTCTCGCTCGAAGAATTACATACAAGTGTTTTCTATTACACAATGTGGTGTCTTTTATACTAAATATTAATATAATCTATGAGTATCGAATATATTATTACAACTCCCTCTTTTTATTGTTTTATTACCTTTCAGTGTATTTGAATCATTGATACACACGACTGATTTCGCCAGTGTTTTTCTCAGTTCCAGTAAAATCTCAGCTTTCATCTCGGACAACAATGTCTTTATTTTCGATATGCCCGGTTTACAAGCACAATATCCAGCCGTAGTGGTGGTGCTAAACGTGTAATAATTTCCATACTTTTTATAATCAAAACACGAGCCTTGTAATGGAGGGAAGTAGCCAGCCACCGGCCGTGCGTGTATATGGCAAATGGGGAAAAACCTTTTCTTTCTGCAAGTCTATAATTATTATAGCGAGTTATTGGGGTGATTTTCGAATATGATGCTCATGCAGTTGCACAAATTAAAAGGAAAGAATATTAAAGGGGATGTATGGAACAAGTGAAATATTTTTGTCATAGAATTACCATAGTTATATACCTTCATTATTTTAGAATCAATCAAATAAAAAATTATACTACAGCAGCTTAATGCTAAACCCTTAAACCCATAAAATTTGTGCAATACAGGTGTTGACCTTTTTATTACTATTCTTAGACAATATTTTCTGAGGACTCAAAGTAATTCCAACTCAAAGTGATTTTCAGCGGGGCTCTGAGTTTAAATATATGGAGTAAAATTTAGAATTTTAAACTACGTTTAAGTTAGAAGATCATCATAGAAGATCGTGTCAGAAGGAAATCACATAAACAAGAATTTCCTAAGCCTCAATTTGACTGAAATTCTAAACATCTCATCATTCAAACAAAATTCTCTACGCATCTCGTGAGGGAGCATATCTTCCATATTTTCTACGCAAAACCAAAGGAAACCAGTTCAGGGTTCTCATGCAGGGCTTCGGTAGCAGATGATATCGGCTGCATGTCCAGAATCACTTCAGCAAGGCTATTATGCAGTATTTGGATTTGGTTAAATTTAATAAATAATTAAATTTATTATTAATAATAAATAATTTGGTTTTCATTAAAACTAGGTTGTTTTTAAATCCCCATACAAAGTAAGCATAGAATTACTCAGCAATTTGCTAAAGTAATTGGAGCAAAGAAGGTAGTAAGTGTTTAATTCTCCTAATGAGGCCAATACGCTGAGCAATTTTACTTGATAGCGTTTCAATATGACCGCCCATGTTAATGATTAATTTACTCAAAACAACGCCAAGATACTTAAAAGATGTTACACGGCTAAGATCATAGTCGCTAACACAAAGTTTAACTTCGTTTAGCTTAGCCAACTTTGCCGGATTTCCAAAGATTTAGATAAATTTAGGTAAATTTCCGAAGATAAATTTACATTTTAAATGACGAAGTGTTGTCTTGAAGTTGTTGAGTCGATTTGGTGTTGTGACTTTACACTTTTCACAAGCTTTTGTAATATCGTTTAAATCAACTTTATCGAACATTTATAATTCAATAATACTACCATATTTTGATTATTGCTCGCCACTGTGGGATAAATGTGGCAGTGTGTTAAGAGATAAACTCCAAAAGCTTCAAAACAGAGCTGCAAGAGTTATTTCAGGGGCATCTTATGAAACTCGTTCCTCTGATATCCATGCACCAGGCTGAATCGATATTCATAATTATGAATTACATAGGGAAACGTATTTGATTATCCCTAAACCTAAGAGCGAATATCTTAAAAAAACTTTTAAATTTAGTGGAGCTGTAACATGGAATTCGCTCTTTACAGATGCAAAGCTATCAACTACTTAAAGTGCTTTTAAAAGGCATCTTGAAGCCTAGTTTGATCAATAGCTATTGTCAAGGAACTTCTAAGAAACCTTCCATTCAAGTTTTATTTTTTTGTAAATATGTTTTATCTCTGTTACGCTTCTCAGGAAAAACCTCAATTTAATGGTGATGAGAAAGGCGTCATTAAATAAATTGTTTATGTATGTATGTATGTATGTATGTATGTATGTAAACAAGGAAGAAGGAAGAGCAGTGGCCTCAATATACTCCGGCGGCGGCACTCCGACTTTTCAAATTTTGACGCCGATGCCAACAGTCTAATTAGAAAAATTAGGGTGGAATGATTTAAGTCAGCAAAGCCAATTTTTATAAGCGCAGATAGTGTTTAAATCTCTAAATAACCTTGCACCATGCAGAGTACCTGCATGTGCTCAAAATTTATCAATAGTAATGTAGCTCCTTACACATTTCGAGGCTGAGTATAAACTCGATGTTCCTTCACCCAGCACAAATTATCTTAAAAATAGCTTTACCTACCAAGCAATATAAGGCAAGTGGAATCTTTTATAAAATTTAATAGAAGCTTAATTGGGAAGTGTATATTTATTTATTCATCATATGCCCGATTGATTTCTTCTGTACGCTATTGTTCCTATGAGCCGGCCCTTTGATTACGTAATCATGAATGTATATTGAATATACACCCACAAACGGCCATTTACATGATAGGCCAACTTGTTATCTAAGTAACAAGAGGGAAATAAATCACCACAGCTAAAAAGAGCATACTGAAATTAGTATACGATTGCCAAGTTTCGCTGCAAAATATGAAGTAGTACGGAAAATATAGTCATATGAACATGGCAATTTTTATATACTTTTGTATTACGTAACGGAAGCGTGTAACTAATTTAATTACACCCTTCTGACCATAACACAAAAGTAAAGAAATTTGCAAACTTCGCAGCCAAAGTTTCAATTTAGCTTACTCATATATACAAACACACCAAACCTGGCTAGTTTAGTATGCACTTTTCGGAAATTCCCTTTTTGTCGCCTAAATCAAAAGTTGGTCTATTATCCATGCCAGTGGCCGTTAAACAGGCGCCTAATTACCGCCAAGGAAATAAAGATTTTTTGAGGTTTGTTGAACGTAAAAAAGTCGAAACTTTTCATTCTTTTACCAAATAAAGCTCCAAGATAATGTCTGAACCAAATCATATATCAATTGAGTCATGATAGAATATATTATTCTGTCTCATCAGTTTTTACCAAGGACGTGGGCGGATTCAACGCCTGTTCTGGATTTAACTACGCCGTGCCGTGCACGTGCCAGTCTTCAATATAAAGTTTCTGGACATAAACAATACAGTTCATACTAATTTAGATGCCTTGCGAGTTGCGAACCTCAATGTTGTTCGATCACGAAATTCAGAAGCACATCGTACTTTAAAAAGTATACAAGTTCAATTGTTCAAGAATGTAAATAAACCGCATGATACATTCACTTTGTCTTGCACTTTGCCTTTGGAATTCGTGTTTATATAGTTATATTAATTCAAACTGCGACGTGTCAACGCGCCCGTACACGACCACATCTCGTTAAACGGCGAAATAGCAGCGATATTAATGAAATAGGACATGAATTTACATGTATTACATATATATATTCTGACCCCAATTAAGTCTGAACCTAATTGAACAGCATCAAAAGAACGGTTTATTTGTTCTTCTTCATGCAGCCTCGTACTGCAGGCGCTTTATTAGTAAAATATATAACGTTGCAATCAGGTATTGTATAGAGTTCAGCTGAAAAAAGCAAGCGCGCAGGGGTGCTTGGGGTGGTTTTGTTTAGCAAGGAAGCGCTTGGCAGAAAATGACCGATTTCTGACAAATCGTTACCGATTTCTGAAAAATCCCGAATCTAAATCAAGTAATTATAGTATATAATTATATTGTATTATATTGCATAAGGTCTCAAAAACAGCCCGAGGTCGAAGGCCGAGGCTATACGGACCGACTAGATAAATAATACTGGTAAATAATAGATTCAGATTTTTAAATCCCGCCCCCCGTGCGTGCGTGCGTGCTTTTACATCTCGCGCCTTATACGGACCGCTCGCGTAGCCAATCAGGAAACGTTTAAATATTAATTCGAATCGCAAGAAAAAAAATAAAAACTCATATTCGTTTGTTTACAGGTTTAATAATCCGATGAGGAATTCAACGCGATATGGCAACAACTTGAATTTAAAAGTAAATCGATTCCATACGTGATACTTATCGGATATAATTCGTAACATGAAATGTTCAATATTAATCAACAGATAACATGCATCTTTAAAAACCGGTTTATCTGTAAAAACCTGAATCTAATTCAAGTAATTATAGTATATAATTATATTTTGTGTTGTGTACTGTAATCGTTTTCTGCAAGGCGCTTCCTTTGCCAAAACCACCCCAAGCACCCCCGCGCGCTCGGGTTTTTTTCAGCTGACCTCTATACAGTAACTTGAAGAATCGTTGATTAGTTAACCTTCATAGGCCGTGGGATGAGCATCCAAAAGATGCTTAGAAAACGGATTCCGTTGCACCCCTCGTGGAACTACATAATTTTCACATGAATTAAGAGATAAAAATTTACTTTATCAGAATCGGTTGTTCCCCAAGCGAAACAGACGCACAATTGGGAAAACAATTCCTCCAAAGTTTGCTAATTTCGCGTTTCGAAATATTCGAACCGCCATTGTTTTAGCAGCAAAATACGCATGCGCTTGTCAGGCAAACTCGGACTGCGCACGCGCATAAGCACGCAAATGCTTCGAAGTGGAAACACGCTTAGTTATTCAAAACAATAATGGCTGAAGATATTTATAAAACTCGAATATCCTCATGTTTTATTCATTTTGATGGCGTTACGGAGCAACTTTGCAAAGTTACACGCCAAAGGCTTAAGAAATTTCTTGAGTGTAGGTCTAAATGGCTTAAATGTCAACAAGCTGAAATAGCTAAGAAATCGTACGCGAACATCGATGACGGATCTGTCAATTTATACATGGAAAAGAACCCTGACAGCATTCACTTAGAATGGTACCATCATATGAAATGCTGGAAGAGATTTTGTGATGAAGAGAAGATCCGTAGACAACAGCGAAAAGAAGATAGCTCTAAAACTGTAACTTCTACCGAAGAACTACATGTAGGAGTGGAACCAATGGAACCAAGGCGAAAAATTACACGCCAATCAGTCGCAGATGTTAATAAGACCCTGCCTAAAAGAAACGAGCACGTACTTCCAGAGATATGTATTGTTTGTGGAAGAGACGCCTCTTGGTTCTCACTAGACAAGGTATGGTCATTTTGATAGATATAATTATACTAGTGCAATGTGCACTAGTAGCACAACATTCTCGGGTTTGGTTTTAAAATATCTTGTTCACACCAGGTAACTAAGAAGAGAAGAAGAACCCCACTCATGTTAGCAGAAACAATATTTATTGATGCTGGTCTTCTACGTACAGCTGCCGAGAAAAGGAATGATGAACGGATACTCATGCAAATCCGAGGGAAAGACTGTGTAGCACTGGAACTCCTCTATCACAAAGTTTGTTACTACAATTATACAAAATTTCTCACCAGAGAGGCAAAAAAGCAATTGGAGACTAAAATATCTACATCAGTGTACGAGAAGTCTTATGATGTCTGTAAGAAAGTAATCGAGACTGAGGTCATTGCAAATAAGTAAATAAGGTATATGAAAGATTTGCTGGAGAAATTTGTTATCATTTCTAAGGACAAAGAGAATGTGGATGCATCCAAATATAGAGCTTCATCCAAATAACAACTGATGAAAAGTTATCCCCAACTTTTGTGTTCTATGTACCGAAAATGAGAAATGTTAGTGAGATTGCATGTAAATGTGGAAAATTTGGATTCTTCCAAATTGGTTGAGGAACATATGTCAAACAAGTCAGAAAACAGCTATGAAGACTTTGATGAAGAAAGCTATACCATTGATGATGATGATCTGAACACAGAAACTGAGGGAAATTCTAAAGTCAATGAGTTACAAATTCTATACAATGCTTCATTGATTCTTTGCCAAAAGGTCCAAGAAATACCAAAACTAAATCTTTCTTATTCACCATTGGATCTGATTTGACAATGGATAATGTGCAAAAAGTGGTTCCATGTGAACTTTTTAATGTATTGACTTGGATTTGTGGATTCTCTTCAGAGCCAACTTTAAGTGAGTACGTCAGCAGGGCCGTAACTAGAACGATAATTGGAGGGGTTTTTATTCATATATTCAGTTCTGCCCGACGGATTTCCATTGTGAGCTATTGCACTTACAAAAAAAATCCGTCGGGCAGAACTGAATATATGAATAAACACCCCCCCCCCCAATTATCGTTCTAGTTACGGCCCTGAGTACGTGCCAATAAATATGGCAAGAACAGTGCCATACTAACATCAATTTTACAAGACCTTGTGAATTTAGCATCTGGGGGAAGGAATCCTATGCCCAAGAGCATAGCACTTGCCATGACACTTAGACAACTGACAGGTTCAGCCTCAGTAATTTTTCTATTGAGTGGCTTTGGACATTGCATGTCACACTAATTTGTATTGTGCCATGAGACTGCCCTTGCACAGATGAATATATCCAAGGAATCCGCAGTAACATATAGCCATTGTATAAACTGGTGTTAAATACAAAATCCTATTGTGATAAATTTAAAGCGATTGGAGAATGTGAAAAAAATAGATACTGGGGAAAAGAAATAAACTAAAAATTTATAAAAAATATGAAAGTGAATAAAAAACGTAGTAAATCACCCACTTATCTCGAAAGAGTTAGCAGATCTGTTAAGATCATAAGAGAAGTGCGATTTAATTTAGTAGTTTTCAATAGATTCTTTTGCAGGTTTTTTCTGATGCGTTGTATTTACGGCGCGAAGGGTTCACATTTGTCGTAAGGGTCTGAGATTACTTTGTTTGAGGTCAGTCGTGTGCATACTTTGTCTGTCGGAAAATAATTAAATGGATCCCCAATATAATAGAAGAGGGGAAAACCCGCAAAAGTGCGATTAATCCATAGTGAATCGCGCGACTAAATCACTCTTTCCAAAACTGGGGGAATTAAATTAGATTATATTAAAGACAATAATTATCAAAGGGTTGCTTTAAAGAAAGATTTCACCCTCGGGCTTGCACTTCGCTGTAAAAAATTGTACTATCGCATGCCCAACCATGCAATGTTTGAGGAGTCTGTTATTTAATGCAAACTCGCCTGAAGTATTTTGTGGGTAAATCATCATAGACACATAATTTTATGAATTTGAACATGAAATATTGTGTAAGTTTATTTAAAAAGAAAGGATTAACAGGTCCTGCAATAAAGATGTCGTTATTATATGGAAAATCATTTTTGAGTCTAAAATTTAGTTAAATATTCGTTTTGGTAATATAAAGTGCAAGTAATACGTTTGTTTTGCCTATTTTTTCAGTCCAAATGTTCGAGGACGGATTTTCATCGATGTTGATTTCAAGGAATAATGATACCCTTTCCACGCACGCCAGTTGATACCATCAGCAAATGAGTTGTGTGCACCATGATGATACAGACCATTGAGATTGGATGAATGGCAGCCACGATACCACCAAGCACCCTTGAATCGCACAGCACAGTGGCTGATACTTGGATCATTGTCGGAATCTTTTGTTGAGAATGCGTGACCTTTGTGAGAAGAGAAAGAATCTCCAGCATTGTCTAAATATATATAAGATATAAAAAATTATAACTTTCTCATTTGAGCTCCGTTTACTCTACACTCAATTTATTGTCACGGCACAGTACCCGCGCTGAATTGGTACCCGGGCTGAATTTTATTAGTGCTCAGGCTAAAAAAACAAAGGCCGAGCAGGGATAAAACTTTGAATTGTAGGTAAATTGGAAGGCTAATTCCTGACAAATTTCCCTATAATTTATTAGCTTGAAGCCAAAATAGTTTTTCTGAGTTATGAACTGAAATACTTGACGCCAGATGTTGGGCTGGGTGTCAAATTAAAGCTATTGAAAAGTTATATTTTATGTGGAAATTTCAAGACTTAAACTGCACAGGAAATACATAAAAAAATAAAAAAAATAAAAAAATTACCAACCGGCAAAAAAGCAGGAAATTTTCAAATATTTTTCAGATGTTTCCCTTTAAGCTAAACCCTCAAAATTTTCACACGAAATATAACCTTTTAAGAGCTTTAATTTCATATACCGCTCAACATTTGGCGTCAAGTATTTCAGCTCATAACTCAGAAAAAGTAAAAAGCACTGGCTTCAATTTTCCGTCCTGAGTTGTCGTTCCAGTTTGTTTACCGTTCAATGGAATAAATTGGGCACGGGTATTCATTTTAGCCGTGCTTCGTGCCAATAAAGACTAATTACACGTGCTAATTACACACCAGAGTAAGTCCCAAGACTAAGTTGATATTTCTGACGCTCGCTGGTCACAGCAAACAAACCATATTCTGCGTATTTTCTGTTCCCAGAAGTGTCTTCCATGTCGATACGCAGCTTGTTTCTAGATGCGGATGTAAGCCTGCGGATTTTTTTTCAGTCCAAGCCAGAATTCTCCGCTCAAATCACCAAAGCCGTGTTTATAATCTTTCCATCCTCGGTAGAAATCAACACTGCCATCAAGACGACGTTGAAACACCGTCCATCCTCCTCCAGGTGTCGTCATATCACAGCGAACATTGAAACTGCCCTTGCCGTCTGGATCAATCTTGTAAACTCCATTCTTCCTTATACCTTTTTTGTATAAATCAGCGCAATTTTTACCTAAAATCATATTTATCTTATAACATTTCTGTTTGGATTGCACCACTCCTCCACAGCCTGCAAAAGGCGCACATGCATCAGTTGAAGAATGTCCCTCGTTGTAAAACGTGTTTTTCTGTAGTGCGCGAAATGAATTAGCTAACTTTTAGTCGAATTTGATTATAGGTTCTTTGATAAACGTGTCTGAAAAGCATCGCTATTATAAATTAAATATTGCTTTGGCTTGTTGGTTTACCTTTCACTGTATTTGAATCATTGATACACACGACTGATTTCGCCAGTGTTTTCTTCAGTTCCAGTAAGATCTCAGCTTTCATCTCGGACAACAATTTCTTTATATTCATTATGTCAGATTTACGAGCACAATATCCAGCCGTAGTGGTGGTGCTAAACGTGTAATAATTTCCATACTTTTTAATTAGAACACGAGCCTTGTATTGGAGGGAAGTAGCCAGGCACTGACCATGCGTGTATATGGCAAATTGTGCAAAAACCTATGATTTTATCAGGTTTTTTTCTTTCTGCAATTCTATAATTATTATAGCGAGTTATTGGGGTGGTTGTCGAATATGATGCTCATGCAGTTGCACAAATTAAAAGGAAAAGAATATTAAAGGGGAAGTAAGGGACACGTGAAATTTTTTTGTCATAGAATTACCATAATTATATACCTTCATTATTTTAGAATTAATCAAATATATTACAGCAGCTTAATGCTGAACCCTTCAACCCATAAAATTTGTGCAATACGGGTGCTGACCTTTTTAGTACTATTATTAAGACAATATTTTCTGAGGACGCCCGACTCAAAGTGATTTTCAGCGGGGCTCTGAGCTCAAATAAGGTGGAAACATGTACAAATATATGAAGTAAAATTTAGAATTTTAAAGGCAAAAGATCATCATAGAAGATCATGTCAGAAGGAAATCAGAAAAACAAGAGTTTCCTAAGTCTCAATTTGACTGAAATTATAAACATCTCATCATTCAATCAAAATTCTTTACGCATCTCGTGATGGAGCATATTTTCCAGTCTGTAGCCCCCAAATAGGTGGAAGTATGCTTGCCGTAATTCCTGTTCGGTTTAGAAATATATAAATACTGTTTATTACGTGAATTCTATCTATGCACATCAGAGGTAAGCTTAACGTTAAAGTCAAAGTCAACTCCCCCGTTCAGACATTTATGCTTCAGGACACATCGATGATATTTTCTATGCAAAACCAAAGGAAACCAGTTCAGGGTTCTCAGGCCTTCGGTAGCAGATGATCTCGGTTGCAGGTCCAGAATCACTTCACCCAGGCTATTATGCAGTATTTGGATTTGGTTTATTAAAACTAGGTTGTCTTTATATCCCCCATGCAAAGTCACCATAGTCAAAGAATGGAATTACTCAGCATTTGCTAAAGTATAATTCGAGTATAGTAAGGTAGTAAGTGTTTAATTCTTCTAATGGGGCCAATATATATACGCTGAGCATTTATACTTGATAGCGTTTCAATATGACCGCCCATGTTAATGATTGACTCAAAACAACGCCAAGTTACTTAAAACAAAGTTCAACTTCGTTTAGCTTACTTCCGAAGATGATGATAAATTTACATATTAATGCACTAAGTGTTAAGCGATTCTTGGGAAACCACTTCGATAAGTGGAAAAATATAAATTGAGATTGTCTTGAAGTTGTTGAGCCGATTTGGTGTTGTGACTTTACACTTTTCACAAGCTTTTGTAATATTGTTTATATAAACAAGGAAGAGCAGTGACCCCATCCCATACGGAACTCCGACTTTTCTAATTTTGACGCTGATGCATGTCAACAGTCTAATTAGAAAAACTAGGGTGGAATGATTTAAGTCAGCAAAGCCAATTTTATAAAAAGCGCAGGTAACGTTTAAATATCTAAATAATCTTGCACCCGAGTACCTGTGCTCAAAATTTATCAATAGTAATGTAATTCCTAACGTATCTCGAGACTGAGTATAAATTCGCTGTTCCTTTACCCCGCACAAATAATCTTAAAAATAGCTTTAGCTACCAAGCAATATAAGGCAAGCGGAATCTCTTATAGAATTTGAAAATTGTTAAGGTATCATTAACGATAGACACACCATTCATGGAAAGCAGGTTTAATTATATATTTATTAATGTATATATAGGCTTGCAATTATTACCTTTGCAAATATTAATTTTGTTGTAACCTGATGAAGCTACCGTGTTTAAACAAACAAACATCGACTTGATTGAACTACATTATTTGGGGCACCAAAAATGTTGAAGGAACTACAAGATTTCAGCGCGCCCTTTTTTGATAAACAACTGCAACCAGTGTCCTTTGCAAATGATTTAGGAATGGAATTGGATGGCCGTTTGAGTCATGATGAACACTGTCAGAACACATAACAAGATTAGTATCGAAATGCATCAACTCTGTGCATGTGTCAAGTGGTGCCAAATAAACCGAATTAAGCATATCTTAGATTATCAAACAAGAACATCGCGAAACAACAACGTGTACAAACTTTGCTGCAAGAATAGTAATTGCGAAAGATAAATTTGACTATAATTATAACACCAGCGTTACATCGTTACAGCGAATAAACAGAAAACTCATGCTGTATAGTTTATGCCATGTGGTGATTATCAGAAAGCAACTTTCACTAATTAAACCTGCAGAGAAGCGATAATTGCGATGGATATAAAAGTTGTACTGTGTAAAATATAAAAATAAATATATTTGTAATTCTTGTTCTGTCATTCAAGCGGTAAATGAAAACAACGTTTACCAACGCTGTAAACTCAGAAAACATATCGAGATTTCGATGAAAAGCACAGTGTCGTGATTGTCGGTAGTGATTACACTAAGGCTATTTCAGGCTACGTCTACGTAAGCAAAAGGCCTTTATATTTTTTTCTGCAAAGATACTCGAGAAACATTATAGCTCAGTTATGGTTACTTATTGTAACAAGCCCACTTAGCTTAAACAGGGTGGTTCAGTTCAAAAAAGAAAGCAAGTCTATCGCTTTTGTCAACAAGCAAACTAAATGTAGTTAATCGCTTAATACAAACTAATATACTGTTTATAACTACATATTCAGTGCATAATATCCAAGTTGACTCATTTAAGAGAGATGTAAGGAAAACAGAACTTCATTAACCATCTCTGCAGGTGATCTTATTATAATTACAACACTAACCAGGCTAACAACAAGGAAATGATTATTTACTAAGAGAGCTCCGTTAGGTTTTTCTAGGTTATTTAATGCAGGTATCAGTTTCTCGGTGCGAAATTACATTTTAACCAAGTCAAGCATGAATTGCAGAATATTACCATGTTATGAAAAGTCATAAAAATATAAACCTGTGAAATGATTGCTTACCTTTGCATTCCCCATATAAAGAAGATGAGGATGAACGAAAATGATTTTAGCATCTTCTTGTGATCACCGTTAATGCTGTGAGAATTCCTTTTGCGATATGAAAAAGCCAAAAACATTAATTATAAAAGATACATATTTCTTAACATACGCGCAGTCGGCGATCCTAGTTTGTGGGGAAAGGATAGCTTTATCCGAGTTTCCATTCAAACTCAAGGCGAGGACTCGATACTTGCTTTGCCATTTCTTTCGAGTCTGCAGTATGCTCACCTTTCTTCGATTAATTGTGTCTTCGTCAATGCTATCAAGTCAACATGAAGGTTGAACATGAGTTAGGAGACACAGAAACATCATTAATATTTACCTTCTGGAATCATCGCTCCATTATGACGCGTGCTGAAACGGAAATTGCAAATACAACTTAATTCGGAAGTGTATATTAATTTATTTGTCATATGCCCGACTAATTTCTTCTGTACGCTATTGTTTCTATAAGTCCTACAATATGTAAACATGAGTGTATGAATGTATGAATATACACCCCAAACGGCCATTTACATGATAGGCCAACTTTTTATCTAAGTAACAAGAGGGAAATAAATCACCACAGCTAAAAAGAGCATACTCGAATTAGCTAGTATGATTGCCAAGTTTGGCTGCAAAATATGAAGTAGGCCTAGTACGGAAAATAAATTATAGTCATATGAACTTGGCTTATATATACTTTTGCATTACGGGCGGAAGTGTGTAATTTAATTACACTCGTCTGACCATATAAACACAAACGTAAATAAACTTTGCTTGGCTATATTTTCGATACTTTACAATATTTCACAGCCAAAGTTTGCAATAGGGCTAGTTTATTATTCTCCTCAGTTTTGGAAATTCCCTTTTTGTCGCCTGAATCAAAAGTTGGTCTATTATATATGCAACTGGCCCAGCCAATAATATATTATTAGAGGTTGGTTGAAACGTAAAAAAGTCTAAACTTGTCATTCTTTTACCAGATAAAGCTTCAAGATAGTGTCTGAACCAAATTGTATTTCAATAGACCTTTTCAATAATTACGTCACAAGATTTTAACGTCACAACGTTTTCGAGACGGATTTCAAATTTAACTCTCACGAGCCACGTGCAAAGATGCAACATCCTTCTTTAACACATGCATGAAAAATATTTTTTATTTTGACCAATAAATGTGGAAATAAGCCATAACACGAGAACGAGGCTCAGGGGCCAAGAAGTTATGTCGTATTTCCATACTTATTTGTAAAAATGAAAAATTCTTTTTCATGCATGTGTTGAAGAAGGATGTTTTGCATCTTTGCACATAGCTCGTGAGAGTAAAACTTGAAATCCATCTCATTTAAGGTGGTTCGAAATTTAAAGCTACAATGTTGTGACGTACCAAAAAGGTCCATTGAATAATTGAGTCATGATAGAA
The DNA here is from genome assembly GCF_004324835.1 of Dendronephthya gigantea. Classification (NCBI taxonomy): domain Eukaryota; kingdom Metazoa; phylum Cnidaria; class Anthozoa; order Malacalcyonacea; family Nephtheidae; genus Dendronephthya; species Dendronephthya gigantea. The sequence goes on from NW_021163098.1 coordinate 874,098, forward strand.
TATATCATTCTGTCTCACGAGGACGTGGGCGGATTCCTTAAATTCCTTAAATATAAAAATGACCAAGCTTGCCAAGGCTTCAATAAAATATTAGAGAACTTCATTGGGACACACGAACCTAGAAAAGCATTTTCGTGGTCCCTTAGTAAACGAATTTGGTTGTTTTCTAGAGATGCATTTGCGAGCACAAAAAAAGTTTAGTAAGTACAATAGAATAGTAGGAGATATTTAATCCATGATTTGGCATTTACCATAAATCAACATAAAATAATTGGCAACAAATGTACCAGCATTTAGAGGCTAGAAGGAACCCATAGTTTTAGAATTTCTTTTTTCCTCTGAATTCTTCCACTTATCAACAGAATTGTTTCTTGTATGCTCGTCATTCTAGCTTTCATTCGCTTTTAGATTTCAATTCAGATTAGCGTTGCTAGACAACGTCAATGATTATGTGCTGTGTTACCCCCGTGCAACTTTCCCGCTTCCAACTTTCAATGCAATTATAACTTTGAGGAATGTTCATTCGTAAAGAGTGTTCGAAATGCTAGCTAAGAACACAGTAGCAGATCATAAATTAAGAAATGTTCGTGTTTGACAACTTTAGATGCCTCGTGAGTGGAATTGCTTTGCAATTTGCAAGGAAAGTTGCATGCATATTGTAACACTACATTGAATAAAGTTTTAATTAATTTTGTAATTTCGCTTTAAATGTTGTATGTATAAAAACTGCCTTAAATAGACAAAACCACTTCCGTTTCGACGTTTACGGCATGCACACGGCTAACCGCAATCTGCAAATTTTAAATCAGAGTTGGAGGCCAACTTTTAGTTGTTCAAACTTTGCGGGGCAATTTTTTCTATGAAAACTGAAGTATGAATTAGCTACCTGGCGGGTAAAAACTTGTGAAGTTTGCCTCTAAAAGCGATTTGAAGTTTGCCGTTTGCTGTTAGCCGTGTGTCGTAAACGTCAATCTTAAGGTCCCTAATAACTCTCCTGACGAAGGCCCTGGGTCGAAACGTCCAGAAATGTTTTGGTCTTTTTCAGGCAATTATTATACCACATTTGAAACGAAGTTATTTGATGACCCTGCCAAGCTGCTCCCTGGTTATCAAATCTATAGATTTTGGTGCAATTTAAACTCGCTTATAACCAGGGAGCAAAATAAAATATTTAACAAAATTATTCGCTGCAGGCGAGGTGATTATCGGGAAATATCCATGCACCGAGATGAAGTCGAGGGGAATATTCCCCGATAATCGCCGAGCCTAGGGCGAATAATTGTTTTAGTATTTTTGACACAAGAACTACATTTGTTCGCTTATTTCTTTGTACGAAACGTCCACAAAACAGCTAGCTGCCACAGCAAAATACGTCAAATGTGACCAATCAGAATGTAGGATTTCTTATATTCACTTGCGCAAAAATACTAAAAATGTATAGATATAAGTATGAAAACTGCTGCTAGTGTTAGGAAACCAGTATTAATTTGTTGTACATACGGCTTTGACATTGTCTATCAAAAGAGTCTATAATTTTCCTTGCAGTTTAGAAACTGTGGAAATTAGAGAAGTTTTATTTCACGTCTGCGTCGTAGATTCGGTAAAACTTAAACTCACCATTATTATTGGAACGATTCGGGGATTAAGTTTAATGAGTAATATCACTGAAGGTGGCTCCCTACAGTTTCTGGTAATATTTAAATGCACATTTTAATATAAACAGGGATATTGAATATTGATATTCAGCATGACTAGAAAACTAAAATTCGTTTATTGCTCTTCGAGCATTTTTAAAACGGTTGAAAAAATTCACTATCCAGTGGATAGCGCTAACCGGCTTTCATACAACTGGCCCCATAGTGATACCCTTTCCGCAAATACCAGTTGATACCACCAGCAAATGAGGTGTGTGCACCGATATGGTAAAGACCATTGAGATCTATGGCATTGATAATAACACCATCCCCCCCCCCCCAAATAGGAGAACAGCATAGTGTGCGAGAATGCCATGCCACTTTGAAACAGCGTTTCCACAACTTATATTTGCATAAAGCTGTCCTCATGGGGAGATGGTAATGAAAAAGAAAGAAACAAAAAACTTTGAAAAGAATGCATAATATATCCTATTAAGACTAAACCTCCCTCCCTCATGGTTGACATTTTGAAGGAAATTTCCTTCAAATGTGGAAACGCTGCTTTGAAACCTATTCCTAAACACGTGTGTTTTAAAAAAGTTATCAATAGACCTTTCCCCTGGCTTAGCTTTCAAGCGCGCAATGCGTGACGTTAATTATTAAACAACTTTGAGTTGCGATATCGCTCTGATTAATAGCGATTGTGTTTGTAAAAAAACCTTGCCGATTCGTTTTGCTTCTTTGTTAAACTAAATCGCTCCTGAACATGGCGAAATTACAACTCAAATTGACCTTAATAATCAACTACAGTCACGCGTTGCGCGCTTGAAAGCTAAAAGGGGAAAGGTATGTTCATGATTAACGTAATACTATTATAATGCAATTGGTGCACCGTCCATAGTGAATGGAGGAGACAAAGCTTTTCAAAGACTAGAACAAATTAGACTGATTTCTTATACAAGCATATAATATCTGAGATGGTTGCTGTAAAACGTTGCGTCATTACGACGTTGCAACATGGCATGCGCAACATTACAAAGGACAAGGTTTCTTTAGTTAAACTACTCGTCTGAAGTGTTCATTGTTTAGAGGGCCCTAACTTTGGGGCAAGCACGTTTAATGGTGTCCTGCGACAACCGCAACGACGCGGAAATTTAGAATTCTAGGGCTTCTAAAATTCTCAAAAATGGATGTTGCCAAACGCGGGAGATTTGAGCAAGATTGCAAGTTTCGGTTTTTATCTTGTAAATTTGCCTTCTTCACAATGATAACCCCCCCCCCCCTCAACGGTTGTCGCTAAAGATTGGGGGTCAGCTGCGCCCTTTGCTTTTCCTTGGCTACGCCCCTGTCATAGATGAGCATGAAAATGAAATATTGAGTAGATTTATTAAGAAAAAATTGACAATTACTTCACTAACAAAGGTTAACTAACTTCCCTAAATCATATTTTTGTGAGCCTTAAAGTGAGTTACATGTTCGTTTTCATTGTTGAATAATGCAAAGTGCGGGTAATGATAGTTATGCCCTCAGGCCAAATGCTCGTGGACGGATTTTCATTGCTGTTGATTTCAAGGAATAGTAATACCCTTTCCACGCACGCCAGTTGATACCATCAGCAAATGAACTGTGTGCACCATGATGATACAGACCATTAAGGTTGGAATTATGGCAAACCTGATACCACCAACCACCCTTGTATGCGATTGCACATTTTCCGGAGTATATGTCATTGTCGGAATCCTTTGTTGAGAACGCCATATCTTTCTGACGAGTTAGAGAATCTCCTGCATTGCCTAAATATGATATAGAAGAATGTAACTTGACGCTTCTTGACATCTGTTTTGCAGGCAATTATACCACACGTTTCGCAGCCAATTATAACACACGTTTTTCTTCTAAAGCTGGTATTCGAAAGCAGCCCTCCCCTCAACCTGGCATTAGTGTGGGGCATTTGGCCAAAACACAGCCAATTGGATAGTGACTTAGTCGATTTCGAGCGTTTTCAAAACATTTTTGTCCATTTTATTGTTTCTACGCCCTATCCACACGATGCAAGGAAAAATACGATCAATATATCGGTTAAATTAGCTTCAACTTCTATTGTAAATTGACGGTGTTTGAAACGGGTTTCGCATAAAAACCAATGTGAAAACTCTCGAGAACATTACCGTGCGCACATAAGCTTAGTGATGACTTGTAAAACGTGTGTTGCTGATTGACAAAAACAAACAAAGCGAAAGCAGAGATTTTAAAGCACATAAGATCCTAAAGTTATTTGTTTATTCTTTAAATTGGAATGTCAGTCGAATGAGTCGAACATGTCGGATAAATTAAGATTGAATAATTACAAATACTTACCAGAATATGTTCCAAGGCTAAGTTGATATTTCTGACGCTCGCTGGTCACAGCAAATAAACCATATTCTGCGTACCTTTTGCTCCCAGAAGTGTCTTCCAGGTCGATACGAAGCTTATTTCGAGAAGCCGTTGTCAGTCTGTGGATTTTGTCTAATCCAAGCCAGAACTCGCCCTTCAAATCACCAAAGCCATGCTTATAATCTTGCCATCCTCGGTAGAAATCAACACTGCCATCAAGACGACGTTGAAACACCGTCCATCCTCCACCAGATGTCGTCATATCACAGCGAACATTGAAACTGCCCTTGCCGTCTGGATCAATCTTGTAAACTCCATTCTGTCTAACTCCCTTCATGTACAAATCAGCGCAGTCTTTACCTACAGTGCGGCAATGAGATTTATCCATCACTATAGACCTTTAAAAAAGTCATATTCCTGTTTGGTCAACTTGGCGCAAACCTGAACTGAATACTTTACAATTATACCACGAGCTCGAGTCGTATATGCATGAGCTGATAACGGATGAGGTTTGTAGCACCGAGAGACGCAAGTTGCCTATAATCCACAGTCTCGTACCAAGGCGCGCCGCTTTAATAATAAAATATACAACGTTGCATTCAGGTATTGTATAGAGGTCAGCTGAAAAAAGAAAGCGCACAGGGGTGTTTGGGGTGGTTTTGTTTTCTCGCGCTTTACTGGAATCGAGTGTTGATGGGCTAGCCAAGTATTACGAACGTTTCTTTCGGCGAAGAATCATTTGAAGGTACTATTATTTAAATGTTTTCCGTCGGCGTGACTATATCGTAGAACCGAAACCACCCCAATAACCTCTGCGCGCTCGCGTTTTTTCAGCTGACGTCTACAATTATAGCCTGCTCGCAGACTGAATTAGGAGGCCGGAAATTAAACGGGAAAAATTCAGTCTGCTGAACTGCATAACACTTACACGGATTTAAGTAACTGAACGTGATTGGCTCAAACATATCAACGATAGATAGATCAAGCGTTTTGATTCGTTTAGTCGCTAAATATTTTGAATAAATTATTTTTGGAAATATACTATTTTTACACTGTTTGTTATGAAAACATAGCGTCGACGAAGCACAGTTACGATACAGATGTTCAGTGTTCACCGTTGGCAAACTGCCTTGCGGACTGTGCGCTCTACATTTAATATTAAGGTGTTGTATGCTGAGCAAACAGCTGGGGTTGAATGTGAAATTGGAGTTTGTATTTCCAACAGTTCTGGCAGCGCACTGACCAGTTCACGTGTACTGGCAACGGATTTCGTAGCCTTTGTGAATGTCTGGGATGCGCTGGGCAAATTTGGCGCTGTAATACATGGCTTTTTGCTGCTCGGTTCTTCTCAGTCTTCAAAGACTTGTCGGCTTTTAAGTAGTCCTTTTTCGTATGCCTCTTTAAGTTCGCTCATAATGAGGTTATCTTGAGCAAGAAGAGCGGATCGTTTCCTTACTCTTAGTTTATCGAGACACTGTCGACAAATGTAAAGTGATGTCTCTAAAAGTCTAAAACATCAAATGGCAACTTTGGTAGAGCCGACTAGCGTTAAATTTCGTCTTCCCGGTTAACAAATATAGGATACAATTTCGGATAAAATTGTGAGTTATTTCAAACCAAACGGTTGGGCTTCTTATTAGTTACCTTTTATTTGCATTGAATCATTGGTACAGACGATTGATTTAATCAGTGTTTCTTGTAACTGAAACAAGATCTCAGCTTTCATCTCAGACAACAATGCTTTTATTTCCACTAGATCTGGTTTTAGAGCACAATTTTCAGCCGTTGTATTTTTCCTTGCCAAGCAGATTTCTTCCTTCTCGTTAAGAACAACTTCGAAAGCAGTTGCGCTAAAATGTAATATAAACTCACTAGTTAATAATTAAGTCCAAACATTGCATTGCGCATGTGGAGACATTGAACGAACAAGAAGTTACGCAATAATTTTGTTAATAATTGTATTTATCGCATTTATTCAGTAAATATAATAACATAATATGTCATGGACAGCGGAGAAGGAAGGGCTGTTAGGCGCTATAGGACTATGTGGACTTTGTTTTTAACCTTTTAAAAGGTAAAGGATATGATCCTTAACAGTGTAAGTATAACTGGTTCACATTTCCCGTAAAACCTCGTTGCAAAGACTGCAACATTATATATTATTATACATCGTATAGCAGTCTATAATTATATTGCTGCATAATATTTCATATGTTTGTGTATTTTTGGTATTTTATGGTATTTTTTAATCCATTATTAGGGGACAAGAAGCGCCCTATACCCTAGTTAACTCTAATTATGATAACCCTGTAACACGTATGTATTTACGCATGTAAGACTTTACCCCATACGCGCATAATACGTGATGATTCATATTTCATTCTGACTTTCGAACTTGTTTGACCTTATAGTTACGTTTTTTAATCCCAACGTAAAAAAATGTGTTGCAAATGCTGACGGTTGTGAACAACCTTCAAATTTCAATCAACAAGGTTAACTAAAACTGACATTCAATCACGTTCGAGAAATGTTAAAAAATGCCAGCTATAATTACTAAATGAAAGAAAATTCGATTAACTTTTCCAAAGCGGGAGTTCTTGTCTGTCTCATGACGTAAATAAAGTTGTGAGCATTAACAAACATTCAAAATGTTGTCTAAATTCTCAACAATTTTGCACATCGCATCGTTTTTTTTTCGCCCCTCGCAATAACGTTATCATAATTACCATCAATTGATGACATTAATTCACTTCTAAGGGGGAACTATTTTGTTAACAACATAACATGGGCGCGTTTAACACTTCATTGTTGGGTATTGTTGTTGTTATTCATCGGTAGTACAAGGTAGTCCTAACTTAAGGTATAGTTTTCTTTGTATATATTTGTTTATAGATTACGCAAATTACATCAAATTTGATATAGGCCTTTACTTGCTTTTTGCCTTTGGAATCTTATCGTAAATTCCAGTGAAATTAACTCGAAATGGTCAAACGTGGCTGCTACATGCATGCTTCATTAGGCTCGTGAGAGATTTATCAAGAATAGTTGGTGGTGTCTTCAGATCACATTTGCAAGTCTCTTTCCCCGTTCTAACCTAATTTCTTAATTGCAAATAAATATAATTGCAAAGTTCGTAACGAAGCTTAAGTTCTGTAAATAAAAAAATGGCTGTTGCACGCAACCTTACCTGTGCATTCCGCAGAGGAAGCAAAAACAAAGGAAGAACGAACGTGGTTTTAACATCATCATTCTTGTGATTACCCTTGAGTTTCTTTCCCTGCATTTGAAAGCAAAAAAAAAAACCGTCATACATATCTTACAGACTAAACACAATTTTCTCCTCCGTAAATATTCAAAATCATGGTTTTATCAGACTTTCGTAGTTCCCGTACGCATGGAAGAATTTCATTCTGGTACAGCATGTACTATTAGTATTGACTTTATGCTTACCTTTACTGATTTTTATGCTTAGATGTTATTAACCCAACAGTCTAAGATTAACTGAAGCTTATTGAAACCGCAGTCGTATTATAAACATAGCTAGTGACGCTTGCTCAAAACATAACGGAAATTGATTAAATAGATTAAATTTGCGTGGAACGCTAAAGCACAATTAAATTAGTCCAATTTCATCCCATTCTAGTATCAACATGAATCCTTGTTGACAAATTTAAAAAACATGCGTAAGTTTTTAAAATAGCTGGTTTTATTATTTATCTTATATTTCTCTAGGTAAAAGCCACTTTGTGATCGGTAAACGTTCCTAGAAAATTCAAATGTAACTCTCTTTTGCACCAATCTTATGTATTTGTGTATCCTAATTCGTATCCACCGCTACGAATCCCAACAAGAGTTTATTTCGGTATGGCTACTATCCAGTTACGCGTTTTTCATACGCACGTACACGCACGTAGAAGTCTAAATCCTTATGCATGATATATTTTAAAAAACTAAGTAAATAAATCGAAGGAACTTAGTTTCCTGCTTATTTTAGTATGCATTAGTTGACCTAGATGTTAAATAATGAAAATTTAAAAGCATTTAAAATTTTCCGTACGTGTACGTGCGTATAAAAAACGCGTAAGTGGAAAGCAGCCTAGCTTTTTCTTGGCATTTTCAATAATATATAATTACAGACACCCGAGGTCATTTTTAACAAAGAGTTTACGATTCAAGACGCGGCCAGCTCGAAGACCCGCTTGCGAAACAAAAAAGTTTTTTTTCCAGTTTTTATGGGCATTAATTCTGGTAATAAAGTCAACAAAAGGATTCGAACTTGCATGGGATGTACAATCAGGGTTGACGATATCATCTCAATTTGTGCCATTTTTCTTGCGACTTGCAATGCAATTCTTCTTTTGAGAGATGTAAATTTGGCTAAACTATCCAAATTCATGCAATTCATGGCCTTTCTTACACTTACATTTTGAAGCTTCCTCACTAATTTACATCTCTCGAAAGTAGAAACGCATTCGAAGTTGCAAGAAAAATTGTACCGTGCAACATGGCCATAGTCTTTCGACGCACCAACAGAGGCAGCATATTTGGCTTACAGCCCCCTATTTGGTTTCAAATAGGTCGCTTTTTTCGCGTCGATTGTAATTCAAACAAATGATGATGAGATAATAAACATCTATAATGATCAATTGCTTGAATTGCATTCGACGCGACCAAGATGCGACGTTTAACCTTAGCCTGAAGCAACTGGAAGACCAACGTGTTTTTAACCGTGCGCCCGCATACATAAATGTAACAAAACAAATAAGAGAGACAAAAACAAAATTTTCAGTTAGGAATATGACATCGCATCCTCGGATTTCGAATGATACTATTGCTACCTCAGCAAATAACTATCACAGGTGCTGCATGTATATGGAGTCAAAACTAATGCAGATTTTAAACTACACAAAACCAGACCTGCATGTTTTTGCGTCAAAGCCCAAAGGGTGCGACAGCTGTGCCCATTAAGGATATTATGTGCCCATTAAGCAAGGCACGATCGTCTCCTCGCGACTATGTGTTAGATTTCGTAAATGAACACATAAAATTATCAGGAATTAACTGATATTTGTGACCGATGTTTTGATCTCTAATTAAATAAGCATTCAGGTAACGAGATTCTTGCTAATGGCTTACTGTGGAGTAAAATATAGACTGAAAATAATACTAAAAGTTAACGGAGTTCTAACTATTATACAATTATAAGTAGATAATAATTATAGACAATTAAATTTAGGGGCTGTTCACATGAGCCCGGTATTGACACGAGTAAATAACAAGCACGATTCTCAGTAGGCGTGTAATCATACTCACTATAGCATGTGATTGTTCTGTTTCAAAAAGACTTATTTCAGTACTTCAAAATCCATTTTACGGCCCCTTAGAATCTTTTTATATACAACTTACCTCCTCGATCAACTTAATTAAACTCCTTATTATTGGAACGATTCGGGAATTAAGTTTAATGAGTAATATCACTTAAGGTGGCTCCCTACAGTTTCTGGTAATGTTTAAATGCACGTTTTAATATAAACAGGGATATTCAATATTGATATTCAGCATGACTAGAAGACTAAAATTCGTTTATTGCTCTTCGAGAATTTTTAGAACGGTTGAAAAAATTCACTATCCAGTGGATAGCGCTAACCGGCTTTCATACAACCGGCCCCATAGTGATACCCTTTCCACAAATATCAGTTTATACCACCAGCAAATGAGGTGTGTGCACCATTATGGTACAGACCATTGAGATCTATGGCATTGATGATCACACCAACCCCCCCCCCCCCAAATATAGGAGGACAGCATAGTGTGCGAGAATGCCATGCCACTTTGAAACCTATTCTTTCGCGTGTGTTTTAAAAAAGTTATCAATCGACCTTTCCCCCGGCTTAGCTTTCAAGCGCGCAATGCGTGACGGTAGTTAATTATTAAAAACTTTGAGTTGCGATATCGCTCTGATTAATAGCGATTGTGTTTGTAAAAAAACCTTGCTGATTCGTTTTGCTTCTTTGTTAAACTAAATCGCTCCGGAACATGGCGAAATTACAACTCAAATTGACCTTAATAATAAACTACCGTTACGTGTTGCGCGCTTGAAAGCTAAAAGGGGAAAGGTATGTTCATGATTAACGTAATACTATTATAATGCAATTAGTCCACCGTCCAGAGTGAATGGGGGAGACAAAGCCATTCAAAGACAAGAACAAATTAGACTGATTTCTTATACAAGTATATAATATCTGAGATGGTTGCTGTGAAACGTTGCGTCATTACGACGTTGCATGCATACGCAACATTACAAAGGACAAGGTTTCTTTAGTTAAACTACTCGTCTGAAGTGTTCATTGTTTAGAGGGCCCTAACTTTGGGGCAAGCACGTTTACTGGTGTCCTGCGACAACCGCACCGACGCGGAAATTTAGAATTCTAGGGCTTCTAAAATTCTCAAAAATGGATGTTGCCAAACGCGGGAGATTTGAGCAAGATTGCAAGTTTCGGTTTCTATTTTGTAAATTGGCCTTCTTCACAATGATAACCCCCCACCCCCTCAACAGTTTTTCTAGCCAGATTTCAACGTTTTGGGAAAATAATTTCGCTAAAGATTGGGGGTCAGCCGCGCCCTTTGCTTTTCCTTCGCTACGCCCCTTTCATAGATGAGCATGAAAATGAAATATTGAGAAGATTTATTAAGAAAAAATCGACAATTACTTCACTAACAAAGATTAACTAACTTCCCTAAATCATATTTTTGTGAGCCTTAAAGTGAGTTACATGTTCGTTTTCATTGTTGAATAATGCAGAGTGCGGGTAATGATAGTTACGCCCTCAGGCCAAATGCTCGCGGACGGATTTTCATCGCTGTTGATTTCAAGGAATAGTAATACCCTTTCCACGTACGCCAGTTGATACCATCAGCAAATGAACTGTGTGCACCATGATGATACAGACCATTGAGTTTGGATCTATGGCAGACATCATACCACCAAGCACCCACAAATTTGACAGCACAGTTAATGGCATGTCCGTCATTGTCGGAATCTTTTGTTGAAAACGACCTTCCTTTGTGAACAGAGAAAGAATCTCCAGCATTGCCTAAATAAAACAGAAAAGAAATGTAACATTCCGCGAATCTGGTAGCGTCGATTTTCTCCCGCCAATCATGACACGATGTTTCCAATTAAAACTCGTGACCCCGCCCAAGAACGGTTCTACCGGGTGTTCAATAACAGCACTTTGCTTAACATAGAACTAAATAATTAAGAATATACAGTACCAGAATAAGTCCCAAGACTAAGCTGATATTTCTGACGCTCGCTGGTCACAGCAAATAAACCATATTCTGCGTACTTTCTGTTCCCAGAAGTGTCTTCCATGTCGATACGAAGCTTATTTCCAGAAGCCGCTGTTAATCTGTGGATTTCGTCTAATCCAAGCCAGAATTCGCCCTTCAAATCACCAAAGCCATGCTTATAATCTTGCCATCCTCGGTAGAAATTAACACTGCCATCAAGACGACGTTGAAACACCGTCCATCCTCCACCAGATGTCGTCATATCACAGCGAACATTGAAACTGCCCTTTCCGTCTGGATCAATCTTGTAAACTCCATTCTGTCTAACTCCCTTCTCGTACAAATCAGCGCAGTCTTTACCTACAGTGCGGCAATGAGATTTATCCATCACTATAGACCTTTAAAAAAGTCATATTCCTGTTTGGTCAACTTGGCGCATAACCGCGCATTGGCCAGTCCACATTTGACCATTGACAGTTTTTACCCTAGCAGCAGAACCTGAACTGAATACTTAACAATTATACGACGAGCTCGAGTTACGCATAAGCTGATAGCCGATAAGGTTCGTAGCACCGCGAGACGTGAGTTGCCTATTATCCAAACCCAAGCGCTTTAATAGTAAAATATATAACGTTGCATTCAGGTATTGTTTAGAGGTCAGCTGAAAAAAAGCAAGCGCGCAGGGGTGGTTTTGTTTAGCGAGGAAGCGCCTGGCAGAAAATGATTGATTTCTGAAAAACGTTTGTATTTTGCTTTTTTTTTAATTATTGACAATTTTTTACTGGAATCGACTGTCGATAGGCTAGCCAAGTATTATGAACGTTTCCTTTGGCGGAGAATCATCTGAAGGTACTTTTATTTAAATCTTTTCCGTCGGAGTGACTATATCGTAGAGTACTCGAATAATTGCCTACCATATTTACATATTTACTATTGGGAAATGCGAGCGCATTTACAACATTTTAAGAGATTTCTGTTCGTGACATAGAATATATATATATATATATATATATATATATATATATATATATATATATATATATATATATATATATATATATATATATATATATATATGATATTTACCAAATTGGGAATAGGGAAGTATTTCCCAAGGTCTCAAAAACAGCCCGAGGCCGAAGGCGGAGGTACGTTTTTGAGACCGAGGGAAATATTTCCCTATACGGACCGACTAAACTGGTAAATTATAGATTTATTTTGAATTACGGCCCCCGTGCGTGCGTGCTTTTACATCTCGCGCAGTCCGTACGGCCTCATACGGACCGCTCGCGTAGCCAATCAGATTGCAGGAAACGCTAAAATATGAATTCGGACGGCAAGAAAAAAATAAAAACTCATATTCGTTTGTTTACAGGTTTTATAATCCGATGATGAATTCAACGCGATAATTATGGCAACAACTTGAATTTAAAAGTAAATTGATTCCATACGTGATACTTATCGAATATAATTTGTAACATGAATTGTTCAATATTAATCAACCTTTAACATTTTTAAAAACCGATTTATCTGTAAAAACTTAAATCTAATTCAAGTAATTATAGTATGTAATCATATTGTATTGTGTTATATTGTATAATTCATTTGATTGTTTACATGTTGAAATCATTATCTGCCGGGCGCTTCCTTTGCAAAAACCACCCCCAAAAAAGGCAAAAATCTCCGCGCGCTAGCGTTTTCCAGCTGATCTCTACAATTAATAAATAATGCGACATTATTTTTTTTACTATTAAAGCGCGTGGGTACGACGAGGTTGTAGCTACAATTTATATACGACGAGAGGATCATTAGTGGCTGTTTACATGAGCCTGGTTACCCGTGATTCAACGAAGCAAGAGATGATTTTGAGGTATTAAAATGAGCAGATAACATGATCCTGGCAGTTGTATAATTGCCACAACAATAGCATGTGCTTGTTTGGTGTCATAAAGACTTATTTCAATACCTCAAAGTCCCCTCACGCTTCGTTGAATCTCAGGTAACCGGGCTCATGTACACAGCCCCTTAATCTCGAAAGCACTTACAATGGTGCATCCGCAGTTAATTTCTTTTCCTTATTCTATTAGTATTGGTCTATATTTACATTGAATCCATTATCCAATAACCGTTACAGCTAGCTTGGCTATTTATTTCATTTCAGTCAATCTTTCGCTGTATTTTTTTAGCTCATTATGACTCATATAGGGCCTATATGACTTCAATCTAGAGCATGTTATTGTCTAAAAGAACTTTTACTGTGTGACGACTACTATTACTCGTTTACTTTCATACACTACACAATAATTGTGTTAAAAAGCCTTCAAATCAAATCACCCAATTATTGTTTGAAGTTTTACATACCACTGTTAATGGTATCATTTCGGGGAAAATAACTGTAAGAAAGTGTACTAATCTGTTATCTAGTTTAAGAAGCTGAGAAAAACCCCCATCAACTTGGACAAAGAGCTCCTTCGTAGTCCAAAATTAGGTTCGTAGTCAAGTCATATATGAGGTTCGGTATAATATTAATACTAGTTGTTGCAATAGTTATTCGCCCAAAAATTACACCTCTGGATGAAATATCTGCGTTCATTGAATATCAATTAAAATTCTAATAATAAATCAATCCTAGACAAGTATAGGATACAATTCCAGATACAATTGTGAGTTATATCAAACGAAACGGTTGGGCTTCTTATTAGTTACCTTTCACTTGCAGTGAGTCATTGGTACAGACGATTGATTTAATCAGTGTTTCTTGTAACTGGAACAAGATCTCAGCTTTCATTTCAGACAACAATGCTTTTATTTCCACTAGATCTGGTTTTAGAGCACAATTTTCTGCCGTTGTATTTTTCTTTGCCAAGCGGATTTCTTCCTTCTCGTTAAGAACAACTTAAAAAGCAGTTGCGCTAAAATGTAATATAAACTCACAAGTTAATAATTCCAAACATTGCATGATGAATGCATGTGGAGGCATTGAGCGAACAAAAAGTTACGCAATAATTTGTTAATAATTGCATTTATCGCATTTATTTAGTCAATATAATAACATAATATGTCATGGACAGCGGAGAAGGAGGGGCTGTGGGGCTATAGGACTATGAACTAGTTAACTCTAATTATTATAACCTTGTACTCGTATGTAATTACGCACGTAGGACTTTACCCCATACGCGACTTGCAAACTTGGCTGACCTTCCGTTTTTTAAACCCAACGTAAAAAAAATATGTTGCAAATGCTGACAGTAGTGAACGACCTTCAAATTTCAACACGGTTAACTAAAACTGACATTCAAGCACGTTCTTTTCCCAAGCGGAAGTTCTTGTCTGTCTCATGACGTAAATGTGAGCATTAGCAAACATTCAAAATGTTGTGTAAATTTTCAGAGGATTTTGCACATCGCATCGTTTTTTTTCCGCCCCTCGCAGCAACGTTATCATAATTACCATAAATTGACATTAATTCACTTCTAAGGGGGAACTATTTTGTTAACAATATGACATGGGCGCGTTTAACACTTAAGGCGTAGTATAATTAATCAGCACAACATGTCATTGTTCGGTATTGTTGTTGTTATTCATCGGTAGTACAAGGTAGCTCTAACTTAAGGTATAGTTTTCTTTGTATATTTGCTTATAGATTACGCAAATTACATCAAAGTTGATATAGGCCCCTACTTGCTTTTAGCCTTTGGAATCGTATCGTAAATTCCAGTGAAATTAGCTCGAAATGGTCAAACGTGGCTGCTACATGAATGCTTCATTAGGCTCGTGAGAGATTTATCAAGAATAGTTGGTGGTGTCCTCAAATCGCATTTGCAAGTTCCTTTCCCCGTTCTAACCCGATTTCTTGAATTCAAATAAATATATGTTTCCAAAGTTCGTAACGAAGTTATACAAAGTAAAAAATGGCTGTTGCACGCAACCTTACCTCTGCATTCCGCAGAAGAAGCAAAAACAAAGGAAGAACGAACGTGGTTTTAACATCATCATTCTTGTGATTACCCTTGAGTTTCTTTCCCTGCATTTGAAAGCAAAAAAAACCCGTCATACATATCTTACAGACTAAACATGATTTTCTCCTCCGTAAATATTCAAAATCATAGTTTTATCAGACATTCGTAGTTCCCGTACACATGCATGGAAGAATTTCATTCTGGTACAGAATGATTGATTAAATGGATTAAATTTGCGTGGCGCTAAAATAACGCTAAAGCACAATTAAATTAGTCCAATTTCATCCCATTTTAGTTTCAACATGAATCCTTGTTGACAAATTTAAAAAACATGCGTAAGTTTTTAAAATAGCTGGTTTTATTATTTATCTTATTCCTCTAGGTGAAAGCCACTTTGTGATTGGTTAACGTTCCGAGAAAATTCAAATGTAGCACTCGACTTTTGTAACCAATCTTTTGTATTTGTGTATCCTATTTCGTATCCACCGCTACGAATCTCTTCAAGGGTTTATTTCTGTATGGCTATATAAAGCCGTTTTCCACTTACGCGTTTTTTATACGCACGTACACGCACGTAAAAATCTAAATCCTTATGTATGATATCTTTGAAAAAAATAGGTAAATAAATCGAAAAAACTTAGTTTTCCGCATATTTTAGTATGCCTTGCAGACCTGAATGTTGGAAGCTTTTCAAATTTTCCGTGCGTGTACGTGCGTATATAAAAAAACGCGTAACCGGAAAGCAGCCCCCAAGGGCTGTTTTGATGATTGCGGAATCGCGTAAGTGGAAAACAGCCTTTAAGGCTGTTTTTCACTTACGCGTTTTTCATACGCACGTACACGAACGTCAAAGTCGAAATCCATATACATGTTACCTTTGAAAAAAATAAGTGAATAAATCGAAAGAAGTTAGTTTCTTGCTTATTTTAGTATGCATTAGTTGACCTAGATGTTAAATAATAAAAATTTAAAAGCATTTAAAATTTTCCGTACGTGTACGTGCGTATAAAAAACGCGTAAGTGGAAAGCAGCCTTAACCTTGAAATGAACATACGGCAAAAATTCCGCAATCATCAAAACGTTCTTTTTTAATAAATGTTTATGTGACGAGTTTTAATTGTTCGTTTTGTCAAAGTACAAATTTTGCTCGTCTTTATCAGTCAACAAAGAAACTTGTCACATAATGTGAGCACTTGTATGCGGTAGGCCAGCGGACTATAGTATTTTGCAATGGCGCGCTCTCGCGGCTCATGGTTGGCTGCAAACTAAATTAACAAAGTAAACTTGTTGGCAGGTTTACACGAGCAAATAAAACTCGTCAAAGAAAAACTTGCTGTACGTATATACTACACACGTATACGAGCAAACATATCTAGACGCTGGCTGAAACGGAAATTGATTATTAAATAGATTAAATTTGCGTGGAACGTCAAAGCACAATTAAAGAGTTCAATTTCACCTCATTTTTGTATCAACATGAATGCTTGATGACAAATTTAAAAAACATGCCTAAGTTTTTAAAATAGCTGGTTTTATAATTATACTTACGCGTCAGTGACGGAGTTCAAAATTCCCCTCGGTTTTGTTTTGGTTTTTTTGGGGTTTTTATTATTTTTCGTCGTCGCAAGTGTGTTTTTGCGCGAAATATTCTAGTATTTGAAATGTGTGTGTGACCGTATTTATCTATTTGTCTCCCAAGAGTTGTGGTGCACAGCTTTGGCCAATTTTCCGATGCGAGATTAGATTTCGCTCGCATAATACGGCAATTCCTCCATGCAAGAGGAACAAATAAATCGTTCTTTGGATGCTGTTCGATCAAGTTTAGATTGAATTGGGGTAAGAATATATTTTATACATGTAGATTCTGGTCCTATTCTAATAACATCGCTTCTATTTCGCCGTTTAACAAGATGTGGTCGTGTGCGGGCGCGTTGACACGTCGCAGTTTGAATTAATATAACTATATTTATAAGCGCGAATTCCAAAGGCAAAGTGAAAGACAAAATGAACGTATCATGCCGTTTATTTACATTTTTGAACAATTGAACTTCTATACTTTTTAAAGTGCGATGTGCTTCAGAATTTTGCGATCGAGTAAAATTATGGTTGGCAAGGCATCTAAATGAGTATGAAGTATACTGTATTGTTTTGTTCAGAAGCTTTCTATTGAAGACTGGCAAGTGCAGGGCACGCCGGAGTTAATTTAACGCTAGAACAGGCGTCTTGTTTAGTCTCTTTGTGATCGGTTAACGTTTCGAGAAAATTCAAATGTAACACTCTTTTGTACCAATCTTTTGTATTTGTGTATCCTAATTCGTATCCACCGCTACGAATCTCTACAAGAGTTTATTTCGTTACGCGTTTTTCATACGCACGTAAAAGTCTAAATCCTTATGTATGATATATTTGAAAAAACCAAGTAAATAAATCGAAAAAACTTAGTTTTCCGCATATTTTAGTATGCACTTGTAGACCTGGATGTTAGAAGCATTTCACATTTTCCGTGCGTGTATACGTGCGTATAAAAAACGTGTAACCGGAAAGCAGCCCTAACCTTGGAATGAACATACGGCAAAAATTTCGCAATCATCAAAACTGTTTTATTAATTTTTATGTGACGAGTTTCAATTGTTTGTCTGTACTCTTAACTGTCAAAGATTTTTTCCGTATGACAAGTACACTTGATCAAAATTTGTGCAAAATTTGTACTTTCTCTGACAAGTATACTTGTTCATTTAAATAATTAATACAAATGATCAAAACAAGTGTACTTGTCATAGAAAAAATTGTCACAGTACAAATTTTGCTCGTCTGTATCAG
This sequence comes from Dendronephthya gigantea, assembly GCF_004324835.1. NCBI lineage: Eukaryota > Metazoa > Cnidaria > Anthozoa > Malacalcyonacea > Nephtheidae > Dendronephthya > Dendronephthya gigantea. The sequence goes on from NW_021163098.1 coordinate 892,180, forward strand.
TCAACAAAGAAACTTGTTACATAATGTGAGCACTTGTATGCGGTAGGCCAGCGGACTATAGTATCAGGGCGCTCTAAAACACGGGCGTGGAAACGGGTATATAAACGCGCAAACTACGTATGATGCATCAAAGGACTGGCACGAGGGCGCATTTCTTAAAAAATGTAAAGAAAGCAAATCCAAAATGTCGCGGGAAAATTTAAAGTAGTGAGAAATTTAAAATTAAACGAGACTTACCGTAAGTTGAAGTTTGATTGTAATTCTATGAGTACTTGGACACGGAAACTAAGGAGTAATGTGAGATATGCGCACGCAGATCGAGCAGTCAGTTTTTAACGCAACGAGAGATTACAACAGTACCTTCAAAGGGAGGGAACAAGCTCAATATACCCAAACACGAATTGTGTAATATGGGCGGGTGACTCCTTAGTTTCCGTGTCCAAGTACTCATAGAATTACAATCAAACTTCAACTTACGGTAAGTCTCGTTTAATTTTAAATTCTATTTCGTCCTTGGACTACGTCACTAAGGAGTCATGTGAGATGTTCAAAGTGTTGTAATCACGAGTGATAACAATTTACCACAGAACTCAAACAACGAAGTAACTTTATTCCAATTTTACTAGAATGCATAATTAACTTGTGAAAGCTTGTAATAACGATGAACCAAAGTCCTCTTCCAACCGTAATGGTTTGTTATAATATTTTTGAAAAGTTTGAGCGTTAGACCACCCAGCTGCTTCTAATATTGTATCAATAGAAATAGATGTGTTAGTTGCGGCTGACGACGATGCCGCTCTTGTACTGTGACCACAAAAATCATTTATTCCGGCCAGTTTTAGAACTGTTTTCAGCCATCTCGAGATGGTGTCTGTGCTCACTTCTTTATGTGGTTTTTGGAAGCTAATCAACAACTGTCGGGAGTTTCCTCTTAAACTCCGCGTTCTTTCGATATACTCTGTTAGAAGCTTGAATGGGCAAAGCGTGGGATCTGGCTGATATGGTTTAACCATTAGGGGCGCCAGGTGTTTTCCGGGTCTAGATGTTTTTAACAGTCTTTCAAAATGGAACACATATTTCCCGTCTGCGCACGACATACTGTCAAGTGACAAGGCTTTAAGAGTTTGACACCTCTGTGCCGAAGTAAGAGCAAGAATCATGACCAGTTTTAGCGTCAACGTTTTGAGGGTTAAATTTCTGGTTGGCTGAAGAGTTCGTAGGTAGTCTAATACTATTCCATGGCCAGAAAATTCGGACATAATTAACATTCTACTTCCGCATAAATTTGCATATGGTGTCAAAATAAAGCTTCGTGAGCTTATAGTAAACTGTAATGTGCACAGTACTAAACGCTATAAATACAGCTTTAGGTGGTCGATTATAATTTGCCTTAATTGCTCGTTGCAGAGAAAGTTAATCTTAATATTTTGAGACAGTATTTCAAAATGTTTTATCAGTATTCGTCCTGCATTTTCAAAACAAAGTTTTGGTCATTTATCACGTTGAATACCATATAAAACGAAAACCGTAATAGCGTACAAATAAAATAAAAATGCAGAGCCGACATAAACCTTTACCAGCAAAATATTAACTCAGGATCTTTAATATGACACGAATTACAAGAAACAACCAGGGCAAATTGCAAAGATGCAATGGTTTTCCTTAATTTTGCGAAATTTAAGAATGCGCAATGTAATTTTTAGTTCTGCAAACGAATAATATTTGAACAGATATGCAAATTTGCTACGGCAATCTGCATATTCCATGTCCGCAATTTCTGGCCATGGAACATCCCAAATATCATTGTGCCTTGGTAAGGATGGTCGACTTTCAAATACCCCTTTCAGGAAACGACAAACCATCGGGTGTGTTCCAAAGTTGGTGTTATTTGATAAAAGTATGATAGAGGACAGAGCACTACGTGCTGTATTTAATGCACTGTAACCAAGACCCTTTTTAAACAAGTCTGCGAGAAAATTTATCCCTTCTTCAACAGTGGGTGCAAAGGGATTGATATTCTGTTCACTACAATATTGTTTCCATTTTCCCAAGTATCCTTCATATTGTTTTCGCGTACCTGTTCTCCATGCTGCTTCAAGGACTTCTTTAGCTGTTGTCGAAAGGCCTCTGTTTTCAAACTGTTCCCTGATAAGTGACACACAAGTAGGACTAGTTTCTCGTGAAGAGGGTGCTTCTCCAATGGGTTGCTTGGGAGGTGCAATGTTGATGTTGTGCTGGGAAGTATGATGGGTGACTGTATCAGCATTCGGATTGCCACTGGCCACCAAGATTGGGTTGGCCATTTGGGTATAACAACTAGGCCCTCGGATTCTTCCTTTTGGATCTTTTGTAGGACCTGGCTAATTAAACAGAATGGTGGAAAAGCATAAAAATCATATTCAACCCATGGGTGGTGAAAAGCGTTAACTGCTATTGCTTCAGGATCAGCAGTGTATGACATGTAGGGCTTAACTTGGTAATTTATACGCGATGCGAAAAGGTCAATGTTTGGCTTAAAATTAAGCTTTGCACAAGCATTGTGAAACATGTCTTTGTCTAAGCACCACTCCGTGGTACGCCTAGTTTGTCGAGACTCGTAGTCTGCGTCAACATTATCTTTACCAGGTATACGGGCAACTGTGATCCATACATCATTTGCAAAACACCAGTCCCATATAGTTTTGATAAGACTGTTCAGCGTTGGTGAGTGGCTTGTTCCCATTTTATTTAAGGTAATTTGAACAGTAGTATTATCTACTAATACTTTAACATGCTTTGTTGAGACCAGTTTTTTATGTGCTTTGAGGCTAAAAAATACTGCTAGCAACTCTAAATAATTGATATGATATTTGCTCTCTTTCAGAGTCCAAAGTCCTCCTGTTTTAAGATTTTCAATTGCACATCCCCAGCCAATTTTTGAGGCATCAGTGCACATAGTCACATTTGGTTCTGGTTTATAGATCAGATTGTTTGCTGTTTCTATATTATCTGCCCACCATTGCAGTTCAGATTTTGCATTGTTGGATAACTGCATTTGTGTGTCAAAATTATTGTGATTAAGTTTTAGGGCCTGAGCTTTTTCGCCCTCTGTAATTCTAAAATGAAGGGGTCCCTGCATAACCCCTGGAAAGGTAGAGATTAACAGACCAACAACCTGAGCAACCTCTCTTATAAGAGGCATATCCTGAGAAAGAAGGCAAATGACTGCCGACTTCAACTTCTTTGCCTTTCCTGGTGTTAGTGAGACAGTCATTGTTATAGAATTGAGAATGAACCCAAGATACACAATTATTTGCTTTGGCAAAAACACAGATTTATCAGGATGAGGCACAAAATTCAATTTGTCTAACACTGTTACTGTGTCAATGACATTGGATACACACTCTCTATTAGTGCTACCAATCAAGATGGAATCATCAATATATGGTGATGAAATATGTCCCTTGTTTCTTAAGAATGAGTATACTGGTTTTAATAACTTTGTAAACTTTCTAGGGGCAAGAGCTAGCCCATTGGGGAGGCAAGTAAATTTATACAATACCCCATTCCAGCAGAATTTTAAATATTTTTGGTGCTTGGCACTTACACGCACTGAATAGTAGGCGTCTTTTAGATCTACAGATGCCATATAGCACTGAGGCTTCATAAGCCTAATGGCATTCCAAATGGAATCCATTTTGAAATGCCGGTAAACTACATGTTTATTCAAACTTTTTAGATTTAAAATCATCCTGTATGACCCATCAGGTTTGGGTCTTACAAAGATTGGTGAGATGAATTCATGTTCTTCATGTGCAGAGTGAACAATGACGCCTTTGTTTAAAAGCTTTTTAATTTCCAGTTCAATAACAAGTTGCTCAGCTCTGGAAAATATGTTCGCTTTTGGTGCCTTAAGTTGATGAGGTAAGGAAGAAAATTCTATTTCTTCCCCCATGACTGTCTGTAAAACTTCCGAATCAGAAGTGAGTTTGCGCCACTCACAAAGTTTGTGACTTAATTGGCCAGCTTGAAAGTTATCTACTCGGTTAGTAAAATATTCCACCAATGATGGAAGGTCTGTCTGAAAATTACTAACCTGTAAATTTTTTAAAACTGTCGCCTCTCTTTCTTTCTCCATAGTCATTGGTTCTGTTGATGCTTGGGTGCTGGGTTCTTCTTGGTTTGAAAACTGGATCTTGGTGGGTGCTGTTTCCACTGCCGGCTGTGGGATAAAAAATGCCCCCTTGTTGCCTTACTTCCAGAGCTGGAGTTACATGGCCAGAAAATTCGGACATATTTAACATTCTACTTCCGCCTAAATTTGCATATGGTGTCAAAATAAAGCTTCGTGAGTTTATAGTAAACTGTAATGTGCACAGAACTAAACGCTAAAAATACACCTTTAGGTAGGTCAATTATAATTTGCCTTAATTGCTCGTTGCAGAGCAAGTTAATCTTAATATTTTTATACAGTATTTCAAAATGTTTTATCAGTATTCGTCCTGCATTTTCAAAACAAAGTTTTGGTCATTTATCACGTTGAATACCATATAAAACGAAAACCGTAATAGCGTAGAAATAAAATAAAAATGCAGAGCCGACATAAACCTTTGCCAGCAAAATATTACCTCAGGATCTTCAATATGACACGAGTTACAAGAAACAACCAGGGCAAATAGCAAAGATGCAATGATTTTCTTAAATTTTGCAAAATTTAAGAATGCGCAATATAATTTATAGTTCTGCAAACGAATAATATTTGAACAGATATGCAAATTTGCTACGGCAATCTGCATATTCCATGTCCGCAATTTCTGGCCATGGTAGCACCCCAGTGGCGGCCATATGGTTTGGGTTTATCAAACCGATGTGGCACTGTTACTTTACTAATTTTGTTGGAAGCTCGGATGTCATTGAGCTGTGTTTGGAGGTTATCTCCAAACAAATACGTTGTGATTGGCACATGTGAAGCACAGAGGCTACTATAATCTTTATGTAGATTTGGTTTGATAGCGTCGCGTCGACGCATAGAGAGGTCGCACATGGTGTGCCCTAATAATGCCAAAGCGTCGGTATTCATCGTAATAATCTGGGCAATATCAGGCGAATCATCATGACGCATTTGCAATAATTTATCAGTCGTCATTGAAAGTATCGAGCCGACTTTGGCTAGCAATTTTTGTGTGGTGGAAGCACGGAGGTCATTATGCTTAGTTTTATTATCAAGCTTGTCCCATATTTCTGCATTGACGCGAGGGACAACAATCTTTTCACAATTCCCTGGTCGAGGGTATTTATCCATTTTTTCCCTCTGTTTTGCGTCAATAAGCTTCGTGGACCATCTTTTGTTGACAATATCAGCAAGTTGCTGATTTATATTGCCTCCAACCTCCTCTTCTTGTTCCAAATCCTGAGAGATTTCTGTCAGGAGAGCGTCATGCTCGAGTCGAACATGTGTATCACTCATTACACCCTCATTTGCCGAGTCGGCATCGGGTTCATTGTTTCGAAGCAATCCCTCTGCATCACTAATGTTACCGTCCGTTTCTGTTATATTTTGGGAGGCTGAACGTCGCTTTTTCTTTGGTCCACCATTTGTATCAGAGGTTTCGCTCGGTTGTAGTCGCTTGATGGATTTTTCCATGTTGAGCATGGCTGTGGATATGGTCTCCAATGTTTTTCCCAATCCAGATAACACTTTTGGCATCGATTCTTCTTCCGACACCGCTGTTTCTTTCTCTTCTAGTAATGCCATTTCCAATTCGTCGCCAGAAGACATAATATCAGTAAATTTTCGTGAATTTATTTAAATTTCTCCGCTTCGTTTGCATAAAACAACCGCTCGCTCGAAAAACTACGCGGGCAACTGACTGCTCGATCTGCGTGCGCATATCTCACATGACTCCTTAGTGACGTAGTCCAAGGACGAAATAGAATTGCAAGATTTAAATGGTAAGTGATTATTTATTCCAAATAATGATAACAAATAAATATTATTGAGTTCAGCTGCTTGTAATATGACGGTATCTTTTACTGTTAAACGCAGTCCAACAACCGAAAAATTCACGAAAACTTTCGGTGATCAGAGAAAAAAATGAACAAAATATTGGCGAAACTTACGAGCGCATTTTTTGAAAACTATGTTTTCTGTCCGGTGAGGTCGTTTGAGGTTATTAAACACACACTAGGTTTTGGACAATGTTACGAGGTATACAAAATATATAAAATTGAAAGGGGCTTTTGGGGGCTTTTTGAATTATCAAAGCGAGAAGTCGATAAACTTTTTTTAGACCAGCGACCCGGAAAAATACTCATTACAACAGTTTGCACTAACATTGTATACTGACAACGTAACAGATTATTATTCACTAGAACACATGCATAAATAGATATAAAGCCTGAGTTTACCAAGCAAAAGATGCATAAATAGTAAGAAAGGTATACGGATACTGATAATATAATTTATCCTGTATTACCTGCAAAGAAACGGCGGCTATTCATATGTATAGAAATTAAATCTTTTGTTTACTATAATCACTCGACCGAATGTTCAGCTACGTCAAGTGCAATTAAACTCACGTAAAAATAAATTTTTGCCTTTGAATGTCAGAATTATAGCTAATAAGTAAAATGAAAGACTATAAAGTAGCCTAACCTGCTAACTTAGACACAAAATATGTCTTTTTCGAAAGAGCATACTCAAACAACTACAGTAGAGCTTGTTATTTGTCTAGTTGCCATCTCATGATTGCTAAAATATGAACCTCGTAGATTGTGAAATGTTGTTACGTGCAATATCCAGGGAAGAACGACTTCAATTTCTTGGAAAAAGTATTTTACTGAGGCCAATTGAAGTAGATTACTTTGATATAGCATAACCGAAAGTCGGTGAACAGTTTAAGCAGGATAGTATTTTGGAATTGCGCGCTCACGTTGTCCGCTGTATAATTACATCGCTGGCTGCAAACTAAATTGTCAAGTAAACTTGTTGGCACGTTCACATGAGCAAATAAACTCGTCAAAGAAAAACTTGTAATAGAAAATATTTTGTTATACACGCGTGCAATTGCCAATAAAAACTTGTCATATAAAAACTTATCATAGAAAACTTGCTCGTCTGTAAGAGGCTTAATATGAACGACCCAGAATAGTTAATACTGACGATTGGGTAATTGATTATTTTTATTTCGCTACGTAGCGATGTTGCATAAAAGTATATCAAATGTGGTTTATCTCATGGGGGAAACATCAACCTTATAATTATAATAAAACTGATATAAATGATCAATAATTCCAAGTCGCACTTTTTACGTACCAAATATTGTCGTTACAAAAATTTAATCATTGCATGCATCAAAGTTCAAAAAATTGTATTTTTGTCCATTTTGATTACAGAATATATGTAGTATTTAAAACACGAGTAGGAGTGTTTTATGCGGTATAAAACGCGAGGCGCAGCCGAGCGGTTTATAGCGCATAAAACACGAGCTACAAGTACGAAGCTTATTTCCAGAAGCCGTTGTTAATCTGTGGATTTTGTCAAGTCCGAGCCAGAATTCTCCGTTCAAATCACCAAAGCCGTGTTTATAATCTTTCCATCCTCGGTAGAAGTCAACACTGCCATCACGGCGACGTTGAAACACCGTCCATCCTCCACCAGATGTCGTCATATCACAGCGAACATTGAAACTGCCCTTGCCGTCTGGGTCAATCTTGTAAACTCCATTCTGTCTTATACCTTTGTTGTACAAATCAGCGCAGTTCTTACCTATAATAACGAGGTGTCAATCACCGCAGATGTTAAAAAACCTAAATAATCCGGGCGTATTTTGCAACAACATATTTCTGAACTATGCCAGAGTGATGACTATATTATAAAGGTCCCCAGTATGAACACGCATTACCGCATTGGTCGAGATTAATTAGCTGTTTTGAGTTTTACCTTCAGACAATTAAGAGCCTTAACTAAATTAGCTGTATACTCACCGAAAGGTCCCTCGTATTTATTTATTTATTTATTTATTATGCTTTGCCACTTGAATACAAGATACAATATTACAAACACGAACAGCACAAAATTAATACAAATGCATGAATATTCACAATAATCGAGGCAGGGTATTGCTACAGCTCACACTAATTACAGCAGCCCTTTCAAAACAAATAAAACAGACATCATACAATCTCCACACAATATATAGTTCACACTCAGGAAAATCTTCCTCGTGATAGGAGCAGAATAGAATAGTACTTCGAGAGTAAAATGACTGCTCACATCCCACAGGAAGATCCACCTGTGAGGAAACTTGTAACAATGCTGGACAAAACGAACACGAGGACACACATATGAATTAACAGCAGCATGAGTTAGAATTAGACAAATTACGGGACGCGTTACAAGACAAACAAACAGACTTCCAAGTTCTAGGATTTTCGGCGTCATATATATATTCAAGGCCGAATGGTAATAGTAATAAAGATCGTTTTTGAACCAACAAAGGCTTATGTTCTTCGTTGTCAGCCCTTTTGGAAGAACATTCCATACTCTTGCGCACCTAGAAAAGAATGACTTCTGGAATGTTACAGTCTTGCACTTTGGTGTGATGAACGTCAAACACGCGGGGTTGGCTGATCGTGTTGATTTCTCCCGGTTCTTAATTGATGGTAGAACACTATCTTTAACTTTTATCATCCCATTGATGCATTTAAAGTAGAACACCAGATCCAAAAATTCGTGCCAATAGCAGAGTGGAATAACGTCTAACATTTCGAGTCGCTTACTGTAGGTAATGTCGCAGATAAATGGTAGATCCAAAATATACTTGCTCGCGCGCCTCTGAATTCTCTCCGTCCGTTTAATCAGTTCCACAGTTTGTGGCGCCCAGACTTGAGATGCATAGCATAGCTTTGAAGTTAAATACAGAGTACGACGAACCAAGATAGATTTTATATCCAGTGTAGACCTCCTAACGTATCCGAGCATTCTCGTTGATTGAGCACATTGGTCTTCAACATGTTTGGACCAAGTCAAATTGGAAGAAGTCCATACTCCTAAATCACGCTCTTACACGCACGTATAATCTCAACTCAGTAGAGCATGTATATTAAATGTTCCTCTATATGACAATCATTATTATTGCATATAAAAAGTTGTTTTGAACAAAAAGCTTTTGAATAAAATTGCACCATGACAGTTTGGAGTTTTACATTATACGACTATGAATTATGGTATTATCTAGATCGTGGAAGTGTAATTTATTTATGATATAAATATAATATAAATATTTCTGAAATTGAAAGAACCCTTAAAAAATTAATCAGGGATTAACGTGTACCTACATTTTTCACATTTATAAGTATTTTAGATCTTGTTGAAAAATCGCGTGTTGTCTGACCTTTCAGTGTATTAGGATCAGTGATGCAGACGACTGATTTCCTCATTGTTTCCTTTAGTTCCAGTAAGATCTCAGATTTCATTTTCGACAACATTGTCTTTATTTCCATTACGTCCGATTTACGAGCCCAATTTTGAGTCGCAGTTGCGCTAAAATTAATGTAATTTCATTTTCAATAAAATTCAATGAAACTTCCATAGGCTACCATTCATGGCTACCATGAATTTCTCTAACGCGTCGAACTCAAAAACCTGCTACACTCGCCTGTATATTCAATATCCTTATGTATGTGGCGGTAAAGCAAAACATCGTCAAAATGAAACTCATCATCAGATCAAATCATCGTCCGAATCAAATCATCAAAAAAATTCAATTAGTTTAGGATTTGTAGTTCCTAATAATAATGTTGTTTCACGATCTCAGTAAGCAGCCTGGAGAATTATTCTTATTTTTAGGTGAAACTCGATAATCGATTATCGATTTGCAATCTCTCATCTAACGAATTAGTTGCTACGTAGACGTAGCCGTACTCTTATATAGTCGCTGCTAATGCTCCCTATTAAAGTTGCAAGTATATAACGTCCAAAGCGTTACAAAACTGTTTTCATTCATCTAAATTTTCAGACGATTTTGCACATCACGTCGTTTTCTTTCGTCCCTAGCGGGTTGGCAGTCACTTCGCGAGAGTAATTTTAATTGATTTTTTTTTAAATTTCTCAAGTCTCAAATGGGATGATTCATTAGACGCATGAAAGATTTATCAAGAAAAATTGCAGGTGTGCTCAGATTGCCTTTGCAATTTTCTTTCCCTGTTTTAATCCGATTTCTCAAATTCAGGTTTATATATCTTTATATAGCAGTTAAGCGGACAATCTCGGAGGTATTTAAGTGCGTTTTCTTTCGACGGTATATTTTCTAAAGAACGATCGATAATTATACTACATATACATCCTTTTTTGACGAACTATATATGGCTATTTATGCAGTCAGGGCCTATAGAAGCTTATATAATTGAGGGGAAAATATTGATGTATTCGGCTTATTACAATTGTACATAAAGAGCGCACGCCGTGCTGTGTGTCACATCTATTAATCTGTTTAATGTGTAATAAACGCGTGAAATGACCTAATATTATATAGCTGGCTTGTTGCAGGAGGTCTTACCTGTGCATTCCGTAGAGGAAGCAAAAACAGAGGAAGAACGAACGTGATTTTAACATCATCAAACCCTCGAGTTTCTTTTCCTGCATTTGAAAGCAAACAAACGTTGATCATATCTGACAGGTCTACTATGTATGATTTTCTCTTCCGTAAATATTCCTTGTCTAACTCAGAATCAACTAAGTCGTGGATAGAAAGTCATAGTTTTATCAGGCTTTCGTACAGCCAGTTCCCGTACACAGGGAAGAATTTTATCAGCCAGTTCCCGTACACAGGGAAGAATTTTATTCTGGTACTGGATGTACTATTAGTATTGACTTTATGCTTACCTTTACTGATTTGTTATCAAGTCAACAGTCTAAGATTAACTGAAGCTTTTGAAACCGCAGTAGTATTTACGTGCAAACATATCTAGTGACGATTGCTGAAACGGAAATTGATTAAATATATCAAATTTGCTTGGAACGTTAAAGCACAATTAAAGATTTAAAGGAGTCCAATTTCATCCCATTCTTGATGAATCCTTGATGACAAATTTAAAAAACATGCGTAACTATTTACCTTTTTGGCTCACAAAAGAAGCAAAATCAGCCGAGTCGCTTCGTTTGTTTAATTAAATCAATTGTTGTTGGACACTGAAACGCATCCTACTTATATCCATATGCATATAATTTATCTGTGTGAAACTGTCTGTGTGTAATTGTCCTGTTTGGTAGTCCTATTACTTGTTTTTAATATTTAAACACGCCCCTCATGGAAACCAGCCTAGAGTTGATGGTGCTAGCGTGTTTCTTAGTTTTAAATAATTATAATAAAATTAATATAAATGATCAATAATTAATTCCAAGTTGCACTTTTTACGTATCAAATATTTTGGTGACAAAAATTTGTTAATCATACTAAAGTTCAAAAAATTGTATTTTTGTCCATTTTAATTAGAGAAGATATATAGTTATAAAAGAACGAATAAAGTCGTGGAATGAATGCCAAAAATCCTACCCGTGGTTAAAAAATGAACCCGCCTCTACACGCTGTCGACTTGTTAACTTTTGGTATCAGATCATATCTTACCATCGACATCATCGTCACGTCATCGATCGTTCTGTTTGGCAGCATTTTTACCCCATGGATAACTTGAGACTGTCCCAGTATTGTATATCTAAAGGCCGATATAAAGGCGCTTGCTCAGGGGGTTACGTTACATACTGTATATTACTATATAATGATTTTGTATTGCAGAGTAATCGTATATTGTGGCCCGCATTATGTGGGGAAAGACAGCAACTTTTTTGCTATGTACACCTGCTGTCTTTTGGATTGTCTATGTTTTCAACCATACGAGAAGGTGTTGGATGGATGGTACAGAATATCCGTTTGCTAAATGGTAAGACACAAGGTATAGAATGTGGATACTAGGTGGGGGAGGGAGTATATTAATATTTTGATGTTTATACTGTTGGACCAATATTTTTTCCAAATAAATCCGTTTGGGAGAAAGAAAATATATGATCATGTTATAGATACACGGTATGACGTCATTAATGATAAGAATTGAAAAAGTGACCAAGAGACGCCGATGCGAGTATATAGTTTTGTAAACAGTTATTGTGACACCTATCCTGCTCATTAATTTCATTGTGAAACCTTAAGGGTTATGGATGGGCTGCAAGCTTGGTACCAAGTCGCTTTTTGATGACATATTAATACAATAATTAAGTGTTCTAGGTCACATTCCGGTGATTTAGTAGGCGAAATTATACGGACACACACAAGGCCATTAAATATTGTTTAATTAGGGAAAATAATTAATTAGGAAAAAGAATCAACAGTTGGAGAACTGACACATGTTAACTAAATTTCAAAAATCAAGTTTTGGTTTTTACATATTTGTTTAATTGTTTAATAATAATGAGAAGTGCCGGTTATGTTTGTTCTTATTTTTTCAGTCCAGCTGCTCGAGAATGGATTTTCATCGATGTTGATTTCAAGGAATAATGATACCCTTTCCACGCTTGCCAGTTGACACCAGTAGCATATGAGTTGTGTGCACCATGATGATACAGACCATTGAGATTTGATGTATGGCAAGCATTATACCACCAACCACCCTTGTATGCGACAGCACAGTGCTTGGTATGTGCGTCATTGTCGGAATCTTTTGTTGAAAACGACATTCCTTTGTGAGCAGAGAAGGAATCTCCTGCATTGCCTGAATAAAACAGAAAAGAAATGTAGCATTTGGCATATCTGGTAGCGCTTTAGGCGGCAATCATGACACGATATTTCCAATTGAAACTCGTAACCACGCCCAAGAACGGTTCTACCATGGTGTTCAATAACAGCGTTCTGCTTAACATAGAACTAGATAATTAAGAATATACACTACCAGAATAAGTCCCAAGACTAAGTTGATATTTCTGACGCTCGCTGGTCAAAGCAAATAAACCATATTCTGCGTACTTTCTGTGCCCAGAAGTGTCTTCCATGTCGATACGAAGCTTATTTCCAGAAGCCGTTGTTAATCTGTGGATTTTGTCAAGTCCGAGCCAGAATTCTCCGTTCAAATCACCAAAACCATGCTTATAATCTTGCCATCCTCGGTAGAAATCAACACTGCCATCGCGGCGACGTTGAAACACCGTCCATCCTCCACCAGATGTCGTCATATCACAGCGAACATTGAAACTGCCCTTGCCGTCTGGATCAATCTTGTAAACTCCATTCTGTCTGATACCTTTGTTGTACAAATCAGCGCAGTTCTTACCTATAATAGTGAGGTGTCAATCACCGCAGACCTTAAAAAACCTAATATGAACACGCATGACCGCATTGATACCCCATGCAAGGGCATTTTCAGTCATAGAGATCGAGATTAATTAGCTGTTTTGAGTTTTACCTTCAGACAATGGCCTTAACTAAATTAGCTGTATACTTAGCGCAAGGTGCCTCGTATAACCTCTATCTCAGCAGTGCATGTATATTCACTGTTCCTCTATATTACGATCATTATTGCACATACAAAATTGTTTTGAACTAAAAGCTTTTGAGTAAAATTGACCATAACAAAAAAGATGGCGGATGTACATTTTACTAGAATGCATTGCGGTCGGAAATCGTATAAAAAAGCGAACTGACGTCTTGTAAAGGACAGGCATAAAAACAGGAGGTTATTTTCTTCACTGTGTTAAAATTTCACGTCATTATGAGTTTTTCTTGCCATCTTTTTTCAGTCAAATTATTCTTAATGCCCGCAATGCATTCTGGTAAAATGGACACGCCGCCATCTTTTTCGTTACGGTCAATTGCACAATGACAGTTTGGCATATTAATACGACCATGAATTTTGGTATCATCCGGCTTAGATCGTGGAAGTGTAATCTATTTAGTGATATAAATATAATATAAATATTTCTGAAATTGAAAGAACCCTTAAAAAATTAATCAGGGATTAACGTGTACCTACATTGTTCACATTTATATAAGTATTTTAGATCTTGTTGAAAAATCGCGTGCTGTCTGACCTTTCAGTGTATTAGGATCATTGATACAGACGACTGATTTCTGTTTCCTTTAGTTCCAGTAAGATCTCAGATTTCATTTTCGACAACATTGTCTTTATTTCCATTACGTCCGATTTACGAGCCCAATTTTGAGTCGCAGTGGCGCTAAAATTAATGTAATTTCATTTTCAATAAAATTCAATGAAACTTCCATAGGCTACCATTCATGGCTACAATGAATTTCTCTAACGCGTCGAACTCAAAAACCTGCTACACTCGTCTGTATATTCAATATCCTTATGTATGTGGCGGTAAAGCAAAACATCGTCAAAATGAAACTCATCATCAGATCAAATCATCGTCAGAATCAAATCATCAAAAAGAATAAATTAGTTTAAGATTTGTAGTTCCCTAATAATATTGTTTCAGGATCTCAGTAAGCAGCCTGGAGAATTATTCCTATTTTTAGTGAAACTCGATAATCGATTATCGATTTGCAATCTCTCATCTAACGAATTAGTTGCTACGTAGACGTAGCCGTACTCTTATATAGTCGCTGCTAATGCTCCCTATTAAAGTTGCAAGTATATACGCCGTGCTGTGTGTCACATCCTTAATAATCTATTTAATGTGTAATAAACGCGTGAAATGACCTAATATAGCTGGCTGGTTGCAGGACGTCTTACCTGTGCATTCCGCAGAGGAAGCAAAAACAGAGGAAGAACGAACGTGATTTTAACATCATCAAACCCTCGAGTTTCTTTTCCTGCATTTGAAAGCAAACAAACGTTGATCATATCTGACAGGTCTACTATGCATGATTTTCTCTTCCGTAAATATTCCTTGTCTAACTCAGAATCAATTATAAGTCGTGGATAAAAAGTCATAGCTTTATCAGGCTTTCGTACAGCCAGTTCCCGTACACAGGGAAGAATTTTATTCTGGTAAACCATGTACTATTAGTATTGACTTTATGCTTACCTTTACTGATTTGTTATTAAGTCAACAGTCTAAGATTAACTGAAGCTTATTGAAACCGCACCGTATTTACGTGCAAACATATATCTAGTGACGATTGCTGAAACGGAAATTGATTGAATAGCTTAAATTTCCGTGGAACGTCACACCACAATTAAAGGAGTCCAAAGAGCAATGGCTACTCGTTTAGCCGGAGAAATAGCATCTCGAAAAGCAGTGTTTCTTTTTAAAATTTCCGGCTCAACCAACTCAACAAGTCGCAAGAACGTTGGTTTCTGCATGCGAAAATGTTCTTTCCAGTATCGTGATTGACGCTCGTCTTGAAGGATCACTTCAAACCATCCAACAGACTCTCGGCCTTGGAATAACCCAAAACTCACGATCAAGTCTAGGGTTTACCATTCTGGCGACTGCGAGGAGAAGCAATGTTGTGGTCGTCTGAAGTATCTGTACTCGTCGCATGTCTTGCTTCATTTGATGAAGCAAAAGGTGCATGCGACGTCGTCTGCGATTAAGCGCCCTTCGCTTTCTATCATTGCGAAGCCGTTGGTACATAAAGTAAAGTATTGAGAGCAAAGAATCTCTCTCCATCTTTAGGTTTCAATTTATCAATTACAGAATATTCTAAAATGGCGCGTAATTTAGCCTGCGTGCAGTCCCAGACTTCCAAAGGAAGAAGGAAGTCTGGGACTGCACGCAGGCTACGCGTAATTTGAACTTGGCAAGAATACCAAAGATAATTTATCTGTGATTACAATCTTAAGCAAGCATAAGTACTTTTTCAGTGTGACCGCGACGTGCTTGCTTAACATTCTAGCACTTGCTTGGATTTAAATAAGGTTTTACGGTTTTACCTACCTACCTACCTACCTACTTTTGGTTTCGAAACGGAAGGTCGTTCAAGTTGTTATTTTGTAAAAGACCTTCTGGCAAAAACAAGTTGTTATTTTCCGTTTCAGCGCAAAGATTTACATCAAATGCGTAAATTTGGTTAGCAAATGCGCAATGCGGTTGCCTTGCCTAGCCACGCTATGTCCGTCGCAAAAAGACACCGCGTTTCTATGTTTTCGAAATCCGGTTCATTCCACACAAAAACAGCCTACCTAGCTTAGGTTATTCATTCTACGTTGATTCTCGAATGTGGACGCTTGTATTAAAGAAGCAAAGGTTTATGCTACAATTCTATTCGCATTGTAAGACAAAAATTCTATCTTTATTCTACCTCGATCAAAGCTATATCTACGCGCATGATAGTTAAAGTTGGTGCATCTGCAAACCAAATTCGAACCGACGTAATATTCTCAATCGACTTATTCGACCCAAACCTGTATATATCCTGTTAATAAATTATCAAAATTCCTACGTCGAGTTCGTTTCATTCTACGCACCGCGTCTACCCCTGTAGATTTATTGGGAACTCGTTGACATTGAATTTCTGTCCCAGTAAAGCTACACTTACCTTATTCCTGTGGGTAAAAGCCTCTTTGTGATCGTTTAACGTTCCGAGAGAATTCCAATGTAACACTCTTTTGTAACCAATCTTTTGTATTTGTGTCTCCTAATTCGTATCCACCGCTACCAATCTCTACAAGAGTTTATTTTGGTATGGCTATATAACATTGGAATGAATGCACGCCAAAAATCCCGCAATCATTAAAAGGTTTTTGCAAGAAGCCGTGGCTTCCTGTCTATGATATTCACGTAATTCTTTCAGTACGTAGCAATGCCGCGTGAAAGTGCTTCATGTGGAGTGTCTCGTGGAGAGGCACCATCATTCCTATAATTATAATAAAATTAATATAAATGATCAATAATTAATTCCAAGTTGCACTTTTTACGTATCAAATATTGCGGCAGGGCCGTAGCTAGAAGCTTAATTGGGGGGTGCATATTCATTTATTCGTCTTATGCCTGACTGATTTCTTTTGTACGCTAATGTTTTCTACCGTATATAAACATGAATATATGAATATATCCCCCCCCCGAACTAAGCGGTCTGGCTACGGCCCTTGATTGTGGTGACAAAAATTTAATAATTACAACATTTTTGTCCATTTTAATTGCAGAAGATATCGGTTATAAAAGAACAAATAAAGTCGTGAAATGAATGCTAAAAATCATACCCGTGGTTAAAAAATGAACCCGCTGCTACGCAGTCGGCTTGTTACCCTTTGTTATCAGACCACACCCGAACATCGAGTTAGGGGGTTAGGTTACATACTGCATGTATATTACTTTAATCATACTGATTTTGTATTGCAGACTTGCATTAATCGTTTATTGTGGCTTGCATCATGTGGGGAAAGACAACAACTTTTATGCTATGTAGACCTGCTGTATGTAAAAAGGCTAGTACAACTTAAATATGTTTGCCAGCAGCGTCTTAAATAATATTGATTAGTTTCAACCATGCGAGAAGGTGTTGGATGATACAGAATCTGCTTTTGTTAAATGGTAAGACAAGATATATAATATCTTTTAATAAGCATTTATGGTACTGGTTAACCGGGCATATTAATATTTTCATGTTTATATATTGTTCGAACAATATCTTTCCAAAGAGATCCGTTTGGGAGAAAGAAAATATATGATCATGCACCCCTCCCCCCCCCTCCCAATTAATCTTCTAGTTATAGTCCTGGTAATTAGTTACTCTATTTACGGGACACTTTTGAGATTCAGATGCTAGCTTGAAAGTTAAAACAGGTGTGAGGTGTCCGCTTGAAAGAAATTTTGCTCAACAGGATTTTGCAAATACCACATTTTCGGATCTGTCGTGGTATTTGCCCATATAGTAAGGTTGCACCGCGTATAATATCACTTGCATTATCATTGCATTATGATTCATGATATGCTCTTTTCTTCGCGCTAGTGGAAGAAATTTAACAAATAGATAACATTGAACAGTTGTCTGTTCAGTTATAGATACACAGTATGACGTCATTTGTGATGAGTACTAAAAAAGTGTCCAGGAGTCGCCGATGCGAGTATACAGTTTTGTAAACAGTTATTGTGACACCTGATCGATAATTTTATTGTTAAACCTTAACTGCGCAAGCTTGGTACCAAGTCGCTTTTTGGTGACAAATTAATAAAATAATTAATTGGTCCTGGTCGCAACCCGGTAATTTTGTGGGCAAAATTATATAGACGCACAAATGCATTAAATATTCTTTAATTAAGGAAAAGAATCAACTAACACATGTTAACTAAATTTCAAAAATCAAGTTTTTGTTTTACATATTCGTTTAATTGTTCAATAATAATGAGGAGTGCGGGTTATGTTTGTTCTTATTTTTTCACTCCAAATGCTCGCGGACGAATTTTCATCGATGTTGATTTCAAGGAATAGCGAAGCCTTTTCCACGCATACCAGTTGATACCATCACCATATGACTTGTGTGCACCATGATGATACAGACCATTGAGATTTGATAAATGGCATTCACCATACCACCAACCACCTTTGAACATAACAGCACAGTTGCCGCTAGATAAATCATTGTCGGAATCTTTTGTTGTAAACGACATTCCTTTGTGATAAGTGAAGGAATCTCCTGCATTCCCTGAATAAAACAGAAAAGAAATGTAACATTCGGCGTATCTAGTAGCGCTTTAGGTGGCAGTCATGACACGATATTTCCAATTAGAACTCGTAACCGCGCCCAAGAACCGTTCTACCTGGTTTTCAATAACAGCGTTCTGCTTAACATGCATAAGACATATTATTTTGATTCAATGGCGTGACATAACCCTATTTGACAATTTACTCGCCATTCTGACTACGTCTTTGAATTTCTTGCTGAACGGCGTTGCCATGCACAGCTTGCAGCGCACCTTCCCCTGGCTATTGAATTTATTTGGAACCCTATGCCTTGTATTACAAAATACAATTCCTTGTGCAGCAAGTTAATAGGTTCTCAAATTATATTCGTATCCTTCTTGCACAAAATGGCACTGTGTAAAAATCATGCCTGGTAAAACGTATGTTAATTAAGCATTTGAAATAAACGACAAAATTTTTAATTGCAAGCATGTTTCGACTTAACTATAAGCCATCTTCATGCGAATGAATTAGTTATTTAGGTTATAAAATAATATATAAAGTAGAAACAAGATACAGGAGAGGTGATACTCGATGAATAACATAATTATTTACAACATTGATTGACAACATAACAGGATACAAAATATGCATAATAAGTAGAAAAACACGAAAGACAAAAATTATAACTGAAAAATAGTCTTAAAAAGTTGAACCTGTTTATTGAGGTCTGCATGGTTTGCAAATGCACAGAGCCTCCTTGAGTTTTAGAGGGATGGTACTGTTAGCAGTGTCTAGGATAGTGAAGCAAGAACGGGTGTATTTCGATTTGCAGTTAGGGTTTGTAGGTGTTTGTAGACATTTGAGTTTTTGTCAGTGAAAGTGTGTTCTTTGATCCTTGTGGCGAGATGACGGGTGGTTTCATCAATGTAACAGGAATTACACACTGCGCAAGTAAAGATGTTTCATTGACATAACGTCGGTAGAAAAGAGGCTTATTTCCGATGTAATTACTAATCCAATTTCTTTCGTGGTGGCCATTGATAAGATTGGCCAGAAGTTTTGCATGTTTGAAAATGAAATTGTCGCTAAAATATTTTTCGATTATCTAAATTCTTGCCATAAGAATATTAGGTTTACTTTCGAAACGGAACAAATTTCTTTCCTTGATATACCTATTAAGAAATCTCCCACTACATTTTTGACTTCAGTTATCAAAAGAAAACTTACACCGGCCTTTTGATCAACTTTTTTACCTTTACGTAATTTCGGCATAAATCGGGTCTCAAACACTTATAGATCGCATTTACAAAATTAATAACACCGAAGATGGCCTCAACAACGATCTTAAAGAACTTAAACTAACACACACTTCAACGCAATTCGTTCCCACAACATCTGGTTGAACGCATCATTAGTTCTTACAATAACAGGAATACCTCACAAACAACAAACACCCTCAACACCAATCTACCTAGTCAACAGCAACCCAACGTTCATTACTTCAAATTCCCATACAGTGGCGTAGCCGGCCTGACGATTTTCATAAAGCTAGTGTTCACTTCCCACAAAATCAAAAACGTTTTTGTTTTATAAGGACATGCACGTCAACCCCTAGTGATCTTAAATCCCTCTTGATATATAAATTTACTTGCGCAAGATCCAGTTCCATCTCTCTCAAGCTTAAAAAGGTTTTGTACATTCGCAAACACAAGCGAGACCTTAACAAACAGGTTCAACATTTTAATACCATTTTTCAGTTATAATTCTTGTCTGTCGTGTTGTTCTACTTATTATGCATATCTTGTATCCTGTTATGTTGCGAATCATTGTTGCAAATAATTATGTTATTCATTGTATCACCTCGCCTGTATCTTGTTTCTACTTTATATATTTCATAATGTAAATAACTAATTCATTCGCACTGAAGATGGCTTATAGTTAAGTCGAAACATGTTTGCAATTAAAAATTTTGTCGTTTATTTCAGATCATATCGTAACATGTTGATTCAAATTCAATGTCAAACATAAGGATGCAGCTGATCACGTCGGATAAATTAGAATTAAATAATTAAGATCTAATAATTACCAGAATAGGTCCCAAGACTAAGTTGATATTTCTGACGCTCGCTGGTCACAGCAAATAAATCATATTCTGCGTACTTTCTGTTCCCAGAAGTGTCTTCCATGTCGATACGAAGCTTATTTCCAGAAGCCGTTGTTAATCTGTGGATTTTGTCCAATCCAAGCCAGAATCAGTCTCCGTTCAAATCACCAAATCCGTGTTTATAATCTTGCCATCCTCGGTAGAAATCAACACTGCCATCAAGACGACGTTGAAACACCGTCCATCCTCCACCAGATGTCGTCATATCACAGCGAACATTGAAGCTGCCCTTGCCGTCTGGGTCAATCTTGTAAACTCCATTCTGTTTTACACCTTTCTTGAACAAATCAGCGCAGTTCTTACCTATAATAGTCAATCACCGCAGACCTTTAAAAACCTAAATAATGCGGGCGTATTTTGCAGTAAAACCATTTTGAGTTCCTGAACTACGCCAGAGTGATGAACACGCATTACCGCATTGATGCGCCAAGGGTATTTTCCGTCATAAAGATAGAGATTTAGCAGTATTGAGTTTATCTTTAGACAAGCTAAGGGACTAAACCAGCTGTATACCTACCGCGATGTTCCTCATAATTGATTTTAATTATATGACATAATCTTGAGCATGTATATTAACTGCTCCTCTATAACGATCATTATTGCATATAAAAAATTGTTTTGAACTATAAAAGCTTTTGAATAAAATTGCACAATGAAAGTTTGGAATTTTACATAGCAAGGACCATGAATTGTATTATCTTACATCGTGAGGAAGAGTAATCTATTTAGTGATGTAAATATAATATCTGACATTGAAAGAACCCTTCAAAATTAACTTTCAGGGATTAACTTTTACCTTTTTTTCACAAGTATTTTAGAACTTGTAAAAAAATCGCTTGTTGTCTGACCTTTCACTGTATTTGGATCATTGATGCAGACGACTGATTTCCTCATTGTTTTTTTTAGTTCCAGTAAGATCTCAGATTTCATTTTCGACAACATTGTCTTTATTTCCATTACGTCGGATTCACGAGCACAATTTCGAGTCGCTGTTGCGCTAAAAATGTGATTTCATTTTCATGCAATTCAATGCAAAACAAGAAATTTCAACCTCGGGGAGAGGGAAATGAACATAATATTATTGTCTTGATCAATCTTCAGGTCCGGGCGAGAAACAAATAATAAAAAATAGATTATTTACCGGTTTGTTCAGTCCGTATAGGGAAATATTACCCTAGCTTGGTCACAAACCTTGGTTCCTAATACGGACCTCCAATCCTGTAAGGGGCTGTTTACATGAGCCCGGTTACCCGAGATTCAACGAAGCGTGAGATGATTTTGAGGTATTGAAATGAGCAGATAACATGATCCTGGCAGTCGTATAATCACCACAACAATAGCATGTGCTTGTTTGGTGTCATAAAGATTTATTTCAATACCTCAAAGACCTCTCACGCTTCGTTGAATCTCGGGTAAACGGACTCATGTAAGCAGCCCCTAAGTTATGTGGAGCAACTCCGTGTTTCTTAGGTAAACATGACTGTCAATTAGCTTCAATTACTAGATATCGACTGTACTTAAGAGCATCTTAAACGCTCTAAGAGCATCTTAAACTTCCCTTGGTGATTTAATCCAGACACTAGTTTCTTGGTGCGAAGATTAATTTTAGCCACAGTAGAACTCCGTCTGTGTAAAATTGTGTCTCCGTCATAGTAGACTCCGCACGTAATTGAAACTCCGTTTTAAAAAATTGGTCTTTGGTTTTGGTAATTTTAAGTCAATGACACGATTTCGCAGATAATAGTGGCCCTCTTAATCTCGGAGTCATTCTGGGACTGGCATCGTAATTTGAACCAGTTTAATCACTTTAGCCGCACGATAATTCTGAAGCACATGCAATTAAGACTGAGAAGAGAATCTAATGAGACAAAATATTTTATTCTCCTCACGACACCTATACCAGAATATTTTTTTAAATAATTCTTCTATATCAAAGGCCAGCTTCTCATCAAGATCAATCCCCAGACATTTGTTGGATAGTGACGCTAGAGCGTAGCCTACCAACTTTCGAACGTTTAGATTATACTGTATCTAGAGCCTATAACCATAAGCTTGGTTTTAGAAGGACGGGACTGAAGTTTGTTTACATTTAGCCAGTCTGTTATGTTTCCCAAGTCGCTAACTCCACAGAGTCGTATAATGAGGAGAAACGATAAAGTTTTTCATTAATTAGCTACATGTAATTTTCATACATTACATGTTTTTTACATGTAACAAGACGCCGTTCTGGCGTTAACTCCGGCGCACGTGCCAGTCTTCAATATAGAGCTTCTGAACATAAACAATACAGTTCGCGTATTGTTTCGCATACATATTCGCATTTAGATGCCTTGCGAACCTAAATGTTCGATCGCGAAATTCAGAAGCACATCGCAGTATAGAAGTTCAATTGTTCAAAAATGTAAATAAACCGCATGATACATTCGCTTCGTCTTACACTTTGCCTTTGGAATTCGCGCTTATATATAGTTGTATTAAATCTTCGATCCTGTGCAAACTACGCGACGTGTCAACGCGCCCATACACGACCACATCATCTTGTTAAACGGCGAAATAGCAGCGATATTATTAAAATAGGACCGAGTCTACATGTATTAAATATATTCTTACCCCAATTCAATCTAAACTTAATCGAACAGCATAAAAAGAACGGTTTATTTGTTCCTCTTGGAGGAATTGCCATATCATGCGAGCGAAATCGAATCGCGCATTGGAAAATTAGCCAAAGCTGTGCACCACAACTCTTGGGAGATAAGACTGGGACGTAGATAAATACGATCACATACACTATTCAAATACTAGTATATTTCGCGCCATTACAGACTTGCGACGACGAAAAATAATAAAAAAAAAAATAAAAAAACAAAAACAAAAACAAAACAAAACCGGGGCGAATTTTCAACTCCGTCGCTGACGCCGGAGTAATTATAATTGAGCGACTCCGTATAGAAAGAATATTGCAGTAACTGTTTTATAATCCGTGTTGTCCGTGTGTTAATGATGTTGCAGACATTTTCACGCGCCAATTTCTATTCCGGCAAAGTTGTCGCCCGAGGAGTAGAATATACCTTCGCAGTTCCAAATGAACTCCAACAGACTCTCGAAATAAAAAGTCAAGGAAATGACTGTAATCTGTTGCAATTTGAAAAGACTGCTTACCTTGATATTCCCGAGAAGAAGAAAAAAAAGCTGAGGAGAAATGGTTTCAATAACATCATCTTGTGGTCACCGTTTATGCTGTGATGATTTCTCTCACTGCATGAAGGAACGAAGTAATTTTAACAAAATGCGGCGATATATAGCACTCTTTTCCTGAGTCGATTAGAGTCGTCGAAATTATGATAGCTTTGTGAAGCCCTGGTCCTGCCAGAGCATACTAGTGATATACAACAGGCAACAAGGATTTAATATTCGCGTTGCTAAATTTAATTCTATCCACTCACCTTTCCTTTATTGTATTTCCAAAAAAAATTATATTATCGAGTCGACAGACTGAACTTGAATTATAGAAAAATAAAACTGCGTTGATATTTACCGCAGATATGAATGCTTGATTATGACGCGTGCTGAGACGGATGCACTACTTGACAAAGTGCATTAAATTTCGACATCATCAAGGCAAGTAGGACGCATGAAAACAATGGAGTTATCTTTATAACTGCAAAAATACCGCAATAATGCATAATTTCGCATCAATTATTACTATACGCCATATCAATAATGCACTCCCCATATCTGTAATCTCGTTTGAAAAATTTTTGTTATTTAATTAAAGTCTAAAATTGTGTAGTGCTTCGGTGTTGCTCATTTTACGCGACTTGAACTGTAGTTGTTGCTTGCAACGTCAACAAGCGGATGTATGGAGAGTGTTAAAAACTGAAATACTGCTACTTCCATTTTTGTAACGAAAGCCCCGTTTACTCTACACTCGATTTATTGGCACAGCATGGCTAAAATAGTTACCCGAACCCATTTCATTCGTGCTCGGCTTTCTTTTGGTAGCCTGAACACTAATAAAATTGAGTACGGGTACCCATTTTAGCCGTGCCGTGCTAATAAATTGACTGTAGTGTAAACAGGCCAGTAATAATAATTATGCGGTAGATAACTTTTGTGACATGCTAGTTAAGCACGGTGCTCTCATAATTTAATTATGCATATTTTCACTGTGGGGAGGTTGTTTTGAATAACCTGAGAGGCTGAGACAAACTGGAATATTTGAAAAGAATATAATTGATTAACTACTCCTCCCCCCTCTCGATAGAGTCAAACTTTTCTAAAGAAATTTCCTTAGAATTAAGTGAGAACTCTGGGCCATCACCATTTAGTTCTACCCACATGCACCCAGCTCCACCAATTTTTTCTACATAGTTGTTGATAAATGAGAGTTTTCTGAAACGATCGAGGATTTCGAGAGCAAACAAAACCCAGTATGATTGGCATGTTTTGGCATGTACTTGTATTTTATTAATATGTAGTATGAAACCATAACACCAAAATATTAGCATAGCAAGACAAAGTCGTCAAGCTGGCTACGCTACTGAAGGCCATAGAAAAGACTATATTTGATGGTTAGAGACTGTTGTGAGTGTTTCGTTCACAATATACAATGAACGAGAAATTTCAATATTAACATCCTGATTTAAAGAACTGTAACTCACATTTATGATAGTAAATTTGACGAAATGTTCCCAAAATCTTTTTAATTCTGAATCGTCTCCCAAAGCTTCAAATTTCCGCTTCAGCTTACGTCGAGCACATCGTATATTGAAGTTCTTTCACCTGTCTTCTATACTTTGATAGACCACAGTTACTCTTTCACTTTCCTCAATTGACCATTGCACATGCTTATTCCAAAACTCTTACTGCTCCCTATTTTCCCACAAACTACCGGGTTTACAAAAATTTGTTCCTGTAAAAATTATACATCAGTTTCTTGAAAGTTTAATGTTATTGATTATTATTAACCGCCTGAGTCTTTGGTACAAAAGATGAATCAATGAATTGCGGTATTACGCATTTTACCAAGTATTCAGTAATGTCGTGACTAAAATTTAACAATCACATTGAAGTTCAAAATATGGAATTTCTGTGGCTTTTTAAATAAAAAGGTATATTACTAATATAAGACCCTGTTTATATGAGAGGCGGGACGGGGTGACGTTTTTATCCCGCGTTTACATGGTACTTCAAAGCATAGAGATTATAAAGAACACCAGACGAGACATTGGTATCGCTATTCGCAATGTTCGAAACAAAGCATGAGTAAAAAATACCGCTTAATGATGTCAATGATAAATGGCGTACGGACCGCCAATGGACCGACGAACAATAAGTGCGAGCGAGAGCATTGGGAAATAGAATACGCTAATAGGGGGGGGGGGGGGGGAAATGGCAAAATTGAGTCCCTAATGCTAAGCACAGCGTTTATTGGCTACATCGATGCCTCCTTAGCAACCACGTTTGCAACAACGAAAATTTGTATTAAAAATCTTCTATTCGTTGTTTGAGGTCGTTTTGCCTGTTTTTGAGGGAAAACAGTGTTTTTTTAACTGGTTTTACTACCTTAGACATCCTGAAATGTTATTTTTTGGTAAAAATATAAAATGAAAAAACTCGTTAAAAAGACTTATTTTGGCCTCGGACATCCGGAACTGAGTGAAAAATGAACATCCGGGACTTATATTTGCCCCCATTAATGCGCTCCCCAATTTCTCCTCGGCTCGATGTCCCCTCTGGGGGACATTTTACTGAGAATTTGTTTCTTTGCATGACTGCATCTGTTTCTCTGCATGTGGGTGCCGCATTTCGTACAGTCGTGTGAGTATGCATTTTCTGCCATAAATTCAACTACGCACTTCAGATTTGATTCATTTTGAGTTATTACTCCGGCGTCAGCGACGGAGTTGAAAATTCGCCTCGGTTTTGTTTTGTTTTTGTTTTTTTTTTTTTATTTTGTTTTTTTATTATTTTTCGTCGTGCAAGTCTGAAATGGCGCGAAATATACTAGTATTTAAAATGTGTATGTGATTGGATTTATCTATGTCTCAGTCTTGTCTCCCAAGAGTTGTGGTGCACAGCTTTGGCTAATTTTCCGATGCGCGATTCGATTTCGCTCGCATGATACGGCAATTCCTCCAAGAGCAACAAATAAACCGTTCTTTTCATGCTTTTCGACTAAGTTTAGATTGAATTGGGGTAAGAATATACTTAATACATGTAGATTTTGGTCCTATTTTAATAATATCGCTGCTATTTCGCCGTTTAACAAGATGATGTGGTCGTGTATGGGCGCGTTGACACGTCGTAGTTTATAAGCCCGAATTCCAAAGGCAAAGTGTAAGACAAAGTGAATGTATACATTCGCTGTCATGCGGTTTATTTACATGTTTGAACAATTGAACTTCTATTCTTTTTAAAGTACGATATGCTTCTGAATTTCGCGATCGAACATTTATAGGTTCGCAAGGCATCTAAATGCGAATATGAAATATTATGAACTGTATTGTTTATGTTCAGAAGCTCTATATTAAAGACTGGCACGTGCGCCGGATTTAACGCCAGAACAGGCGTCTTGATTTCATATATTTTCACCTTATGTTTTCAGTTTCTTGTTTCGTTTTGGTTTCGAAACGCTTTAACACTAGTTTTTCTTTATTTTTTTGGCCAGCTTCCTAGCATAGGGCTTTTTTAAGGTTTCTTTGGGTACATTATGAGCCTTGTTTATAAATTTCAAACTCGTACGTTTTTCAGCATAATTTTCTTTCTTATTAATTTTTTACATGAATGAAAGCCTCATATAGAAGAATTAAACTAGGAGAGGTTTTATAAATTTTTTTTTTTTAGGGGGAGCATATTCTGTGAGTAAATGTTGTGATTTGTGAAAACATCAACAATCTGCCACTACATAGCTTTCCTTGTAAGATATCGCTTATTTCTATTTTTTTGTCAATGAAAGTATTTCAATACAAAGCATTAGTGTTATACGAGATTTAGCGTTTATATCATGCCAAAAAAGCATAGCATCGACATCCTGCTTTTTGGCAGCATTTCTACCCTATGATATACCCAGTACTTCAGGGTAATTATTATTACCAGTTAGGTGAATAATGAATAAAGAATATTACCCCTGATATTACTACCCAGTATTGTATCAAGGCGCCTGCTCAGGGGTTAGGTTACATGTATATTACTATATACTGATTTTGTATTGCAAACTTGCAGTATATTGTGGCCCGCATTATGTGGGGAAAGACAACAACTTTTTTGCTATGTAGACCTGCTGTAAGCAGGATAGTACAACTTAGATATGTTTGCCAGCAGCGTCTTGTACCTGTAGCTGTGCGGCTATTAACGAGATACAATGGTTTTCACTCAAGTGCAAGGGTAGCTTCGTATCAAGAAAATTATCAGAAGTCTATTGCAAGTCCGATGATATTTTGGGACGATGTTGCAAATAATATTGATTGGTTTCAACCGTATGAGAAGGTGTTAGATGATACGGAATCTCCCTTTTCTAAATGGTAAAGTATATGATAGAATATATTTTTGTAAACATATGTGGTACTGGTTAGCCGAGCCGTATCTGGAGGAGAGGTTATATTAATATTTTCATGTTTATATACTGTAGCTAGGAACAATATCTTCCCAAAGAAATCAGTTTGGAGAAAGACAAATTTAGGATTATGCAACCCCCTTCCCTCCCAATGAATCTTCTACATAGCTATGACCCTGGCAATTAATTAGTACACCTATTGCCTTATTGCCTCTATTTAGGGGGCACTTTTGTGATTCATTCAGATGCTACAGTAGCTTGAAAGTTAAAACAGGTGTGATTTGTCTGCTTGAAAGAGATTTTGCACATCAGGGGCATTTTTTTGTGTTATTACCATCAAATAACATACCATATAGGTACAATGATATATTGTGTAAAGTAAGTCTGCTGAATAGGTGCCTTATTTTAGGATATTTCTATTAAACTAATACTGCACTGAATGTGGTATAACAACTGCCTAAAATAGACCAAACAACTCTGAAGTTATACCACATTTGATGCTAAGTTGTTTGAAGACGGTGCCAGTCGCTGCTTCCTGGTTATATTGGAATGTATCTAATAATGCACCGCCAATATTTCACATTTGTTAGCTGAGTACGTACCTTAAAGTCTATAAACACTTGCTTTCAAATCTCGTGCAATTGTTATTAACAATGTTGAAGTTGAAAATATAACATATTTTAAATATACCGTTCTGCATGTTTATAGTATGTGACTCAATCTCTTGACAGTATAGATGAATTCAACCACAGACAATTTTTCATGTAACTAACTAGGACACAGATTACAGCATTTTTAGTGTACAAAATAAGTCAATGCAGGCTACACCTGCATAACACATGCTAAAAAGCTGTTGTTACAATTGCTTTAAATAGTTTATAGTCTGTTTTGAGACATATATGTTACAAGATTGGGGTCTTTTTCCTTAAAATTTTGTGTACCTTAATTTATTTTATTTTGGTCAAATGCATTGTATATCATATGCATTGGAATTTACATCACATATTGTACCATGAATACATTGTATGTATTTGGACCAAACACTAAGGTGTATATTAATACTTTCATGTTTATATATGCTTTGGGAAAAGATGAATATATGAATTTGCACCTTGCTTCCGATTAATCTTCTAGGCATGACCTTGGTGATTAAGCTAGTATGCTTATTGCCTCTATTTATTGGACATTTTTGATATTCAGAAGCAGTAGCTCAAAGTTAAAACAGGTGTGAGGTGTTGGCTTGAAAGAAATTTTGCACAACAGGGGCAATATTTGGTGTTATTTTATTACCATCAAACAACATACCATGTACAGTGATCTGTATTGTATAAAGCCTTCTGAATATGTGCCTTGAGAATAATGGTTTTAAGTTAATAACAATATTGAAGTTTAATAATTAAACATACCAAATACCTGCATGGTAAAAGTATGTGACTAGCAGGTGACAAGACACAGAGGCGGGACTATAGGTGGCGTAATTAAATATGGGGGCTGTATACCTGCTTTTTCCGTGCCTGCATGTGAGCTAAAAGTGACCAACTTTGCATGCTTGGCAAATTCCTGAAATGCTCAAAATGGCTTGAATTTCTTGGTAAAAACATTTTGGATAATTAAAGCTTTACTATATTGTCATTTATATAGCATTTTACGCACTTAAGATAAATTGCAAAATTCATGTTTATATTACTTTCAATCTTATGCACTTGCCAAGCATTTGCACTAAAAAAGTGGGTACGCTAGTTCTAATTTTCTTACTCTGTGTTCATACAACCCCAATTTTTGTACTCAAAATAACTTCCCTAAAACCCTAGTTGTATGGAAACAATAGATCTTGCAAAATAATGTTTCACGAGAGGTCAACCCCCTTAAGTATGAAATTCAGTCAGAATTTATACATGTGTATAAGCTACCTTGTTTGGTTTTCAGCACAAATGATGTAACCCACGTACGCTGTAACCCACCGGGTGGGTTGGGCTAGCATCCGGTGAACTATATACAGTAAATTGAGAGCAAAATTCTTCCAATTTCTTGCTATGTAGAAAGATGTATAACGATTAAAAACAACTGCAGGGGTGATGGTTTTGACGTTCTAGTGGTAGAGAGTTGGGATATCGCGAAGATTATTTGTAGTTAAAAGGACAGTTTTAGCAGAATGATCAACGGCTTGTTGTGCGACCCTAATTAAAATGCTTGTAAATTGGCTTGGTCAGTGAAGAGTAGTTTTAGAAAATGACAATGGTCCTAACATCGTAGTATACAGGTGAGTTTAGATCTTATTGAAAACGTTGCTTCAACACAAAGTAAATGCCATTTAACGTATGTGTTGAATTATTGAATTATACAGCGTCAAAGTTGACTATCAGGTAGGAAATAGACTAGCCTGTCGCAGCATCATCGATCATGAAAGCAGAAGATAGTTTAGAGAAAGCTACGACGTGGTTTGTACGTATCACTGCTCAGGTCGACGATGATTGATCTGGCCTGGTTGTGGACATACGAAAAACGAAGTTAAGGCACGTTTAGAAACCTGACGTAGTTAACAAAATTAGGTAGGATTTTGAGGTTTGTGCAAAAGTGAAAGCAAATCTGCAAAGCGTGGTTTACTAGTAAATACAGTATACAGTAAATACTGTATGATAAATTTATGGCAGAGAAGGCATATTGATCTAGGATGCTCAGGTCATTTTAAAGGAAGCGATAGTATTTCAGCATTTAGTAAAGAGGTTGGACCTATTAGAGAAGCGTCTATAAAAGTGATGCATGGCTTTGCTGTGCTGTTAAGCGAAAGGTGGTGACTTTAAGAAATCTTATAATATAACGTTTCTGGTCTTCACAATTATACATATTTACAAACATGTCGGGGTCACAGGACATGCACAGGAGAGGGCAATTGCTTTCGTACGTATTTAACAATTACAAGAAACTTAAGAAGTTTCTAATCTCGCAAGTAATTTTGACATCTTCCACTATAGCCAAGGAATTACATTTAGAAGGTATACTTTCTTACTTTCTTACTTACTTATGCACGTTCGCATCAGGAAGAGTTAATACTATACTCATATCTGCATGATAAACCAACCATAAACAAGTCCGTTGAACGTCAGTATCGTATTTATCATCAACCAAATTGGCCCTTTATTAAGCTGTCCAATGTCCATGGCCTAAAAACTCCAGCATGGCTGTAAAAAATATTAACCGGTATATAACCCATTATATATTTTATTTTAAAAATTTTTGCTGAATCTATTTTTTGGTCATTTCTATCAGAACTTTACATCACGCTTAC
The DNA here is from genome assembly GCF_004324835.1 of Dendronephthya gigantea. Taxonomy (NCBI): domain Eukaryota; kingdom Metazoa; phylum Cnidaria; class Anthozoa; order Malacalcyonacea; family Nephtheidae; genus Dendronephthya; species Dendronephthya gigantea. The sequence goes on from NW_021163098.1 coordinate 923,745, forward strand.
GCCTTAAGCGGCCAAAATGGTCAAACGGGTCATATTTTGAATTTAAATTGAGTATTTCGTAGAAAATATATAGCGGTCAAACTGCATTTTTGTGCCAGGCTGAGGTAAATAACGATATTTGAAGGCATAGAAACACCCCATGCAGTAATCTCTCTGTACTGAAATTCACGAGGAACAGTCTTTCCGTTTTTACCGTATAAAGAAAAGCGCCGATGCATGGATTGTATTTCTGGATATCTATTTATCAGCAGAATCGGTAATGAGGGATACTGCTAACCGCTATAATTGCTCACTAACCGCCAAAAAATGGCCGCAATCAATTTTCAAGCAAAGATATGACGAAAACATATTACTCACATGCATTATAAACCTTAAGGCACTCAAATATGGAGAGGACTAAACTGAAATATCTCATACCTGCGCAATACTTCTTTGTCGAAGAGACCTTTCCGAAAATCCATATTTGAGACTGTTTTATCTTGTTTAGGTTTGTTGGAGGAGAAATGAACACGTGTTTCAATGCACTGGATCGACATGTTAAATCTGGTCATGGAAAACAATTTGCCCTGATATACGATAGTCCTGTGACAAATACCATTGAAAGATATACCTACGAAGAACTGTTAGAACAAGTAAGATATTGAATACTATTTTTTTTTAACTTCTCAGCTACTTGTGAGTTTGGTCTTTGTTTTTCTTCTAAAAATGAGAAATATACGTAGCTAGCTACTCTTCTCAGTAATCATTACATCATGGGTAATTATTTGAAACCATATGGACGCTCGTGGCAAGATATGTCATGAACTTTCGGCTGTCAATCTTTAGCGGGTGGCTCAAACATCATCTCAGTAAATAATATACATGCATGCAGAAAAAAAATATATAACATGTTACAGTTTTAAGCTTGCAAGAAACAAATATGCTCTGTAGTGATTGCCGTGTATTTTACTGATAATTCACTCTCATTTTTATCCACCCGTTTTTTTATTTACACTCCGCATAAGGTTTCAACATGCATATTGATACACCACGCAGTATATGCGTAGAAATTAAGACATAATAATTATATATTTTAACTTCAATTTTTAGGTTAGCCTATTTGCTGGAGGTTTAGTAAATCTTGGCGTTGTTAAAGGTGATCGTGTCATAATTTATATGCCGATGATTCCACAGGTACGTATAGGGTAAGTGAAGAAGTGCACACTATGTTTTTTTGCGTGTACATTAATCGCAATGCAACAGAAATATATATGAATTCCCATATTATCATGTTCAAAGAGTATCTTCATGAACGGCCGGGTTCATCAAAACGCTGGTCGTATAACGTTTTTACATTTTTATTATGCCTAAATTAGCATTTGGAATAGTAGAGCTTTATTTACTACCTTTTTTATTTAAACTGTGGCTTTTTGGCTAATTTGCAGGCTATTGTGGCCATGTTAGCTTGCAGTCGGATTGGAGCAATTCATTCTGTTGTCTTTGGTGGTTTTGCGTCCGAGGAACTAGGTCGAAGAATACAGCATGCTGAGGTATATTTTTTTCATCTTTCGTAAACACTTTTTCATTGTCTTTCACAGCCCGAAAGGCTTGTTACGGGGCTTCTAGCTTAATTCTTCTAAGCGTGGTTCAAATTTAGAGACATGTTGATTAATTGAAGCGTCGAGTTTCGTTTAAATGCACACTACTTTCCTTTGGTGTTGTTTTGCGAGCATTATTGAGAATTCCATCATTTCCATGATTTTAAGACGAGAAATAAAAGGAGCTGGCTTTGAATATCATAGACATAGTATAATGTTACATTTTCCTTGTAATTTTTTTCATGAATATATCTCAAACTCGAAATGAATAATTTTTAATAAGATTATGTACGGATAACTTGTTCAGATTGCCAAGTATTTTGCTGTTATCATTTTTCAAAGTCTGCTTATTTTTTGGCCATACATAGAAGGTGTGCTATTTAGTACAACTTAAGATGTGTCCTCTATCACACCTTATTTTAGCGAGCTAAATAGCACACCTTGGTGTGATACCTTAACACCACAGTATATGGCAGGCACACCTTTTTACAGCGTATGCTGACCACCACATAATTAGTGATAATCTGTCAAAGAGGGATATATAGGTCGCTATAATTCGCTCGAGAGATATAGGCTAACTCGCTTATTTAGTAAGTTCATACTTTGTAATTTCTCAATTTAGCCTAAGGTTGTAATTACAGCTTCGTGTGGGATTGAGCCAAGAGGGATACTGCCTTATAAACCGTTGGTGGACGAGGCTTTAGAATTCGCCCAGCACAAAGTTGAGAAATGTGTTATTTACCAAAGAGATATGGTTTGTAAAACAATTATTATTATACTTTTTATTTCATCAAATGTTATACATGCAGTCAGATGTTATACATGCACTCAGGCTGTGATCAATGCATGTCTGCCGATCATAAAAGTCTTCTGTTTAAAGGACTCCCGCGACTTCAGCATTAGAAAATATATTCCAATATAACCATGCTCTCTGCAGAGAGCAGCGTGGCAGCGTCCTCAAATAACTTAGCATCAAATTTAGTCTAGGTCTACTTTACTTACTAGTAGATACGAACTCTCCTAAAGAAGGCCATCATGTCGAAACGTCAAGAAGTGTTTCTCTCTATTTTAGGCAGTTGTTATACCAATGAACTAAGTTAATTGAAAATATAGTTTTTAGTTTAATTTTTAGTTTTATTACGATATAGTGCAAATAATATTCCCAGGTGGCTAAAACTATCGACTGAAGTCCAATTTAATTTGTCATCTTTTACGCTAACGCATTGACGCTAACCCAGGAACTTATGCAGAAATAATTAAATACAGTAAAGTCTAGAGGGTTAGACATGCATATGCAGTTAATTAAACACCATTCGGTTCACTTTATATGTAGTCTAAATGAAGGGAAACATGGAAACTTTAAGTCTAAATGTAGGAAAACATGCATGAGAAACTTTCAATTCTAAATGAAAGGAAACATGCATGAGAAACTTTCAATTCTAAATCATGAAGTATGTAGCCCATCACTTCTCTGAACATAAGACTTTAATGTATCTCTAAATCAATAAGAATAACTATTTGCTGTTCTTTGACAAATTTAGCAAACGCCTCATATTTAAACTTCGAACAGTTCAGACGTACCTGTTTGATCTCTAAATAGTTAACAATTAACGTTATGTAAATTGTTCTATAGTACAAAGCAACCATGGTGGATGGCAGGGACGTACAATGGGATGATTTTATAGCGAAAGCCTCCCATCAAGATTGTGTACCTGTTCTAGCGACGGATCCTATCTATATCTTGTACACATCGGGCACAACAGGTGATCCTAAGGTAGGTGGTTTAAAGATAGCCTTAGCATGCACTAGCGCCATTTAAAACAGCATATTGGAATTCATTTTCAATTATATATCTAGTATGGAAATATGCTATACTCATACTCACCGGCAATTAGTGTGGATCTTATAAACTTCCATAGTTTGTCAACTTACATTCATACTGTTTCCGTAATATGGTTTTTAAACCAGTGATATATGAATCACGGCCAAGGAAAGCATTTTATAAATCATAACTTGCCTGCAAAAACATCATAACAGAGCAGCTGGTGTTATGGAACCACTCAATGAACAAAGAAATAAAGCGAAAGCAAAAATCATGTTTAAAACGCTTAATAACATGGGACCAAATTGTCCTCAAGAGCTAGTTATTTACTTACAAAAAGGACGTATGAAACCATTGTCTTCGTGACAGCTCGTGTCTACGTTTGCCAATTCCAAACACGAACAACATATTAGAAAAAAAAATCACTCTGAAGTTTTAAAAAAAAAAACTTGTTAGCATTATGGGAAGTTGACGAGGGCGGTTATGAGCAGACAAGCTAGGTGGTCATGTAGGCATGTAGGCACCATGGGATATTTCGCGATACATAATAAATCAATTATAATTAACATCAGTTTTGAGTTTTAATGGCTGACTTTATTTCAGGGTATTGTACGTCCGTCAGGTGGACATGCTGTAGTTCTAAACTGGTCAATGAAACACATATTCGGCATCGAGCCTGGCGAGGTATGACGATCTATTGCATAGAACATTTTCAAATCGTATGGAAACGTAGATCAGGTAGATGTTTTGCTCTCCAGGAGGCAGCTGTATAAAAGTCTAGTTAACTTTTAATTGCATAAAGACATATTTGGGCAATCAGAGTTATGTATTCCTGGATCTAACAATGGAAAATGTAGTTAAAGAGTTTTAAAAAACCGGCTTGTGAGATACACTTTTATTAGTATAAAGATTCTCGAGCTGGCGAAATTTTCCTAAATGATAAATTGATCTCGATTTCGCGTGTAAACAAAAGACATTTAGGTTGTTTCCAGCAAGAATATGCACAATACAGTAGGCATATTTGAGGCTAGGGCCATTTAGAAGACAGATTCGCCATATGTAAAGCATGTTTGCCTTCCTCTGCCCTCGCGGTATCAATATATCACTTTATTAGGTTCAGTGGCGTAGCCAGCCTAACAATTTGGTCATGCTATGCAAATTTCAAGTCATTAGAATTATTAATTTCTTTGGAAATTCATTGCTTTCACACTCAATGAACACCAAAATATTAGCATAGCATTACGAAATTGTCAGGCTGGCTACGCCACTGATTAGGTTACAGGATTTTCTGATAATTTCTCTGATATTTAGGTATGGTGGGCTGCTTCTGACCTTGGATGGGTTGTTGGTCATTCATATATCGTCTATGGACCGCTATTGGCAAGAGCCACCTCAATACTTTTCGAGGTACGTTTAAGTTTATACGCTTTCGAGTGGGAAATTTGAAAAAGCTCGTGCACGTGGTATTTCGCACTTGTGTGAATAAAGTTTTGTGTAATTCGTCTGGAATGTTAGTCGAATACTGAGGCCAAATTATTTACCCTATATCTACTGCCCAAGAGGCTTCATAGTTGAACATTTGGACGATAGAGTTAAACATTTGGACGACGTTTATAAAATTGTTGCGCGTTGAACAGTATCCATTCCAGCCTAAAGCCGGTTTTCCACTAGCGATATTTTTCGCGCGAAGCGACATTTTACTTTTGTTTCAGAGCTCTCAACTGCAACCATCTGGAACAAATTGCTCAAATACAAAGGAATAAAGTCGCTTCGCGCGAAAAATATCGCTAGTGGAAGACCGGCTTAAGTATCTATTTACACCTGGACTGATGTGATATATTTCTGTAGGGAAAGCCTGTAGGAACTCCAGATGCTGGAGCTTTCTTTCGGGTAATCGAGCAACACAACGTCTGCGGTATGTTTACAGCACCAACTGCAATACGCGTAATCAGAGCAGAGGTAAGTTAAAGGAATAATAGACCTTGTCGCGTGGCGAGTGGGTTTCGCGCGAAGAGATTTGATTGGCTAACACGCAGCGCGGGAAAAAGCTCGGGCAATCAAAAAAAAACATTCAGACTACCATTCTACCAATTAATTGGATGTAATGATTTGGATGACAATTGAAAATATAAGAACCTAAAAAGAGGAATAACAGGACCGAGGAATAACAGACCCCGTCTGCATTTCGAATCTCATCGACCCATTTTTTTTCTTTCAGGACCCTGATGGGGAAACCATCAGAAAGTACAATTTATCACAGTGAGTAGTAAATGCGATATTTTTACGGTTGTTTCGTTTTGTTTATTGCCGGAAAAATGTATGATTTGGATCATTATCATTGAGGATATTCGATGACATAAAAATACGATTGTTCAGAATCCCTCCCCCATTATATCGAACTCCTCTTATAGCCAGGGAAAGGTTACTATTTATAAAGAGGCTCTTGCAAATATTAGCAAATAACAGTACAACAGTTTACGTATTTACCACAAATGAATATTTTATACTTTCTGCATCATGATCAGCAAAATGGTAGAGTTTATTAGATCGTAAGGCGTCTAAAAGTGCGTTTATAGGCGCGTCTTTCAATATAATTAATAACGTACTGAGGTGATTAAGTTATGGCTCATACTTTTGAATGAATGGCTCATATTTTTGGTCCTTTTATGAACAGCAGAAAGTTTTATGAGACAGTCGAAGCTTTTCCGAATAGCTGGGTACTAGTTTTTTTTGTTTTTCACACTGCATGTACATTTCCCAATTAGCTCATTTCAATAGGGTTCTGCATGTGAATCACGTGTAAACTCTCCTTAGATACAGGCATATTTTCATAAAGATTGTGATCGAATCAAATTTAATCTTTTTCAGCTTCCGTAACTTATTTCTTGCTGGAGAACACTGTGATAAAGACACTCTTAAATGGGCAAGTGACGTCTTGAAATGCCCTGTGCTTGATAACTGGTGGCAGACAGGTATAAGACTAAAAATCTGTCTCTTTGCCATATTGCAACTTGCATAGTATAAATTAAATTTCGTAGCAGTTTAATATCATAGTGACGACGCAGAGCATATGTCGAGGTGCTGGAGCGGATGTCGAATACGTACAAAGCATTTGGGTTAACCCATTAACTAGGTCCTAGCAAATTCACAAGTTTATATATTGAATATAATTATTAGCCCTTTTCTTCCCCTTTGCTCATATTATATTCTTCCATTTGCTATCGAGCCGTTTCAGAAGTAAACGCAAGCTTTGAGTAACATTTTTCACACTTTTTAGCCTTGGCTAACCGCATATTTATTTTCAATTATATATTTCGTTGGTATAGAAACTGGTTGGCCAATTACAGCTCATTCTGTAGGATTTGGAGATGTGGCTACAGATCATCTGCAAACAACGGGAAGACCGGTTCCTGGTTACGATGGTATAACCCTGCTTTTTCTTTTTGAATTTAAATTTTTCATGCCATGCCATGTTACTAAATGTGAGGCAGTTATTCTAAGTGAAGAATAAAGTAAGAGTTCTGGGTGTCTGTAGTTGCCATACACGTTGGTCCATATTGGCTAAATTTATCCTACCCGTGCAAGCTCATATTGTCAGCGGACAACTTACACAAAATTGAGAGCAGTGCGTAAAACGAAAAGCTTTTAATTTCTTACGCGAAGACCGGTAGAAAATAATTACAAAAAACGAGATAACTGACGAACTTATGATGGCAAAAACATGGAATTACTTTTACTTTGGATTTTAGGAAAATTTATTTTTTATCATTTCTTATTTCAATCGTTCACCGCAAGAAGCGAAGATAACCTAGATGATTTTAAAATGTATGCCAGCTATGTGGTATCTGATACATGAGAATTTTCATCACTATGTATGATTTATACATTATATTAAACAAAGTTAAACAAATGTAATCTCATGTTGTATAGTAAAATTAACACACCAGTCCATCATGTATTTCCAAGGCCCTTTTCAGACGTTGAACTTTTCATGTGCCGAAAATCGCATTGAATGTTAATAAAATAAACACTAATATAAGCTTCAGCTTATGAACATTAGTTTTGAAACATCTGACGTCTGAAATGGAGAAAAAGAGAAGCTAAATGATATTACTGTGATGATTTTTTTAGTTCGTATCATCAATCCAGATTTGACATATTGCAAGGAGGGAGAAATGGGGCAGGTTGTCATACGGTAATAAATGATAAATTATTTAGGTTTATAGTCACATTATTGCGCCCTAAGTTCCGCTCCCGAAGTACCGAATTTTAGGCCAAACTTTTTTTAAAGAGCGCCGCTGTCGCAGTGAAGAAAGCATCCCTTCCAGTCTCGTACCCAGCCAATGATTTATGTAACAGCCTGGAGTGTGCCTATGTATAGAGTTATTTAAAACCGCCTGGGTACGAGGCTGTTTCCCTGTGTAGAGTGGCGTAGGAGCACGATAATTGCAATTGGGGGGGGGTGCACATATTCATATATGTTACTTACAGACTTCAGAGAAAATCAATTAGAAATTAAATTCCTTTATTATTTAGGCTTCCATTGCCACCTGGAGTAGCATCTACTCTTTGGAAGAATGACGAAAGATTTGTAGAAAGTTATTTTAAAAAATATCCGGTACGATTTCTTCACTTCACAACTAATCTGATAAAACAACAGGCAATCTGCAGCTGTTCTTGTTCCATTATTGATCGTGCATTATTGACTCGGTTGTTTCCGTTTCCTTGAAACAGATTAGAAAAGTAAAATAATTTTCTTTTAAATCCCAGGGTCATTATGACTCGATGGATGAGGGTGTTATGGATTCTAACGGTTGTGTATCGATAATGACGAGAGCTGATGACGTCATTAATGTAGCAGGTCACCGTTTGTCAACAAAAGGCATTGAAGAGGTAAAAGTCATCGTTTGTATGTAAATGGCGGGAATCGTTTTCCCTTACTTCAAGCAGACATTTCATTGGCTTTCATAGCTTTATTATTCTAAAAATTAAATTGCTCGGTTAAATGCCGCTATCCCGTTAATACAATTGGATTTTAATTATAGAGGCGTTAGCTATATGCCTAAAATCCTTAGGCTTACAAGGCTATGGATCTTAGGCATACAACGCTTCAAAAGCGAAAAAAACAGTTAAGTTGGTCGGCTTAAAAAGCGAAAAAAAAGGTTTTAAGACCGACTTTTAAGAGATAAGATAGTGTTTCGCATCCCCATGCACACCTCCCTATTGTGTCTACTTTTGTCCACTTTTGATAAAAACTTGCCTGCAGATAATAACGTTACATTTTACCGTTAGGCGTTGCTTAAAGACAAAGACGTTATGGATGCAGCTGTGGTTGGGTTGGATGACAGTATTAAAGGTCACGTGCCATTTGGATTCCTTGTTGTAAAAAAAGGTGATTTTCTTATTATTGTTAATACGTCAACGATGTCGTCTTTTTACTCAGATAATCAAGCATGCGCAAGTGAAAACTAATAATGATTAGAATTTCCTTAAATGAAAAGAAAAAAATAAGAAAAATCTCGTTTCGAAAGCGAACATTTTGATATTTGTTATTCGGTCATTCAATTATTCGTCCCTGACATGGCATCTGGATTGTCCGAGATCACAATAGACATCGATGAACTGAAAATGGGATGTTTAGAGTGAGCGATTCTCTCTGGATAATTCTCTGAATGATATCTGGCATGCATTAACAATGGCCAGCATCAATATATCCTTAGATGGAAACCGAAACATCTCCTCTTCGTTTTCGAATCAAATCATTCATACGATTTTTATAGGTTTGGAGAAGTCACGCGAGGATATCATTTCTGATGCTGTGGAGGCAGTTCGTGAGCATTTGGGTCCTGTTGTAGCCTTCAAATCCGCTGTCATTGTCCCGGCGTTACCAAAGGTTTGTTGCATCTGCTACATTTCCTCTCACTCCCAGGAAACATTCATGTTTTTTGCATGTCTCAAATTTATGTTTTTGGCATTTTCCAAACTGCTAAGAAATGTTTTTAAGATTATTGCTTATTCTGTGATTAGTTTGTGAACTTTCTAAGTCTTTTTTTCGGAGACTATTGATGGTATATTAACACGTTGACTTATATTTTCTTAGACTAGATCGGGTAAAACATTGCGTTCTCCGCTTCAGAAGTTAATAAATGGTAAACAATACAAGGCAAGTAGAGTAACTCAATTTGCAATTAAATATACAAAATAAGTTCATTTTAATATGTAAGATAATTCACATATAATTCACATATATTCACATATAATAAGGCATGGAATTACAACTACATGCAGTGTATCCCAGATTTAAGAGTTTTCTTCAAGCTACAACTTGAAGCTCTGCGCACAAGAATTATAATTCTGCACAGAAGTTTGCAATCATGCCCATATATATAATTTGACCGAACAGTATAAGTCAAAAGCTATTCGCCTTCAAACCACATTTCCCTTATTTTCTTTTAAATGTTAGATTCGCCGTATCATCGGGCTAGATTAGACACATGCACATCTATGCACATGCATGAATTGCCAAGTTATACCAACAATTTGACTGTCATATCCAGACTACTTAATGACTATTCAGAGGTGAACTTGTAGCCTTAATAAGTCGAACAAACGTTTATTTTAAATTTCAAGATAACCCTTATTCCTTAATTTTTTCCCTTCGTTTACTTTCAGTTACCAGGTACTGTGGAAAATCCGGAGATTCTCGACGTAATAAAGGATATTTTGAAAGATGAAGGTTATCCTAAAGAATCCTGATTTTTTATTATGAATATATTGAAACAATGCTACAATGGGATGGGGTGCCGGTAATCAAAATTTCTTTTGCACGTATAATCATTTCTATATAGGTAATGGATATTTTTTAGCAAATGTATAGTGATTTAGTAGACGACTTCGGCCCGTTTCAGGCGTCAAAATTTTCCTGTGCCCAACGTATGCAATGATGAGCTAAAGTCTAAGTTCATTTACATAAAAAGAAAAATTTGACGTCTGAAACAGGCCTTAGAATTTCAGGACGGTTAATTTTGCTCGCATGGTGTGTCACCGTTCTTATGTATTCTAGTTCGAAATTCGTTGAAAGACTTCAGCAGTGATTCGTAGGGGCCATGGATTCATGGAAGATTCAATCCTGCAATTGACAATTCAATCTTCATTCGAACGTTTTTTTAAGTTATAGTCAATATAGAATATATTCGGCTAGATTGAATCTACAGTACTGCTCAGAAGTAACTTAACACTGCGTTCGCGTTCCGTTCGCGTTCAAATCGCGTTCCGAACGCGACCGGAACGCGTTCCGAACGGGTTCCAAAATGCGTTCCATTGCGTTCCGAACGCGTTCCATAAAATATTTGGAACGCGTTCCTCGGTTAATTTAAAACCGCGTTCCTACTTCGGAAATTTTCGAGTTGAGTAGGGTTGTTCCCGATGACCCAATCGGAAATTCGGGAATACACTAATACACTATACAGTACTCTATAGCGATCACAGACACAGTTTTGGGATAAATTGGCAAAATACAAAAATTATTTGAAATACACAAAGAATTGCAAATGTGACAAAACTAATGATCTAAAAACTTTTGGCTTTAAAATCGAATACCAGAATTTCGAATATTTGTTTTCACGACAATATTAAACGGCAATGTTGCTAGAACCGACTTTGTTGACACAAATGAAATAAAAGCTTTCTCCTCGTCAAAAGGCAAAACAAAGTGGTAAAAAAATCACTGCACTGAGACGAAGACAATATAGACGGGGTTAAAAAAGAATTCTTACATAACAATTATCAAAAGCCGTTGCTCGAAGTGGTAGACCTTAGGCTTAGTCCTTATTTCGAATATTTGTTTTTCGAAGTACATGACCCCAAGGGCACTGCTGCTAAAACTATATTTCACACAATTATATGCTTCCTACTTGTCAAAAGCAATGAGCGTCTTTGAGCGCTCTCAGTGGAACATGTCGTTACATGATACACAAAACTGTCAAAACATGTTGATCAAAAACAGACAATAGAGCGATTAGAGGGGGTCATAAAAAATCCGTTTAAAAATACAAGAATCGAATGTTACAAAACTGATCATCACAAACCTTTCGCTTTCAATTTTTTTATAGTAAATCAGAATTTTTATGATATTTATGATAATCGCCTTTATGATTTGTAAAAATTGATATTGTTGGTGACTTTTACTAAACTCACTACCGTCTGCCTATTGCGTATTCATCACACTATCGCACTTGATCATAGCATACCGCTTGATCATTAGCAACCATTAGCGGGTCTGAGGTAATTAAAATATGAGGTGTGGAGGTTATTTTTATTCGTGACTCACACAAGTTGAAACAATAATAAAACCGTAGTTCCATGCCAAACACTTTATTCTGCGATCTACACCCTGTGCGATCTTCACTCTCTGACACCTCGGCGAAACTTTTGTGGTTGGTTTTTGGCTTAATTTTGAGATGGCTTCTTTGCGAAAACTCATTCGTGAGCCAGCAAAACGTATGCTGATATTCTTCAGCGTTGACCAGACGACGACTGTGCTGGATACAGCGAAAGTAAAGGAAATTATAGAAGGGGACAAAATTGAAGAGGGAGCAAAAGTGCTTGTAAAATTTGGAAAAGATAATTTCGAAGCAAGGATAATTAAGCTTCACGGTAAGCAATAAGTACACCTCGTAGTCTATATATTATTTAAACTCTGGCTTCCTTCCTGACAATCTTGTGGTAGTTGAATAACATACTGAGTTTATTTCTGTATAGACGATCCTGGCGTGCTGCTCGAAGCAGAGACGGAGTTTTTGATTCAGATGTTTGGGGGGGGAAATGATGCACACGACGCAGACAAAGAAAACCAAACCCCGACCGCTGAACCAAATGCGAGGAGGCCTCCATTGGCAAATAAGACCAATTCACCACATCCACAGGCAACAAAGAAACGAAAAAAAAACCGGAGATCAATCGAAGGCCAAAAAAGCGAAGAAGGTATATAGTCATACTACAGGTCATTGAGATTACATGATGCTAGGGCCTGAAACTGTCAACCATTGGCATTGATGCCAATAATCTTAAATTGGTTTACAACAGTTCAACAAGTATTCACAACCACTTTATTCTTGTTGTATTTAGTTAATCAACATAGAAGCAGAGTCATTGCCTGATGAGCCATATGGTAATGCTGATGGGGAAGAACCTTGTGGAACAAAAGAACCTTGTGGAACAAAAGAACCACTGTCATTTATGCATCCCATGGAACAAGAAAAGGTGAGAAGATTGGTGGCTGAATACCAAAAACTTGATGAGAAAGAAGTTGGTGTTCAGACAGATTGTGTTCCATCAAATGAAGTTGGTATACAAATAAATTCTAAAGAAGATCAGCCAAAGATGATGAACCAGTGTTCGTGTCATGATGTCTTGCTGGAAAAGGTATCAATCCTAGAAAGTAAACTAGATAAGCTTGTTTCACCATTAGAAAATCCAAAGCAAAAGAGAAGAGTTCTATTGGGGTTTCTTCACAGCAATACGGAAGTATGTTAATTCCAATCATTATGTCAAAATTGCCCAGTGAAATCCGTCTCGAAATTGCCCGTAAGTCGACTACCGAGGTTTGGGAAATTGATGAGCTGCTTGACACAATAAAAACGGAAGTTGAAGCACGGGAAGTAAGTGAAGGAGTTCAGTCAAATCTACAAGGTAAAAAATCGGGTGCCCCACTCTACCCCCCTAGAGTACCATCTGCTGGTGCATTCACTGCTCAAGAACAAAGTGGTAAACAAATTTAATGTGTTTACTGCAAGGAATTTCATTTTTCGGCATCATGTGATCGTGTGACCAACCCAAATGAACGCAAAGATATATTGAGGAGAGACAATCGCTGTTTTGTATGTTTGGGAAAGGGGCATCGGAGTTCCCGGTGCATGTCAAAGAAAAGTTGTCGACATTGTAACAGTCGACGTCATCAATCGATATGTGAAGCCTCTAAGCCCCCTAATGATGTACCACCTTCCTTCGGAGTAGATAAATCAAACGCATCCCATGGAAACGAAGAGTCATTTTCAACGAAAGATCCTCAAAACACCAATGCCACCACTGTGATAAATGGTAGAGACAAAATGACTCCCCCTGAGAATTCTATTGGGACAGATCAGGCAACTGTTGCAGATAACTCAATGACGACTACAACGACGACCAAAACCCGAAATAAAGTCCTACTACAAACAGCAGTTACATATCCGCAAGTAAAGAATGGTTCAAATTCAATACCAGTTCGTTTACTTCTGGACAGTGGTAGCCAGGGTTCTTACATCACCAACTCATTGAAGAAACGACTCGAGCTGGCTCCCATTCGAACCGAGACCCTTAATTTGAATACCTTTGGGAATGATCACTTTACAAAACGACGTTGTGCTGTAGTCCAGTTAGTACTGAAAGGAAACAGTGGTCGCTGAAAAATAAACGCACTTTGTTTCCCAAGTCTTTGCTCACCTTTGACAAGCACAATCGACCTTAGTTTAAATCCCCACCTACAAGATTTACAGCTTTCAGATTCCAACATCATCGAAGGACGTCAGAACGATAGCAATATTGATATACTCATTGGTGCGGATTATTACTTTGATATTCTTACGGGTGAAATGATACGTGGTGAAAGTGGTCCTGTAGCTATCAATAGTGAATTTGGGTGGGTCGTTACTGGACCGACTGGTAACATAGAATCATGTTCTGAGGTATCTGAAGCACATTTCCTGATCGAGGAGAAATGTTCTACTACAACCGATTTCACACCGGTTCTGGGAAATTGAATCAATGGGTATTGCGGGGGCAGAAGCTAAAAAAGAAGAGTTTTTAAGGGATATAAACTATCTCGAGAATGATGCAAGGTACGAAGTTAGTTTACCGTGGAAAGATAAGTGCGTTCCAAAATCGCCTAGGTACAGTATGTGTTTGAAGCGACTTTATCAACTCAAGGCTCGTCTCGATAAAGACAAATCTTTACTCGAACAGTATGACAACATAATTAAGGAACAAGCGAAAAGTGGAATTACAGAACCCGTAGTTAAGCCTGCACAACGCAGCCATTATTTACCTCATCACGGAGTACAACGTGAAGATAAAGAGACTACGAAATTGAGAGTCGTATTCGATGGTTCAGCAAGATCGTTCAAAGATGACGTGTCTTTGAACGATTGTCTTGAAAAGGGGCCGAATTTAGTCCCTCATCTGTTCGATACCGTAGTTAAATTTTCGTGGCTATCTTATCGGACTTGTCGCGGATATTGAGAAGGCCTTTCATCAAATTGCAATTGCTCCTGATGATCGAAAGATGTTGAAGTTTCTTTGGTTCGAGGATATCAATCAAGATTCCCCAACTGTCAAGGAATATGAGTTTCGACGCCTGCCATTTGGTTTAACCTTAAGCCCTTTTATACTATCCAGCATTATAGCTTATCATCTTTAAAAATATAAGGAAATCGAGCCAGAAATTGTCGCCTTGCTACTTGAGTCCCTGTATGTGGATGATTTTGCTGGAGGGGCTTATGATGACGACGAAGCACTGGTTATCTATCGAAAGTCTCAAGATCTAATGAGCAAGGGTGGTTTCAAACTTCGAAAATGGCATTCATTCGAAATTGCATCTCAGCACAAAAAAATGCTATCGAAAGCTCGAAGGACGAAATGCCTAAATCAAAGTTAAAGCACAGCAGTTGCAATACAAAGAATGACACTGAAGAAAGCCTTGTCGAAGATTCGTTATCATGCCAAACATCACAAAATCCCCTGGCGTCTAAGCAGAATTGCGTAAACATTCTTGGGACAAGTTGGAATGAGTACAGCGATCAATTTTGTTACGATCTCAGCGAATCAGTTGAATACCCCAAATCCCTTCCCCCGACCAAACGGTCTGTGCTCAAACTTTCAGCCAAGATCTTCGACCCTATCGGTCTTTTCGCTCCATTTACAGTAACCATTAAGATATTATTTCAAACCCTCTGTTCTGGTAGCATAGATTGGAATGACGAGTTAGACGGCAAAACATTAGCAAGCTGGAAGTCTCTTGTGAACGATCTACGAGCCTTGAGTGATATACGTGTGCCACGCTGTTACTTCCACCATACAGACGAATTGTCTGAAAACCATGAGATTCACGGTTTCACTGATGCTTCTGATCTTGCGTTCGCTGCTGTCGTGTACCTTCGCACAGAGTATAGTAATGGAGATGTCCTTGATTGCATCCAAGACAAGAGTCGCACCTATTAAAAGATAAACTATACCGAGACTCGAGTTGTTAGGAGCAAATTTACAAGCCCGATTGGTCGACACGATTATCAAAGCACTCACGTCAATCAAGATAATAACCAATGTTGTCTTATGGACGGACTCGTTCACTACTTTATGTTGAATTCGAAACCATAAGGTATGGAAGACTATGTTCAGAACCGAGTAAACGAGATAAGAGAGCGAAAAAGCAACTACGAATGGAGACATTGAATCCCGCTGATCTGCCATCTCGTGGTTGCTCGGGACGTGAACTAGCAGAAGCTGAAACATGGTGGAATGGTCGGAAGTTCTTCAGACTTCACGGGAACATTGGCCACAGGATCCTCAACCTCCAAGTAAAGTTAATGACGAGGCTCTAAGCGAAGAAATGAAAAATCCAACTGAAATCGTACACTCGTATGATAGATCGCTAAATGATTTTGTCCATATCGAAGAAATCATTGACCCCAAGAAATATAGCACGAAGATAAAGTTGCTTTGCGTTACCGCACGAATAATTCGATTCATACGAAAGATTAGTAAGCAACTACGCACAACGTCAATGGAATTAAGCGCTGATGAATTAATGGAAGCTGAGAAATTATGGATCAGAAGTATTCAATCTATCGCATTTGCCGAAGAAATCAACATCATCACATCGATAGCAAGAATGTACTAGTGCAGCAATTTGGATTGCTTCTTGACGAGGATCATATTATTCGTTGTGACGGTCGAATTAATCATTCTACGATGCCTGACGAAGCAAAACAACCGGTACTTTTGCCATCGAAGCACGAATTTACGAACATGGTTATCCACGAAAGTCACAAATTTACTAATTTACTAGTACATCACGATGGAATCACGGAAACCTTAAATTGCGTGCGTGGGAAATATTGGGTTTTACGAGGACGAGAAAGAGTAAAGAGTGTCTTAAGACAATGTGTAACTTGTAAAACTTTCGAAGCGAGGCCCTTTGCTGCAGAAAAAGAGCCTGTTTTACCATCCAGTCGAGTAAGCGAAGAACCTCCATTTTTAAACACAGGCATTGATGATACAAGTAATGGGAAATCATAGAAAGTATATATTTGTTTGTTTACGTGCTGCTCCACGAGAGCTGTCCATTTGGAACTTGTTCCAAGTTTGAGTGTTCCTTTATTTCTTCAAACATTTCGACGATTTAAATCTCGAAGAGGTTTACCGTCATGATTAATAACAGACAATGCTAAAACATTTAAGAGCGCATCAAAGGAGGTAAAGAATATCTTGAGATCGGTAGAAATTCAACAAGAAATGGCTTCGAAGGGAATAAAATAGGATTTCATCATAGAACAGGCACCATGGCAGGGAGGATTCTACGAGCGAATGATTCAAAGCACTAAGAGATGTTTAAAGAAGATTCTTGGACGATCTTCGGTGGATTTCGAATCTTTAAGAACACTCTAAGTTGAAATCGAAATGACTATAAATAATAGACCGCTCACGTATATGTATGACGACGAAGAGGGAATCTCGTACCCACTAATACCTTCACAATTAATCTATGGAAGACAGATATCACTGACACCTAGTGATCGACAGTTCGATA
Organism: Dendronephthya gigantea; assembly: GCF_004324835.1. Classification (NCBI taxonomy): domain Eukaryota; kingdom Metazoa; phylum Cnidaria; class Anthozoa; order Malacalcyonacea; family Nephtheidae; genus Dendronephthya; species Dendronephthya gigantea. Next base: position 940,987 of record NW_021163098.1, read on the forward strand.
TCATCAGCACGAACAATGCGTTGACCAAAAGAGCAAAGAAACACCGACGCTTACTCGAGCAATTTACAACTCGATGGAAAACAGAATATTTACTGAGTCTATGAGAGACCGCCCGCGTACATAAAGGTCCATCACGGGATTTCGTGGCGGTTGGTGATGTGGTTGTTCTGAAAAATGACTCAACTTCCCGCGTGTTTTGGAAGTCAGCGTGTGTGAAAGAGCTCATAAAGAGCAAAGACGGTGTAACTTGCGCAGCAAAGGTTTGCGTGTTAAACTCTGGAAAATCTCGAGTGATCGAACTACGTCGACCTATTCAGCATTTAGTCCCCTTAGAGTTGACATTGAGACAAGGTGCAGAAACGGTACAGCACGAAGATGATATATTTTGATCACTCTAGTGTGATCAACGCCGGGAGTGTGAGAAACTGTACATCACATATTTATATTTTGTTAACGTGGACACTTATATACTCTACATAGTGGATATTTATAGAACAATTAGTTTAATTGTATGTCCTGTCAATCATGTAATCGCATTGGATATTGTTCGGTATTTTGTGCTCGATTGAAAGTATAGTGTGAGAGTTGTTTAACGAAAGCGATTGAATTTAAAGATCAAATCTACGAAGCGAACCCTGTCGGTATTTATTACAGAAATGTACCCATGGAAAATTATTTGAACCAAAAGAATTGCACGAACACTCGCCATTATATAAAGCCGAAATTGCACATTCTATTCATGACATTATTGATTCAGACCAATTTGCTTATAAAAACGGCCACAACACTATAATGGCCCTGATTAAGTGCCAACATATGGCATTAAAATGGCTGGAAGACGGTGCCAGATATGTGAGAGTCTTTTCATTCGACTTAAAGAAAGCCTTTGACAGTGTGCCGCATGACATCCTTTGTAGCAAATTGAAAAACCTTCCTCTCAATCCATATATTATTAACTGGATTATTAGTTTCTTGGACAATCGTCATCAAAGAGTAAAGGTTGATGGAATTAGAACAAACTACGTTAACATCAATAGAGGAGTTCCTCAAGGAACTGTGTTGGGTCCAGTACTGTTTTCGATAATGGTAAATGACATTAAAACAGTCAATACCCAAAATGAATTAGTGAAATTTGCTGACGACTTGACATTAGAAATCCCCGGGTATGATCATGGAGATACATCAATGATGGAGGTAAGCAATATTAAAGAATGGTCCGAAAGAAATAGAATGCAGCTCAATATGGAAAAAACATATGAAATGGTCATACAAAGTAAAATCCCAACACCCTTACCGACTCCCATTCCAAATATCGTACGTAAATCATGGCTGGAATTATTAGGAATAACGTTGGAAAATGTACCTGATAAATGGGACTTACACTTTAAGGAAATGATTAGCAAAGCAGGAGGAAGAATGTACATATTGAGAGTTTGTAAGTATTATGGTATACAAACCAAACAGTTAGACCTTTTATTCAAAGCTTAATAATGTCGTTATTTGTTTACGGAATTGAACTTTGGGGAGGCACCCATAGCAAGTACATTGATCAAATCGAAAAATTCATTGGCCGTGCATATCGAAATGGTTACATATCAGAAAAGTATGATTTTAAAGAAATTATTGTGGACAGAGACAGGAAATTATGGAAGAATATTACAAACAATAAAAACAATGCATTACAAGAATTGTTGCCGAATAAGTTAAATAGACAATTAAGACAGAGGGGACACGAGTTCGAGTTACCTGTAATAAGAACCGAACGTTATAAACGCACTTTCATAAATAGATGCCTTTTTAAATTTGTATAATAAATCCACTTATTATTGTCTTGGTCTTGTAGATTACAGCCAATTATCGTCTTAGTTTTATAGTAATTAATAGTTAAAATTATGTAAATAACAGTAAATCTTATCCTGTAATATATTTAATCTTAGAAAACGCTGTAAACTCAAACGTGTGTTTTGAGTACTATTCTTGTAAGAATAATAAAGAATTCTATCTATCTATCATTACGTTTCTTCAGTGAGGAATAATCATCTGAAAGGCGTATTTTCATTCGCAGTCCGTAGTCCGTGGTCCGAAGTCCGTTGTCCGTAGTCCGTGTCCGTAGTCCGTGGTCCGTGTTTTCCACCAAGCCCAAAATGTTTATGTTGTTGGGACAAACGTCTGGTTGCTTAGGTATTACAGGACATGAAAACTTTGCACTATCCTTGGATCCAGTAGTATTTTTGTTCATTATATGTGTATAGAGATTTATGCACAGCAGAATGATGAAATAAAAATCGTATTCCACTGTGTAAATTAATTTCATGCAATTTGATTGGACGTACAATGTTTTTCACGTGTGAAAAAATGGCGGCAATTTGTTTACATTTTCTTCCAAGATGGCGTCGTATATAGGAGTGAGATTCAAAACATAATTCTCATATTCAAGATATTTTCATATTCAGCACATTTTCAAATCTTTAGGAAAGAATATCTAATTGCTTTTGAACGAAATTACAAAGAAACTGAACGGTAATAAATATGTTTTGATGCATGAAATTTCGATTTTTTTGTTGGCTGTGTTTTTGTATATTTAAAGCGTGTCGTTGTCAAATTATTATTTATTATTATTATTGGGAGCTAGATTGCTGTCTTATTGCCATGCATTTACATAAATTACGTTACATAAATAGAAAATTTAGAAAGGTTAATAATATAAAAGTTACTATGATTCATTATTACAATTTATAAGTATTAAAACGGTATGCATGTTGAGTTAAAATGTTAGAAAAACAGTTAGGATCTTGTTAAAGTATTATTATAAGAATTTATGGCATACACTAAAGGACCATTCTTAAATCTATTAGTCTTAAATTTAAAATTGTAATACGTTTCAGCATTAGATCTGGTTACCCTTTGTCTTTTGTCTTTGACACGATCTGGAAGCAGGTCATGTAGACAGTGCTCAGGGGCAGATAAATTTGTAATCAAGTCCACGCAGTGGATTTCACGTCTTTCGCTCAGCATTTGCATCTTGAGATAATTTAAAGCTGTGGAGTTATCAACACCTGGTAGTATTATTCTGAAGGCTCTTTTCTGGATTCTTTCAATATTAACACTTTGAGAATTGGTTATTCCTCCATGCCACAGCACATTTCCGTATTCAAGAGTTGATCTAATTACGCTACAATAAAATTGCAAGAGATCTTGCATTGGCGCTCCATACTTTTTAAGGACCTTAAGGAAGTACAACTTCTTTCTTGCTTTCTTCATGATGTAATCAGTATTACTATTCCATTTTAAACCGTCGTCGAGCCATATTCCTAACAGTTTAAAGAACGAGACCCTTTCAATTTCTAGGTCGTATAAATCGATGCTCCTAATCGTAGTTTTCTTAACACGAAAGTCAAAGATCATGTCTTTTGTTTTCTTAACATTCAACAGCATTCTTTGCTCGCGACAGAACGTTGAAATCCTTTGCATGGATATTAAATTTCATATTTCCAATTGGTTGATTTGATTTATGGTCGGTTACATTCAGTATTTCGGATAGGGTAGTGTCATCTATAAACATTGAAACTTGTTTTGTATTAGTTGAGTTGCCTTTACTGCAACATCAGGTAAACAATTGATTTTAGTAATAAAGGAAAACGGTCCGATCTTGCTTCCTTGCGGTGCACCAGCATTAATATTACGGAAATTGGATTTTAATCTAATTTTACTCTTTCTTGACGTTGGGACAGATATGACGTTAACCAGGGTAAAAAGGCAGGCCTTACACCAAACTTTTCCAAATCAGATAGAAGAATATTATGATCTATAAGATCAAACGCTTTGGTGAAGTCCAAAAATATGACACGGATCACTGTATCAGGGCTTTCCATAGCTGCATACCATTTGTGAAACATCTCAAGGAGGGCCAATACTGGCGAGGACCCGGGAATTCCTCCAAATTTTCTGCTGCTAATATTGTGTTTAGCATCATACATCATCCACTGTAGCGCATAACTCGCTTGTATTTTAGAAAAAATACTTGTAGTTGCTTAGGTCTAATACTCTCGATGACAGTACAAGGGTTAGACTTAGGGATTGGACACACATAGGCTTTCCAAATATCACCAAAACGTTTCTCACGAAAGGAGGAATTAATAATGTCCGTAAGATGGATTGAAAATTCCTCGCCAAACATTTTAATTATTTTCTGTGGCGGGTTAAAAGGTGCTGGGGATTTATTCACATTAAGCTGATGGAGCTTTCGTGCGACAGATTGTCTTGATACGGTTGGAAGTTCTAAATCTCGACCTTCGACGAGGCAACGCTCGTGCACTGTACTATAATCTTTTGTTATAGGTTAACAAAATACTTATTAATTATTTCAGCCGCATCTTCTTGTGTTAAAGGTTCTCCATTTTCTTGATTAGAGAGAGATATATTTTTGTTATTTTTTGAATAACAAACCTTTTTAATCGCTTTCCACCACAATTTAGAGTCACTGCTTTTTAGTGGTTTTATTTTCTTATTATAGAACATTCTTTTCTGCTTCTTGATTTCATTAGTGACCTTGTTACGTAGTACCCTATAGTGTTCTTTATCAATGTTGCGGAATGCTCTATTTCGCTGTATAATTAAGTTTTTAATTTTCCCAGTAATAAATGGCTTGTCGTCTACATGAAACTTTACAGTACGCTTCAGAAAATAGTGTTCAATTTTATGTGAGTAAAATGTTCTAATTTCTCATTCAATGTATAGCTGTACGTAATAGGCTCCCATTGGTATGTTTTTAACCAATTACCAAAACTTTCAAGACTGGATTTTTTAACTGGGCGGACTTCAATACCCTTCGATTTCCAAAGTACCAGCAAATGATCTGAGTTATCTAAAGGCGCATGTGTTCTTGGTGGATAATAGTATTTAGATATATTAGTGAATATTAGATCCAAGACGTGTTCTTTCCTCGTTGGTACCTGCACGACTTGTTTAAGACGGCATTGTAATTCCACATGTCTAGATCGAAAGTTATTACTGTTGGGGTTAAAATCTCCAGTGATTATAAAAGCAGTTTCAGTGCTCTCCAAAATAAGCGTATCAATGCAGCAACATAAATAATCATAAAATTCTTCGATCTCATCATTCATAATTGACGGGGGTAAATAAATTATTGCAACAGCTATCCTCGATACACTTCTGGGTAACCATTTGGGCCTTATCGTGACCCAGATGCATTCTATTGAGTTATGAGCCAGATCGGATCTAAGTTTAAACGGAATAGTATTTTTATTGTAAATACAAACACCACCACCGTTACTATCATTTGCTCTATCCTTTCTAACAATTGAATGACCGTCTATTGTGACAATTTCATCAGGCATATCGTTGGTAAGCCAAGTTTCTGTGTTACAAATTACGTCCGACATAGTTTGATTAGCCCGTAATAAGAGTTCATCCACTTTATTACGAAGTGAGCGAGAATTCAGCAGCATTACATTTGGAAGCGATTTATTCAGGATCAAGAATTTTTTAACGGGGGCACTATTAGAATTAATAGGAACTTCTATTAATTAAAATTATCAGTTGTATTCCTAAACATGTTATGATCATAGTTTCGAGCGGGCGCAATACTATCGTAGTTCGTCTTTATATTCAACGCCTGAAAGGACGCATCGGAATGTCTATTTGTCGCTGAAAATACGGATAGTTGAGGAAAGGATGATAAATTGGGTATTTCATCGAAGGTAAAAAATCAAGTGGTAAGGTGCGTTGTTGGGGGAATTGGAAAGGTTGTTGAACATCAATATTGTGAGAGAAATCACACCTTCGTCCTTTAAGACAATGACCTTTCCTTCGTAGAAATGGACAAGGAACCAAATGCTTAGGAGTACTAGCTCCGCGGCTTGATGGATTATGTAATTCAGTTGAAGCCTTTTTTTGAGAGGCACGGCGATGATTGGAGGCATCAGAATTATTAGCCTCATTATTACCCTCAACAATGAGATTATCATTGATTTCAATAGCCTCACTAGAGGTATTAACAACTGTACTTATGCAAATTCCACTGGTATTATTTCCACTAGCTAATTTTTGAGTAGAACTAGGCGTTGTTTTCCCTTCGTCACTTGGCCGATTTTTCGCAAAATCTGCTTGAAATTGCTTTACAAATTCAGCAACTTGTACAAAGGAGTCAGATAAAGTTTGAATGGTTTCTCTATCAACAGCCTCTCTAGACTTAAGTGCCTGAATTTCTGAGTTAATGTCCGCACACATGCACGGAGGTTCCGACGGGATGTCAGCAGGCGTTTGAGATAAAATATCCTTATTCACATTGTCCTTAGATGGATATAGGCTTAAAATTTTCAAGCATAGTCGCTGTATTACCTTATACACCTCATCGCTTTTGATCAGCAAGAGGCCTTTGCTTTTCCTCCAAGAGATTGAGCCGTTATTGAACTTAAAGACTTTTTTGTCATTGCCAGGTTGTTCCCACGTACCGCTTAAATTCAGATCTTCAGCAACTAATATTTTCAATGCATCATAATCACCAGTCATTTTATTTTCAATACATAGTTTTTCGAGAGCTCTAAATTACACGTCTGTTCGCCTTGAAGTTCAGTGGCAGTTCTCTATATCTATGATCTCTATACACATTTAATAAACAAATTACTTCATGGTTGGCTCGTTTGTACGATTTTTATTATGAACTCGTTGTGAGATGAAGTAATCCCTATTTATATTATTATATTATTATCATGTAAGATACAGACTGGCTTGCCTGACTGTTTAAAAATTCCCAAATGACAATTATTGGTCTATATTCCAACATACCTGTGGATTTTCTTTATTGGACAATCAAAGTAAATACACATTTAAATGAAGTTTTTGTAATACAACAGTATGCGAAGTTATCCGATAATAAACTTGCTGGACTTTGGGGGACTTTACAAAAAATGTTGCCAAGCGGTGCCCATGTAATAACAATAATATTGATTCAATAACAATAATATTGATTCAATAAAGGAAAACATATTTTCTATTACTTATTAAGTGCGGTGCAGGTTCGTTTAATTATTCAATAATGAGGAGTGCGCGTAATGTTTGTATTCAATCAAATATACTCATGGACGAACTTTCATCGATGTTGCTTTCAGGGAATAGTAATGCCCTTTCCATGCATACCAGTTGATACCATCAGCATATGTCCTGTGTGCACCATGAAGATACAGACCATTCAGATTGGATTTATGGCAATCATTATGCCACCAAGCACCCTTATATACGACAGCACAGTTATATCCGAGTGCGTCATTGTCGAAATCTTTTGTTGTGAACGCCCTTCCTTTGTGAAAAGAGAAAGAATCTCCAGCATTGCCTAAATAAGATACGGAAGTACGTAGCAATTATCTGGGAAAATTCGTGGGGTCTGTATAGGCCCTGGTTCTCCATGAGGTGTACAGCTGGAAAGAGCAACCCAAAATTAATAAAACGGGAAGGTTCGGTTGCGAAATGTCGAAAAATATCACGTTGCGAAGTTGGAAAACAATATTATACAAAATTTGCCAACTTCGCACTGCGATATTTTTCACAGTTTACAATATTTCGCCACAAAACTTTCCGCTTTTGGGATGCTCTTTCCAGCCGTACTAATTTTGGGATGCTCTTTCTAGCCGTACTGATGAAAATTTCTAATTTTAAAATCAATTCAGTTTAATAAGAGAATGGTCCATTTGTAATTGTTTGCGCTGTTTCTTGCGTTTATTTCATTTAATAATTTCCATGCACGTTTTTATTATAATTTAAAACATTTATATAGATCAAGATTATTAATAAAGTGCGACTGTTTTACTTTTCTCAAATCATTATTCGCAAGGTTTCTGACCTTGGCAGAGCTGTGACATGGCAAATTGTGTGATTACCCGATCGCAACTCTATAGGCACACCGCAAAATACGTCAGAAAGCAGACCTTTTGTAGGGATCCGTAGTGCACTGCCCAATGGCCATAAGAAATTATGCAAATATGTTGACGAAAGCACATGCATAGCCATGCATAGGTAGTTCTACCGTGTTAACTGTAATAGACCTTTTTCGTAATGACGTCAAACGCCGACAGTATGATGTTACACAAAGTTTGATTGGCTCAATAGTTTTGTGGAGCCAAATTTCGTGTAAAATCAGACTTTCCGCGTTTGACGTCGTTATAAGAAAGGTCTATTAAAGACCATCTTTGTTTTCTGTTTCAATTATAAAATTTAAAATATAACGTTCTGGACTAACTCTTCGGATAAATAAATATATATATTTACGAATATATATATTTACGATTACATACCAGAATAAGTCCCTAGGCTAAGTTGATATTTTCGTTTCTCACTGGTCACGGAAAAGGAACTATATTCTGCAAACTTTTTGTTGCCCGAAGTGTCTTCCATGTCGATTCGGAGCTTATTTCCAGACGCCGTTGTAATTCTGTGGATTTTGTCCAGTCCAAGCCAGAATTCTCCATTCAAATCACCAAAGCCCAGTTTATAATCTTGCCATCCTCGGTAGAAATCAACACTGCCATCACGACGACGTTGAAACACCGTCCATCCTCCACCAGATGTCGTCATATCACAGCGAACTTCGAAACTGCCCTTGCCGTCTGGGTCAATCTTGTAAACTCCATCAGTCTGTCTTATACCTTTCTTGTACAAATTAGCGCAGCTTTTTTCTGTAACAATAAAAAACAATTAGCAAATAACCTTGTCTAAACACGCTTTTATATAGCCCTGGGGCTGGGCAGAAAAGGACGTGGAAAAATATCTTGCTACTGCGATAGTTTATGTTGAGTTGATTTTTCAACGAGGTCAATATATGCTAAGCATATGACTAACATAACTTATAGACACAAGTTAATATGAAAAAATATTCTTTTAATTTTGTTAAAGATGATGCAAAGTCCGTTTTGCGCATATATACCGCGCATAACAATGTTTGTTTACGTTTGTTATATAATCTTTACTTGACGTATGTGTCGTTTTAATTTTCTTATTTTCTTCTCGTTCTCGCTCGACCGGCTGTGATGAATATGCTTATTTTATATTATATTTTGAAGAAGATATAAAGCGAAGCTTGTAAATAAACCGTCACTTAAAACTTTATATATTTGTAATTGTAGGACAAGCGAGAAAGTAGCGTCTGTAGCGAGGACAAATAGCCTCGCCATTTGGTTTCTATATCTGTATACGCGTGGGCGTTTGGAAGAACGAGAAATAGTTAGTGGGAAAACGAGCCCGTAGGGCGAGTTTTTTCACGTTATATCGAGTTCTCCCAAACTCCCACAAGTGTTTCTATAACTGTATAGAAACAATAGAAAAAAAATGTTTTCTATTTCTTTTATAATATGACTCGATAAAAAAATTTTGTACAAATATTATAATTCGATTCAACTACAAATTCTTATTACATCGCTTCGCTTGTCAAGTTCGGCGGGAAAATTCCCGTGTTTCTATACAGTTATAGAAACACGCTTCTCGAGTAATCAGCACAAGCGTACTATATAAATGTTTTATTAAATGCAAATATGAGTATAGTACGAGTATAGTACTCATTAAAAGGGTAAATTTTCTCGTTTAAAAAGTGTCGAATTATTTGACATGCACCGAAGGACTTATAACCTTATTAATGAAGGAAACTTACGTTAAGATCATTGTTCCCTATTGGCTGAGACGGCCAAATTCGTTCGTTACCGTAAAATCCCGGGCTCGCATTGCATGGTTGAACGTTTAGTGTGATATATTCATGAACGAAAATAAGTTTGCAGTTCTGTTTTACATAATTTTTCAACGCAAGTTGAATGCTTTATATATTCTAATCTTAAAACGCCTTTAAACTGATCGATCATTATGTAGCTTATGTACATTCAAATTCAAACTCATTTGATATTATTTAGACCCTAAAATTCTGTCTAAAGTTCTTCGACACACAGCATTTCGCTCTCGGTATTTTGGTATAAGGGTCTAACATCTGCTGGAAGCTGTTGAAACCTCTCGTCCCTAACGGCTTCATTTACGACGACATCCCAAAGACCCTCATTCCTTCTATATAGTGATCGTAAATCAAATTTCTCTGTTGACTTCACGGATTACTCTGCGCCCTCTATGTGCTCGCGGTGGCATAATTATTGAAGGCAGTAAGACTTTTAGTTTTATAAAAGTTTATCTATTATCGCAGCTTGGTAAATTCGACTGAATAAATATTTCAATTGTTTGTAAAAGACTGCTTTATATCTCTCTATATTAATTGTGCTGACCGAAAACTCGTCCCAAAGGACTGAGTTTTTATTTGTCGTATGAGATGAAAACTTACACCGTCATTCCTTGCGTGTTATAATTGTTTTCTGACTCTTGATTAATGTTGGGTGCATATAAAAATTTAGGTTAAGTTAGGTTCAAGTATACGGGGTGTGTTGTCCGCAGTCCCTGCTATAAACCTAACGAAAAATACCATAAATATATAGAAAATAAATCTGTGCTCGACTAATAACCATGCAAGATCATGTCAATTAATAACTCATTACAGAAAGTGGGAACACATGTATACACCATAGCTCTTATCTGAAATCCACTTATATATAGATGCCTAATCTGCCTGATCATAACAAGCGAAAGTTGAGACCGGTCAAGATCTCTATCGTTCAGCTATAAACATCGTTTAAGGCACTCAAAGAGGTTTGAGTATAGTTTAATTTGGTGGTCACATTACTGAGATAACTTAAATGGTTGCATCTACACTCAAACAATTATTAACTTTAACTTGTTCCCAACTGAAAATTGATGCAAATTCGCATGCATATAATTTGTGTGTATAGATGTGAGCTTAGACAGGCAGGACAAGCAAATAAGATTTTTCCCGACACAAGAGTCAATAGATGCGCATGTTACATTTTATGCCTAAACATTTGATAATGTGTCTGGAGAAGTCTTGCTTGGGTTATCCTAGTGGAGGCACAAAATAATTAATTGTGTCACAATTGTGGATTGATTTTTTGTTGTAATGGTGAGTATAAACTCTCCCGTGCGTGCGTTTGGGATTGTCGTTTCTATATGGGCGACTGCACTGCTATATGCTTTGCGACACAATTTGTGCGCACTATTGACACTTTCAAACCGCTGTTTCTATATTAGCAGTATGCTATTGCTATATGCTTTTGTAAAAAAATTGTGCACCTTTACGCTGGGATGGAGTGTTAAGTTGCTTAACAAGGGCCGGTTGTATAAAAACGTAGTTAACTTTAACTATGATTAGCGCTAATCACTGTAGTTAAATCCTTAACTATGATTAGTTAACTACACGACTTAACTGCGTTGCACAAAACGTAGTTAGTCGGATGATTCACTAATCACATAGTTGATTATGTAACTTGCGTGGGGTTGTTAAACAGAGAAATAGCATGAAGTATCTCGAAATTATTGACCGCTATTATTGATTTTGAACAAGACTGTGGACTCAAAAAATTACAGTATTTTGACTTAAAATATTGTAAAAAATGCAATAAAACTAGGAAAAAGTTCAATTTAATTCAACGAAAACGGCGCTCTTAATATAAAAAGGTCCCTTTGAGTCAAAATACCGGTTGCAATTGGCTAATCTTTGCTGGGATCGTAATTTGGCATCGACACATCTCCCGAAGCAAAAATATTCTCCGTTGCTACCCAAATGACAAAAATAAAAGCATATTGAGATTTTACAAGCTTCGACGGGGCCTTTTCTGAGTGGATAACGGTTGACAACCTTGGTATGTGTTGATTTTAATGTTTTCTCACTCCTCAAAAGCTCAAGACGCCATTTTTAACTATGTTTTGAAAAGTTAACGATGTTCTTGAGGATTGTTAACTTTCACTATATTTTAACTACGATTAACGCTAACTACGTTTTTACACAACTGGCTTAACTGCGTGATTAAATTCAACTACAGTTGGGTGGTTAAAAAGTAGTTAAAACGTAGTTAAGAGTTTTATACAACCGGCCCCAGGGCGGAAATCTTGACCTTCCGATTACGGAACGTCGAGCCTTCCTATATTCAACAAACAAAAACTTCTTTTTCATGCAGGTTATACAGTATGCTATTCAATAGCATCAGTATTCTACTGTTAATGTTTGGCCGGCAGATGCTCTAAAGTATGGAAGGAAATAAAGTATTTGCTGATGAAATTTTTAGAGATATTTTGTGACCATCAATACTTTTTAGTTAAACAAGACGCCTACTAGGCGTTATGGTCGCGTCGTTCACAGCGGCGTAGCCAGCCCAGCTATGCAAATTTTGTGTCGTAAATGTTCTTAATAATAAAAATGAACAATATACCGAACTATAGGTCAGCCACAATCGATTGATACAGAAATTATATAAAGCTGGTTTCAGTGGAAATTTGCTTAAGTGGTTTAGCTCATACCTATTCGAACGTCGTCAACGTGTTACCGTTATGGGTGCTACTTCGGATGAGCTCCCCGTTACTTCCGGAGTGCTCCAAGGATCCATATTGGGTCCTGTCTTCTTTTTGTTGCACGTTAGCGATTTGCCAAAATCAATTTCTAACAGCCGTGCTATAATATATGCTGATGATATAAAGATAAGCAGACAAATTAGAAATTTAGAGGATACTAATTTGCTACAGTCTGATCTCGACAGCTTGCACACCTGGTCCGCCGCCTCAGGCTTTGTTTTTAATGCAACGAAGTGCAAAGCTATGAGTGTTACTAGAAAAATCAAGGCGGTTTCAACAACATATAGATTTACTGATATTGATCTCGAAAAGATTGAAGATGAACGAGATTTAGGTGTATGGACTACAAACAAATTAACATGGAATAGACAAGTCTCAGAACAAACTGGCAAGGCCAATAAACTTCTAGGATATATTAAGGTGGCTCCCTACAATTTTTTAAAATATTAAAAACTTGTCGTTTTGATTTAACATTTTAGCAGGAGATTTCTTGCTATGGAAAAGAAATTTCCCAGATATATTAACCAACATTCTAACAGTCAGAAATTGCCCATAAGCATGACGTCATTACCGTTGTTATGGTAACAATGGCGATTCAATATGGCCGACATTTTACTTATTCATGCATTTTACTCGAAAACAAGTTCGGTTACCCCAATTTTTTATTTTATAAAAATATTTCTTACAAAAAAATGGAAAATTTGAACTAGTTAAAAAAAATTCTATGGAGCCAAAATTATTAAAAATTAAAAAACGTGATTTTTCGTTATAGAAATTTCTTGGCTCTATAGAATTTTTTTAAACTTGCTCAAATTTTTTATTTTTTTGTAAGGAAACTTTTTATAAAATAAAAAATTGGGGTAACCGAACTTGTTTTCGAGTAAAATGCGTGAATAGGTGAAATGTCGGCCGTATTGAATCGCCATTGTTACTATAACAATGACGTCATGCTCATGGGCAATTTCTGACTGTTAGAATGTTGGTTAATATATCTGGAAAATTTCATTTCGTTTAGCAAGAAATTTCCTGCCAAAAATTTCAATCTAAATCATTAGTTTTCAATATTCTTAAAACTGTAGGGAGCCACCTTAAGCGAAACACCATTTATATCAAAGGCGTATCAATCAGGCGTACGCTCTATTTAGGATTGATCCGACCTCATTTAGGTCATGCCACCTAGGTGTGGGCTCCGCAGTCCGTCCAATTGATTGGTAAATTAGAGCGTATACAAAGGCGTGCAACGAGATATATTCTTAGCATCCCATATAGTTCTAATGTAGATTACACTCTTCGATTGGAAAAATTGAATCTTATCCCTATTACTTACTGGCATGAACTGCAGGATATGATAATTTTCTTCAAGATCATTCACGGACTATAGTCATTATAGATCATACCGTAAAACCCACAGCCAGAATCTCTAGGTCGACCAAATCATCAGCGAGCAACGTGATAAAGTTTGTAGTGCCAAAATGCTAAACAACCACACATCAGCGTTCTTACTTTGTACGAACATGTAGAGTATGGAACGTTTTGGCAGATGAACTTTGTTTGAGTACTAACAATCTGATGTCTTTTAAAACAATCATATGCTTAATTATTACAAAGCATCATTGTCAAATTATCAACAGGATGATCCACGCTCTTTCAAAACGGTTTGAATCAAGTGTAATCGAGGACGTTCGCTGAACAAACCAATTTCTTGTTGCATTGGTAATTGGCAACCGCTGTTGTGGTGTTTCATTTACTAGGGTAATTTAGTAGTTATTTGTATCATAGGAAGCCCAGACAAATGAGTTGAAGTCAATAAAAATCCGTCAAACACTTGAGATATGTGTTAAAAGTAATTAAAGTATGTAATATGCTACAAAACTACTGTTAGAACCATGTATGTAGCGTGCTCCAGTGGCTCTCCCATTTGACTATACAACTAGTGACGTAACTTACTATATTATTAGGAAGGATGGAAACTCTCGCCTCAATTTTCAACATGTTCAGAAATGAAAACACAAATTACTATTAGTAAAACGGCACGTCGACTGCTAAATGCCTACCGTAGGTTTAGGTTGAATAATCAAACTATACTTTCATAATAAAAATAGTGCTGAATTCAAAGGAAAGCGCTGGAAAAACGTACACAAACTTTGTTAATTTGCCGAAATTTTCGTGAATACATGCGGGATGTAAGTACCTACCCAAAATGGCGGCGGCGGAAGAATTTGATTGGTCGAGAAAGGTAAACAAAGTATGATAAACCAATCTGATTGGTCGAGAAAGGTAAACAAAGAATGATCGACCAATCAGATTCTTCTGCTAGCGCCGCCATTTTGGGTAGGTACTTACATCCCGCATGTATTCACGAAAATTTCGGCAAATTTACAAAGTTTGTGTACGTTTTTCCAGCGCTTTCTTTTGAATTCAGCATTATTTTTATTATGAAAGTATAGTTTGATTATTCAACTTAAACCTATGGTAGGCATTTAGCAGTCGACGTGTCGTTTTACTATAGTAATTTGTGTTTTACTTTGTCAACATGTTGAAAATTGAGGCGAGAGTTTCCATCCTTCCCAATAATATAGTAATTTACGTCACTAGTTGCATAGTCAAATGGCCGACTCATTTGTCTGGGCTTCCTATGATTTGTATATGTAATGCACGTATTTTTCAGTGGCAAATTTAATAAAATCAAATAAAAAATTAGTTTTATTATATTTACATCTCAGATATGTTGCTTAGTATGCATAGAATATAATTGCTATCTTCTCACACGCACTAGAAATAGCTACATTTATAATTGCGAAAAACCCTAGGATTGTGAGGCCTATTGACCCAGGTGATTATGTCAAAAACATATTTTTCAGGCAATGCAAGCTGGCAAATCACGAGCGGCGGCATCACCGTGTAATACCTTATTGAAAGACCCTCGACAGACACATATTTTGAAACGAGAATTTTGTTGTAATCAGTGATAGGGATCTCACTTTTGTCTTTGGTATTCGACCCATTTTGCTTGCCTTTGATATAGAATATACTTTTATACGTATATTTTATACAATTAACTTTACAAGGGTCCCGCCTGTCGCATAGAAATATTTAATTGCGCGTCTAGCGGAAACGTTTGAGTGGCCTAGGTGAAACCTGTCCTGTTTACGTCTGTATATAAAAAAACATTTTAACGGCTTTATTTAAACGTTTTCACGACTCTACCAAATCGTTTTCACGGCTTTGCCAAAACGTTTTTACGGCGCTAACCAAGCGTTTTAGCAGCTCTACCAAAATGTTTTCACGGATCCATCAAAACGTTTTCACGGATGGATCAAAACGTTTTCACGTTTTGAACAAACCGTTTTAACGCCAAGCAATAAAATTTAAACGGGCGTTTAAATTTTTTTCACGGCAACCGTTTTTGATTTTCACTGTTAAAAAACGGATAGCAAACGGTATTTCAGCCCGTTTTTTCAAACCGTTAATGTATGTTTTTCTGTGGAGGGTCACATATTGTGCCGTTGTATATGTTGTTACAATTGAAAACGGTAAAATGTATGTTAAGTTGATCGCTAGTAAAACTAGAGTTGCGCCGCTAGAGAAATTAACGATACCACGATTGGAATTAATGGCGGCCAGGATTTTGGCACAATTGATGCATGCAGTAAAGAATACCTTAGAATCAGAGTATAAGTTTGAGGGTACTAAGTATTGGACGGATAGTAAAACGACGCTATGTTGGATACGCAACACAGGAGAGTGGAAACAGTTTGTTAGAGATTTTGAAATTGACTAATAAGCATGATTTTGGACATTGCTAGGGAAAGGAAAATCCCGCTGATTTAGGGTGCAGAGGTGTTTTGGTGTCAGAATTGAAAAATAGCAAACTTTGGTGGCTAGCACCGGTATGGTTAACAGGGTTAGCAAGTGACTGACCACAGTTGGGGGATATTCTACCCACACCAGAGAGTAAGGGAGAAGAGAAAAAATTGAGTGTCAATTTGCAGGGGATAGCATAGTCAATGGAACGTTGCATGAGAGTGAGTTGAGAGAAGCTGAGGTAGAGTGGATAGAGGTAGCACAATTAGTTTGAAAAAGACCAAACTAGTTATAGCCAGTTAGAACGACAGTACGGGTTAATAGAAAGAGATGGCATATTGTATTGTACCGGAAAATTAGGTAAATCCGATTTAGACATCGAAGCAAGAGAGCCAATAGTTTTGCCAAAGGGTCATATATTTACCAAGTCAGTTATAAAACGTTGCACAATGGCAAACGTTTGCACAATGGTGTAATTAACGTCTACTTTTGATAGCACAGCTTAGGTCGAAATATTGGGTTCCTCAGGGAAGACAAGAGGTAAAACGAGTGTTAGCAACTTGTGTAATATGCAAGAAATGGAAATGCAAGGCTTTGCAAGCCATGTACCAAACCGCGCCAGGCGGCATTGCCAAGATTTCGCGTAAAGTCTGCACCATTTGCAAACTCCGGCGTCGATTTCGCGGGGCCGTTATATTGTGAAAGCTAAGAACGGCAAGGGTATGAATAAGGTTTATCCCCGAGCGGGCGCGGAGCGCCTGCGAGGGTACTAATTCCGCTCGGAGATTAGGAGTTACACCCGGAACCCGGTAGAACATAGCCGAATCCAAAGTAGTCCAAATTCTTTGTCATGGACGGTCGACGTTGGGTGGTTTTGTAAGTTATGCGCATGCGCGAGTAATCAACGAACGTTCTGATTGGCTAAGACAGAAAGTTTGTATTTCAATGAAAACGTCAGCAATTTAAATTAACTGTCATTTCGTAAACATTTTAATAATTTGTAAAAGCGTTTCATAAACTTTGTGCAAAGAAAGTAAAACGAGAAGGAACAAGATATATGAAGCATGGCAGTTAGCAAAGATGAACGTTGATACGGTCAAGACAAAGCTGTGTAAGAGGAATAATTCATAATCTGCAAACTTATAAATGTTTTCAAAGACAAAGGGTACGTGTTTACTTTGTCTATTTCGTATTTGTTTCGCGATAAGAAAGCCGTATTTGTATACTTTTCAGCTTTGTATGCCGTTTATTTGTTAAAATTTTCAGCTTTTTATGCAAACGCATAAACCTGTGAAAGGCTATTACACCTTTGCTTTAACTTCAAAAGTGTTTTGAAAGTGTAATTTGAATTTTGGTATCAAAAATACACACTATATTTATAAAGTATAAAACTTTTAGCCGCCGGCGTCGACTGCAATTACAGAATAAAATAACATTTGAAGTTTTTTCTTTGTCTGTGAAGATTTTGTACTGTTTTAATCGTTTGAAACTTCGATTTTAAACCGTTACTTAATTGCTGGCATGGTATAATGCAGCAAAATTGAACGGGCAATGTTTACACTAGCTTTATGATTATTTTTGTATTGAATGATGGAAACATTAGCTATAATATACTCGGTAAAATATAATAGGACTGATTTGAGTTTTGTGTCATTTCATAATATAAGTTTAGGTCAGGTTAACTCAGGAAATTGTGTACTTGGTTTGAAATAGCGAGGGGTTGCTGCGTGCATGTATTTCTAGTATAGCGCTATTTACGTGCTGCGTGACGCGAGCTGTGCATTTGGAGCTAGTTGAGAATTTGAAAGCGCCAACATTTTTGCGATGTTTTAGGCCGCTTTATCGGCAGAAGAGGTACGCCAAAAATTATGGTTTCTGATAACGCTAAAACGTTTAAGGCTAGCAAACGAATTTTACGAAATTTATTTGATAACGTCGAAGTGAAGGATTGTTTGAGTAACAAGGGAATAGACTGGATATCTAATTTAGAAAGGGCCACTTGGTGGGGAGGGTTTTTCGAAAGACTGGTGGGGGTCGTTAAAACGTGCTTGAGGAAAGTGATTGGGAGAGCGAAACTTACGTTCGATGAATCAAGAACGATATTAGTAGAAGTAAAAGCGACAGTAAATGATAGACCTTTAACCTAAATACGATGTACGATGAGGTAGGGAGCGAAGTATTGACACCCTCACACTTGATTCACGGCAGGCGAATTATTGCATTACCAGACAGCCAAACTCAGGTTAAGTAAGTATGAATCTAAGGGAGACACCAAAGCTAGGTTTAGGTATATAGGTACGGTCGTAGAGCATTTCTGGAATAGATGGAAACGGGAATATCTCATATACTTGAGAGAGTTCCACAAGGTAGGTATATCATAGAAGCGGCAGGTGTCAGTGAGTATAGGAGATGTTGTTATTGTGTTCAAGCAGGGAAAAAAGAGAGGAGAATGGAAGACGGGTATTGTGCAGGAGTTGATTGTCGGCAATGATGGAGTTGTTCGTCGTAGTAAGGTTTGTGTAGTGACAAATAGTTGCAAGCAGATGATTAATAGGGCCGTGCAGCACTTGTACCCGTTGGAAGCTGGTCGAGTTGGTAAAAAGGTTGAGGCGGTGCAGAAGGAATATGTTGTTAAGAGGGTTGCAAGGAAGGCCGCCTTGGATGTAAGGTGGAAAACACAGGTGATGCTTGACTCGTAGGCGAGTCAAGGGGGGAGAGTGCTGGGGAAATATTGTGTGTATGTGTGTATGTTAGTAAATGTGCGTGGTTGTCACTATCAGTGTGTTTATGTGAACCATAAATATATTTACTATATAATAAAAGTAAAACCAGCGTGTATAAAGATAAAAGTAAAACCAGCGTGTGCAGGTCAATTTACTAAACGAAGGCATTGAATTCTGCGACAACTCCTATTCGTTCTATTACCATTAGCAGTTTACTAGATATACCCCTCTGTAAGAGGGTGAGAGACTAACAAAGAAACTTGCAACAAACATACCAGGTGTGACAACAATTTTCACTTCGCACTCAATACCAAATTTTGTGTGGTTGCTGTTGTACGTGTAGTTGTATTGCAGCGTGTGATTACCAACAGGGAACCATGCGCTGGTTGTGTTTATGTTGCCCGAGCTTGGTGTGGTGGGACAGTTGGGTTTGGGTTCTTGCCAACTGATGAAAGCCAATTTCCTATTTTCTTCAACTCTTTTCACGGTTAGCGAACATGGACACTCACAGGCTAGACGGAGAAATCAAATTAGTTGTGGAGCATCAAATATGTTATTAATTAATCTTTAAGTTCTTTCAAAAAAATAGGCACTGGAGGAGTGCATTAGGATTTGCAATTTTGATAGTTTTATAATGCAAGAAAGATATAGAAAACTACTGCCCAAAATGACATATAACAGAGCACAACATGATGTCAACTTTTGAAGATATTTTAGCGTTTTTATTGTTCCAATGCTTCCGCTACAAGCAATTACATTTTCTCAAGTTCCACGACTGAAAAATAAAACAATAAACGGAAACACCACCTTCAAATTTATTTCATACACCTAAGTTCCGGCCACGATTATCAAGTTCTTCAAGAATGTACCATTTTCTCACTAATGATTTTAAGGATTTGTTAAAGCAAAATCCTTAATTATGTCATCGTCTGTGTAAGAATGTGACGTAATACGATATTTTCCGTGGACTAAAAAATTCGTGATCCGTCGGAAGTTTTTATCACCCATATTACCGTTTGTCAGTTTGTTGCAATTCGCGATCTTTCTGGCAAAACAATCCCTCTTATTTCGTAAAATGTAAAAGCAACTAAACATCCAACCAATTATTTTGAGTTAAACAAAGGGATAAATGTCTATTTTGTGCTGGAAATAGAAGTGGAAAAGATCCTAAAAGCCAACTGATTCTCTTAACCAAGGCCTAAACTTTGATTCTTTGAAAATATATACGGCTAGAACTGCATGGTAACGTATATGAGATTAAGTAAGAATTGATAAAAAATTGACAGTCGAGTTTAAAAGCATCATCTTCGAGGCCTTCGAGCCTGATCGCGCAGAAAAGTGATGTTACGTATTTTAATTTTGTCCGCCTCAATCCGGGAATTTATTTTTAAACTGAATAAAAATATCTGAATTTTTGTTCATTTTGCTAAAGTTTTTTGATTAAACCCACATTTAGTTTGCACTGATTTAGGGTTAGTAATCTAGTTTGGGTAATGTTGGAAACATGTTGTGGTCTTCTAGTGTTAACGCGTAAATTTAAACCTTATTTTTACAACTCCAATTTCATAACAACTCAACAGTTTTCTTCAAACTTTTTGAGTAGCAATTCCCCATTAGTCCTGTAAAAAATCACTCACGAACATTGCAAAATTTCCATTGGTGCCATAGGTGCTCCATGCGTATGATAATTAAACTATGATGTTTTGAAATGAAAATTAAAAATAATTATTCTTATCTTTTAACTTATATTTGAGTTTAAAGATATTCTTAGGTTATTTTTTGTGGGTCCTGTATCTAATTGCGTAATTCTCGTTTTCAATTGATTTTCGGATGGACGATACATTTTTGAGTTTAGTTTGCATGGAAAACGCACTTTTTGTGTCCTGAACCCCAGTCCTCTCCAATTACCATATACAGCAGTTATTTTGCTATTCAGTGTTTAATTCACATAAAATAGACTGAAAATCCGAGAATTTCATTTCTAGAAGCACATGCAGAAATTAGCACACATCAATTCTATAAAGTTTTAATTGTGTTTCAAAACAATATACTCGAAAGCACATTATTATAAAATACTCACGAACAACGTTAATGTTGACAAAACATTTAAACCCAGCAAACTTGCCATCACGCTTGGACCAGTACGAATAAATAATTGTGTTCTTTCCAAGAGGAAAATGCTCAGGAGACGTGATACCAGGTGGATCAACTTCACCTCTTCTATAATCAGAACATGTGACTTCCGGGACTGTCCAACTAGCTAATCCTGTGGGTGAACCTGGTTGAGCATACACAGTAGTTCCTTTATCACCGATGCATTCACATCCACCTAATGGAAAAAGAAAATTGGTTATCATTTTAGTATGATTGCCAAAACCACATTCAAAAAAGTGCCATTATTCCCTTAAAAGAAAACAGATCTGTTAAAATACTAGCGGCCGATCTGTATTGGAATTTACAATGCGTGCATAAACCCCATATTCATACAGTAAACGGCTGCGAGTATTTTAACGTGCTTGTGAAAGCTTAATGCATATTATAAGATTAATTCTATCAAATTTAATATAAGAATAACTCATAAAACCTTTATGGAAAATTACAGATGTATGCATCTGACCAAAACACTGCGCTCATTGGAAGTTAGACTTATTATTCTTTATTCATAAATTATTCATGATTTCACGAAGTATATTACCGGCACCAACATCGAACAGTATCAAAACAATTATTTAGTGTTTAGAGAGGTGTTCTAAGGACAACGTCTGAAAGGCAAAGTCTGAAGTTGTGTTGACTCTTTGTTCTTTCATTCATCCACTTCCCCGGAAACAATTCTATCGACAGTTTTTGCACTTTTTCACACAGTTGGAGTCCCTTAATTATTAGCTTTTATTTTAAAATTGTTATTATTTTGTACTATTCGGACTAATTTGGACAAATGTGATTAATGTGCTTTCGAAGAAGAAAAACTTTTTCCACTCGTTTTAAATGCAAAGTTAAATGCATTGTGGGATAAATGAGAAATCCGGTGCCACATAACCAAAATCGTCACCAGGACTTACCTAATGAAGCGCATAAAGCATCGACGGTTTTATTGACCACTTCGTCCAAGCTGCTCGTTATTAATGATTCGGCCACTAGCTGTTGTGGAGACCAGCGTTTAAGGTAAAGTTTCCAGTCTTTGAACTGAGTTACAATGCCACCAGATAAGCCAACAATGGTGACTGTTCCGTTCTTCTGTGTCATTAATTTATCAAAGATCCTAGCTTGAATTTTTAAGTTATCCTCCGTTTCATTGTTGAACATTAAAAACAAAATGACATCGTCGACGTTAGCACGAAAATTTTTGCGGCTGCTGTTGGTCAACGCCTGTGAAAAAGAATTAAACATTCGAATTTTTTTGTTATCTTAGTAATGATCAATAAACAGTGGCATTTAGTACCGGATCTAGCGTTAGGCAGAATAAATTAAAATGTTTAATTTTAAATTCAAAATGCCATAATAACAACGGTATTGGTCATGCATTTCTAAAAATTTAAATAAAAATCTACCAATGCGATTACGATTTTGAACTGTAGTAATTTATTCTGCTTAACCCTGAATCCGCTACTGGGCATTAATGCATAGGGCATTTAATGCAAATATAAATGAACGGTTGCTACTTAAATTGTACTTATCTGTGTATCTAATTAAATAAATATAACTTTTCTTTCCTTAAATATTATTTGTCAGAAAATTGGCCTTTCAAGAAAAACTATTAAAAGCGTAGAGATGGTAGAAGAACAACACGTCAACAGTTTAGTGTATAGACTTATAATAGCCAAGCTCTTTTTCTGCACACTTTATTTGTCATCTTCGCACTGTGAAATAATACTTTCAAGAATGTGATTTATAAATAATAATAAGCTCTTTAATAATCTACCTTAAGGTAAAAACTACAGTGGACTTACAGACGGTAAATACGTATAGATAATAAAAAAATGAATAATCTAGAAAAGGTATGTTATGATTTAAAAATATATCAGTGTATATATATATATATATATATATATATATTAATATATATATATATATATATATATATATATATAGCCTAGCGAAGGGAGATTATCGGTTGGTAAGCCAATAATACGTAAACTTCTTCTTTGGATGCGTTCGAGATCATTAACTGGGTAAAGGGGTAAGCCATCCCAAACTGGTGCCGCATATTCTAGCAGGGGGCGTATTTTATTGCAGTAAGTTGCAAGGCCGACTTCTGTAGCAAGATGTGCCTTCTTACACTCCTTGAGATGATAAAGTGTTCTTTTACGTGTTATTTCATTAATGTGTGAGTTCCATTTTAGGTTACTCTGACAACCTAGCCCAAGCAACTTGAAAGTGTCCACTCTTTCAACAATGGAATCCGCAATAGAAAGATTGGGAGGTTCCGAAATAGACTTACTAAAACATATCCACATATCCTTCGTTTTTTTCGCGTTTAACTGCATTTTATTATCATCAGATCACTTTTTTACAGAATCGAAGACTTCCTGAGTATTGCTACATTCCCCTGTATAACGCGGTCACTTTGGGTGCAGTCATCAGCGTATTTGTGTGTTCTGATCTTTAAGTGTTTAGGAACACAAGTATCTAAATCATCAATATGTATATTGAATAAGGTTGGAGAAAGTACAGACCCTTGGGGAACTCTAGCAAGACAGCTTTCGGTTGAGGATAGTGTTCCATTTATTTTGACTTGCTGGGTTCTACCCGATAGGAAGCTTTTAACTCACAGCCAGAAACGTTTGTTCACATTCATTCGTATAAGTTTATACAGCAAAATCTCTTGGTCGACTAAATCAAAAGCTTTTTTAAAATCTATAAAAAGGGCATGAATAGCTCATTTATCAGAATGGATTTTATCTGTAGCATTAAACCGTGGTTGTGTAATGGATATCAAGGCTGATGTAGTAGATCGGCCATTATAATGAAACCATGCTGGCTGGAACGCAATGTGATATCTTTATCATTTAGTTGAAATTGTATTCTCTCTAAGATTTTTCAGAGTGCAAATAGAGACATGCGCTCAATCTCGCTGACACCTATAATCTCTAAAGTCGCTGAAGATTACATTGTTGACGAATTTGTAAAACCAGCCAACTAGAGTTGATCCAAATGAATACGGTGCGATTCCTAGACTCAGCCCAGTATTCGCCCTCTTGAGTATGATTCATAAGTGGAGCGTACCCACGGACGGAACGAGGTTCCATGGTTAGAGTTGTTCTATTCGACTTCAAAAAGGCGTTCGATCTTGTCTATCACCACTTGCTACTCCCCAAACCAATCACGTACGATTTACCCCAATGGGTGTTTAAATGGATCAAAAACTTTCTCACAGGACGTAAACAACGGGTAAAACTAAACCAAGATTCGTATTCAGATTGGGAAGATATTTCAGCAGGTGTCCCTCAAGGCACAAAATTGGGACCGTGGTTGTTCATCATAATGATAAATGACCTAGAAATTAGTGACTTTAGTCACTTTAGACAATTAGTCACTTTAGACGAAATTGTGGAGAAAAATGAAGAAAGCAATATTCAATCGATTGTAGATGATCTATCCATGCAAATTTCTGAGGCAAAATTTAAACTTAACGAAACCAAGTGTAAAGAGTCACAAAGAGCAACGTTTGACCCTATTACGGTAAATGGTAAGAGCTTGGAAGTGGTTGATAGTGCGAAAATCCTTAGACTGAATATCTCTAACAACCTGAAATGGAACAATCATATTGATCAAATCACAACGAAAGCGCGAAAACGTCTTTATTCTCTCTCCCAACTTAAGAGAGCAAACGTTGGTATAGAGGAACTTGTTCTATTCTTTATAACGTTTATAAGGCCAATTCTGGAATATGCAAGTCCTGTATTCCACAACAGTTTAACAAACTACCTTGCCAAAATTTTGCGAGGATTCCGAAGAGAGCAGTACGAATTATTCTATCTGGACCTCATATGAAGAAGCTCTACAAATAACTGGTTTGGAGCGACTCAGCCATCGAAGAGACAGAAACTATTTGATGCAATATTTACTGATGATACTCACAAACTTTTCAATCTTCTCCAACCAAGTAATAAAACTGTTAATATGACCCTTAGATCCAGCCATAGATTAAATGTTATATTTAAAACTTATATTTCGTTATTGGGCGAATACTTGACCGACATTTTGGATTTAACAGGAGACATTGCTGGTCTGAGCGACCCAGAGGAGGGAGGTGTTGCACATCGTGAAACAGAGGTGACATGTTAGTCATTATCTGATCAGAATATTGTTCCCTCGGGTGGGTTTCTTGACAATTTTACGCAGATCAAAACGATTGCATAGTAAACCCAGGTTCATGCTGTTGTCCCCAGGAATGATAATTCCGGCAGATGGGTAATCATGAAGGATGGAATCGATTGCATTAGAAAGATAGTCGATCATAGATTTCTCGTTTTTAGCTAATTGACCAGGAGGAAAATAGACACCAACCATGATAATACCACTGAAAGGTCTTGGAAGTCTGGGTGGTTTCAGCAGGATCCATAAAACTTCTTTTCCTTCCCCCTCCAGGTTCGGCAGGCGATTAGAAGGTATTGATGATTTAACATAGGCAATCAATCCGCCACCGGGAATTTCTCTGTCTTTACGATATGAAACGAAACTGGTTCCGATAGATACAACTTCATTTGATATACTTGAATTCAACCAGGACTCAGAAATCAAAATGAGTCCAGGTTCGTTTATCTCCACAACGGAAGTAAGCTCGTCTATTTTATTCGAAATATGACAGGAATTTATTAAAAATAATGAAGGGGTGGTTTTTTTATCTATTTTGGCAACAGTGGGTATCTTAGTACAGTTCATAGGTACATGAGACCTCGCTTTAGCACGTGACACTACAGAATATGTAGTAATTCTTACGGGAATCTGGTTCTGGTTGGCGTCGTCAAAGTCTACAGGAGACGCGAGTTTAAAATTATTAGGCATTATTAATTTTCCATTAATAGGAGGTGGAACATATACAAAGTGATTAATTGTTGTTGTTTGTTGTTTTACACCAGGTATTAGGAAAATATTCCCACCTGGAATGTTCGCGCTGGAGGTGTTCGCGGAGGGATGTACATCTAATAATGAAATTGATAAAATATCATTTTGTCTCTCGATATTTTCTGTGTTCGATACGGTAGTTTCGATTTATGTTTGGGGGTGATACGAAAAAATTCTTCATCCGATCCATTTAGATTGGTATTTGTAATGATTTAGCATATTTAGCATATTTAACATATTTAGCATGTATAATCATGGTCAGCATATATAAACAGTGGGCATTGTAACTGACTTGTATCTTCATAGAGTTTTTGAAATATACTTTACAATCACTATGAATCCTGAGTGTGGAAGAGAAACACAACAGTATTATTCAACTTTTTATGATGAGACCGCAATGGCTTATTGTTTACTTGTTGATCATAGTTTGCATTACGTCTTAGGAGTTTCTTCTTCCGGGCTAGAGGTTCCGTTTTCGATTTCGTCTAAAGTGACTTCTGCTCGTAATACGAACGGGGATGGTCTTAGCATTGTAATTGTCAGTGACCTTTTTTGCGGTGTTAGAGCTACATTGTTAGAACTGTTTTGATTTATGAAAGTTTTGCTTAAATTGGCTATAAAATTAAATGGGGATTGTGATGCTCGCCTTCAACATCACCTGCTTGATCACAATAAATTATACGTGTTGATCGTGATGTGCAGTACGTCTTAGGTTTTTCTTCTTTCGGGCTGAGAGTTTTACTCAATTTGGGCTAAAGCGACTTCTGCTCGTAATACGGACGGGGATGGTCTTGGCATAGTTATTGTCAGTGACCTTCTGTTGCGGTGTTAGCGCCTATATTGCTAAGACTGTATTGACTTATGACGGTTTGGTTGTATTGATTGTAGCTATGTGAATCGGCATTTTGAAGCTGGTCTTCAACATTACTTACTTGATTACAATTTTCCCCCTCGTTAAGGGTTAACTCAGCAATCGCACTGTTAATATAATAGGGACCTTAAGCATGTAGGACGGGAACACGACGACGGCAGCTATCAATACCATGCTTCATTGAAAAGAAATGAATTATTAAATACTTGTGGGAGTTTTAGACGTGACGTTCTGTTTACAACGGCAGAACGTCGTTTATTACGTCCTATGTAGAACGCAGGGGTGGGTCCAGCACTAGTGCACTAATTTGCATGACACAAGAAAACTGCTAAAAATAACCACTTTGTTTTGTAATGCAAATTAGTGCACTAGTGCTGGATCCACCCGTGGTAGAACGTCTGCATTTTAGGACCCAGTGAGTGCTACCTCGAATTACGCTCTATATAATTGTCCCTAAACGTAAACACAATGTTTTCAACGTCTTATATCTCATTAAATTGGTACAGTTGACAATATAGAAGAACGCTTTATCATAACATTTACTTAAATGAGTATTCCAACCACATCGTCGTCGTGTTGCCGTCCTACATGCTTAAGGTCCCTAATCACACGATTGGGGCGGTTGAGGTAAAATCGGCGCCATTAATGGGTTAATAAGAGATGATCCTTACTGAACCTCTAGGAAGAACAGTTTAGAACTGATAGAGCTATCCAGTATAAATAAAGTTAGTTTAGTTTAGGTTTCCTCCTGTAGTAACACTGGATCAATAAGAGATGATCTTAACTGGACCTCTAGGAAGAACAGTTTAGAACTGATAGAGCTATCCAGTATAAATAAAGTTAGTTTAGTTTAGGTTCCTCCTGTAATAACACTGGATCAATAAGAGATTATCCTTACTGGCCCTTTAAGAAAAACAGTTTAGAATTGATAGACCTATCCAGTATAAATAAAGTTAGTTTAGTTCAGGTTTCCTCCTATAGTAACACTGGATGAAAGGGCTGTACATAAAATATAGATAGAGCCATTTAGGTATGGAAATCCTCTATTATATCGACTGATGTATGAAACAGTATCAAACCAAAGTCGTTATGGGAAATTTAAAGTTACGATTAACTTACATTAATTGCAAGCTCATATGCGTTTCTCTTTTTTGTCGTATTGCTTTTCCAATCGTACTGAAAACTATCCAGCCACTTTATCAATTCCGTTGTATTCTTAATTTTTCCAATTTTCAATACTTCGCTTGCTTCTTTGGCGTTTGTGATGCTGATAAAACCAAGATGAGTGCCTTGTTCCTCCACGTCCAGTTTTTTATTTGTCAGAAACTTCTTTAGGAAATCTTTCACGTTTGGGTCAAAGCCAGCACCATTGGAATTGTCCCAAAGAACAAGGATATCTTTTTTGCAATCTGAAACTACATAGCATACATTGGTTGATTATTGCGTTGTAGGGTCGTCCGTCGTCATGCAAAGTCAATTTTAATGGGCCAATGAGCAAAGGCGTGTTAAAGCTTCGCAGTATAGTTTAGAGTATAATCAATTGAGCGAATCCATATTTGTTTATTGGCGAATCCGCAATTGTGAAAACGATCATATTGGCACATATGCAATAATCTTAACTTCTTATTAAAGGAGCGCGAGGTCTTTACCGAGAAATATCGGACTGAGGTCTTTTTGTACAGACCGAGCTCGAAGAGCGAGTTTGTACAAAAAGATCGAGGTCCGATATTTCTCGGTAAAGACCTAGCAAGCGAGGTTAGTAAAAAGTTTATTATATGGGATAAGGCATGTATTTGCACTTGAAACAAACAAGAAATGCATGAATTCGTATTAGTAGCCTGGTACGCATTTGATAAAAACAAAAACAAGATATTCAATTATTTAGTTTACCTAAACTGTCTGGAGGCGTCTTATCCGGCGCCAGCGACGGAGTTGAAAATTCTCCTCGGTTTTGTTTTGTTTTGTTTTTTGTTTTTTTTTTCGTCGTCGCAAGTCTGTAATGGCCTGAAATATACTAGTATTTGAAATGTGACCGTATTTATCTATCTACGTCCCAGTCTTATCTCCCAAGAATTTTTGTGCACAGCTTTGGCAAATTTTCAGATGCGCGATTCGATTTCGCTCGCATGATACAGCAATTCCTCCAAGAGGAACAAATAAACCGTTCTTTTCATGCTGTTCGATTAAGTTTAGATTTAATTGGGGTAAGAATATGTTTAATTCATGTAGATTCTGGTCCTATTTTAATAATATCGCTGCTATTTCGCCGTTTAACAAGATGATGTGGTCGTGTATGGGCGCGTTGACACGTCGTAGTTTGCACAGGATTAAAGATTTATTATAACTATACCGGTACAAGCGCGAATTCCAAAGGCAAAGTGCTTAACAAAGCGAATGTATCATGCGGTTTATTTACATTTTTGAACAATTGAACTTCTATACTTTTTAAAGTACGATGTGCTTCTGAATTTCGCGATCGAACATTTATAGGTTTGCAAGGCATACGCCGGAGTTAACGCCAGAACAGGCGTCTTCTTAATTTCAAAATATATTAAATTCTCCTGAGCATTTATTTGTGCCTTTTTCATTCAGAATTTATCTGTTTTTCATCTGGTAATGGATCTCCGGTAACGTCAGTCCATTACGGGAAAGTGCCGGCGGGGAAGTAATGGGCCGCTGAAAATTCTTCTTAGCCTATCACTGAGCTCCATTTCACCGGAAGTGACGCTGGCGATATAATAATTACTTCTTAATTCATGCATCATTCAAACGAGACTTTTAGAAAAACCATGCAGTTTATTTATTATAAAGTATAAAATCAGCTGCATGGATAGAGTTAAAATTTTACACGAATTACCAGTGGCGTAGCCAGCCCGACAATTCAGTCATGCTATGCTAATATTTTGGTGTTCAATGACTGTGAAAACAATGAATTTCTAAAGAAATAAATAATGATAATAATGAAAAATTTGCACAGCACGACGAAATCGTCAGGCTAGCTACGCCACTGCGAATTACAGGGGTGGTAAAAAAACTAGCCCCCCATAAAACGTATCAGTTTCAGTTGTTTGAATTATATGAGAAGAAGGCACAAACAAATCAAGTCCGTTTTTAGTGCAAACTTTCAAAGAAACTTTGCAGTGTTGTGATGAGTGGCGAAAATTCAACGAGTAAGTCAGTCAGTCAGCCAGTCATTGTGTAAACTTTCCGGGCGGGGTAAATTGATTTATGCTTATAATAACTTTATGTACATGATCAGTAATTTAAAGTTTTTAAATCAGTTTAACTTGCTTTATTTACTAATGCACTATTCCTTTTGCTAAGTTCACCAAAATGTTGAGCAATTCTGACCATTACTGTAAATTTTAAAGCCTTGCTTTTCCGTGGTTCGTTGTTTGGGTTTTGTTTTAAACTTTAAAGGGATTTGCGCAGATTTGCCCCCCTGGAACACCCGATATTTTCCTTGAGAGCAATTCTTTGAGAATCTACGCAATTTATCAACTTATGTTATGACTTACTAGCATTCCATTTAACACAAATATAATTTGGAAGGTTTATTCCAAAAATAGAGCTAAGAGGTCAGGAAGAAACGACGCTGTGTTGTTTATGTATTGATAGATCTCTTACACGAATGTATATTATGTAGATAGCAAGTCGATACCTGTTATTCTGCATACAGTACATAATCGATACTATACATTTTGTGCAGTAATCAAATCATTTTGGCGATATACAGTATTGATTATAAGTATATTGTTTTGTATCGATTTACGCGTCCGGCGAAGCATCCCGGAGCCGTAGCTAGAAGCTTAATTGGCGGGGGGTGTATATTCATATATTCGTCCTATGCCCGACTGATTTCTTTTGTACGCTACTGTTCCTGCGGTATATAAAGATGAATATATGAATAACACCCCCCCCCCCAATTAAGCGGTCTATAGCTACGGCCCTGAAGCATCCACATCATAGACACAATATGCACCGCGGTTTATTTACATAATTTACAACGCAACTATTTTGGCTATTTTTATGAAATGACGGATAAATTGTTGCGATCATATAAATGTAGTAAATGTAGTCACAGTTGTTTGACGAAAAAAAGAGACCAAACTGAGAAATCGCGCCCGGTTTACATGAGCAACTAAAATTATAATTTAATAGTGACAATATCAAGCGACTAACGTAACTTGAGTACTTTGACTAATTTTTGTTATAATAACATGAAAAAAAATGCGTAATGCAATGAATGTTCTCAGAACAAAGTCAGCTTAAGGAGACAGAATTTGCATCCAAATGTGTATGGGCGGATTCTATATATTCCATATCTTCTTGAAAACCACCTTCTTGATTTTTAAAAAAATACTCTATTCATTTATTCTACTTTATATAATAACAATTTTTATCATCTGGCTTCTAAAACTAAAAAAGAAGAAATATGCGAAAATACATAATATTTATTGGCTCTACCCTCATTAATTTTATAGACACAGGTGTGCCACATTTCGTTGGGGGCCACTTTTTTTACCACCTCCTGCATGTAGAAATAATAAAATTCGTCATAGCACCTGTAAAACGTTCTTAAACCTTAATATTGGAAATTTGAAACGTCCTTATCTCTCTCAAACCTACTTTTGAGGACCTTTACTCGAGACAATGGATGGTATAATTTTTCCGAAAATCATTAGCTATAGTTTCACTGAAAAGTTCACTAGTAAATTTATGTCTTCATACAGCCAATGTTATAAAAACTAACTCTTCAAAAGCATCTTAGCTTATATCGGTGTTCTGGCAAAATAATTCTCCAGGCTCGTTTTTTAAGTCCTTCCAGTTCGTCAGATAGGTATTTTGGAAGTGAATCGGGGAAAAGCCTCATAGGGCATGCGCATATTCAATAACGGGCAGGGTACGTGTCATATAAAACAGATGAAGGTCTTTTTGTTGGACGTTAGGATGTTTCTGTTTTGTTGGATGTTTCTTGTATGTAAATTCATTTAAGGTCGTTTGTGATCGAGATGCACTTGCAGGGTAAAATCACTCACGAGGTACAAAGCGCTGGGACTATTTCCTTCGGGAGCATACATTAAGTATATAATATCCGGTTTTGTTATAGAGGGTGTCCCCAAAAAAACGAAAACTATTGAAATCACTCATTGTTAAAATTTAAATGCCGTGTTTACGAGTTTCAGCCCGTGGGGACTTAATGCAACTTATAAAATGCTAAATGCTTTGTGTTGCTAGAGAAAGGGGACATATTGAAGGTCATGGTCCTTGAGATGCACATACATTAAAATAATGTTATCCCCAAGCCGGCGCGGAGCGCCGTGCGAGGGTACTAATTCCGCCCGGAGATTAGGAATTACACCCGGGACCCGGGAGAACATAGCGGAATCCAAAGTTGCCAAAATGTCATGGACGTTCAAAGGCCATGGTAGTTGTACGCATGCGCAAAATTTGAACGAAGAAAGAACGGTCGTCTAGGACTTGCTGATTGGCTAAGACAAAAAGAAAGCATGCATAATAGCGTCAGCATTTTAACCGCCATTTTTCAAACCATTTTTTTAAAATGAAATAAAATAAAATGAAATCATGGAGTCAAATATTAAAACAATAATAAAAGATTTAAAGATCATCACAGCACAGAAACAGCTGGTGAAATAGGAACGACTCGTAGTTTATAATCTTTGAAGTGGTAGGTGTCTATATTTTGCTTATTCAGTGTCTGTTGTTATGTCGTTTTACAAGGAGCTAACCGACCGTTTAAGGCTTAACATCATCGCTTAAACTTTAAAAAGAGTTCTCAAAAGTGTACTTCAGAGTTTTGATAAAACAAATATCACTTTGCAGCTTGTATAGTCGCTAAAATCATTGAATGAAATAAATAATCGAAAAGCAACATTCGACGTTTAGTGCTTGTATGGTTATTATAATTATTTGTGCTGTTTTGATGTTTTGAAGGTTTAGCCATAGAAAAGTTTAGCACTCACTTAAACTGCAACGTAATGCAGCAGGCAAACAGGTGATTTCTTTTCACCTTTACGACTGTCTTTGTTTCCGAAAAATTTGCACGAGTTATTTCATAACATTAGCGTAAAAAGTTAGGTCTGGGTAGTGCACGAAATATTTTGCTTCGTTTAAAATGGCGAGGGGTTGCTGCATGCATGTATTTCTAGTCCATATTTATAAATTATAAATATTGTTAATAAATATCGTTTTTGCGAGCAAGCAAATTTGACTGCATCATATGCATGCATAAAAATGCTTATGGCAACCCCGATTTATACACTTGTGGGCCCGACAGAGTGCTTAGGCATTCAAACTCTAACAATGGCAATGTCATGGGTGATTTCAATAGTTTTCGTTTTTTTTTTGGTACACCTTGTATAGGAACAAAAACATACATGTTACACAACAATTTCATTTAAGAAAGAAACCCACTTTACTTTGTTATGACAAGAAGCGGGCAACAATTTTTCACTTGTTTCCCTTGCGGGAAACAATGCATTTAGTTTAAAGTCATGTGACTACGAAGGAACCAATCACATTTAAAATACAAAGTACCTATATAACAGCAAGAATTATTCAGACCTTGGTCAGAGTTATCTGCCTCAACCTCGCTTCGGCGGATAACTTTAACCTCGGTCTGAATAATTCTTGGTATCAGCTTCATCTAATAATTGGGTATTTATTTGCTATCAGCGTCAACAGCAATGTTATAATAATAAGATATTTAGACTACCATATACACATGTATACACACGCGATTACAGTAATTCATCAGAAAGAATCTACATGCATCCATTGACTATTAATTTTTTGTTTACAACCAAAATAATTTGTCATATGACAGCAAAACTGCAACGGCAATGGCATATGAGCAGTAATACTAACTGATTCATGAAATATACATATTAATATATTATTCAAGAATTTGTGACAGTTTTCTACCTTTTGTTTGAATCTTTTTCTTGTTCAACTCTTTGAATTCTAAAACAAGTTGAAATTATTTTATAAAATTTACATGAAATAGGGACAGGAATAGTGCATGCTGAACAAACCGCAACAAAATCGTTATATTTTTTAAAAAAATGCTCTAATGATCGTTAAGGCGGTTTACACTATGCAATTTTCCTTGCAACTTGCAATGATTTCTACTTCTAAGGCATCTAAAGTTGAAAAATACGAACACTTAAAAATTAAAAATTAACATATCTAAAATTATAATTGCATTGCAAGATGCAAAAGAAAATTGCGTACAATTTTTATTGTGTAACAGCGCCTCTTTATTTAAACAGACGTTTATTCTCTATGGGTAATAATTAGGATTGATAGGGGAGCATTATACAAATTAAACTCACTTTTGGGATCACAGGATTGAATATAGACCATAATTATACATGATGTATTCAGTCCTCCATAAAGTTTAAATATATACTCGATTATATTTAAACCCACAGGGAAGCTGTGTGGTGATTTTAGGCTTGGCTCCACTTTAAGTTGATGAAGTTGACACTTATGTGTGCATGAAATATTTGGCTTCGTCCATGATACTGGGTCGGACATGTTATCGTAGGCAAAACCATCTACTCTTTGCTCTTGGAAATTGCACTTGCATTTGCCTTCTAATAAAGGAAATTTTTTTAATTGAGTTAATTTTAACAAACTTATTCAAATGAGGGCAGCTGTGAAAGCTCAAATACGTTTGAATGAGTATAACTCATGCATGCATGTTATTATGATTGAACACCGAAGGAACGGTAATCTATCCCAGCTAGCACATGACGTTATCCCAACATTGACGAAAGCGGGTTGGATTTTGGTTAAGTCGTGACTAATTAATAAAAGGTTCTCACGACGTTGTTTGTCCAAATTCATTTTACACTACGTTGTATCAACCTTGGTTGAATGTTGGATTCAACCTGGCAATCTCGTTTATATTCTGACGTTGCAGTAACGAGGTTCAGGTGACATTGTTCTTGTATTAGCGTTAACGAAGCTTCGCATTATAATTATAATTATTATATTCGATATTGCAATGATGGCCGAAATGCTATATTATGCGATTAATAGATGAGTAAGACAAAAGAAATCAAAAATCCAAAATACTAAAATCCGAATAGATGCTGCGATGCTGTTATATGTCAATATCATATATGGTCAGTGTTGGGTGCGAGAGTTGATAAAATTCGCAGGCTCAGATTGCGATCACACATACGCCGCGCGTGCGTCTCCATTGGAATCTTTACTTTGCGAGAAACAAATCTCCCTTTATTTCAAACATAATCTAGCTATTTTAGATATGCTTGAAATTTTATTTCCCTTTATTGGAAAACTGACTGAAGTCTTAAAGTCATCAACGTACATTGTTATTTTCAAATCTACTGTTCGTTCTGTCTCGTACGTCTCCAGACACTTAACTGATTAGCAGTCACTCGTACAGTATCTTTTTTATGAACTTAATAACTAACATTAACTAGATATATTAGAATAAAATTAATTTGATTATAATAATATTATGGTATGTTGATGGCTATTCAAACAAGAGAGTCTTAACATTCCAAAATCTTTTCAAAGTGAGCAAGATGCTAAACCCTCTAACTTGTTTGTGAAAAAAGTGAAATTTCTGCTTACCCCTTGGGAAATTCCTTAGCCCCACTCATGATTTTTCAATAAAAGGCACCTTTTCCAAAACACTTGGCATTTTGTTCTTTTTCAATGGCCGAATTTTGATCTGATTACAGAGTGTGTTGGTTGTGCATGGTTTGCAAGGTGTGGGTTCTATTAAAAATTTTAGGACCAACTTGCAATTGCCTGGTAGAAAGTATCAAAATGTGTGGTCAGACTATGTCTTATCATGGAGTAGGCAATTCATTTAGTGTACATGTTGAGGAAGGCAGAAGAAGGTACATTCTTTTGCTCGCCCAGTGGTTTGCAATCCCTGATTTAAACACTTGACATGGAAGCTCTCGCAACAACTTTTGCATTTGACTTTGTTTTCACTCATATTTTCAACTCTACACAGTGGACATTTAGTTGTCTTGAGACTCTCATAAGCACATTTCCCAGCATCATGTTGCCAAATTTCTACCTGAATAAAACTAGTTATTTTCTGACAAAATATCAATGTTTTCTCGACAAAGAGGTTAGACCTTTCTATTTAAATTTAACACAGTACTTAATGGTATTATAAGTTTTAACAAATCTATATGTTGCACATTGAATAGAGAAATATAAGTGGTTTCCTGCAGTTATTTGAGCCAGAAACTCTGGACAGACGTTTTTTTAGTATCAAATTAATCACTTTTTGAGTAACACACTAACACTAACACAACAAGTAACTTCAAGGGTGCCAGGGCAGTGGGGGAGCCTGCCCTATATATGCTCATGGACATTGGATGTATCAATCTTACAAGTCTAACTTTTCCAGTTAATGTTGTCTAGCTTGTTGCTGTTTGTTCATATAATTTGAAATAATTGAATAAAGACAAACTTAGTAAACTAAATGTCTTATTTCTTATGCTACCCCCCGCCTGCCCTTGATTGCTTCTGGTGCCCCTAAAAGTATTTTCGGGCGGATATACAACTAAGGGACCTTAGCAGCTAGGCTGGCAAGTTACAGCAGGAAAAGCAATTTTATCCTTATATACTATTAAAGTACACAATAATGTACTGATATTAATTATTCTGAAATGAATTTTATTGTGAGAAAAAATTGAACTACCAATTCTACTTATATGAACTAAAATTTCATATAAACTTAACGTATTTTTAAAATAAATTATTATACACTCCTTATGTCTGGTCGCCATATTGGATATTATGGCCGCGTACGGGTTGGAGGTCTGGTACATAGGTGCTCTGACATATCTGAAATAGCCTTCATCACTTATGGCAGGCATCTCTCCCACTTTTTTCCTCGCCTTCCATGACACAGCCAATCCATGCCTAATAACCTATTATAATTTAATACACGAGAGATGCCTGCGAAGGAGGCGATATATCAGTTTTTAAAAATTATATGTGCGAGTTGCTTAGTTGCTTCCAACTCTCTCAGCTATCACTTTTCCAGCTGATCACGGATATATATTTCATGCTTTGATAAAGTTTGATAGATATTGATTTGAAATTTGTCCCTAATGAAAGTATATTTATTTTTACTCTCCAAAAGCAACAGAATAATTACCTATTACATATCAAATTACCTATTTGAATTATAAAACAATTTACCTTGTTCAATAATAGAGCAGTCTAGTTACTAAAGTTGCTGACGCAGAATCAGATAACCAATAATTTTGCCATCTCCGTGTTTTACAGAAACATGAGAGATTGTATCGTACTTATTTGAGTTATGTAACGTTAATCCTAACGTTAATACCACGTTCCTGCGAGTTCGCAAAAAAATTTGACCCAACATATTAAAAAATAATGTTATTCAAACGTTCAAGTTTCAAAGGAAACAACGGGTCAGAGAAACTTTTCAATTTAAAAAGAATTCGGATGAAGTTTCCAAAGCTCACATGCCGCGTGACATGACGTAGCATCACGATTTCCGCTTTTATTAATCCCCTACTGGTTTGAACCTGAAAAAAAATGGCGGTAAACAATCGGATTTCCCGCCTGTGACGTCGTTTTAACCAATCAGATTCTGGAACAAATGAACTTCGAAACTTGCTATATAATATTGGTATAACTTCAGTTATTTTTAAGGCACTCTACATTATTAAGATCAGCGGAAATTAAGAATTAAAACTGTAAATATGATTTTATATTACATTAAAATCCGCCGATTAAACATTCATGTATCGATCGGTATCCCGCAAATTTCTGAGAGCAATATCATTGTATCATACTTTTGGGGATAAAACTCCAGCTTAGAATAACCTCCCTGATGATGTTTAATGTTTGCCGCACATAGAGCGAATGAACTGTTCGTAAAGACATCTGCACATGGCAGATGTCTGCTTAAGTCGTTGGCGCCTGACATTTACATAACACATTTTCAAACGTTCCCGGAAGCCGGGCTTGAGTGGTTCGCATTTGGGATTACAAAGTCATTTTTGCGGTCTGAATAAAATAGCAAAATATGCACTTTTGCGAAAAGCTGCAAAATAGATACTGACTGATCGAATGTCATAAGAACATACCCAAAATGGGACACAACTTGATGTATTTTTCATATCTCTCTTCAAGATAGTCAGCTGTCTCATTACAGCAGGGTGACATTTTTCTAGCATCATTTATTAAACATTCTCTTTCCCATTGCTTCCTGTCTCCAACAAATCCAGTCCATTCTCTTTTACAAAATTCAGTCTCTTCCTCTTCTTCACCAAAGACAAGGTTTGCAGCAAAGTAAACCATTATAACCGTTTGCAAAACCGCTTTACAGTTGCCAAATATGATTGGTTTGTGTTGGTTTCGTTTAGCCATGAGTTCTATTTAGAATGAGTTCTAAGTTAGGTTATAGCTACAGTTTGTATGAAAAACTGCTATCCATATTACTTAACAGATCAAAATCTGCGTAAGAAAAATTTTAACGAGCGACACGTTTGCGTGCTAAGCTGACCAGTGTACGCCAAGCTTAACAGTGGGGTTCTCAAAGGGTCACAAACGCATATATGTACGAAACAAATCCGTCTATTTTCGGCGTTTTAAGGGTGATCAGGGCGTTTTCCACAAGGTGATATTTTTCGATCGAACAAAATTGTTCGCTTCACTGGTGACAACTGAAAAGAATATCGTTCGATCGAAAAATTCAATCTAGTGGATAGCGTCATAAAGATGAATACATACAGATGCATCTGCCATCCAAATTAAACTTCAAGATACGACCCTGCTGGCGAGTTGGATGTTAAGCGCTCAATTGTGGGTTTGATACGCATTCAGGTTAACAAAAATAACAATTAAATAGTTGATAACTGCATGAAAATTATGTCGGGCTCGTAGATAATACAATCACATCTGCATAATTATATATATAATCGTGCAATTCGTGCAAATTGGCGACAAATTGTCCGCAAAGATCTTGATGAAGGTCTTTAAAAACTTTGTCTTTACGACTTTATCTTGCTACTGGTAAATAATCGATTTTACTCATTCAGTTAGGAATTAATGATACTCATGATGCTTAAAATTCGTCCCGGTGTCTAGGCCAATTTTTTTTCTCGCTATCGCTGTAGCATGTCAGATTCGGATAGTACTAAGAATTATTGCATATCTTCTTACAGCAACATACCTGTATAATAGTCGACAGCTTCAGATCTTTGAAATTTCACTAATCAGGCAGCAACAATGAATATTTCCAATCCTGGAGTATAAACATAAAATGGCAGGTGATTCTTCGCTATTTGCCTCACTTATTGTTTGTCTGAGTTATTTGATGGGTACGTGCAAATATATAGGGAACTTTATAAGATATTCACGAGCTGCCAATAGGTTCCCTAAGCACACCAACGACCAATGCCAAACCCAATATACCTTTTCAGTTTGTATGCAAATTAACCCATTTGAAGTCACATTGTCTGAAATGTTTTATTGGCTATTCCATGGTCGCAACATCTGAAATGGGTTAATTTGCATGCAAGCTGAAAAGGTCTATTTACGAAGTTCGAAACGAATTCAGAATTTCGTAAAGCCGGTTTTCTACTAGGCGGAATTTTTCGACCGAACGAAAATTTCCGCTTGATTTTCTTTTCAATTGTGAGAATTCAACCGTAGCGGATTCCCTTAATAATTGAAATGAAAATCGAGCGAGAAATTTTCGTTCGGTCGGTCGAAAAATTCTGCCTAAAATTCTAAACGTTAAAAGCAAACGGGCTCACCTCTGGATTTCAGGGGCCGGTTGTATCAAGCCCGTTTAGCTTAAACGGCGGATAAGTAAAAAATAGAAATCAAGTCTCTCGTTTTATTTAACAAGCAAACAAAATGTTTTTAGCCTTAATACAAAGTTACTGTTTACAACTACATATTCAGTGCATAATATTCAAGTTGACTCGTTCAAGAGAGATGTAAGAGTGTTATTTAATTTTGACTTATCCGCTGTTTAAGCTAAACGGGCTTGATACAACCGACCCCAGTTAATTAAAATCGTTCACAGAGGAACAAATAAATGTCATGATTAACAGTGGCGTACGGGAGACGATAATGGGGGGGGGGAGTACACATATTCATATTAACAGACCTGTGAAGACAATGAATTTGAAAAAAAATTTATCTTGCGCAACATGTATGAATATGTGCCTCCCCAAATTATCGTCTCCCGTACGCCACTAATGTTTCATGTTTCAAAAAGGTGCAAAAAAGTTTGCTTTTGTACAAAGTACAGGCGTTCTCTGTGAAGAAATTGTTGACAAAAGAACAAATAGATTTCATGTTTCAAAATGAAACTTCTTTGGACGCAATAATATTCGCTTTTATACTAACTATATAGGTTCTTGAGGTAAACCTGTTCGCTTTTAACGTTTGGAAAACTTTTGAATTAGTTTCTTCATTTAACTTTCCCTTAAACGTTGACATCCACGGAGATAACTCGTCTACAACTGCCAAGTTGTATGTAAATCGAATTTACGAAACTCCGAATCCGTTTCGAAGTTCGCTAGTTCGTTAGAAAGTTCGTTGCGAAGTTCACGCCCAACATTCGAAATATGATCTGTATTCTGGAAGTTCCTTCGAAGGAACTTCGCAATTTTACGACTGATGAAAGAACAGCTGAAATTAACTGTAAATTATTATCATAATATTTGACATTACTTCAACCCTTCATGTCTAGACATGAAAACGATATAATAATTTAAGTTTGAACATACAAACGGCCGCCATGTCACTCATGTCTGACGAATTCAATAAGAAATACGTTTATGTATAGTTCAAAAGCCTGTTAAAATAAAACGTAGCATGGACCCGGTTCATCATAATTCATTTTTAACAAGACGCCTGTTCTCGCGTTAACTCCGGCGCACGTGCCAGTCTTTAATATAGAGCTTTTGAACATAAACAATACCGTTCATATTCGCATTTACATGCCTTGCGAACCTATAAAATGTTCGATCGCGAAATTCAGAAGCACATCGTACTTGAAAAAGTATAGAGGTTCAATTGTTCAAAAATGTAAATAAACCGCATGATACATTAGCTTTGTCTTACACTTTGCCTTTGGAATTCGCGTTTATATAGTTATATCAAATCTGCAATCCTGTGCAAACTACGACGTGTCAACGCGCCCATACACGACCACATCATCTTGTTAAACGGCGAAATAGCAGCGATATTATTAAAATAGGACCAGAATCTACATGTATTAAATATATTCTTATTAAATCTAAACTTAATCTAACAGCATGAAAAGAATGGTTTATTGGTTCCTCTTGGAGGAATTGCCTTGAAGCGAATTGAAATCGAATCACGCATAGGAAAATTAGCCAAAGCTTTACACCACAATTCTTGGGAGATAAGACTGGGTAGTATATAAATACGGTTACATACACCTTTCAATTACTAGAATATTTCGCGCTATTTCAGACTTGCGACGACGGAAAATAAAAAAGACAAAAACAAAAACAAAACAAAACCGGGGCGAATTTTCAACTCCGTCGCTGGCGCCGGAGTAATTATTTGTTTCCAAGTTAACCTTTATTTGTTTCCATCGTTAACCTTTTTAAGTTTAAAACATCAGTGTAGTAGCTTTTCATAGCTGTTTTGTGGGCAGCCAGTTCGCGGGCTAACCAGTATGCTATACGCAAAAAACGATGAGCGATGATGCATGTTTGTCCGCCGAGTTTGTTTATCTTATTCTCATGTTTTTGTTTCGTTTTTATTATATTCACAACGTTGGCTTTTGACGTGCTCGATTGGCGTTGTATAATATAAATCTAATTTTTATTGTGTTCAGTTCACAACAGCGAGGTTTAAACTTACGTACAGTACCCAGGCAATTTCGTGAATTGTTTTCACATAAC
Source organism: Dendronephthya gigantea (assembly GCF_004324835.1). Classification (NCBI taxonomy): domain Eukaryota; kingdom Metazoa; phylum Cnidaria; class Anthozoa; order Malacalcyonacea; family Nephtheidae; genus Dendronephthya; species Dendronephthya gigantea. The sequence goes on from NW_021163098.1 coordinate 982,860, forward strand.
GTCAAAGCAGAAACACTAATATTTAAAGATAAGTAATAGATTCGTATCAAATGCGAGCTATATGCCTTCGTTTTTCTTTCATAACGCGAGTTTTTCCTTTTTCCTGTCCTGAATCAGCTACAGTCACGAAATATTTTTTGAAAAATCCCAGGTTGCTTGTTGTTCCACATACCGAACTGTAATCAGTTCATTGCAGCAACAAATGCCAAACAAGAACAAAGTTCTCTTTGCTAAAGCAACACTAAGCTACTTCACACAAGACAAAGGAGAAATATCATAGATTACTTGTAACTACCACTCAACAATAGGCGTTTATATTAGTGATGAATGATGGCATTCAATGCTGCTGACTAGAGATACATGCATGCAGCAACTCCTCGCTATTTTAAACCAAGTACACAATTTCTAGAGTTAACCTGACCTAAACTAATATTATGAAATGACACAAAACTCAAATCAGTCTTATTATATTTTCCGAGTATATTATAACTAATGTTTCCATCATTCAATACAAAATTCAAAAAATAATCATAATGCTAGTAGTGTTAACATTGCCCGTTGCCCTGCATTATACCATTCCAGCAATTAAGTGACGGTTTAAAATCGAAGTTTCAAACGATTAAAACAGTACAAAATCTTCACAGACATAAACCTTCAAATTCTGTAATTGCAGTCGACGCCGGCGGCTAAAATTTTTATACTTTGTCCCCGAGCCGGTGCGAGGGTACTAATTCCGCCCGGAGATTAGGAATTACACCCGGGACCCGGTAGAACATAGCGGAATCCAAAGTCGCCTAAATTTAGACCATGGACGTTCAATGGTCATGGTACTTGTGCGCATAAGCGAAATGCGAACGAGTGTAGACTGGTAATCGGCAACTTCCTGATTGGCTAAGACGAAACGTTTGTGTTTCAGTGAAAAACGTCAGCAATTTAACTGTCATTTTGTAAACTATTTTTTTTAAAAATGTTTCGAAAATAAAATATGAAATGTGGAATCAAATAACAGATAAAACACTGGGAAGATTTTAAAATATTATCAGAACTGGAAGAATTAGCGGTGAAAAGGAACAACTTTATTATAATCCTTGAAATGGTAGGAGTCTATTTTGTTTATTTCGAGGTTTATTTCGTGTTTGCTGTACGAATACATTTTATGACCTTAATTGGTACAGTATGTCGTTTTGCTCGGTTTTGCGAAGACGTGACCGACTATTTAAGGCTTTACATCATCGTTTTAACTTCCAAAAGAGTCCTTAAATTCGTAATTCGTAATTTGGAGTAATTCGGAGTAATTTGGAGTAATTCGTAATTTGTAACTCGGTGTAATTCGGAGTTTTATGTAATATAACAAATATCACTTTAAAGGTTTATAGAGTCGACTGCAATCACTGCATGAATTTAATAATCGAAAAACAACATTCGACGTTCATTGCTTGGTTATTTATATTATTTGTGATGTTTTGAAGGTATAGCTATAATATGGAGTATTAACTATCACTTAAACTGTGAAAGTCTATAACTTAATGCAACGGAAAGCAGCAGGAAAACGGGTGATTTCACTTCACCTTTACGACTGTGTTTGTTTTCGAAATATTTGAAACATCAGCTATCGGCTTTACATTTAGGACATTTCATAATATTGAAGGTTAGGTCTGGCTAGCTCAGGAAATATTTTGCTTAGTTTGAAATGGCGAGGGGTTGCTGCATCATGCATATATTTCTAGTACCATGCATATAACCATAGTGTGTATTTTTTATACCAAAATTCAAATTACACTTTTAAAGACACTTTTTGAAGTTAAAGCAAAAGTGTAATAGCCCTTCACACTATAAAAAGCTGAAAATTTAACAAATAAACGACATACAAAGCTGAAAAGTATACAAATACGGCTCATTCTTACCGCGAAACAAATACGAAATAGACAAAGTAAACACGTACCCTTTGAAAACATTTATAAGCTTGCAGATTATGAATTATTCCTCTTACACGGTTTTGTCTTGACTGTATCCACGTTCATCTTTGCTATCTGTCATGCTGAAAATATCTTGTTTCTTCACGTTTTACTTTCTTTGCACAAAGCATAGGCGGCCCAGAACTGATCTCACTAATCTCGCTGACCTCGCGCGACGCTCATGTTGTCTGAACAGTCTTATATTATGACAAGGTTGGCAACTCTCACGCCAAATAAGCTAAAAACGCACGACGGTTAACTCGAACACCTTCACAAAACTGCAAATATTTCATAAAAATATGGCGAATAAGAAAAAAAAGTACAACATATTAAACTTGAATAATTTTACTACATTTATACCATATTTTTAGCATTCAAATGTATTCCTATGCATGTATAAAACGTGAATGTGTACGAATGTGTACAAATATATTTTAAAACCTATGCTGGGGACACCTTGCCTATACCTTCGTCATAATTTTAAATTGAAAATGGAAAGCTGATTGGCTGTCGTTTAAAAAGAGCCAATTGGTGTTCGAGTTAACCGTCGTGCGTTTTTAGCTTATTTGGCGTGAGAGTTGCCAACCTTGTCATAATATAAGACTGTTCAGACAACATGAGCATCGCGCGAGGTCAGCGAGATTAGCGAGATCAGTTCTGGGCCGCCTATGCACAAAGTTTATAAAATGCTTTTACAAAAATGTTTATGAAATGACAGTTAAATTGCTGACGTTCTCATTGAAATACAAACTTTCTGTCTTAGCCAATCAGAACGTTCGTTGATAACCAGACGTTACTCGAGCATGCGCATAACTTACAAAACCACCCAACGTCGACCGTGTATGACATAGAATTTGGACAACTTTGGATTCGCCTATGTTCTGCCGGGTACCGGGTGTAATTCCTAATCTCCGAGCGGAATTAGTACCCTCGCAGGCACTCCGCGCCCGCTCGGGGATTACAACAGCGACAAGTTATTGTTAATGAAACTTGCAAATTAACAAGCCACGTTGTCTGATTGGATGCATGAACTGGTGTTATTATCTCTAACAAATTCACGCTGGTAAGACATCAGTACTCAACATTGCAAACCACCTGTACATTCTTGCTGGATCTATGAAATCATACTAACATCTCCTGCTAATGGTGACAAGGTATTCTCATATGAACAATGCAAAGCCAAGCGTATAATCCTACTGGAACAATAACCTACAATTATTTTCTACCTATTAACATATATTACAAGCTGTTGACGGATATTTCGAGCTTCTTCAAAGTTCAAACGAGCTGACAATTCTTAAAGAATCTATGATGTTTGGATGTTGGACTCTTCTCTGCGACTAATAGACCACTTGCCTTTTAGCGCAGCCCGCTTTGCATGACGGTAGGAGTCGTCACTTTGCAATCGAACGACATGGCGACTGTAATGAGCGAACGATTATTATTTGATGAGATATTTACCAATATTTAGTGCTTCCTGTTTACAATCGATGAGTTATTTAATCCTAAAATAAACATAGAGGTCTCAAACGAAGCGGAGGTAAATTTTTGAGCGAAATCGGTCCATTCTAAACGAGGAAAAAGGAGCTCGAGTGAGGCATCAACAAGACGTTCTTCGCATATTTATGCCTTGAAATATCTCATTCTCCAAAGAAAAACAGGTGAGTTCACCAAATAACCGGCGATCACCCAAGAATTTTTACTTACGAATAAGCTTTGACATTTTCCCTTTCCCGATTTTGTATTTTGCGCCCTGCTTTCTAATTCGTATTGCTTTTTAAACTCCGTGAAAATGACCATGCTTGGCAAAATATTTGACCGATTTCGCCTTTATATTGTTCAAACACAGACTAAATGTTTTGGGGAAATTTGCAATGTTTGAATACTTAATTACTTTTTTGCCGATGTTGAAAACTACGAACAAAAACTACAAATAAGTGCTGTTTGACCTAGGCAAACTTTTCGAAAATTATATAAATAAAAAGAATATAGTATTTTGAAACAATAATGGAGGATGAACCAACCACTTCAGAAGGGAACAACACAGAAAAACCACTGAAAAGGTGGACAAAGAACTTAGAGTTCCTTCCTGAATTTACATTTGAACTTTTAAAAAAGCACTTAGGAACTGAGTTAAGTGTGGAAAATAACCCAGGTGGAGCTTACAAACACAAGAAATTGGGATATGGATTGTTCAAGGAAAAATATGTCAAAAATGTAGAAGTAAAAGCAAATGTATTTAAAGACCAGTTATGCTGTTTTCTAATCAAAGCAAGTGTGAATGCTGCTATGAAAAAAAATGTCTACACTGTGTATGTTCATCTGAATCAGGACACTGGGGAAATTTTATACGGTAACTGCACAATTGGTAAATTGTTGGATTCCAACAATTTACTAAGGTAGCTTGGTTGTGACTTATTAAGTGCAGTAGAAAGTTTTTTGATATCATCTGGTTGAATTTCTCGAGCAAAGTGTGGTGTAGGATTGGTGGTGGAACTTGAGTTGTATGTTTTGTGCTTTATGCTATTTGTGTCTTTCTCGTATGATGTTTTAACAAATTTTATATCCTCATAGAGGACTGCTTCATCACACTCATCCTTGCGAGGAACATGCCATTGTTGCAGCATTTGTGTGCATGTAAAATCATTTGGAATTTCAGACAAGTCTAATTGCTTGTATTCAATTACTTGAAACATTAGAGCTACAATGTGTTTACATTGCCCCCCTTTGCCAGCCTTGCATGTGCAGTTACCGTATAAAATTTCCCCAGTGTCCTGATTCAGATGAACATACACAGTGTAGACATTTTTTTTCATAGCAGCCATGGCCAGAAAATTCGGACATATTTAACATTCTACTTCCGCCTAAATTTGCATACGGTGTCAAAATAAAGCTTCGTGAGTTTATAGTAAACTGTAATGTGCACAGTACTAAACGCTAAAAATACACCTTTAGGTAGGTCGATTATAATTTGCCTTAATTGCTCGTTGCAGAGCAAGTTAATCTTAATATTTTTATATAGTATTTCAAAATGTTTTATCAATATTCGTCCTGCATTTTCAAAACAAAGTTTTGGTCATTTATAACGTTGAATACCATATAAAACGAAAACCGTAATAGCGTAGAAATAAAATAAAAATGCAGAGCCGACATAAACCTTTGCCAGCAAAATATTACCTCAGGATCTTCAATATGACACGAGTTACAAGAAACAACCAGGGCAAATAGCAAAGATGCAATGATTTTCTTAAATTTTGCAAAATTTAAGAATGCGCAATATAATTTATAGTTCTGCAAACGAATAATATTTGAACAGATATGCAAATTTGCTACGGCAATCTGCATATTCCATGTCCGCAATTTCTGGCCATGCATTCACACTTGCTTTGATTAGAAAACAGCATAACTGGTCTTTAAATACATTTGCTTTTACTTCTACATTTTTGACATATTTTTCCTTGAACAATCCATATCCCAATTTCTTGTGTTTGTAAGCTCCACCTGGGTTATTTTCCACACTTAACTCAGTTCCTAAGTGCTTTTTTAAAAGTTCAAATGTAAATTCAGGAAGGAACTCTAAGTTCTTTGTCCACCTTTTCAGTGGTTTTTCTGTGTTGTTCCCTTCTGAAGTGGTTGGTTCATCCTCCATTATTGTTTCAAAATACTATATTCTTTTTATTTATATAATTTTCGAAAAGTTTGCCTAGGTCAAACAGCACTTATTTGTAGTTTTTGTTCGTAGTTTTCAACATCGGCAAAAAAGTAATTAAGTATTCAAACATTGCAAATTTCCCACCAAAACATTTAGTCTGTGTTTGAACAATATAAAGGCGAAATCGGTCAAATATTTTGCCAAGCATGGTCATTTTCACGGAGTTTAAAAAGCAATACGAATTAGAAAGCAGGGCGCAAAATACAAAATCGGGAAAGGGAAAATGTCAAAGCTTATTCGTAAGTAAAAATTCTTGGGTGATCGCCGGTTATTTGGTGAACTCACCTGTTTTTCTTTGGAGAATGAGATATTTCAAGGCATAAATATGCGAAGAACGTCTTGTTGATGCCTCACTCGAGCTCCTTTTTCCTCGTTTAGAATGGACCGATTTCGCTCAAAAATTTACCTCCGCTTCGTTTGAGACCTCTATGTTTATTTTAGGATTAAATAATTCATCGATTGTAAACAGGAAGCACTAAATATTGGTAAATATCTCATCAAATAATAATCGTTCGCTCATTACAGTCGCCATGTCGTTCGATTGCAAAGTGACGACTCCTACCGTCATGCAAAGCGGGCTGGGCTAAAAGGCAAGTGGTCTATTAAGAGGAGATTGCGGTGCCCGCGCCAAGTTTGGCACCGCATTATATTCTGCCTGTTAGTTTGTTTGTTCGCATCAATACGTTTCCTTAATCGCCTAGTAAAAATTCCTTGCACATGCTTGGAATGCTTGGAATTTTTTCCTAATTATTATTATTAATCTTGTTGTACGTTTGCCAAATTCCTTTTTTAAAGGAACGTTCTTTTTTCAATTTCAATCTCAAACTCTGATAATTGCGTACGTGTATCTCTGCTTTTATGCACCCAAGAAGGACAAAAATACCACCATTCGATTCAGCGTAAGAAATTATACTTACAGGTCTTAAATATATTACTAAAAGAGAGTATTCGCAGCGATTTATGACGTTTGAAAGACAAACGAAATTGAATTGTTGACAAATCGCTCAAAATTACTATGCTATACTTTACTAGTAATAGTAAGTTTGGTCTTTGATATCTTTCATATCGTTGGTTTTCTCTTTTAATTTTCGTCCTTAAATAAGTGGATCGGTCTTACATTGCGATTTATTTTATAGTACTTTGAGCCAAATATATTCTTTTTCGAAGGTTTTACAGTATAGTTTCAATAAGCGAACTTTATGACAAATCGCTCAAAATTATTAAACAAATTAAAAATGCAGTACGCTTAATCCTTGACTTCTGTATCGTTGCTTTTCTAGTTTCCGGCTCTACACCAGTTTATTCGTCTCACGTTTCTCTTCATTTTGATAGTATTTTTAGATAGTATTTTTAGCCTAAATATTTTATTTCTGAAGATTTTAAAACAGCGCAATTTTGACCTTTTAAATGTACCAACCAACCAGGCTGCGGCCGACAGGAGAATGTAAGTTGGTGATGTCGTTAGAAATGAGCTGACGTTTTATTTCTAGGCGAGCATTGCGGGCACCGCATTTTAGTACTGTGTCTGGTTTTTTAGAAAGTCGCGTATTTTTGCCCAAAATCGCTCAAAACTTAGCAACCAGGCCTTCGCTAAAATATGCTTCGCAGCCATTTTGAATTTACAAGTTTGGTAACGTTTTCGTGTCGAGAGATCAGAGACAGCTGTTTTACTAACTTTTGGAGAATTTCAAAAGGCGAAAAGCTTCTTGAAATAAAGAAGAACAACAGGTGAGTGTTCGTTCAATTTTTTTAGTATTTTGAATGATATAATTTTCCATGCGTACATTTTTATTCGTGCGAAGGAGTGACACACAGTCACACACTAAAGTATAAACATATTGAAATATACTGATTAAGTTTGATTTTAGTGATTTAGAATTAACCTTGTGATAGAATAAAATTCTCAAATGTCAACGTATTTATTCCTAGGTCTCCAACACATATTGGAAAATATGAACAATAGTTTCAGATACCAGTAACCTGCTAAACTCGCATAGTGGATGGTTATGTCACTTATGTGTAGTAGCTCGAAGATACAATAATAAAAAAGACCCTAAATAATCTATTTGAAGAAACAACACAAGAAAGAAAACAACTGCCCTCTAAATAATCTATTTCAAAAACAACTGCCCTCTCTATTTTAACAATGAATTCCTTGTGTGGTGGGTACATAATATGGGACATGTAGGACAATTGGTGGGACAATCATGGGACATTCATTCCAAAATTATGCAGCTGTTCATATAGTGTGATATATGTGTACATATAGCTGAACATTAATAATGTAATGTAACTTTGTTGTTAAAATATCATATAAATAATTTCAATAAATAGTGTACTACACTCAGTGTACACTTATACTGTAATAATTAGGAGGAAGTCAAATACTTACAAGTGCTTTCAAATTATGATATTCATCTTTGTGAATACAGAGAAAATTTGATTGGAAACATTTGCATTGTTTTTTTATGGTTAAACACAAAGAAATGTGATGTAATACATAATTCTAGCACATTTCTTTCAAGTGAAAAAAACCTAACAAAGCCACCTTAACTACATTGGCAATTACCAAAGTTATTGTGCCACTAGTTATTGTTTTCAAAGCAACCCCTTATAAATATAATTGCCTAGGTATTTCCATTGTATCAATAATAGTTAATACAGGTGCCACTTCATTTGGTATACTAATGCCTAAAGTAAATATACAACATATGGTTGATTTTAAAAATGCCAAAAAACGACCACGGACCTACCACCCAAATTTGAGCAAAATTGTATTTTTTGCACACTACAATAACTGGGGCTTATCATAAAATATAAATTAGTTTGATCGGAAACAATTCTGCACTGAATTTTAATGGCTAAACTTAAGGTTCGCATAAAGTCCCTTTTTGACAAAAATGACCTAAATAAAAACCTATGGATTTTTTAGATGAAAATTGTTTATTCAGTAAATTAATTGCTATGGATTTTGTAATATGAACTAAGGAAGGTGTCTATATGGCTCAAAGTATCTCTATTCAAATTCTACTCAAGAAGTAGATAGCTATTCTGAGATGTCAGGTAAATATGTGCTGTGATAATTGGAAAATTACTTGATTTTGAAAATGTCAAAAAACGACCATGGACCTACCACCCAAATTTAAATCAAATTATACTTTTTGTAAACTACAATACCCAGGGTGTATTGCAAAATATGAATTAGTTTGATCGAAACAGTTTTGGGGTAATTTACCAGTGTTGAACATAGGTTTTAGCAATAGACTAATGTTTTAAGTTCATGTCAAATCAAGCAAAACCTCAGCAATTATTTTAGGTACATCTAATGTTTGGATTTTAAAACTAATGCATGCTTTTACATAAAATACATCTATTGCAAAAGAAAATCACGTACAATACAGTATTTCCGTCTAATATTTAAGATATACGGTCAAAAGTGCTGATTGTAATACATTTTTCCGATAGCAATTCCAATATTGAATTGTTTGTAAAATAAGATGGTATATTAATAAGATTAGGCACTAAAAGTTCCACGAAACTGCAATTTTTTAACACTGATATGTCAAAGGATTACATTATATTTTATTCATTGTGATCACAGGCAGTTACCTAGCTAAAAAAACAGTAAAATGATCATCATACAATCCTAACTTCTATGAACTGCAATCATAGCGAACTCTTGTATAACATTCCACCGTCCTTAATTATTTGGCAAACAGTGAATCCATTTTGTCTAGGAGTTTCATATCTTTAGATGATCACATGCTTTTCATTTTCTGTTAAATTGCATAACTTTCCGAGAGTTATGGTTGTGAAAACGGCACTGAAACACTCATACTATTTGAAATCCGGCCGCCATGTTTACATGGAATTGCTTCTATCAACTTCCAGCAATCTGATTGGTTTTGAGCGCTCAATACGCGAGTTTGTAAAAAATCTCCTCTTAACAATCTGCACTGAAACTAAGTGAATTTAGTCAACATGCATTCATTTGAATCGACATCGATGATTTATAGTATCGCTCAAATAAAACCAGGTTATCTAAATTGTATGATGTTCATTGATCGATAAAATAATGAATGTTGTTGTCATATAATAAACCAGGTGATCTCGCACTCATATTTCAGCCATATTTCACTCATATATCAGCGTTAAGAAAGTTTGTGAAAATAGAAATCCATTCTGCAGTGTTTAATCGATTATATCTTTTGTTATTCTTGATGGAACAAATCAAAACTTTGTGATTGTGTCTAGTTATAAGAAATATAGCTGTGATATTAGTTTGAAACCGAAATAAAGTATATTTCACGAGATATTAAATCGTTTCAACCGAGAAATGGATTTTTACATCGGTAAATTGAAAATTTACAACCAGAGCAAGAGTCTGCAATCAAAACTTTTATTCAAAAAGGCAATGTTTTCGTTAATTTGCCCACCATTTACGGGAAATCTTTAACCTACCAATGTATCCCAATCGTTCACGATGTTCTGAAAAGTAATTCACGAGGCACGAGCATTTTGGTCGTAATCCCTCCATTTAAATCAAACCCAAACAGGGGAAGCATTATGTACATCAAGCAATACATGGACAAAAATGATTCTCTTGAAACGCAATTTGGAACAATTATCATTGAATTGAAAGTGAGTGGAGTCAACACCCCAAGATCAATAGTGTATTGTCAAACACGTAAACAGTGCTCTGTGTTGTTGTACCGTCTGTTTGAAATTTATTTCATGCACTCTATATAATTATGTACAATGCTGGTGAAGCACCGGAAAATCAAATCGTTGAAATGTTGGTGCATGCTGGTACATTGCTCGTGGACTAAGTAAAGCGTATTTCCGGAACATTAGATACAATGCTTCCATTACATAGATGATCTCCCATGACGTTTGAAACACATTAAGAAAAAGTTCCAGCATCTCAAAATCTTTTTTCCATTAATTTCAGATATTGCGTCGAAGAAATTAATAATCAACAAACCATAATCAAGTAGTGACCTTTGGTAAGATAGCATGACTGTCATCATCATCATCATGGGTTGATGATGATTTTAACAAATGTTCATCACTCGCTGAATTTGCGATGTTTGCCACAGGTGGATCATGGCTTGCCTCATAGTCAGCTCTGAACTTGCCAGGATTGGCAAAGGTAATCTTCTGTACTGGGGAAGCCGTCCACGAAATATTCGACAACCTGCCTAACTCTCACGAAGCAAAAGACTACAAGACTACTTTGAAACTTAAACTTAAACTTTAAAATACGGCATTTGAAATATACAAATTTCTTCAAGCTCAACAACTCGATGGAGAAAGCGTTGATCAGTTTTATACTCGTCTCCGACTATTAGTATCTACCTGTGAATTTAACGACATTGACAGTGAATTTCGAACTCAGATCATTAAAAGATATCAATCGAAAAAACTGTCAGAGGCTGCATTACGAGATGACACAATAACACTCGCAAAACTTCTTCAACACGCGCGTGTTCTTAAAAATTCAATGAAACAAGCTTTAGACATGGAAAAAACCTTAGTATAACCGAAAATGAAACAACCCACGCCGTGGCGGAAATGAATCACATTTGTACAACACAACACGTCGCCATGCACGCCCTTCTTTGCCTGACAATAATAAACCGCCTGACAATTCGCGTGTATTTCAACAACAAAATAACCCTGATCGTTGATCTAACACACAGCGAGCAACGTCGAAGTGCTATAATTGTCGCAACTCGTGGCCTCATCTAGATACTCCATGTCCAGCGAAAGGAAAACAATGCAACCATTGTCGTCATCTTGGGCATTTTGCTAAGGTTTGCCGCTGGACGAGAGTCCCGTCACATCCCCGTCGTCGTAGCGGAAAACACATTCGAAACATCGATTATCACCGTAGCCCATCAGCGTCAAGCTCTGAGTCCGATGAATGGCTTTACTCAGTTCAAAGCGAACAACAAAGAAAACGTCCAGAATTTCCGGAAGTACATCGCCTCAAGCGAAAGTCAAAATCAACAATGTCAATTTCACGTTCATGATTGATACCGATGATTCCATCAACGTCTTGCAACGATTCCAAAAGCGTGATGTTGAAATAAAGCTTCACATTGATCCCAACGTACCACCTGTCACACAACCAGAGAGACGAATTCCCTTCCACCTGCGAAACAAAGTTGCTGCAGAATTGAAACGACGTCCACAATTGAAACGAATGCAACAGGTCCTACACTATGGGTGAGCCCAATCGTTGCTGCACCCAAACCAAAGAATCCCAACGAAGTTCGTGTTTGCGTGGACATGCGGCTCCCTAATTGTGCCATTCGCCGAGAACGACACCCTTCACCTACCGTGGATGACATCATCCATTCACTTAATGGAGCCAAAACCCTCAGCAAGCTTGACCTGAGTTTTGGCTACCAATCAACTAGTCTTAGCACCAGAATCACAGCACATCACAACTTTTACCACTCACAAGGGACTTAAGAGATACAAACGTCTGAACTTTAGCACTTCATCAGCTGCCGAAATTTTCCAACATACCATTCAACAAGCTCTAGATGGTATCCATGGAGCTCTGAATATCAGTGACGACATCTTTGGGAAGACTACAGCAGAACACGACAAAGCCTTGGAGGAAACTTTCCAACGTTTTAGCGAAAAGGGACTTACCCTTAACCCTGAGAAATGTTTTTTTGATAAGAAAAACCTTGATTTCTTTGGGTACACATTCAGTTCATGTTACTTGATCCCAAGAAAGTTCAAGCAATACAAGATGCCACTCTTATGTCTTGCGTTTCATCTACGATTTTTCCACTCTTACAGCCCCCCTTCGCGCTCTCAATCGTCATTCCACCAAATGGCAATGGACACAGCAGCACCAACATGGCTTTAAAGAATTGAAATATCGATTAACCATGGCATACTTTCACCCCGCATTCTTGTTGATGCGAGTTCTGTCGGTGTGGGTGCCATCTTAACTCCGAAAACCACTTCTTTTATTAGTGCTAGTGAGACAAAAATTGTGGCGCATGCCAGTCGCTCCCTCTCTAATTTGGAACAAAGATATTCCCAAACAGAGCGCGAGGCTCTCGCCTGTGTATGGGCATGTGAAAAATTTCACCTGTACGTCTATGGTTCACCATTCACGTTGATTACTCATCATAAGCCGCTCGTTCACATTTTTAACAATCCGAAAGCCGAACCTCCTGCGTTCGTTACGAGCCTGGCAAGACAAATCCTGCCGACTATATTTCCCGTCACCCACTGCAAAACCAACCCTTGCGTGAACGTAACATCGCCGAAGAACACGTGTCCCTTCTCACTACATCTGCTGTCCCATTCACAATGACACTAGCTGAAATCCAAGACGCCAGGTGAAAATGACCCACCGCTACAGAAGCTCACAGAACTTATTCATTCACAACAATGGCACTCAGTTCTGAGTTCATGCAATCACGCTATCACACAGGAAAGCGTTTCTTCTAAATGCAGCACACGAGCACATGACAACAAAGTAATAAATTACATGATATATGACAGATATATATGGGTATCTAAACAATACCTGCCAAATAGTTTCTTTCTTTATAAATTATAACCAATAATGTTACCTTCCAAACGGACTGTCGGATACTGATCTAATGCTTAGTGTCAGCTAAATATAAAAAGAGATTGAGGGGGAAATTAGCGACAGGGGAAACAGGAAATATAACACTGGAATCTAACGCTTTTTGTCAGTTAAACAAATGCAAACTAGGTGGAAATTAGTGATAGGGGAGACCGGAAATTTACACCGTGATCAAACGCTTTTGTCAGCTAAACATAAATACAAACTGGGCGGAAACTGGTGATAGGGGAAACAGAGAATAATACACCGTGACAAGAGGTTATGAGAAGGTCCTTGAAGCATAATTTAGCATGCCAACACGTACTGACAAAATAATTCCACTATTTATAGGTCCAAATTATTCTAAAAAGCAACAAAACGGAATTTTGTCAATGAGCTCCTGAATAACATAGGTAAAGATAAAGAGCTGGCTTCACTTGAGATCAATTTCACATCAACAACAACTTCATTACTTCAATATGGTGGTATACGACATTCTAAATTTATTAAAAGGAATAAATCAGAGAAATATTTTAAACAGCGAAATCATATGAGTAATTCACATTGCTCTAAAAAAGTAAGAAAGCTTTTAAAAACAACAATACCCTTTTACAGGAAACAGCTATTAATGACTGTCAGACGTCCTAATATACTGAATATAAAGTGAGATGAATAAATTTATCATATTCATTTTGAAATCAATGGTGTTTTTTGCAATCTGATTGGTTAAAGATAGTGTGATTAATTCCCAAATCGCACTATTTTTGAGCATTAATCACATCATTTAGAAGCTAATAACATTGAAGCCCTGCACCAAGCAATAACAACGCTAATGATTTACAAGAAAATGTTTCTCGACCCTGATTGGTTGATTTCAGTGTATTTAATCCCAAACAGTAGTGCAAATGTGTAACAGCTGCAGTGCGACTTTCGGATTTTCTACGGATTTTTGCATTTTTCATTTTTTTATCCTCGTTGACTGTTTCATTTTCAGGGTATATTATTGTTCTACTGCACTGTGGGAGTAAAAGATCCCCTTGTGGAAAACTCTTCTCTATTACCAAAACTCTATTACCTTTTCTTAGTTATATCATTTTTTTCGAACCATACCCGTATGAAAAAGATGATGAATTAGAAAAGAAAATTGGAAAGAACGTAAAAGAGATCATCGAGCTCTATGCCACAGCTTGCTGACAGCAGCGGACATGTGCTATACTGGAAGAACTCCCTCCCATTGCGCACAGTATAACAACAATACTAAGGGGAAATGCTTTTTTTTCTATTTCAATTTTCAATTCAAATTTTAATCAAGTGCAAATTTTTTTCCCATCAATATTTTTTCTTGTGCCCAATTTCCCTTCGCATTTTTTTTCCTGTCCTATTTTTTTATGAAGTGTCCAAATTTTTTTTCCATCAAAATTTTTTATCAAGTGCCCAATTTTTTCCCATCAGAATTTTTTATCAAGTGCCTAATTTTTTTTCCGATCAAAATTTTTTTCTCCGGCCAATTTATTTCCATTCAAATTTTCTATCAAGTACCAATTTTTTTTTCCATTCAAATTTTTTATCAAATGCCGATGAAAATTTTTTTCTCATGCCCCATTTTTCCAATTTGTATCAAGCGCCCAACTTTTTTACCATTCAATTTTTTATTATCAAGTGACCATTTTTCACCATCAAAACTTCTAATCATTGCCCAGATTTTTCGGTGTGCTAGCCATTGCAGCGGTCGAGACTCGAGATCGAATGAGTGAAATTTGACCGGAATTTTTGACTTGTGTAATTTAATATTACCGCATGTGTGATGTGTTTGAAATCAGGATGTATTTAATTTCAATCCAAGATTTATTAAATTCATAGTGGCGAAGAAGAATCCACCCTTTTGCGAATTCTGTATAATCAAAACAAAGCGCAATAACCAATCTATATTTCAATTTTCAAGACGGATCGATACAACTCCTCTACCACCCCTCCCAGATAAGAATTTAAATTTATCATGCAAAATCTCCCTACGAGTAAAGACCCTGGGTACGAGGTGAAAAATGTAAAAATCTGTTCATGCCTTATTGCAAACCTTCTACGATCTATTTGAAATAAATAAACAGTCTCTATTTCACCCAGATCGCAGAAGTTTTGCAATATATATGGCACGAACAGATTTTTACATTTCAAACTTAAAGAAGCATCTTACCTTTTTTTTTTAGAAAACACTAGTATAGTGTTTAAAAAACACTAGTATGTATGTCAAAAGTTTTAAGATTTTAACATTTCAAATTTTGAAAATGAAAAATTCAAAATTTTGAAATTAAAAAAAGATGAAAAATTTATATGTCAAAACCTTTGGAAAATTTTGGGAAAAACTAGCATAAATAATACCAAAGTGTGTAAATGCGCTAAAGATTAAAAAATGCGTTCATTTATTTATGTTAAAAAATAAAACTAGTACAGGATATGTTGTAATTCTGGATAATAGAAAATCATTCTAAATTATATAAAAGCATATTTGCAGTGATTCTCATTGAACATGCGTGTTTATGTAAGAAAAGTTTTAAAAAACTGAATGTGCGAAATGCGTGAGAATCCCGTTTAACTACAGAGTGAAAAGATACATATAAATATTAAAATTGGTTCCATGGTTGCCAACTAATTTATTAGATTAAAGTCTAGAGAGTAAATTACTAAAGCATGATTCAACAACGTAGAGAGTCAATTTTACGTTATGAAGCAAAGGAAAACAAGTACTTGTATAGGTTTGTATTTAAAATAACTTAGTTGGCAAATGGCCTTTATGGGCGAGCTTGCGAGAAATGCTATATCTGTTATTGGTATATATTTAGGTGTAATATTCTTTCATCACTTGGCGTTCTTCGTACTTGGGTGCTGCTATTGAAGTTACTCTTCCCATCGGTATCTCATCTTCTTCAGGCAAATATTCCACTGCCCTGGAAAGTCTAATAATTAAACAAAATATTTGCTTTTAGACCTCGTTTATGGAAATTTCTATTTAAAAGATGTATATTTCAACAACGAACGGAAAAGAACAATAATTTCGGTCGGCTTCTGGTGTGCTGCTTGCAGTTCAAGTTTGTAGAAATGTTCTTTATGCTGCAGTGTTTGTATTGCAACTTTTTTCCTACCCCTTTCCTTTATAATACGATACCATTCAGGTACCATACTATTCAGGAATATTTTTACACGAAAAAGATACTCATTCCTTTTAAACCTTGTTCAAATCTGTTCAACAATTTACAAGCACTTAAAAATTACAAAAAAAAATGCGACTTACGTCGTACACATGGCAATCAAAAGAACAAAGGTCACAAAAAAGCAAAGCGCCAGGTAAGCAATCATAGCGATAGTCAGTGATTTCACCAGCTCAAGATCCTCATCATTGACTAAAAGCGAATAATAAAAAATAATTAGTCGCATAAAAAAATTAATGAAGGCAATTTAGTCGTTCACGCATCAAAGCACTGTAGAAAGATCGTCGAAGTAGTATATATATTTAGACGGAAAATTGTAGGATCAGCACATTATATACCACCTCAATTTATAAGTAAATTTTTAGGGCGATCTGGATATTATTAAATATCGGTCGTGTTCATGTCAAGGTGGCTGATGTGTGATTTATTTACATGCAAATGTGCATTCACCAATGACCGATTTGAATATCGAAATATTACGGCTAAATACGGTTAATCAGTAAAAGTGGAATAGATATAAAATATACAATTATTGTTCGTCTTGTTTCTAAATGTGCTCATCAGCAAATTTTACAATACACAATGAAGATGAACAATACATACCAAAGTACATTGGTGGCTTCTCAGCTGTAAAAAAGTTAGATGACATGATTATGATTTAAGTTTCAAATACACGACATCCATGCAACATCCATGCATGCAATCAATTAATTTCCCTTTGAATTCGTGCGAATAAAACTATCTTATATCCCACAATACCTTCGCAAGTAGGTGGTGTTCCTTCAAAACCAATGTCACATTCACATCGATACGACCCGGCTAAATTTATACATTTCGCCCCTTCGCCACAGTCAGGAACATGAATAGTCGATGCAGGGTTACATTCATTGTAGTCTGTTGAGAAGCAATTACATGACGCGTGGTTAATATACATGACATTAGTTATCCAATCACAGGCAAAAATGTTTTATTTCCAAGTTTATTTTTGTCAAAAAAAATTTCCTCTTAGAATAGCAATGTTCGTCGTATATTCGTTTTATACAAAATTACATATGAGTGATTGGGCAAGTCGAGTTTTTAAAACACGCCGCTCATTGTGATGACATTATATTCCCTTTTTTCTGATTTTTCATTCTTAGCAAAATTAATATATTTATCTAGCCGTACATTTATTCCGCCAGTTTAATCTGAAAAAAATACCAGATATGGCTTCTGCCCTCACGGCAATGCATCAGTCTCGTTACCCATGCAGGCGCTTCAATAGAAAAATATATAACCTTGCATTCAGTTATTACATGGAGGTCAGTTGATAAATTAAGGCGAGCACGAGGGTTGTTAAGCCGGTTTTCCACAAGCGATATTTTTCGTGCGTAGCGACATTTTAGATTTTCTGGAATCGACAGTCGATGGGCTAGTAAGTAATACGAACGTTTCTTTTGCCGAAGAATCATCTGAAGGTACTTATATTCGAATATTTTTCCGAGTTGCAAAAAAAATTGCACTGTGTAACATGGCCTTAACTGTTGCCGTTTCAGCAACGATGCCGTTTCAGCAACTACGGCAGTGTGCAACGTTAAAAGCTACGTTTTCTTCTGTTGTCTTTTAAAAAGGATCAATGCCATTGTTAATAAGGACGTTGCGGTTGCCGTAGCCGTTGTATTTTCCAAACTTACTAATAACCGAATGCAACGTTATCGCCGAGCGATAAATGGGAAGTTAAATGGGAAGATTTTGTATTTTCATGTTTTTTTTTCATGTTTGATATGTGGATTTATAAACAAATGTATGCATGACACCTCTTTGAATTTATTCGCCAATTTCGTTAATATTATTTCAGTTGCATGGGAAAGCATTTATTTTTAAAGGTGAAACTGTTTAAAAAGGAATTGAAATTTCGCTAAAAATTGTAGTATGTAAAACTATTCGTTGCACATTTAGTTTATAGATAGCTCGAGAGTCGACTTTAAAATTGTACTTGATATAGGATTACACTTATACGACTTTGATCCAATCACTCGGCAGAAATGAGTTTTATAGAATTCCACTGTTGAAAATATATGTTTATTGCTTCGGATGAGGGGATTTTGCATGCATGTATTTCTAGTATATTTTACTATTAAAGCGCCTGGGTACGAGGCTGGCAATGTACTAAATAAATTTGAAGCCCGGGAAGGTATTATTAGAAGTTGGTATATAAAACAACTTTGTTGCATGACTAATTATGCTACGCGTCTTATTCGGCAGAAAATATTCAAACGTAATAAGGAAAATATCGAATTACTCAAGGCCAGAAAAATTGTGAATAAATCAATTCGGAAATTTTTTTCAAAATTCTATCGATTTATCTAAGCACGTTTAATGAAAGAGACGAACCTTCATATTCTACTGGAATGCTCCCGTTTAGTCTAAGATTTCCAAGATAAGTTCCAGTGTTGTTGTTAATCAGGTTTGTTTGGATGGCCTTTTCAGCATCCTCAAGAGTCACGTTGCTCCCAGATTGGAACGTCGCGACGTATGTGGCTTTAACCGATCCTTGCCTATTTGTGTAAAATGAGTTAATAGGTTACGTTGATAATGACATTGTTTTATACACTGTCTAGCCAGAAACTCCATCACAAGAATACGAGATATTTTCGGCATTTAAGTCATCGTTATAGCTACATATAGATGTTAGAATTCCGAAAAACAACATCCGAAGCAACATCCTAAGAGTGGAAGGTACTCGCTTTACTGCATGCACATATATCAAATTTGTATTTAATCCTCTTGTTTCAGGATTGTTTTTTATTTTGCTGTTTCAGGATTGCCTTACTTTGCATGCATGGGCATTGACCATGCATCAATAAAAACACGCGATTTACTATTCAAACTTGTTAATATTTGTTTTAATTTCAGTTTTAACAATATTATACTGCACGGAATTAAGATTTTTAAATTTCAAGCGTTCTTTTGGTATTTTTTTCATATTACGGAGGGTGACAGGTGAACTATAGAGTGAAAAAACGAAATTTTACTGAGGAAAAGTGGTGCAGAATAAGACAATCCCGCACGAATTAGGATACGAAATAATTTACCATCCATGCAGCACGAGAGAACTAGCTAGCCACTTTATGGTTTCCGTTTTTGGAGCGCATGATCACAATTAATCACGGGGGAATTTTGCGAGAGTTAAAATTGGTAATTTAGCTACAATGCCATGACCAGCCGACAATTTAAAAAAGTAAAGTAAAAGGCAAATTCCAAATAAAAAAGACATTATGAGAATAAAAATATAATTCCAACAAAACACAGATTAAGACTGTAAATTTTCGACCTTATTACAAAGTCATCTTAGACAGAGACTTGTAATAAAGTCGAAAATTTACAGTCTTAATCTGTGTCTTGTTTGAATTATATTCTGATTCTCAAGATGTCTTGTTTATGCGGAATTTGCTTTTTACTTTAGCTATAATGCCTTAACCACCTTTTAAATAGTTAATAATTAGAATAGTTATTAAGTAGTAGTTCCAATGTGCACAATTCTTACTGGCCAATTTTGCCGTAAAATAAAACTATCTAGAATTGTAACTATACATTTCATCCAATCGTATATGCAATCACGCAAATCAATAAATCTATTTTAAAATATTTGGAAAGTTTAAATTGAGATAGACGCAAATAGGTCTCCTATTTGCACAGGCACCGAATGATGTATTTCATCGCTTAGCAAAAGTTTGAATGCCACCCATTTTACAAAGTTTCGGAAAATGTTGGTATGATAGACAAGCAAGTACGATTTGAATCACATAAAATTCTCTTACCTAAACCCTGTAACTTGGGAACCTGTGTATTGACTTCCGAGGCTACTCCCAAGATAAACATTATTAATCTATTAAAAAGAAATAATTCTTAACTGCATATTCTAACAACATGATTTCCTAAATTCAACTTTCATTTTAGCAAGACCATAGTTAGTATTACGGAACAGCTACCTCCTCCGCATGCCCTTTTCCGGGCAAATAAGGTGGGCGGTGATATTTTCTGCGTAGAAGGTAGACGGATCAGTAAGTAAACACATACAGGCATCACTATAGATATGCGTCAATTTAAACATCCTAAAATACTTTTGTAGTTGTAGCAGATAAAATATTTCAAAATACCAACCGCAGTTTGAATTTCAAAGCTACGAGTGAACCAAAGAAGACTGTTGGGAATGAGAAGGTCGCCATTAAACGGGATAAGGATGACAATTACAAATTGATATGATATGACGTCTAAAAATAACAATAACAATAACAATAACAATAACAATAAAAATAGCAATAGCGATAGCGATATAGCGATAACGATAACGACAACGACAACGACAACGACAACGACAACGACAACGACAACGACAACGACAACGACAACGACAACAATAACAATAACAATAACAATAACAATAACAATAACAATAACAATAACAATAACAATAACAATAACAATAACAATAACAATAACAATAACAATAACAATAACAATAACAATAACAATAACAATGACAATAGCAATAACAATAACAATAACATGTACTATCGTAACGCCGCGTAACGCACTGTTCCCCTATTAAACTGAATTTAAAACTAGGAATTTTCATCAGTATTTTACTGTAAAATTCCCTCGTTTAAATAAATATCAGAAATATGCATGTATTTCCAGAATATTGGTTGAATGTGGTCTAATTTTTAGTGGACAATTGTTAATAATATTCTTGTACGTTTGCATGGTTACACCAAATATTAAGTAGATTAGTTTGTAGGCTAATGTTGCATTGGAGAGTGTAATAATAAAGGATTAATGCACTCTGCGAGTGCACTATCGGGTTTTACATGCACGAGTTACGAACAAGGAACGAGGAATTCAATTATTGAACTTCGAGTTCCTTGTTTGTGAACGAGAGCATGTAAAACCCGATAATGCACAAACAAAAATTGCTTTTATGCTTTTAATATTCATTTTGAGTAAACTCGTAAAGACTTTATATCATTTTTAAACTTAACTAAACAACACATGCTTATCTTTAAATAGTAAAAACACCGCAAGCGGTTGCCCGTTTAGTATTTTTCGGTGTGGATTCATCTATAATTACATTAATCTCCTCTTCGTTCTCTTCGCTAAGTTCGGCAATTTTTTGTTTGTTGCCGCCATTTTGATAGTGCAATAAATCTTATAACGGCACTGCCGTGGCGTGGTTTGCTATATAACATTCACTCACGTGGTACAAATCGACCAATCAGAACGTAAGTTTACAGAAAATTAATATTAACAGGTTTTGTGTATTGTCTTGAGTGTTATAACAATGAGCCCAAGTTAACGGACCGAAAGCTTTACAGTAAAAAATACTTACATGGTGTACCTACTATTAAGCTAATTTACTCATTGGATTATTATTAAGCTAAAGAAATCAATGCACCATTTCCCTATTAAACCAAACATAAAACTAGGAATTTTTATCAGGATGGCTGTAATAAGCATCCCAAAACTTGGTAAAATACGAAAGCTAAATTGGTTGCGAAAAGTTGAAAAATACGAAAAATATATCACGGTGCGAAGTTAGCACATTTTGTATAAAACAGTATTATGCATGTTCGAAAAAGTGCTACCACAAAACAATCAACAGTTGAAAGATCACCTCATGCACAATGCATCTATACGATTACAAGTTTATAAATTCCGCAAAAATAGCAGTGTCTCCTGTTAGAGTGAGACGGAAATACAAATGTATAAACTCAAAGGTACATGGAAGTAGCGCAAGTGAAGCTAACATATATATTACTCCTTGTAGGTGATTAATCAAAGTCAAATGAAATCTACATAAACACTGACATCGTTCGGGATGATATGAAATTCCTGTCAGTATGTTTTACTCTCTCCAAGCCGGAAAATTTGAAACGTTAATTTAAAAAAAAATAAAGAAAAGAGGCTCACTAGAGGCACACTAACTGTATATTAAATTCTTTTCAAATATTGACAAATAAAGGCATGCACCAAGGCAAAAAAAACAAAAACCTCTGGAAAATACACGAGGATTTATAGTAAAAAAACTTGCAGTACACACCCAGAAACTCGTGATACGTTTATAAACAGCTCGTGAATCGCTAATTTGTACGACCGGTTTTGTTAACGTCTCAGTTGTTTCGCACACATTCCAACCCTATTCAACGTCGCTGCATTTTTGTGAAAACAAACTCCGTCGTACTTTTCAATGATGCGAATGAAAAGCGCAGCAAAAATATAAAAAGTTCAATATTTTGGTTACCATATGCTGCGACGATATGCTGCAACAGAATTAAAAAAGTTTGTTTCCTTACCTCGACATTGCTTAGTTATTTCGTTGATTATTTGTCTTGGGCTTTTACAGTAACATCGGAATTCTCCAGGATAATTTTCACATGTTTGGTCAGAAGAACAACGAGATGGGTCTAAGCATTCGTTCACATCTATTTGAAGAAGTAGAATTTCATAGTATAATGAATATATATGAATAATTATAGAACAAAATATTTCGACAACGCAACGTGGAGTTAAAGAAGAATAATTAAGTGAAGGTTTAATTTTGACTGATTCATATCAATTTGATCACATTTCTAATGTGCAGCAACTGAGAGTAAGAAGGTGTTCTTGTTGGTCCGTATACAGATACATGCATGCGCATGTCACGCAAGAATGCAAGTGGAAAAGATAAACAATTCATTGAAGAATTAAATCTGCTTTAGAAAATTGGCAGAATAAATCCAGTGAATAAAACTTTAGTCCTGTATTTAGGATTTTGACAAATATACTGTAACAATAAGCTTGATCTGTTATTTTCCTACCAGCACATGTCTTTCCGTCGCCGCTGTAACCATCGTTACATTTACATTTATATGAGCCTTTTGTATCAGTACAAGTCGCGTTGCTATCGCAAGGAGGTGGGGACTGAGAACATTCATCAATATCTATTCAAAAATGATTAAAACATGTTAAAAAGGACTGGTATAAATTCCATAAAGCACACGTGTGAATAATGAAGGGGTTAATTATAAAAACACGAAGCATCCCCATGTAAACATGCATCCACAAATAGTCCTGCGCAAGGGGACAGAGGAGGCTTACATTCATCAATATCTAAAGAAGTAATTGGGACTGAAAACATTCATCAATATCTACACAAATCATGACAACATGTTGAAAAAGGACTGGTATAAATATCATAAAACACGCGTGTGAATACTGAAGGGCGGAGGGATAAAAACACGAAGCATCCCTATGTAGAAAAATCAAATAGTCTTGCGCAAGCGGTATTCCACCACAACAGCAACATAGGCAAAATAGTTTACTGAAGGCGTCGAAAAACACTTCACCAGAAAAGCATTTTTGACACCAGGTATGGTTGTTTGTAGATTAGAACATAAATCATTGCCGCAAAATATCCCTTCCAGTAATTAACCCAATGTTATAAAGCTAAATGGATTGGAAACGTCTTTTATCGTAGCATATTTATAGCAACAAATCAAATTTGTAAAATGAAAAGCGCGTTTTCATCGCGGGAGCATAATCTGATAGGCAATTCGGTATCTTTTTCAGCTATTAGAATAAGAAACATTTACTTTCTTGTGTTAAGCCTTCTTGAATATTAAATGAGAAAAAGCGGTTCCTTACTCGTACAACTTGTGCCATTTCCGGTGAAACCTTCTTTACAGGTACAGGTGAATGAGGCAAGTTGATTAATACAAGTCGCATTATCATGGCAATTGTGAGTGCCCGCTTTACATTCATTGATATCTAGAAATAAAAAACATGTCATATCAGTGACAATCGTGTAGCTAAACCACCCCCAGGTTTCAACTGGAGATTGAAATGGGATTATCCCATGCAGGGGTGGATCCAGCGCTAGTGCACTAATTTGCATTACACAAGAAACTGCTAAAAATAACCACTTTGTTTTGTAATGCAAATTAAAGCACCAGTGCTGGATCTACCTCTGTCCCATGGATAAACACTTCATGCAGTTAAAGCATTGAGTACGTCTATAGTTTTACAGAAAAAACAAAAGATATGTTGTGTAAGACCAGATTTCTATTCAAATTTAAAAATGTTTGTCTATTGTTACATACGGGAACATTCCTTCAAGTTGACAGACGTTGATCACTGAAACTGTGTCTTTGTAGTAAAACGTACTAACGTTCTTTAGTTTGTTTAACATGCAGACAATAATTTTATAAAAACCAGTTCAAACGGGTAATTTTTGCGCTGATTTTTTCTGTAGATCAGTGTGATGAAATGAATAAGTTACGGATATTTAAAAAAGAACGCTTACATCACATGCAGGTCTCATATAAAATGTGTTCAAAGAGCATTCAAATTTCTTCGCTCGTCCTCATTCATCGTAAAAATTGCAAGTGTGAACGGGTTTTCACGCCTTACTTTTCAACATAAATGATTAATTTTATATTGTATTCAATTTTGGTTATTTTCCTACCAGTACATGTCTTTCCGTCGCGGCTGTAACCATCGTTACATTTACATTCATATGCGCCTGTTGTATCAGTACAGGTTGCGTTCGTATCGCAAGGAGGTGGGGACTGAGAACATTCATCAATATCTATTCAAAAATGATTAAAAAATGTTAAAAAGGACTGGTATAAATTCCATAAAACACACGTGTGAATAATGAAGGGGTTAATTATAAAAACACGAAGCATCCCCATGTAGACATGCATCCACAAATAGTCCTGCGCAAGCGGTATTCCACCACAACAGCAACATAGGCAAAATAGTTTATTGAAGGCGTCGAAAAACACTTCACCAGAAAAGCATTTTCGACACCAGGAATGGTTGTTTGTAGATTAGAACATAAATTATTGCCGCAACATATCCGTTACAGTAATTAACCCAATGCTATATAGCTAAATGGATTGGAAACGTCTTTTATCGTAGCATATTTATGGATCTTATTCAAAGTGTTGCAAAGAATACTGCTTAAGCGAAGCGAATGATGACGTAGCTACATCATAAAAAAAATTTTGAACGACCAATCTTTTCAATTTTTATCAATAAAGTAGTTTAATTACTAAAATATTTCATTCATAATTTTCATCTCGGTTTTCACACTTCTACCAGAGCATGTTTTTGTACGAGTATCGTACGCAGTATTTCCCTATATTTATTCGGATTTTAGAATTATTTAAAAAATTGCTCACTGTTACAAGCTGTGCGGCCATCTCCACTGAAACCATCTTGACAACCACAGGTGAATGAGCCAGGTACATTAGTACAATTTGCATTATCAGCATGGCAATTGTGAGTGTTCTCAGAACATTCATTAATATCTAAAAATGAAATATATTTGATAGAATTGCCAACTATGGAAACAAGTTCCGAGTGTTAACAAGGCCTTACTAATGAATGGCACTACTAACGAAAGAAATACAATGTGCGAATCAAAGGTGCTATATTAAAATTTGAAAATATGTTAATGTAATAAATTTAATGCAGGAACTTTAATCCAGGTTGACCGGAGTTAATTAACTTAAACATGTTACAGACAACAATATAAACAACAACTTTCTAAGCCTACAACTTTTTACACGGACAATTTTAGCTGCAATTTTCTTTTTTCGATCAATCGCTCTGGGAATCGTAGCAAATAATGCAAGGGTAGACGGACTTTCTACTCTTCATCGCGTCTCAACATCAATAAAAGAATAATTGAGCTGCATGCACAATAAATGTTTTTAAATTTAACAAGCAACAATAATCTGTTATTTTCATACCAGTACATGTCTTCCCTTCGCCAGAGAAACCATCGTTACATTTACATTCATATGAGCCTTCTGTATCAGTACAACTCGCGTTGCCATCGCAAGGGGAGCGCTGACATTCATCAATATCTAAAGAAGTAGATGCATGATTACGACATATTATAGACTTGCCTTAAAACACACGTGTACCACGTGCAATACTAAAAGTTTAATAAAAATAGATGTCAAAGTATACGTTTTGATGAATATTTCGACGCTTTAAAGGTCCGTTAATTCATGGTTACGTTTTGTCGGATCCAATTATGAAATGTTGTGTTTCGCTGATAAGAAAAGACCGTAAATCATCCATCAGAAGTGAAATGGATCCAACGAAATTGGATCGTGTAAACAAACCTCAGGTTTGATCATTCCTGGGACATTATAATTATTATGTACAACAAAACTACGTTCAATATTGTAGCAATAAAGTGTATTATTTATGAAATGTATGAGCAGCTAGCCTCTGAGTACAGCATGCAATACTGCAGTATTAATATCTACTTAATTCGCCTTCTCAAAATTAATATCAAAATGTTCTTACTGTCACAATAAGTGCCATTTCCAGTGAAACCTTCCTTACAGACACAGGTGAACGACCCAGCTGGTTCATTTGTACAAGTCGCATTATCATGGCAATTGTCAGTGTCATCAGAACATTCGTTTATATCTAGAAATGAAATATATATTATTTCTACAGTAATTGCGGCAAATGAAGAATTTAAATGGTACGTTTTGAATCGGATTGAAAATGATTCTGCCTCTATACACATTCTGCCTCTTTTCACATTGCATCTATAGTTTATTTAGTCTGGGAGACATCAAATGTATACACTATACATACTCTTTTACTTTGAAACGAATAACTACCAACCTGTGCAAACTACACCATCTCCGTTAAATCCGTCCTTACAAGTACAGTTGAAAGATCCAATCGTGTCAGTACACGTTGCGTTGTCATGACAATTATGAGTATGTTTACATTCATTAAAATCTACGACAGAATTATAGCACAGTTAATAGGTAACAAATTTCATTGTGAACATTTGTTACGATATTTAAAAACAAATAGAGACTCTCCTAGTATGCTTTCAACTAGTATTAATTGGAACGCAAATCATAATTAACAAATGTTTGAAACTATACTCCATTTCCAGGAACGTAGTTTGACCGCTTTATTGGTCTGGGGTGCATATTTCTGTATTCATGTTTACAATAAAACGCATGAAAAATCGCTATCGAGAGAAATCAGTCGGAAATAAGACGAATATTCATGCACCCCAAAAATTAAGCTTCTGACTATGCAAGGCCCTGTCTATTTCCTTGGTTTAATTGCGTATCAGGGGCCGGTTGTATGAAAGCTGGATAGCGCTATCCACCGGATAGTGGTTTTTTCAATCGCTTCAAAATCGCCCGTTATTTGTCACAACTTTGATTAAATCTCAGTATTCCTAAATCGAGGATCCTCTTTAATAATTGTTGCTTTCAAGCTAAAATTTTATCGCTTTTCGAGCATTTTTAGAACGGTTGAAAAAATCACTATCCGGTGGATAGCGCTATCCGGCTTTCATACAACCGGCCCCTGATGGTCAATAATCAAAAAATTAATATAAAAAACATTCTCAGTAGTTAGTTTAATAATATCCCGGATAAAATAGTAGTTGAACTACATTGCAGTTACTAGTTACTATCGTTGTTTTGTTCAGTCAATGCCCAGCAAGGAAATATGCTAATAATAACATAGAATAACGGGATATTAAATGTGGGTGTAAATCGAAATTTCAATCTCCAGGATAGACGGTAAAAATAAAGCTGGAATTTTAAAAGTATGTCTATAGTCACATTTTTTGGACATTTTAAAGCCGTATGTCGCTTGATTTACCACAAACCCCAGAAGGCCACGAACACTATATTATTATGCACGATCTATGTTCATATTTCTTAGCGATAAATAGATGTAATATATGAAATATTCAATGGTATGATTTTTATATAGCCTCTGAGTTCAGCAATCCTGCATTATTTAGGGGGGTGGGTTCAAGCGGGCTACAACCCCCCCTCCACTCTGTCGAGGAACTATAGCCCTCTTGTCAATTCGTCGGTGAATGAACAACAGATATAATTTGAATTTCGATAGTTGTTTTTGGATTGAAGCCTTCGGCAGTCAGCACTCAGCATTTAGAAGACCAGCTTCTGCCTTCTAGCCCCCCGAGTCGGGGACCTTAGCCTCTGTGTCGGGGAATTTTTGGCGCCACCCATGTTATTTAGTCGACTTAGCCTTTTCAAATAAAAAAACTTACTCTCACAATAAGTGCCATTTCCAGCGAAACCCGGCTTACAATTACAGGTGAATGACCCAGCTGGTTCGTTAACACAAGTCGCATTATCATGGCAATTGTGAGTTTTCTCAGAACATTCATCGATCTCTGGTAAATAAAAAATATAAATATTCTATTACCAACTGGGTATAAAGGACACGTTATGCACCGATTAATACTCCAGTTTAATTATGCATTGCATCAGTCTAATGGTTTTTAGAACGGCGGGAAGACAACTGATGTATTCCCGTAGGCTAATTTGCGTTCTCTAATAATTTAGAGTTGAAGAATCAATTACTGAAAAAAAATAATAATGTTTTAAATAAAAGGATTTGGTTATTTTGGGTTGATTTTATATTTGTGTTATAGATATAAAATGTGCTATATTAGTAGTTAATATACAATCTTCGTGCATTGGCCTAAATCTACTCACGCGATTGGTCAAAATCAATCACGTGGTTTCTTGTTGCCTGGCGACAGATCATGAAAATCGTGGTTTATTCGCAATAACCCACGAAAATCGTGGTTTATTCGCAATAACCCAAGAAAATCGTGGTTTATTCAAAAATGACAGCCTGCAGCGAAGCTTAAATCTTCAATGCAGCAATCAATGAACTCAGATTGTATATTAAAAGTGTTAGAGACTTTATGTTCGTGTTTTGTTTACAAATAAACGCACTTGCTGACCATACAATGAACTCGAAATGTCAATATTGCACTCGGCCTACGGCCTCGTGCAATATTGAAGTTTCTCGTTCATTGTATGGTCAGCGCGTGCGTTTATTTGTCAACAAAACACTCACAACAGTCTCTAACCCTTAAATGTAAAAATGAATTGTGCGTGGATCAATTTGAGTTTTTTTGAACTTGAAGGAGTCGTATTTCTGCATTAGTATAATTATTTGTATCTTCAGCAATTCCCAATTCATTCGTATATCTTCAGCAATTTCCAATTTTTCCAATATCCCGGATATTAAATTATAATAATTCCACTGGTAAATTATACACCGTTTATTACTCATGACTTTTACTGCTTAATATTTTGCCATATTTTGTAGTGTTTACTTGAAAAGATATTTGTGTTAAATGAATTTGATATGAATTCTATTGTTGAACAACGATTTGATTAGAAAGAATGATTTTAAACTAAGATGTATATATAATCTCTAGATTTCAATGACCAGCATATTTATGCTATTGTACGTTTATTGCTTGACGTTGAATGCCTTTAGACGATAAAGAATGGTTATGCATATTCTAATTTTGGAATTCAATATGTGCTTAATGCAATTCGCTGTTAAATCCGCCTACATTCATACTTCACACAAATGATACCTCGTTTTATCGTTATGAGTAAGAGACGGTGTAGTAAATTATTTTGCTTTCGTTTACCTTCACAATATGTGCCATTTCCAGTAAAACCTTCATTGCACGCACAGGAGAAGGAACCAGCCGTGTTGTTGCACGAGGCATTGCTGTGGCAATAACCAAGGCTGCATTCATCTATGTCTAAGGTTGAACAGCGGTAAATATAATTTGAATTGAACGAGCATTTCTTAGCACTCGTGTGACAATAATTTAGGGGAATGATTGATTTAAACAATGAGCATAACGCGATATTTAACGGGTTTTTCTATTAGAACTATACCGATATAGCATAAGGAGAGCATGATAAAACTCCAAACATCTGTCAATTGAACCATGCTATACACAGAGTTGCCTTAATAATATGGGCAAAAGCGGCACAGGAAATTATTTAATAGTTTTTCTCAAACCGTTTTAAAGCATGCATGCGTAAAAGCATTTTTTTACCTTCTTTTTCGATCTACTAAAATATTTTTGGAAACTAATTTCACAATAAACAAATCTGTTTCGGAAAAATCTGCCTGTCGAGGGAATGAGCCAAACAGTGGTCTCACCTTGACAGTCAAAGCCGTCACCGGAATATCCTTCATTACACGAACAATTATAGGATCCAACAGAGTTATGACATGTGGCAAAATCATCACAATCATCCTCATCAGAGTGGCACTCGTCTGTGTCTAAAATCATAAATACAACAATGATAATTAGCATATATTCGCGACATTTTCTTTTTCTTTTCCCATGTGGTCTTAAATAGGTTTTAAGGGACAAAAAAATTATCATTTTGGTGACCCTGTGTGACCCTAATTTTATAATTTCATAAAAGAGTCATCTTTGTAGGGAAATCGAATTAATAGTTGGTGTTAATAAGGTGGCTGCATGGTGTATGATTACGTCGGACAAGGTTGGGAGCTGGGGCTGACATTTTACGATGCCTCTGCTCAGTTTGATTCATCCAGTGATATCTAAAGACCTGTGGCAGTTTTCACACGGAAAGTTGCCACAAAAGAGATCCCAGATATAATGTGAAGCCTGGACTGTCATCCCCAACGACGTTTTTCAAAAGAAAGTTCCTCAATGGCAGTTACTGATCTCTTACCGTTACAATTTGTTCCGTTTCCATTGAAACCTTCTTTGCAGTAGCATGCAAAAGATCCATAAGTGTTGTTGCAAGTGGCGTTCATGTGACAGTCATTCAGATTGTAAGAGGAACACTCGTCTACATCTGCTCGAGAAAATGAATAATTAACTATTTTAAGATCACTGTTTATTATTCTATGGTAACATCATTAAAGCATTCGGTTGTACAAACAAATTAAAATGCGTGTTTTAATTAATATTATTTAAAAACCGCTATAGTCATTAAAATCGTTTTCTGTGAAACGGAAACGATTTTTGTGGTAATCTGTGAGGCACAGAAGAGCGGCAATTTCGTCTTATGTGCACACTATAATGTAACGTCACTATTTCAGCAGTACCTTTACAGTATGTGCCATTCCCTTCAAAACCATCATCACAGGAGCAGTTGTACGAACCAATAGTATTTACACAAGTTGCATTTCGATGGCAATCATTCTGTTCACTACATTCATTGATATCTGAAAGAAAGGCGGAAAGAAATGCAATCAACTGTTCATCTTTTTCTGATTATTGTGACGGGATTTAGGATACTACCATTACAATGCATTGATTAATCTTTGCATTAGTGAAGATGAAATATGTGTTATTTTGTTTCACATATAACGTGAAGCGTCTATTATTTGGTGTCCCTACTACTGTAAAACTCTATAACTAAGACTCTATTATATTGGTCTCTCAATCTATATATAGACTGTTAACCTCGCAGATATTGAACGAAATGTAGAAGCGGTGGTAATGAAAGCGAGAAATTAAATCTCTGTTATACCCAGAGGCGTGGTGAATAAGCTAGTAGGATTGGGGTCTGTTCATATGATACCGACCAACTTCCATGATGAGAAATGTCTAACTTTTCCATACTAGGTTTTTTTATATCTTTGGATATATAAACTGATCAATATATAATTAATTAAATTTTAGAAACCTAATGACATCTGAATGACAGCTGTGATGCCGAGAAGTGAGAAAAGTTTTCAAATTTTATGTCACACCCCTCCGCTCCGGCTCCTTGCCCCTGCTAATAACATTGTCGGCTAATACTGTAAGTTACCTTGACATTCATATCCATCACCAGTAAAACCATCATAGCAGCTACAATTGTAACCACCCTTTGTATTTGTACACGTAGCATTGCCATCGCAATCATCCGTTTCCAGATCACATTCATTAAGATCTGAAAAATTTATAATACATTCTCAACAACATTTTCGAAAAAGAGAAGAAAGAGAGAGAATTTTGCTTCACAGAGAAGCCAACAGTCATTCGGTATAGGAAATAACTAGGAACATCATTGCAGGTCCAATCACAACAAGAAAGGTAGTAAAATAAAAAAAAGGCTAGCGAAACCTATAAAATTTTCCTCTTTGTTTTTAAATGAAAAGCCAGTTTTCTTTTTCTAATGAGTCACGCCTGTTCTCGGAGGTGTAGAAAACGGCGTAGGCGTAGAAATTTTATGCATGCTGTCAAAAAGAAATATTTCGAAAGAATATTTTACATAAAAATCTACGAATATGATTGTAAATTAGAGCTGTAGCAAGTTATTCTACAATTGATCCAGGATCCGCCACTGGTTTTAAATACATAGCCTGTCATCTAATAATAGATTGGTAAAGTGTAACGTTCAAGCGCATCCAGCTATCGACTGGTGTATATAGATCCCAAACATCTCCCTGGTTTTTTAAAAACATTGTTTTTTTAAAAATGCATGAAAGATTCAAACCTACCTTCGCAGAATGTTTCATTCCCGGTGAAGCCTTTTTTGCATACACATTCAAACGATCCAATTGTGTTGTTGCAAATTGCATATTCGTCGCAAGGATACATTGTTGCATTACATTCATTTCGGTCTACAAAAAGATTGTGGAATATCGTTGTAAATGTATACATAAATATTGCGAGGAATACGGTCTTGCGGACGTACGGAGAAGAGTTGGGGTACATACGTCATACTTAGTAGGTTATCACTCTGGTTAGTGGAATATTTTCGTGCAAAGTGAAATTGCGAGAGCTTAAAACACAAGGAAATCTTGTTCATCTTTACCTTGGCATATGCTTCCATTTCCGATAAAGCCATCATTGCATGTGCACACAGGACGCCCAGTGACATTATTGCATGTTGCATTTACATCGCACACACTGTCATCTGTGCATTCGAGAAACGCTATTAAAAAAAATTGAGAAATATTTGTTCAATAAATTGAAAAAGGTTATCCTTGATCATTGAAATGTTGCGC
Organism: Dendronephthya gigantea; assembly: GCF_004324835.1. Classification (NCBI taxonomy): domain Eukaryota; kingdom Metazoa; phylum Cnidaria; class Anthozoa; order Malacalcyonacea; family Nephtheidae; genus Dendronephthya; species Dendronephthya gigantea. Next base: position 1,016,187 of record NW_021163098.1, read on the forward strand.
AAATCATGCACACATTTTTAAATAAATATGCTTTGCGGCAATACAGATTCAAGTATCTCGGTCAGAAATTTGATCGTCTATGCGGGGTCATATGTACAGCCTCTAGTTTGAAACGAAAAGCCGTGCTCAAAACCAAAATCAAAACCAGAAATCATATTTCATAGGCTCTTACCATCACAGGTGACACCGTCACCTTTGTACCAAAAAACACAACGACAAATATACGATCCAATAGTATTCTCACAGGTAGCATTGACGTGACAAGGATTAGCTTCACATTCAATGATATCTGTAGAACAGAGACAATGTTTTCATATCAACATCATTCTTCATATATCAATAACTAAATGCTGTAAGACTATCTATTCATACCATCACAATAGGTCCCGTTGCCTGTAAAACCGTCCATACATTCACATTCAAACGATCCTGGTACATCTTCACAAGTGGCATTTTCGTGACATGGATAATCGTCAGACGTACAATCAATGATGTCTGAAACAAACATAAAAAAGACTTGGATCTAAGTTATAAGGCTCTTTTTACTTATCGTAACGGCCAAACTCCTCTGTTGATTTTAAAATATGGGACAAGAGTAAAAGGGTCTCATGACGTCTAAAGAGTCCGAAAGTATTGGAACTGGGCGTTCGTAGTTAATTTATAAAACTATCTATAATATCAATTTAAGTCATGCTTATAGGCAAGTTTTGATTCCAGTCAGTTGAATTTGAGTTTGAATAAGTTTGGTTTTGATTGATTAGGTCGAGATCAGAATTATACTCGTATACTGTTTAGTTGAATGGAAGAAAATTTGATTAATTGAACGAGGTTTCCATGACAAACTGATACAAATAATATGATGATAATAGGTTTTCACTCCTGGGGTCATTACATTTTCCATAGTTAAGTCCTTGTTAACTCAGAAATACATAAGTCAGATTGGCCTAATTCTATCCTTAACTACACCTAAAAGTTAACTAGGCTTTTATACAACTCCCCTGCAAGAGAATCAATAGTGGAGTTATTTTACCTGTGCAATTCACTCCATCACCAGTGTAACCTTCGATACATTCACAGCTATATGATCCGTAAGAGTTGCTGCATGTAGCATTGGCATGGCATAAACTAGCACCTGATTCACACTCGTTAATATCTTGTAAAGAAAAAAAAAGGGGGAAAATGGAAATAAATTTTAAATACAGCAAATTGATAAAAAAATGCCATTTATATCGCGCACATAAGTGGGGTAGGTACAGTGATACATTAATTATTTATATCTCTGGGGATTTACAGCTAACATATCACTAATGGAAATGGTATGATTATCTAAGAAAATGGTAAAGAATAACTTTTTTCTCTGGTGAAACACTCTTGATGACTAACTAGAGTAATATAGCCTCACAGAGCGGAACGTAGCGAAAATTACGCCAGAAATTTTGAGTTTCCAGGTTAACTACCTGTGCATACGCTGTTAAGTGGTTCTCCTTCAGTTCCTTCCATACAAGTGCAATTATAATATCCATCAGTGTTGGTGCAAGTTGCGTTGACACTGCAGTTGTTATCCATATCACATTCGTCAATATCTAAATACATGAACAACAGCTTGACATCGATATAGTTTTATGTTTATGTTTAACAACGCCAAAATTCAGGGCTTTCACAACTTATTTGCATATGACCGTCCTCATAAGGGGATGGCAATGACAAAAAAGAGAAACAAAGAACTTTTGAAAATAGTGCACAATAATTGTATTCTCTCAACACAAATTCTTCACTCTCTCATGGTTATCATTTTGAAAGAACCCCTGTCAAAATTGCAAACTTGTACATGTTATCGTTTGTTTATTACATTGGAGAGGTTGAGATACCCGGTTTCGGTATACAGGTACGGGTAGCCATATTTTGTTCATTAGAATTTCTTGTTGTTTGCACGTTTCATGATACAATTCATGCTCGCCTCAAGAGGCTAAAGTCTACTGGAAAAGAATTGTCGAGGTAATCTTCGTTGAACGAAATTCATTGAACAAAATAAGGTTACCCGTACCCGTATACCGGAACATCTTAACCTCTCTATTATGCACTTACAGAAAACCGGGAAGTGGTTTATGGACAAATGTAAACAGATAGCATTTTTTTCGATCTCAATGGAAAACCTCGTGAGCTCCGCCTTTTATGATCAACGTGTGGAGGTTATTGCGACGACAACAGATTAAACCATGAACATTTTTTCTGCATGCATGTATGACTGTATTAAATCTGAATTTTTTGCTTATTGCACACAATAACAAAATAGCAAGTATCACGAGATCCTCCTGCATGTTTGGAGAAATTTTCATATGTTCCCTAATGTCTTTATAAAGAACATAATATGTCGTGTTTTTGTTACTCACCATGACAATAACTGCCATTATGAAGATATCCTTTTTCGCACATGCATTCAAAACTACTTGGCTTGTTCGTACATATCGCGTTTTCCCTCGGGCAGAACGTTTCTGCACAACATTCGTCGTAGTCTAGAAAGTAGAGAAGTAGATAGTAAGAATAGTAGCTATAAAATTCACGTTAGTTAAGACGTCATTTTAGAAAGGACGAGGTTCTGCAAACACTCAGCAGGTATCGATCTTCGTTTAACTTAAACAGAATTATAAAGTCGGAAGATTTTTCATTTCGTCTGTCCTAACACTTTTCCAATAATAATCTAGCTGCACATGCTGTTTTTACGAAGAATCACCTAAACTTTATTTGAATAAATAAAGTTAAAATAAAGTTGAATAAACTTTATTTCTGTGATAGTAATAGAGGATAGAGGATATACTTACCAAATGCTACAATCACTTTCTGTGGGCCATCATTAGTTTGAGTACTATTTAACTTCATCCACGTTCGTTTGTCGTACTTGTCGATAGTTTTACCTTCTTTATACAACACGTAGAGATACCTATAGTCTTGTGCTAATTCAATTTCTCCGTTATAGCTGATGTTAAGATTCTGTGTTTGCTCAGTGTAGTATGTTCTCATCAGATTGTGCGTTTCTTTATCTTCATCAAAATTGTCCCAATACACAGCTTTGTTATCTTGATCAACGGACAACGCTTGGGCCGAACCATCGTAGTCTATTTCTTTTGTTGTTGATGATTGGGTATCAAAGAAAGCGATAGGAGGCTTCGATGATCTCGCAATTATCAGGTACCTAGAAAAATAGAAATAATCAGTGTCATAAACGTCTCAAAATGACTTGGAATGAAAATGAAAAAGAACCAGCCCCCCAGGCCACCTTCTTCTCTCCTGAAAACCTTCGACATTTATTGTTTACATAAGACGAAGGAAGTGCACCCAATTGATTAGTAATACTCTTTTTCGATACGATGCGAAACCTAAAAGTTGCATATACACTTACCCATGTTTTATGTCCATTTCCATCTCCTTGACTCCAGTGAAGGAACTCAACTCTTGAATAGACTTGTCATCTCCGCTGCTGACATTAAGTGAGTGGATAAAAGGGGTATATTGATGGACGTAGTACAGAATACCGTTCACGCCATCGTATGCATAGTTTACAACGCGAACATTATGAGTTACAACTTTCGATTCCGAGCAGTTCAGATCGGCACTGTATAAGATATTTCCAGAGTCAACATAATACAATATTCTTCTGTTGTGTTTGTCATAACTTAATTTACTATCAGAGGCTGAGATGTTACAGGCTGGGTAATGTGAGATGATCTCTGAGTCCGTCGAATAGAATAGCATTTCATCTTCACAGGTTTCTGAAAAAAATTATTACGACAACAATTAGAAAAATGAATTACGAAACAATTTGAAATAAAAATTACGACAAGAATTTTAAATACAATTTAAAATAAAAATTACGACAAGAATTTGAAATAAAAATTACGACAACAATTTGAAAAAAAATCACGACAACAATTTGAAAAATGAATTACGAAACAATTTGAAATAAAAATTACGACAAGAATTTGAAATACAATTTAAAATAAAAATTACGACAAGAATTTGAAATAAAAATTACGACAACAATTTGAAAAAAAATCACGACAACAATTGGAAAAATGAATCACGAAACAATTTGAAATAAAAATTACGGCAAGAATTTGAAATACAATTTAAAATAAAAATTACGACAAGAATTTGAAATAAAAATTACGACAACAATTTGAAAAAAAATCACGACAACAATTGGAAAAATGAATTACGAAACAATTTGAAATAAAAATTACGACAAGAATTTGAAAAAAAAAATACGGAAAATGAATTACGAAACAATTTGAAATAAAAATTACGACAAGAATTTGAAAAAAAAATTACGACAACAATTTGAAAAAAAAATTACGACAACAATTTGAGAAGAAGGACAACAATTTGGAATAGTAATTGTCTGGAGACAAAGGCTATTTATCAGACAATGCGGCAAAGGTATTTTATTTTATCAAAGAAAAAACAAGGGTTTACATCCCTGATCAAGCCAGGGTTTATACATTACAAGACTTGCGCTGCTAATAATTTTAATAGATTAAACTCAAAAATTTTAATTTAAATCAGCAGAGTTGTTTTGACATCAAAATAAAAAAATACCTGTGCAGTTCAACCCGTCTCCTTTGTATCCAGACCAACAACTACAGGTAAATGATCCCATATTGTTCACACAATCGGCATTCGGATGGCAGTAAGAACGATTACATTCGTTGATATCTGAATAAATAATTAGATATAAATAAAGCATTACTGATAAAATTAAATTATATTATAGGTGATAAAGGTGACTCTCTACAGTTTTTTTATATTGTTGAATGCACAATGAAAGTAGGCTAGATGCCTACTAAATGATTGAGTTGAATATTAGAGTTTTAAATACCATATGAGAGACAAAGTAAGAACAAAAAGCTATGCATAACTTGTACCTAGTAACCGTTGCTGTAACAACAGTACGTTTCAAAAAGAGTGCCATAATTATAAAGATCGCCCTTAAAAGACGAGCGAGTTCACTGACCCCCTAATCTCTTTTGTCATCAAACGTTCACCTTATAAATGGTTATATGTTTGATAGAAATTAAAAGCTTCATTATTTCCGGGCATTTTGAAATGTATATCGTGCTACATGCAACAAAAGTTGCTAGACGAAAGTGCTGGAAATCTTTTCGTTTTTGGAATGTTCCTGAAAAGGTGGCTTGATAGGAATATATTATGGGAAAGTATTCTTGTCTTCGAAACTCTTGACAGTGCAGCTTTGTCCTAGTTCATTACATATCCCTTGTGTTATTTCTAGCCATTGTGGCTTTTGGACAAAGGTGGAGGTTTCCACTTTCCAACAGAGAACTAATTAACGCACAGTAAAAAGTGAAATTAACAAAAGAAGCCGGAAAAAAAACAAAAACGACAGAAAAAATCAAATACATGCATTTCTTTCAATTCGCCTTTTTTATCACTTCTATTTTCCTTCTTCTACTGTTCCTTTATACTAATTTCTATAATTATCAATTTCCTGTTATTTACAACGTGTTTAAAAATACAGATGTTCAACAGCGTTTTGTGCTTTAACAATTTCCATAAATTGAAATTTTACGCAAAAGGGATTTTCCTAACTGGCTAGAACAGACTCCTCCCCACTGGTAGAATGTGGTGGCTAATACTGTTTTCCGTACTCAAGAATTAGCACCAGGAAAATTACACACTATGAAACGTTTAATAGGGAAAAATATGCCATCCATAATTTCTTCCTGCCGAGCCACCAAATCCAGGTTTTAAATGCTAGTCAAGCCAAACATTTAGATGCTTAAATTCCCTTTGAATTTGTGTATTTGAAATAATTTTTAGAAACTGAACGGAGCCACCTTAAGATAACATACTGTGTATATACATACCTTCGCAAACATCTCCCACCGCCTCAAAACCTTCATTGCAAGTGCACACAAAGCTTCCTGGAGTATTTGAACACGTGGCGTTCATATGACATGTGTTATTGGAGCAACATTCATCAACATCTAGATTGAAAAGCGGACTGATATTTTCCAAAAAATAAAAATTTTAGATAGCGACCTGCACCGCATGACAGACATGCTGGACTATGCTGTAAGGAAATAACCCGAAGTAAAACTGATGTAAAAATGTCAGGATAATTTCAAAACTGGCAGCCGTTGTTTAAAATTCTTGAAATTTTATTGCCGTGACTCACCCCTAGGTAACCGGTTAGGACCAACTATGGACAGCACGGTCCTGTTTTCCTTGCAATAATCAACAAATGCATTGCCATGCAGCAACTTACTTATCAGGGCGTTTTCTCTATGGAGAGGTGTTAGTAAATCTCATTGCGCACGGTTTGCTTGTTTTAAAAAATTGACAACATGATGATTCAGGTGTTAAATATTGACGGTAAATACAGTGGCGTAACGCAGCCACAGTGAAAACCGGTGAACCAGCTTTTTGAGGCCCCTTTTACTCGACTAGAAATAGGCTGAAATGGGGGTCCCTAAATTAAACTTGACACCCTGGTAGCCTCCAGGTACGCGAATGGGTGTATATTTGCTGAACAAACTTTAATTTTGGGGGATAAAAGCATTAGGTTTCCATTTTATAACTGGCATTTACATACCAAATGCAAGGATCAGCTCCTTGACATCTGCAACTAATTGGACTTCGCGGAGTTTCAGCGATGTTGTTTTGGAGTAAACGTCTATGCGATCGTTATCGGTAACCAATACATAAAAGTATTGACGGTTTACCACCACATGAATTTCTGTATTGTAGGTGATACCAAGATCTCTTGTGACGCCGGCAAAAGACGTGCATAGAAGTCTGAAGGTATTAGTGAATGAATCGTAGATTATCCAATATATCGTTCCGTCGTAAACAAAGAGCGATTGACCAGCACCATGATCGTAGCCAATTACACGAACTGAGCCCATATCATAGTCGTAAAGCACAAGGGATGTATTGGTTGAAGTCACAATAACAAGTTGACTTAAAAAGAAAAGAATGTATAAAAATCTGTATGCGTGGGGATATTAAGATCATTACTAAATGATCTCTTTGACCCTAAAGCTATATTAGAAGAGCAAAGTTCAAACAAGCAAGGAATTAATAAAATTAGCTTATAGGAAGGTACACCACGTAAGTATTTAATACTGCAAAGCTTTCGGTCCGTTTATGATTCAAAAGTGCAATAACGGACAGGAAGCTTTGCAGTATTATTACTTATGTGGTGTACCCATAGGCTACTTTACTTATTCCATGTCACCATGCAAACGTACTAGAGTATTAGACTAAGAACTGTCAAAATATTTAATTCATTTTAGAGGTACGACATGCATTAATTTCAAGTTGGATTAGCAAGTAAAAATATCGGCAGAATATTATTCACTTACTCTTTCACTGCATCAAAGTCGAGATCTCTGATGCTCGAATACCCAGAGAGGGCAACAACTTCGTCATCTTGCATATTCGTCAGATTTAACATATGGATAGTATCTGCTTGATTATGGAGATAATATATCACATTACGACGACCATCGTATGTAAAACGTTCAATAAATTCTTCATCTGCTGCCAGAGTTTTGACATGAGAACCATCCAAACTGACCATGTATATAGCCTCGCTAGCATTGTAAACTAATACTCGACGGCTATGTTTATCGTAGACCAGTCGAGTATCAGAAGATTGCATAATTGACATAACTTTGTTGGTCAATGTGTTGTAAGAATATACAGCAGAATCACTGGCGTAATAGAGAATTGGTACTTGACAAAGATCTGAATAGAAGATTTCGTATAACTGTTAGTAGCCCCATATACGGCAATCATATACGACACGATTTACAATAAAACATTTCAGCAAATCCGCAACTCTGGCATTATTATGTGCAGCCAAATACTTGTAAAATAATATTTTGGCAATTTCAGAAGATTCCTTTCGTCCGCCCACTTCTCATTTTAATACTTGTTACACCGAAGCCTCCACGGAGGTAAGCTCTGCACTCACATGTCAGTCACGACAAGTACAATTATATAGAAAGTAGGCTTAAGAGAAACGTGTAAGAGAGAAAAAGGTCGAATATTCAAATACCTTCTAATTCACACCGCTGTCCTAAAAATCCAAATGGACAGCTGCATTCGAATGCACCTCCATCAAGATTTTTGCACGAACCACCATTGAAGCATGGAGCGCTGGCACACGGGGTACCTGTGGGAAACATTAGGATAAGAGTTATCAGACAGAAACATTAAAACGCTAGCAAACTGTGGCATAGGAAGTAGGATAATATTTTTATAGGGGGGGGGAGGAAATATTCACATATGTCTATTCATGTTGTGCATGGCCAATTTCTTTTCAAATAGATTGCCTTTACAGTGTGTTAAGATGAATATACGAATCCCCCCCAATTATCGTGTTTTTCTTGCCACTACTTGTCAATTATACAGTTTAAAGACATATGCCGCGACCGCAGTAATGGACGAGAACTACGCAATACCTTTTCCAAAAAAAATTATATATATACCAAAAATAAATATGTCATAAAAAATTATCAAATACAAAGGTTATATAACACAGCTTGCGCAAACATGCCATAAATTTACTTCCACTACGACTAAATTCAACACAATATTTGAAACGTACCACAAATCGCAAATTCAGGTGATTTTTTCCACTGTATTTGGATGTCGGAAGAGCAATCATCAGCGTACGCCTCAAGAGCTTGACAATAACAAACAACAGGATCATCTTCACAAGCACACATGTCATATTCACAACCTGCAATATATCCTTCTTCAGTTGCATTGATATAACTGGAACAATTACTGAAGGGTGGTTTAAGTAATGTTGAACAATTCTGCCGTGCTATCAATCTTCTCTCTGGATTGGCGTCACATGGGTGGTCCACTGTAGTTGCATTTTCACATGTAGGATCAACTTTCCAAGAATTTCCAAACTCTACTGGATCAGTTACGATTGTTCCATAAGACGTCCAGAAATCATCATATTTCATTTCGTTGTAAGTACCACATAAACCTGATGTTCTGTTCACGTATCGACCTCCAATTGTTATTCGAACATTATAAACATTGTTCCAAAACACAGTTACACCATAATCACTTGTGACGACAGTCCTACCATTGCCATGAATTGTAACATTTACAGCTGAATAAGATAAAAAAAATTCATATTCTGTAACGACGTATGATAAACGTTTATCTTGTTGTTTCGTTTGTCGTGATAAAGGTGTTAAATTATAGTGCACTGTTGAAGTAGTTGCTATCGTGAAATGTTTTTGTATTTGGAATCCACAAGGTTATAATTCAAACGTATACGGATCTTCATTTAACTGTGTTGAGCAGCAACAGGCAGAGCTTTGTGTGTGCGGTATACTTGTCAGTAGCAACCACAATTAATGAATGCATTGAAACAAATGAACATGCAACAAATTTTGTAAACCGATTTAAATTAGAATAAATTTTACCCCCGTAGTTTGTCGACGAGCTGATATCTTCACCATTCACATTAGTCATTCCTCTCTGAAGTTTTATAGTTAAACCCGGGAAGGTGACTGTTATTGATTTCGTACATGTTACTAGTCCATTTCCACAAGGTTCATTTTCTTGTCTTATTTCAAACGTGTTGTTTACTCTGTCTTTAGCCAGAACATATTCGCATTTACCCATGAAGTCAAACCGTTTTCCATCAAATGTTTTATAATGAGGATCTCCATAAGTTACACATGTTGCTTCCACTACAAAAAGAAGTATGGAAAATAATACGAATGCCATTTTCATGATACATTTATTTATTTTTACATACAACAGCAATTTGTGAAAAGCATTTTGACGCCACTAGTTTCATGACTTGGAGCAAAATGATATTGTGCCAGAGGCGTAGCCAGGATATTAGGGATGGAGGGGCAGCAAAAACCTAGAAGGCGTGAGCAATACTAGGGGTCCGGGGGCATGGCCCGCCGAAAATTTTTGAAACTTCGCGACCCGCAAATGTGATTTCCTGCATTTTCAGGGTGAGATTTTGCAGAATAAAGTCAGAATTCTGAGGTCTATCTAGTGCATAAAGGACACGACTTTCTCGCCCCAAGTTTACACTGATTTAAACTTTTTGCGAGAATGGTCTTAAAAGCAATTCGGGGGCATCGCCTCCCCTCGCTCTTCCACTACGCCACTGACCGGCAGTGTGACTCGAGAGAAGGTTCATGCTAAACATTCTGGGCAGGATTTTGTGACATTAATGATGGACAATTTCGATGGGCAAGATCACATACAGACTTTTTGTGGTATTGACAGCATAAAAAGGATTCACGTCATTTTCTCAGGAGGGGCCCAAAATTTCACCAAGGGAGGAGGGAGGCGGCCCTTCGGCCCCTGCCCTAACTACGCCTCTGTATTGTAACTTTTAAAGCAAAGAAGCAAAGTCGATGATTCTTTTCAACCAAATGTTACTGAACTAGTACACGATTATCGAAACAGTAGAAAATTGTATACGCCGATATACGAATCACCTTACCCGAAGTAACATTAAACCTAAATTTCTAACAAAGATTGAAAATTAAACAAAAATATTCCCAAAAAATAAAGTGCATTACCAACCTTTTTGTTTACAATCATCTCCTGTGTAATCTTGATGACAAACGCAATCAAACGTATCTCCAACTCTGACACAAACTTCATTTTCACCACAAGATAGATCATCACAATCATCAACTACGATAAAAATAATAAATAAAAGCCTTTAGTTACAGATGAGTGGACGGTACGCAAGACAGATAAGAAATTATTTTAAATTCTAAACTAAGAAAATTTTTTGGAAAATTCATATACGCAAGATTTTGCGCTTAAACTTGGCAATTATACTAAGTAAATTTCGGTATGCTCGTTTCAGCTGTGGTGATTTATTTCCTTTTTGTTGTCTGGATCATAAGTTGGTCTATTATTCTTTTGCATTCGCCATACAAAATTTCAGGAATTTTATTCGAATATCACAGCGAATTTTTGTCATACTCTCCGAATTTTACAGCATTTTCGCGATCAAACTTTGCGATTGTCATGCATGAATAGCATTCAAATTGTCCGTTCTTCAGGAAAATGAATGATATATATCCTTTGCAAGGCTTTAATATCCCTCGGATATCACCTTGCAATTCATACAGCGCGTTTATCCGCCATCAAGGATTCAATCATTATTTAATTAAGTAACATTTGCAGTATCGGCTAGAAAATCATTCTGAGTGAAGCAGAAGAGTCTTAATTCGCTCTATCAGAACAACACAAAATTGAAAATATTTACCTTCCATTTCACAGCGGTGACCAGTAAACCCGACAGGACATGAACACGAAAAGTTACTATGAATATTTGTACAAGTACCACCATTGAAACAAGGATCACTAGCACAAGGAGTAGCTGAATAGAGAATAAATATTGGGTTAACCCTAATCCTAACTTGTACTATTGTAAAAATGCCTGAGGCTGCCATTACTAGAAATTTGTTTACCCATTCAGTTTCTATTTATCCGACGTCGCTAAGTACACAATACATATACATTTGTCCTCATTTAGCGGAGAAAGACGGAATTGATTACTCACTACATTGCTGATATTGAGAATAACTCAACCAGTTAATGTTCACTCCATACGAGGCACAGTCATCGGCATACGCCTCTATTGCTTGACATAAACAAACAGTTGGATGATCATCACAAGCACAAACATCATATTCACAATCGCTAATATAACCCTCTGAGTCTGGGTTGATATAACTTGAGCATTTATCAAATGGAGAATCGCGTAGAGCTGAACAGTTGGATCTTGCAGTTGCATTTCTGTCAGGATTTGTTGTACAAGGATGATCAACAAATGTTGCATCTTCACAGCTAGGGTCAGTTTTCCAAGAATTGCCAAATTCTACTTCATTGTCTGTTGTTGTACCATTTGACATCAAGAAATCATCTCCGCGATATCGATTGTATGTTCCACATAAACCAGATGTTCTGTTCAGGTACCGACCAAACACAGTCACTCTCACATTATGAACGTTGTTCCACTCAACCTCGACACCGTAATCGCTTTCGACCAACGTAATGCCACTTCTGGGTTGGAATATCTTCACTCCGTTGGCTAAAAGAAATAATGATGTTACAAGCGTATAAAAGTACTTGCAAGAAATACGAGGATTTTAGGTCCCGTCCCGATAAGCAAGTTATACAGATTAGTTTTGAATAAAAAAACACAAATCGCCTTTATCCACAGGTCTAAGTTTCGTAGTCGAAGGATGGTCGGTTTTCCCCAAGTTGAACAATAGCGGTTTAAAAAATTACACACATATAAGTATATAGAGGATTTTAGTAGGATATGACACCGAGTTGCAGCCTGCCATGGCAAGCAGAAAATTCTTCTACTTGCATAACCACGGCAGGATTTGAACCCACGGCCTTCGGTATACTAGTCCGATAGTCAGACATATAGAGGATTTAAGAATATTCTGGATGATATTTTGGCTAAATTCCATTATTTGAATAAATATTATTAGTGAATAGATTTGTGGCTAATATCCGGTAGGCAAAAAAATCAAGAATTAGCGCCTGTTTTGAAAAAGCTAACTCACATAGAGTGTGACATAGAAATTTTGTTATTACTTATCAATGAAAAAGTTCTTTCTCTATTAATGAAGAGATTTAAGGTAAAAGATTAAAAATCAAGCCATTTGTTTGAAAATACCGCCAGGAAAATTATGAGAAAATTGAGATCTCCTACTGAGTTTGAGTGTGAGTGAGCTTTTAAAATATAATCGCAGGTCTTCACAAATAGAGTTAGAGCTAACAGAGCTAGGAACAGTTTCCCACAAATGAATATAATCCATGTTTACTTACCCATATACATTGTTGATAATGAGATTGTCGTGCCATTAACCTTCACACTTCCTCGCAGAAGTTGAATTGTCACATTTGGGAAAATCACTGTCAGTGATTTTGTACAGGAAGGCACACCATTTCCACATTCTTCATTTACTTGTCTTATTTCAAATGTGTTGTTCACACTGTCCTTAGCCAGAACATATTCGCATTTTCCCATGAAATCAAAGAGTTTTCCATCAAATGTCGAGTAGTGCGGGTCACCTCGAGCTTTGCAGGTGGCATTAACTGTAACAATAATTTCAAAACATTAAAATAAAAACGTTACTGTAAAATTGTTACCGGTCCAACAAAGGGAGAATTTCGGTTTAGATCTATCAGCTAGTTTGTTTACATTTTTAGCAACCCAATCAAAATGCATAAATTTTGACCGCTTGCGGTAATTGGTATTACAAAAGTATTACAAATGTAGACATTCCGATTGGCTTTTTCAGAAAAATGTAAAAATATGCCGACTCGTTTAAAACGAAATATTCCACCTTGTTTACCGGTCCTTATCCAGCAGCATTATCTAAAATCATCGCAACTTTGTTAATGTGTATTTTACTTTCATTTTTTTCACGACTACAACCTGTTCTAGAAAAAGTTCCGTGGATCGTTACTGTTATTCTAATTTAATAGAATTCAGTAGCTAATTCTTGCTGTTTAATCTTTGAAGCATGAAATTATTGGATATGAAGAAAAGGAGGACTAACAAGGGATTGCAACACAATAGGGACCATAAAGATAATGAACTATTTGAAACTGTTTATTACAGTTATAGTTTGGACAACATTGGTTTAGCGGTTGCTAAAAAATGCATTAGTTAAAACGTTAAAGAAAACAGCACGAAGCTTTTGGAGAGCTCCAATTCCACGATTAAAAACGAAGCAATAGTTTAAAGCTAGTCTGGACTGTCATTAAAATCGAATTATTATGTTGAGTTTTGACTAAAAATATTGATACTGTTATGCGGCAATTATATACGGTATAATGTAATCACAATGATAACAATGATTTCTATTTTCGTTAAGATTTGTCACTCACCTCGCTTGCAATCGGGCCCTTCATAATCTTCTTTGCACACACATTCAAAGGAACCATTTATTGGAATGCAAATTTCATTTTCTCCACAGGCAAGGTTACTGCAGTTTTTCACTGTAAAAGGGTATAATTATAATAATTACAAAGTTTCTAAATATTCCACTTTTTTGGATTTCCGGAATTGAAAAAATCAGAAACATGCACGACTGGTGAGAATCATTTAAGGCGAGTTTTAGCAGACTAGTTTTTTTCACGGCAGGTTGCTTTTTTAAAACAGTATCATTGCCTCCCTTCTTGCCCAGGCACTGTTTCTTAACCAATCAGAACGCGATGGCACCATAAGTTACCACGGAATGTGCGATTTTAGTACGTCACGACTCATAATTAGGGCCTGCTATCAATCTTCATTCGTTAAAATAGATGCACACAGTCTACATGTTCAAGCAAGGGTATAACAAATCTTTTGAAAGGAAGCCAAAACTTGATTTGTGCCATTATTAGATGAGAGTTACACTTTTGCATGCGTTATGTTTCTTCGCGATCCGCACCGTGGTGAAAACAATAAGATAAGTGTGATTAGCGAGTAACAAGAAAGAGCTTAAATTTCTTTTACCTTCGATTTCGCATCTATCACCACGATATTCAGAAGGACATTCACATTCAAATGAGTCAACAACGTCTGTACAAATTCCTCCATTTAAGCATGGGTTACTTAAGCATGGGGTGGCTGTGGAGAAAAGAGAAAATAATTTATCTAAATAATAAAATAATAAGAAATATTTAGGTAAACCTACTGGCAAATAATGCTGAAAATAATCACAGAATTGATTTACGCTTCTCACATTAGTTCAGGTTTTCTGTACTTTACTTTCGCGTGGCAAACTTTTGTCAAAGTTGTCTACAAATTTACCATTTAAAGAGAATAGGCTAACTACCTTCGCAATCACTGCCATTTTTAACATATCCTTCACTGCAAACACAGTTAAAGTTCCCAAGAGTGTTAATGCATGAAAATTTAGCGGGACAGGCAGCAGCTGCATCAAGGCAACACTCGTCTGAGTCTGTATTTAAAAAAGCAAAGGTAATAAAATCGTAAATATGGTTAATTTATGCCATAATTATAAACGCCGTTTGTAGGGGCACAAACAAGAAGTTACCACGTACGTAACCAGTGACTTTAACGAGAACGATTAAATAACTTGGGAACGAATGACTGAATTTCGTCTATTCAGGATTGGTGATAACTAAAGATTTGTTTGAGAAATACTTTTACAGTCAACAAAAAAAGCATGAAAAATCTAGTACTAAATATTCAAACAATAATAAATAGGCGGCCCTCGATTCAAACATTATGCCCACAGGTTTTATCTAAAATTAGGCCGTTAATGTTTCTCTTTGTTTTGGGTAATAAAAGAAAGCAAATAATTCTATGATAAATGAAAAGATAGAAACGTACCATATGCAACCACTAAATCAAAAATTGTATATTCATAAGTCATATTTCCTTGCTTTTCAAGCGATGTTTTCAAATATTTGTCAATGCGCTTGTTGTTGGTGTCCAAGACATACAAATGAAGCATGTCCGAAGTCAAGTCAATTACGTCTGGATATGAAATATTCAAAGCAACCGTTTGCTTATTGAGCATAGTTTTCATAACATTGTGATTGATTCCATCATAGTTTGCCCAGTAAATGACGTTATTGTACTCATCCACAGAAATTGACTGCGCTGAACCATCAAAATTGAACTCCATTATTGATTTATCTGCTGGATTAAAACGCACGATTGGAGGATCATTTGCTCTTGCAATGTAGAGGTAGCTGTGAAAAATAAAAATAAATTAGTCATCTAACCACATATTTTGCATATACTAGTAATTATACAAGCAGAGAGGAAAAGTAAAAATAAATCAAAAGAGTAAGGTATATACGAAAGAAATTAAGGTATTAGGCCTACTATATCAAAGGTATTCAGGTGAGATTATAAAACACGTATAATAGGAATAGACTTAATATATTGCTGGGATTACATTCGTGAATATTAGACCTCTATATGCAAGAAATCATGTAACACAATAGAAAAAAAAGAACAATTTGAGAAGTAGCTGTATCTGTTGGTGATAATAAATTATTACCCATTAGTCATGTCCATTTCAAGATCCTTGATGCTGGTCAAAGATGATAAAGCGTCATCAACGTCACCCTCTTCTCCAGTTGTCATGTTGATTGTTTTTATTTTCTTTGTAATTGTATAGTAGTAATATACCAAATTATTCCTGCCATCCACGGTGAAAAACTCTACACCCGTGACTAACGTTGTAGTAGAATTGGAACCATCCAAATAGAAACTTGTCAATCCCTCAGACTGAACATAAAGGTACAACCGTTTGTTTATGGCGTCAAAAGACAACAACGCGTTTACTCTGTCGTCGACGATGGTTGGGATAATTGAAGTGTTTTCTATATTATACATCCGTGTCCCAACTGATGTTGAGAAATATAGGTATGGTATTTGACAGCGATCTAGAAAATAATATAAAAAGATTAACAAAGGAGGATTGCAAATAAAATTAAACTTATAATGATATTGAGACGGTTGTATACAATTATTCTATACAATAAAGTGTTATATTTACTGGCCGGGAGGTCAGGATTGAGAATCTGTCCGCACCGACCAAAACGATATCGTAAAATTCCGCTCGCTCAAACCGGCAATTTATATAGGCCTTTACCTTTAATTTCATCTTATCCAACAGGGCATTTACATTTAAAAGCTGAATAGCCAAGATTTGTACAGCTTCCTCCATTGTAGCATGGCGCACTTGCACATGGGGTACCTATAAAGGACGTCGATCAAACCAATAACCAAATGTATTCCTTTTTCTATTTCATTAAAATATTACATTTACATTATGTTTAAACCATTTCCAGATCATGCAAACTGAAACACAATTCTAGCTGTAAACATACAATAATAATACTCAAAATTACCACGTATATAATACACACTGACTCACATTTCCGCCCATGGAATACACAATAGTAATGCGAAAGGCTCGGAAACCATCCTCTAAACAAATTTTACTTACGACAAATTGCAGATTCATTTAATTCCTTCCATTTTATATCAACATGGGGTGAACAATCATCAGCATAAGCTTCAAGAGCTTGACAATAACAAACAACAGGATCATCTTCACAAGCACACATATCATATTCACAATCTGAAATAAATCCTTCTTCAGTTGCATTGATATAACTGGAACAATTACTGAAGGGTGGTTTAAGTAATGTTGAACAATTCTCTCGTGCTATCAATCTTCTCTCTGGATTGGCGTCACATGGGTGATCCACTGTAGTTGCATTTTCACATGTAGGATCGACTTTCCAAGAATTTCCAAACTCTACTGGATCAGTTGCGATTGTTCCATAAGACGTCCAGAAATCATCATATTTCATTTCGTTATAATAACCACATAAACCTGATGTTCTGTTCAAGTATCGACCTCCAACAACCACTCGTACGTTGTAGACATTGTTCCAAAATACTTTCACACCATAATCACTTGTGACCAATGTTTGATCTTCGTGTTCACTGATGTCGACGCCTTAACAATTTCAAGAGAATTTATCTTAGTCACTACAGTCCACACGTTAATCATGAGTGGCTATAGGGAAAGCTTTAAAATGCATTTTGATTAAAACAAAACCTAATATAGTTCGATTCTTTAAAAAAACCCAAACATTTTCAGACGCCAAATCGAACAGGTAGCGGTACAAGGCAACAATAGGCACCTCCAACCGAGGGACAGTTCAGAATATGGGGTTATGCTGATGTAGACCTAGCTCTTATTTAAAAGACGTTTACACGAACTGATACTTGAGGGGGGATGGGAGGGGATTAATGTGAACTTTACCATGAAAGATCTAAAACAGTTGCATAAATACCAAAAATAGAGAGAAAAAAGGCTCACACAGTGCACTTTATCGAAATAAATGGTAGGAATGGAGAGAAATCCATTTTGCCCGAAAAGGAATGTAAGTTTAACCTTACCCGGGTAGCTGTTAACTGGCAACGTGACCTCTTCACCATTAACCCACGTCATGCCCCTTTGGAGTTTGATGGTTACCATTGGTAAAATAACCGTTAATGATTTTGTACATGTTACTAGTCCATTTCCACAAGGTTCATTTTCTTGTCTTATTTCAAATGTGTTGTTTACTCTGTCTTTAGCCAGAACATATTCGCATTTACCCATGAAGTCAAAACGTTTTCCATCGAATGTTCTATAATGAGGATCTCCATGAGCTACACACGTCGCTTCGACTGTAAGAAATAGAAAACACAAAAATTTTTAAAAGATATTTATTTACTAATCAACAGGGAAAAAATTGAATCTACTGTGGTTTACTTGAAAGAATTTTTATCTATCTCTCGAAAAACGCATATTACTCAATTTATATATTGCTCATATTATAACGAGCTTGGTCGATGTTTTGTTAACATATTTATGTTGATATATTTTTGTTGTAACATTAAAACAAATTATGCTCCAGTCAAAATAGTAATTTAAAAAAGGCAGACAAGGAACTCACCCAAATCGCAGTTAGGCCCTCGGTGATCTTTTTTGCAAACACACTTTACTATATCGTCTACCTCAGCACAAATTTCATTTTGTTCACAGACAAGACTGCTGCAATTTAAGGCTAAAAAAGAATAAAAGTAAAATTTTATGAGCCTCTTTTTTCTGAATGGAATTGAGTCTGCTGTCAATGCAATGCCTGAAATGACCGGAAAAGCTAAAAAAAAGGTGAAACATGGAAGTTGAGTGGGAGGAGGAGTCTTGAGGGGGGATGATCTCCGTTCCTCCATGAATTACATAGTCAAATTCCGTATTTACCGCATTTACGTGTGGTAAAGAAATAACAAATTAATATTTATTCTATTATTTTCTTGTATACTCTTTGCTTGAAAGTTTCTGTATTGAAATTTACCGTATCTTGTGGGGATGGAATGAATGTCGTATCTGCATGTGCATGTGACAAAATAAATAAGTGCTTGTAATAAAGTGGTTGTCAATGGTTTTTCGCATGAATTTCAAAACAGCGGAAAACTGCCGGAAAAAGGCGAAAGTAATGCTTTTTTTATCAGTTGTTTTCCTGAATAATCAAATCATTGAATTCGGCTTATCGCATGTAGAACGTGAGAAATATTCAGATATTGATAAGTGCTATCTGCCTAAGCTCTGTTTCTATACAAAAATATAAAAATATATGAAAGAACAAAAACGATCTATTGTGGATTCAGCCCGTATAATTGTTGTCATTTACCTTCGCAGTCAAAACCATCTCCTGAAAAACCTTCATTACAAACACAACTGAATGAACCTATTGAATTCGAACAGGTTGCATTTTCGTGACACTTTCTATCGACCCCTGTACATTCATCAACATCTAAAAATGAAAATACAGCAATCATAAGCATGTTCCCATGGCTGGGGGAAAATGCGCGATGGGTGGATTGTAGCTAGCAATAAAATATGAACGTCATTCTTAAATTCCCAATATTGGATTAGAATAGCTATATTGGAGCTGAATCGTTGTTTCCCATTATCGTCAGGTTCACTGTTAACATGATTGATCAGTGAGTCATAATTCTTTTTCACAAATGTTTGCATGAAAATAGCAAAAAGTAATTAAAAAAAATACAGTTACTAAAATCGTTTGATATTATGTTGTAAGCTATCATTGTGTGTAATAATCATAGTATAAATCTTCTTTATAGTTCTTATACAAAATATTACGTACCTTGACAATCGGTACCATTCCCATTAAATCCAACGTTACATGAACAGTTAAAGCTGGCAGGAGAATTTGAGCAGGTAGAGTTTGTATGGCAGATATTTCCAATACAACATTCGTTCTCATCTTGATAATAATAATAAAAAAACATTCACTCATTGACACCTTTGGTGCAACACAAAAATACATATGCAATTTCTTGAGCAATATATGTCTTTAGAAAGTTGTGATAACTTTAGTAACCTAATTAAGTCCTCCCTATAGTTCACTAACAAAGACTAAACTTTTTAATTAAAAAGCCTTAATAAACAATTGTGTCTTATACATAATTGGATCAATATTAAGCAAGAAAAAAATATAATAAAACTAACCGTATGCGATTATCAGGTCATGTATTTCAGCATGATAAGTAATATTTCCTGGTTTCTCGAGGGTAGATTTTATATACTTGTCGATAGCGTTGTTTTCTTTGTCCAGAACATACAAGTTTAACACATCTGAAGTCACCTCAATACCTCCTGTATACGTAATGTTTAAGGCGATTGTTTGTCCATTCAGCGAAGTTTTCATAAGCCTGTGAAGAGCATCTTGGAAATTTACCCAGTAGATGACGTTATGGTATGCATCAACAGATATTGACTGCGCTGATCCATCAACATAGTTGAAATTTTTCATGGTTTCATCCGCTGGATTGTATCGAATGATGGGAGGATCACCCGCTCTGGCTATGTAGAGATAACTGCATGGATAAAGAAAAAGTGGCTGTTCAGACAAAATATATAAACTATCTTAGGTTGAATATAGTTATAGCTAAACGATATTAGAGCGTTCTCATCGACGCCAAGCTCGATGCAAAAGTTTGATGCAAATGAAGTGTGATTATTGGTTTATTAATCTTATCAGTTTTGCGGAGTCACGCGTAATTATTTTATGCAACGTCAGACTTTAATAAAGCTAGGGTGATATATTATCATAAATATAATATCAAATTAACTATAAAAGCTATGTTAACTACCGCTGGAAGCGTTGTTATAATAATGATTTATAGAGATTTTTAACCTGTTAATTGGGTCGACTTCCAAATCTTTAACGCTCGATATACCCGAGAGACCAACGACTTCGGTTTTTGTACCGTCTGTTATATTGTATATCTCCATTCTTGAAGAAAGTGAGTGGAAATAATAAATAACATTCCTTCTTCCATCAACAGCGAACACGACAACGTCACTGAGTGATTTTGTAGTAGAATCTGAACCATCTAAATAATAACTTGTAATTTCCTTTTTATCATCGTTATAGAGATACAACCGTTTGTTGATACTATCATATGATAATAACGAATTTCCACGATTATCAATCATGCTTGCACTTCCATTTGATTCTTCCGTATTATACGATAGGGTCCCCGATGACGTGGAGAAAAATAAATATGGTACTTGGCAACGATCTAAAAAAAAGAAAGAAGTACTGATCTTGAATAACATGTCACAGTTAATAAAAGTGCAATTGAGTGTAATCAATGCATGCATCAGTGCAAAATTTTTAATCTAAATTTCTGCACACTGTAGCTCTCAAACTTTAAAATTATCATTCAATTTTTAATTCAGTATGATTATGATTGATTCCTTTATTACAAATGTTGTGTTATCTAGTGTTGCGTTACAAGAGATTGGGTCTAGTCGCCAAAAGTATGCTGGGATAGATACAAAATGGCGGGCATATCTTAAGAAGAATGTTATTTCGCATGCATAAAATTTGATAGTTTTGTTGTTATTTAAAGAAATGAAACGGGCGTAGTCGGACAATGTGAGCCTTTTAACTTATATGTTGACATTTAACCATACTTAAATTTTATAGTACATTTTATCGTAAACTGTTTTGTATTTTTATAGCTTCAGATTATACAAAATAGATAATCCTGAAAAGCAAGCTACGTTCGTTAGAATGTTGCATCAAAAGGAAACATCTAAGGTATAATAATTATATAGAAAAACATGTAGGCAGATAGATTAAAAATTAATATAGAAACGTCGATCTAGAATCTTTGTTTGGAACACCAAGAGCATTAAAACATCCTCTGACTTCAGTTCACCAGAGTCATTGCGCAGAAAAGGATGAACCACGAAGGTTTTACACAGTAGTTCCTGACCCAGCGCGAAGTGCCAGGCGAAGGTATTAATTCCGCCCAGAGATTTTAATAACGCCCGGGAATGCAAAATCAATGTTATGCGCATGCGTGAGTTTAAAACGAGTTGAAAGTGGTAACTAGCAAATGGCTGCAAACGTGCGATTGGCTAAATTAAAATTTTGGTTCGGGTCAGCATATGATATTTTAAACTTTTTTGTTTTGAAATAATATTTTTCACTCGAATTATCCTGAAAATAATTATTTAAAAAAAGCAATTGATTCAAGGGGAATGTAAAAGATGCTTTCGGATAAAAAAATGGGTGGTAAAAATGTACAATTTTAATGTTTTTTAGAGTATTTTTGAACAGGTGAATGGGGTGATTTTGTATTTTTAAGCATGCACGTATTTTGTAAGTTTGATATATGGGTTTATCAACAAATGTGCGATACCTGCTAGAATTTATCCCTCAATTTCGTTAGAATTATTTTAGTTCGGAAAGCAGTTATTTCAAACGAAGTTTAAAGGTGGATCTGGTTTAGAAATGAATTGAAATTTCGCTAAAAATGTAGTATTTAAAACTATTCGTAAAAATTATAGTTGAATTTGCAAATATTTGATAGCTCGAGAGTGAATAAAAATTGTACATGGACTTAATTGTACAGGATTTTATTTGATACGAATGGGAAGTCAATCATTCAGCAGATACGAGTACTATAACATATCACTGTTGAAATTATAATTATTAAGTTAATTGCATTAGGCGAGGGCATTTTACATTCGTGTATTTCTAGTTTTTAGTTAATTAACATGATAAAAATTAATTTAATACACATTACCAACATTTGCCGTGTTTCAATCGTAGGAGAGTTTGAAGTTAAATTTGGTTTTATTGCTACCAAAGCATATTATTTCATAGGCTGCCCGGTCAATGCGGGTACGTCATACTATCTTCTCATGATGTACTCGCATTGACCGGGCTGCCTATGATTATTCATGATTTAAAGCGTAGTAAGGTAAGAGGTAAGTCAGAGGCGGTACTAATATTTTCGTTACCTTTTGTTTCACATCTATCCCCCAAATATCCTGCAGGACATCTACATTCAAATGATGTAGAACCAACGTTCGTACAACTGCCTCCATTGTAACATGGAGCACTTGCACACGGAGTACCTGAAACAAAATATACACAGTTAATTTCGCAGTATACATTAAACGGCACCAACTTTCAAAGTTACGGTTGACGATTTCACTTTAAAGTAATCCAGGTATTATTTTTGTACATTGAAAAACATTATTTTCTCTAGAAATGGTGATCGGCAAACGATTAGCATATAAGGCAGTAAAGATAGAAAATTGGCGAATTTCACCATAGGACACATCGTACTTGTAAATTTTATATAAACTGTAGCACACTACTCACTGCACTCTGGAAAGCTGGGTTTCCAATCGATATCTACGTCAGGAGAACAATCATCAGCATACGCTTCAAGAGCTTGACAATAACAAACAACAGGATCATCTTCACAAGCACACATATCATATTCACAATCTGAAATATATCCTTCTTCAGTTGCATTGATATAACTGGAACAATTACTGAAGGGTGGTTTAAGTAATGTTGAACAATTATCTCGTGCTATCAATCTTCTCTCTGGTTTCAAAACACATGGGTGTTCAACTGTAGTTGCATCTTCACATGTAGGATCGACTTTCCAAGAATTTCCAAACTCTACTGGGTCAGTTACGATTGTTCCATTAGGTGTCCAAAAGTCGTCATCCTTCTCATCATTATAAGTACCACATAAGCCTGATGTTCGGTTTATGTATCGTCCAGGAATTTTGACGCGTACATTATAGACATTGTTCCAAAATACTGTCACACCATAATCACTTGTAATTGTTTGATCACTTCCTGGCTCGGAAATGTTTACACCTTGAAGAGACCGAAAAAATATATGAGAGTGACACCTAACCTCTGACGTGTTGGCAAGAATGTACGATGACATAGTATGTAAAAAGAATAATATTATAATGATTTGATGTATTTTCAAATTTTCATAATTATAGTTTAATTTAAATAGAAGTACTATATATATAATACAGTGTCTAGTACTATATATATAATACAGTGTCTTTTTTTACCTTGGTAGCTGAACGGAAATGTTACTTCTTCACCGTTAACTAGAGTTTGTCCCCGACGAAGCTCGATTTTTAAATCTGGGAAAATAATTGTCAATTTCTTTGTACAAGTTGGCAAGCCATTTCCACAGGGTTCATTTTCTTGTCTTATTTCAAATGTGTTATTTACGAAGTCCTTTGCCAAAACATATTCACAATCACCCATGAAATCAAACTTCTTCCCATCCAACGTTCTATAATGCGGATCCCCCTGTGCTCTGCACGTTGCTTCAACTACAAAAAGCATATATTCAAATTTCCATGAATATTGAATTTGAATTGGCTACTGTGTGTACGCGCAGAGGCGCAAAATAAAGTTAGAGATTTCGCACGAGGCAAACCTCATACATTACACTAACCAAGCTTAAAAACAAAAGGTTAATTATAATTATTTCTTTTGTCATATGGAAAAATATCACTATTCCATCTATGAATTACTACGTTAACTAACGACACCTTAGGACGCGCAAATTTTACAAATCAAATCAAATAAAAAATCCTATCTTAAAGCTTTCAACAGACACAGTGATCCCAAGGACAGTTTTTCGATCATTTTTACCAGCATCACGACGTTATACAGTTATATAATGTAATTAGATTTAGATCGTAACAACAAGGCCGAACAAAATCTACCTCTTTTTTTGCAATTTCCCCCCTCATAATCAGGGTGGCAAACGCATTGGTAGGATTCGCCTGCGGCAACACAAATTTCATTTTCACCACAACTCAAATCACTGCAACTGAGAACTAAAAAATAAAACAGAAATTTTCATTATCATTTTATTGTATTCAAGGGACAAACTTAAAATACGACGCAGGCAATAAAATCTATTATTGTACGGCAAGAGTCACTTCCGGTGAAATGGAGCTCAGTGATTGGCTGAGAAGAATTTTCAGCAGTCCATTAGTTTCCCTAATAGAACGGCACTTTTCCGTAATGGACCGGCGCTATCGGCGATGCCATTAAAATCCGTCGGGCATACGGCGAATATATGAATATGCACCCCCCCCCCTAATTAAGCTTCTAGCGACGGCCCTGGATGTTTTATATGTAATTTATTACCTCTTATCTGACAGCGGTCACCAGTAAATCCAATAGGACATGAACAAGAGTATGAAACTGCTCCAACGTTTGAACAAGTACCACCATTGTAACATGGATCACTTGCACAAGGAGTAGCTGAATAATAGTAAGATTAATATGAATCAACTCTGAATCTCAAAATACACGACCTAAACTTTTAGAGTATGAACAAAAATTGCAGAGAATTATGAAGTTTTAGGATAACAATACGAGAGCATGGTTGCTTCGTTGTTTAAATGAAATAATAGTTCCGTTAGATAATTTAAAAATTGTAAAAACATAATCTGGAAATGAGTCCACAAAACTTGTAATGGTTCATAATGGTTCAGGGGATAAACACTAAAGAGACCCGTTTACACTTTATTATCCGCGATTTCAGCTATGATTTTTATACATGTGAACGGGTGTATGATTAAATGCAGGGGCCGGTTGTATCAAGCCCGTTTATAGCTTGAACGGTGGTTAGTCTAACGTTTTATTCAACAAGCGAACTGAATGTTTTTTATCTTAATACAAAGATATACTGTCTACGACTACATAAAATTATTCAACGCAAAATATTCAAGTTTACTCATTCAAGACAGATGAAAGAGTGTTTTTTAATTTTCACTTAGCCATTGTTTATGCTAAACGGACTTGATACAACCATCCCCAGATGTTTAAGGGCACTTATATTTCGAAGCTTTCATAATTATTTTCACTTTCGGATCTATCAAAAGAAGAAAAGGCCAGCTCCTGAAAAATATCATGATATAGAAAGCATGTTTGAGGCTGCCATGCATTACTAGAAATTTGCTTACCCATTCGGTTTCCATTTATCGGATATTAATACATATTATAAGCATTATACATAGACATTTTTCCTCATTTAGCAGAGAAAAACGGAATTGATTACTCACTACATTGCTGATATTGAAGAAGACTCAACCAGTTAATATTCACTCCATACGAGGCACAGTCATCGGCATACGCCTCTATTGCTTGACATAAACAAACAGTTGGATGATCATCACAAGCACAAACATCGTATTCACAATCGCTAATATAACCCTCTGAGTCTGGGTTGATATAACTTGAGCATTTATCAAATGGAGAATCGCGTAGAGCTGAACAGTTGGCTCTTGCAGTTGCATTTCTGTCAGGATTTGTTGTACAAGGATGATCAACAAATGTTGCATCTTCACAGCTAGGGTCAGTTTTCCAAGAATTGCCGAATTCTACTTCATTGTCTGTTATTGTACCATTTGACATCAAGAAATCATCTCTGCCATATCGATTATATGTTCCACATAAACCAGATGTTCTGTTCAGGTAACGACCAAACACAGTCACTCTCACATTATGGACGTTGTTCCACTCAACTTCGACACCTTCATCACTCTTTATCGTTGTTATTCCATTAAACATTGTTATATTAATACCTTCATAATAAAGAAAGAGAATTTAATGAAAAAAAACCTGAAGGTATATTTCCCTGAATTTTAACTACAGAACTTAATTGACCTACCTTCGTAGTATGCGGATGAGTTGTATTCTTCGCCATTCACAGATATACTTCCTCGCAGAAGTTGAATAGTCACATTTGGGAACATCACCGTCAATGACTTTGTACAGGAAGGTTCACCATTTCCACATTCTTCATTCACTTGTCGTATTTCAAATGTGTTGTTCACACTGTCTTTAGCCAGAACATATTCGCATCTTCCCATGAAATCAAAGAGTTTTCCATCAAATGTGGAGTAGTGCGGATCACCTCGAGCTTTACAACTGGCTTGAGCTGTCAGAACAAAAAAATACTGAATTTAAACGAAGGTACAGTTAAAGCTCGACTGACAAACAGCAGCTAGCTTTAACAGGTATATAGTTAAAAAAATGAAATAAAAGAATAAAGAATGCTTTTAATAACTATTTACAACCAGAGAACGTCTCAATACTGTTGGCGTGGTTGTTTGTCCATGAAAGCTATAGAAGAATAGTAGAATACGAAATATAAAAAATCATTTTCTCACCTAAACGGCAATCAGGTTCTTCATAGTCGTCTTTGCAAATACACTTAAAGATATCATCCACCTGCGCGCACCGTTCGTTTTCGTCACATGAAAGAACACTGCAGTTGGTTGCTAAAAATAGTTTGATTGACATTATAGAGAACGAACAATTGTATTACTATAAGCAACAATATCATAAAAAAAAAAGCAAAAAACATTCTGAACTATTATTAATACGTTTGTTTTTCTGTATTCCCAATGATCAAAAATTGCTGTAGCATGGAAAAGTTTTAAATCGTTACTTCGCGATTTAAGCATTTGGCTTTTAAAATTTTGCGATCGGCCATGCTTCCTGTATGGCATTTCTCCATTAATGAGGTGCGGGAAAGTAATCATTCATAAAAAACATAATATAGTTGAAAATAAAACCCACCCAATATTTTTTAACTATATAGTAATAATAAATTAAATTTTCCTACAAATCAAATTTTCTCTGTCCAGTTCGATAACATGCAAGATAAGTGTCTCTGCAATAACCAAAAACTTGCCTTCACAATTAATACCATCTCCAATAAAACCCTCATTACAATCACATTTGAATGACCCAATTCTGTTTGTGCACGTAGCATTTTGGTGGCAAGAATGATTCATTGAGCATTCGTTGACATCTGGAACGTGAAAATAATTTTGAGATATATGTATAGCGTGAATCCGGATTGTTGTTGCATAAATTTGTATTTTGGTTTCATTTTTATTTATCCACTAACCCTCAAAAGACTAAACTTGGGTAATTAAAAATGGAAATAAATTGAAATTCTAGTGTGTATGTAGACGTTCATTTCATGTGGTTCAGGGAATTATATAAAAATGAAATTTCAAGCAATAAAGACCAAACTATAATTCAATTTTTTTCGAGAGCGAAATGAAGTCAAATAAATTTAAAAGTCACGCAATATTGGGAATTTAAATTCAGTGCCTCGTGCACGGTGCACGTCGCTTCAAGCATCTTAGACGCGTCTGGATTTTGAGTGGAGTCTACATGTCAACCACATGTGATGCACATGTCTAAACATGTGCACCCCATGTAGCCACATGTAGACCCCATGTAATCGTATTTGGTAACCGACATATCAGGTTATATACATCAAAATTCTGCTGCTTAAATTCTTAAATGCTATACTAAAAAATAAGACAACTCAGCTTCGTCAGGTTGAAATAATTCAAATTAACACAGCCTTCTAAAAAAAGATCACTTTTCGTTACACAAAAGAGTATTTGAAAAAATTTGGCGTGTGCATGAAACCTGGGAGGGGGCGCTTTCTTTTACGTATTAAAATGTTACCTTCACAGTAAGTGCCATTTCCAGTAAATCCGTCATTACAAGAACAACTGAAACTTCCTAGTGAATTTGCGCAAGAAGAATTTATGTGGCAGGAAGTTCCAACACAACATTCGTCTTTGTCTGCAAATTAAACCAATTCATTAAGTTATAACCCCTTCTGTATAATATTGCTACTCATCCATGAAAATAACTAGACCCTAAATACATGACCACATTTCTTAATAATTTATTTTATAGAATATACGATTTGTCAACGATGAAAATGTCTAAAGTCAGCGAGAATTTTTTATAATTTGTTTGAACTATGAAAAGGAAGAAAGGAGGGAATGGGGAAATATGACTTAAATAATAGAAGCTAAAACGAGAAATTGGAAAAAAAAATTATAAAATGACGTGTACAATTATATTCGTTTGAAATAATTAGTTGTATTAATAAAAGAGAAAAAGACATACGCCTGTATTCAAAAAGCTCACTCACACTCATACTCATTGAGTGTGACATATAAATTTTGTTAATGCTGATCAATGAGAAAGTTTTCTCTGAATAGATAGAAAGATATAAGGTAAATCACTGAAAATCAAGCTCCTATTCGGCTGGAAATACCGCCATTGAAACGTTATGAGCAGATTAAGATCTCCCACTCAATGAGTTTGAGTGTGAGTGAGCTTTTAGAATACAGGCGTTAGGACTCTCCATTGGAAACTCACCATATCCGATTATTAAATCATATATTGCAACATCGTGGGTGATATTTCCTTGTTTTTCGAGCGATGACTTCAAATACTTGTCAATGCGTTTGTTGACCTTGTCCAATATGTACAAGTTAAGCACATCTGAAGTCAAGTCAATCTCCCCAGAATAAGTAATGTTCAAGCTTATCGTTTGTTTATTGAGCGTAGTTTTCATAACACTGTGTTTGTTATTTTGAAAGTTCGCCCAATATATAACATTATTAAATTCGTCGAAGGAAATTGACTGTGCTGAGGCACCATCATAACCGAACTCCATTGTTGATTCATCTAATGGATTGTAACGAACGATTGGGGGTTCGTTTGCCTTTGCTATGTAGAGGTGACTGTAAAAAAATACAGAACAAATTTAAAAAGCTCACTCACACTCACCCTCAATAAGTGTGACAGAAATTTTGTTATTATACTGATCAAAGAGAAAGTTATTTCTTCGGGGCTGTTTACATGAGCCTTACGGGAGGGCTAGCCCTACCAAGCGAGATCGCTCGTGCTACTATAAATCCATACTAAAGAACGTAGATCTCGTTTACATGAGAGTAAGGCCAGCCCTAGCTACCAGGCAAGATCTCGCTATTGACTACCCGAGATCTCGCCTGGTAGGGCTGAAAATTTTTCACATAAACGTAACAGGAACGGCTAGCCCTCGCTATAGGGCTAAAGATATGACGTCAGCAACAATGCATGCTATTTGACGGTTCCGGCTTTCTTTGTAAATTTTCCGAAGCAATAACAAAGTATAAAAATTATTGTTGAAAAATCCTTAGGAAAAGTAAAGATATTTTAATTGAAATAGTGAAATTTTTTTTTTCAGCTATTTTGTTTTTGGTACCAAAAGGTGGCGTCCAGGCTCAAACATACACGAACATATCTAATGTGTCAAACAAGTTTGGAACATTTTTAGAAATTTAAATCCTCTTCTCGTGCAGTCAAACAGGAAGAACCTGAGTTGCTGTTATCTTATATAATTACCATACATTTCATATTTGTTGGAAATAATTTATATTTATAAGTAAAAACCCAGTATACTGCGGAAGAGAATCTTAAGAAAGCAATAATAAAACTGAGCTACAATGAAAATAGACAGTTGATAGCCTTACCCATTTGTTGTGCCCATTTCCAGGTCTTTCACACCAAATACATCTGCGAGCGCAGTCACTTGAGTTTCTTTACCACTTGTAATATTGTACACATATATTCTATCGTGTAGGCCGTGATAGAAATATATCAAATTGTTTCTTCCATCGACGGTGAATAACTCGACATTTCCGATGGCTGTTGTCTTCGCATCAGAACCATCTAAATAATAACTTGTGATTCCTTCACCATCAACATAGAGATATAACCGTTTGTTGATACCATCGTATGACAATAAGGCGTCAACTCTATCGTCAACCTTCATTGGGATACTTGTGGAGTTTTCTGTGTTATAAGATACTGTTCCCGATGATGTTGAGAGGAATAAATATGGTATTTGGCAACGATCTATAAAAAAAAATGTAAACTCAAAATGCTAATTTCAAAAAGACACCAGATTTATGTTATTATTTTCAAACAATATAATATATTATAAAGTGATGGCACTCCCTTATGTTTAGAAAATGCGAAAAAACGAACATATCTTGAATTGGCAGATTGGTACACTTAATTATCAATTTATCATAGACTGGCTTCTGACCACTGACCAGGGTTACAGGTTGTAATAAGTAGCGTACCCAGCCTGTCGATTTGTCCCGCTATGCTAATATTTTAATGTTCACTGACTGCGAAAACAATAGATTTCTAAAGACATGAATAATTATAATGACTCGAAATTTACAAAGCGGGACAAAATCGTCAGGCTGGCTACGCCACTGCTCGTAATAAAAACGAAGAGCAGCATGGATTATAACTATTTTGAATTTCTATACGCCAAAATTGATATCAACTACAGTAGAGTTATAAATAATAAAAAAACAGGATATATACAAAGGAGCAATTTTGTAATCAGCGGGCCTCTCATGCATTCACATAAAGAGCAGAGAACAGACGTGAGTAAGACGACGCTTGAAATCATCGGTTAATATACCCTTGTTTTCGACCATGAAAAATCATTGCCACACCGACACATTTGTGTCTAACAACAAACTCACATATCCACACTAAAGGACGAAGGAGGAATTTCGTTTTAACCGGCCTAAACCCCATATTTGTTTATATTTTTCAGGCAAAGCTAATCAGAATGCCAACATTTTTAATACTTCATATAAAATGGTAAATAATGTACCTTTTTACTGAGAATAGTCAAAATTTATGCATTCTGATTGGGTTACTGAAAATGTAAACAAACTTGCTGACTGTTGTAAAACGAAATTCCCCCCTTGTTCACTAAAGGGTCTGTTACACGATGCAATTTTTGTTTCGAGAGACGTAAATTTCGCAACCACCGAACTTTTGTTTTATTACACTCCATGCATTGACGTTTCTTACACCTACATTTTGAAAACTCTTCACTAATTTACATCTCTTAAAATTAGAACTACATTGCATGATGCAAAAAAAATTGCAACATGTATCCCTGGCCTTAAATACCGGGCGATTCCAGCGCTGGATCGCCTATAAACATGACGAAACTTTCGACGACAAATTGTATTATACTATAATTATTATGTTTGCTCATACCTTCCATTTCACATCTATCTCCAAGAAATCCAGCAGGACATCTACACTCGAATGAATTACCAACGTTTGTACAGCTTCCTCCATTATAACATGGCGCGCTTGCACACGGGGTACCTGTGGAAAAAAAATATACTCATATAATAATATAATTTCATTACTTTTCAAATCAATTGTCTTTACAGTCTGTTAACACACAGTTAATAGAATATACATGTTTTGGAGACCACATAAAACTACAATACAACTCATTAATTAAGTTGAGGTAGATTTATGCAAAAAATTGTTCCTCTCTCATCACACGACTGTTACATTTTGCACAGATAACCAATAGCAATCTTTTCATTAACATATTACTCAAGTCAAGGTTGAGGAGCTTAGCAAGACGAATACCATTAGTAAATTTGGCAAAAATACAATAGACACATGATGAGAAAAAAAGCGTTTTTTGATGCTGAATACGCCACTGTTGCGCGTGAGGCGAGTTAGCCAATGGTTTCCAGTAAATTGTTGATGTTTGTTTCAAAAAGTACCAAAGCGTAATTTTTGTAATACTAGAATTCAATTTACTTACTGCAAATGGCGAATTCATTTAAATTCATCCACGTTATTTCGACGTCGGGAGAACAATCATCAGCATACACCTGAAGCGCTTGACAATAACAAGCAACAGAATCATCTTCACAAGCACACATATCATATTCACAATCTGAAATATATCCTTCTTCAGTTGCATTGATATAACTGGAACAATTACTGAAGGGTGGCTTGAGTAATGCTGAACAATTCTGTCGTGCTATCAATCTTCTCTCTAAATTGGCGTCACATGGGTGATCCACTGTAGTTGCATTTTCACATGTAGGGTCGACTTTCCAAGAATTTCCGAACTCTACTGGATCACCTACGATAGTACCGTAAGGTGTCCAGAAATCATCATATTTCATTTTGTTATAAGTACCACATAAACCTGATGTTCTGTTCACGTATCGACCTCCGATTGTTACTCGAACATTATAAACATTGTTCCAAAACACAGTTACACCATAATCACTTGTGACGACGGTCCTACCATTGCCGTGAATTGTAATGTTTACAGCTGAATAAAATGAAAAAAATTCTGGTAGTTAGCCAAGATGTGGCAGCCTTGTTATCTTCTGTAATGACGTATTCTGAACGATCATTTTGTCGTTTCGTTAACTGTAATAGTGCATGCATTATTGAGTATTATTCGCTACTGCGAAATGTTTTTGTATTTTGGAACAACAAGGTCAAAATTCATTTCATTTGTACGCATATATAGGCAGATCTACACTTAGCTGTGTAAAGTAGCAATAGAAATTTGTGTGTACGTTATCCTTGTCAGTACATGTACCAACCACAATTAATGAATGCATTAAAATTAAAATCAAGATGCAACAAATTTTGTAAATGTATTTAGATTAGAATAAATTTTACCCCCGTAGTTTGTCGACGAGCTGATCTCTCCACCATTCACATTAGTCATTCCTCTCTGAAGTTTGATAGTTAAACCCGGGAAGATGACTGTTATTGATTTCGTACATGTTACTAGTCCATTTCCACAAGGTTCATTTTCTTGTCTTATTTCAAATGTGTTGTTTACTCTGTCTTTAGCCAGGACATATTCGCATTTACCCATGAAGTCAAAACGTTTTCCATCGAATGTTTTATAATGAGGATCCCCATAAGTTACACACGTTGCTTCCACTACGGAGAAAAGTATGAAAAACGAAAAGAAAGTCACTTTCATGATAAATCAACCTTAATTTGCTAAAAGCAGTTTCGTGATTTGAAGTAAAATGCTATTTCGTGGTATTAATTTTCAAAGCAGAGAAGCAAAGTCGATAGTGACAGTCATTCTTTTGAACCAAAATATTGTATACGCTGCAATACGAATCATCTTATCCGAAGTAAACATTTAATCGAGACTTCTGACAAAGAATGAAAAATAATTAATAAAAAAAAAATTCCAAAAAAAAGCGGATGCTATTAGACGCGCATACCAACCTTTTTCTTTACAATCATCTCCTGTATAATCTTGATGACAAACGCAATCAAACGTATCTCCAACTCTGACACAAACTTCATTTTCACCACAAGATAGATCATCACAATCATCAACTACGATAAAAATAATAAATAAAAACCTTTCGTCCGCCGTTCCATTAAGTTACAGATATGAGTAAACCGTACACAATGCGAAAAAGGAATCATTTTCAAGTCAGTAAGACCTGTGCAAACTAAGTAATTCATTAGGTATTAAGTATTACAGCGAATTATTGCCTTACTTTCTGGATTTTATACAATTTTGCCGTCAAACACTAGGTACTTTTGTACATTTTTCCTCGCCAAGAAAAAAAGTGTAGCATGCAAATGGTCTGTTATGCAGGAACATTTAGGACCATATCATGTTTCGTAGGCATTAGAAATTTACATTGCAATTCATACAGCACGTTATCCTCCATTAAGGATTTAATTACTTTAAATTAAGTTGCATTTACAGTATCGCCAATAATATAATTCTGAGTGAAGAAGAATAGTTTTTCTCTATATCAGAACAACATATAAAATACTTACCTTCCATTTCACAGCGGTGACCAGTAAACCCGACAGGA
The DNA here is from genome assembly GCF_004324835.1 of Dendronephthya gigantea. NCBI lineage: Eukaryota > Metazoa > Cnidaria > Anthozoa > Malacalcyonacea > Nephtheidae > Dendronephthya > Dendronephthya gigantea. Next base: position 1,050,689 of record NW_021163098.1, read on the forward strand.
CATGAACACGAAAAGTTACTATGAATATTTGTACAAGTACCACCATTGAAACAAGGATCACTAGCACAAGGAGTAGCTGAATAGAGAATAAAAAATTTGGTTAACCCTAATAATAACTTGTACTGTTGTAAAAACACCTGAGGCTGCCATTACTAGAAATTTGTTTAGCCATTCAGTTTCTACTTATCCGACGTCGCTAAGTACACAATAAATATACATTTGTCTACATTTAGCGGAGAAAGACGGAATTGATTACTCACTACATTGTTGATATTGAGGATAACTCAACCAGGTAATATTCACTCCATACGAGGCACAGTCATCTACATAGGCTTCTATTGCTTGACATAAACAAACAGTTGGATGATCATCACAAGCACAAACATCATATTCACAATCGTTAATATAACCCTCTGAGTCTGGGTTGATATAACTTGAGCATTTATCAAATGGAGAATCGCGTAGAGCTGAACAGTTGGCTCTTGCAGTTGCATTTCTGTCCGGATTTGTTTTACAAGGATGATCAACAAATGTTGCATCTTCACAGTTAGGGTCAGTTTTCCAAGAATTGCCAAATTCTATTTCACTATCTGTTATTGTACCATTTGACATAAAGAAATCATCTCCGCCATATCGATTGTATGTTCCACATAAACCAGATGTTCTGTTCAGGTACCGACCAAACACAGTCACTCTCACATTATGAACGTTGTTCCACTCAACTTCGACACCGTAATCGCTTTCGACCAACGTAATGCCACTTCTGGGTTGGGATATCTTCACTCCGTTGGCTAAAAGAAATAATGATGTTACAAGCGTATTAAAGTACTTGCAAGAAACACGAGGATTTTAGGTTCTGTCTTGATAAACAGGTTACACAATTTTAAATGAAAGAAACGTTATAATGCGAGAAGTTCAATTGAATCGTCTTATATCCAGAGGTCTAAGTTTCGTAATGCAACTGTACAATGGGTCGTCGGTTTGTCCCCAAGTTCACTCAGCAGCGGTTTAAGAAATTACACATGCACATATAGCTACATAGAAGATTTGATTTTACGCTTCAGGATATTATTTCGGCTAAATACAATTCTATGAATAACATATTATTAGTAAATAGACAAAATTATGGCTAATATGAGTCATATCCTATAAATAAAAAAAATCAAGGACAGGAGCAGTAAATTCTCACAAATCAATATAGCCATGTTTACTTACCCATATACATTGTTGATAATGAGATTGTCATGCCATTCGCTGTCACACTTCCCCGCAGAAGTTGAATTGTCACATTTGGGAACATCACTGTCAGTGATTTTGTACAGGAAGGTTCACCATTTCCACATTCTTCATTTACTTGTCTTATTTCAAATGTGTTGTTCACACTGTCCTTAGCCAGAACATATTCGCATCTTCCCATGAAATCAAAGAGTTTTCCATCAAAGGTGGAGTAGTGTGGATCACCTCGAGCATTGCAGGTGGCTTTTACTGTTTAAATATACACATTGAATGTTGTATAACGTTGAAGGTAGTATACCGTGATGTATACCGTTGAAAAATATCAATCATTTGGGGGCAAAGATATTCATAGAATATATCATATATATATTCACAGCCACAAATATGAAGATTTCAGTAAGTATTGGTGGTAGGAAAAGTTTAAAAACAAATATGAACATGTGCTATATGCTCGAGCTTACCTAAACGGCAATCAGGTTCTTCATAATCGTCTTTGCAAATACACTTAAAGATATCATCTGCTCGAACACACTGTTCGTTTTCGCCACAAGAAAGAAGACTGCAGTTCGTAGCTAAAAAAATATTGCTTAAAATTTTAAAATGAGCTATCAGATTTCCATAAACCAAGCTAGAGAATTATTAAACTTCATTTCTTAGCGTAAAAGGTGCAAAGATCATTGATACTGAATATATACAATCTAAACGTTACCTTTACAATCACGACCATCTCCTATGAAACCTTCATCACAATCACATTTAAATGACCCAATTTTATTTTTGCACGTAGCATTTTCGTGGCAGTAATTGCTCATTAGGCATTCGTTGACGTCTACAATATAAATTAAACAGAGCTGCTTTTTTTTTTTTCCCATTTGACCAATTTGGTTATATTTGGTAAGCAATTAAGTATTTAAGTAGGAATCATCCATTGGCTAGTTGCGCAGGTTAGCGTCATTTTAATATACATGCGAAGTTACCTTCACAATAAGTGCCATTTCCAGCAAATCCCTCATTGCAAGAGCAGTTGAAACTTCCAAGAGAATTTGCACACGAAGAGTTCACGTGACAGAAGCTTCCAGCACAACATTCATCATTGTCTGTAAATGAATAGAATGTTTATAAGTTCTTTCTGCGAGCCTGCTGATAAAAATCAAAACCAACATTCGATAACAACACATGTTCTGTTATACTCTATTGTGTGTGGTAGCACTGAAACACACTTAGGCAGAGCAGAGCTAAAATATGTATTCTTAAAAATTAATATGTTTAGAACGACAGGAAATTGAGTAACCAAGTCAGTAAAAATAATGTAACGTCAGAAACTTTATCTCTTATGTTTGATGTACGTTGAAGTAAGAAAAAGAGCGAAACTCACCATATGCGATTATCAAGTCATTTATCGTAACATGATAGGTAAAATTTCCTTGTTTTTCGGACGATGTCTTCAAGTACTTATCAATACGGTTGCTGCTGGTGTCCAAGACATACAAATTTAGAACATCAGACGTCAATTCAACCGCCCCAGGATAACTAATGTTTAAACCAATTGTTTGCTTATTGAGACTAGTTTTCATAACATTGTGATTGATTCCATCATAGTTTGCCCAGTAAATGACGTTATTGTACTCATCCACAGAAATTGACTGCGCTGAACCATCAAAATTGAACTCCATTATTGTGTTATCTGCTGGGTTATAACGTACGATTGGAGGATCACCTGCTCTTGCTATGTAGAGGTAACTGTGAAGGATATTAAAGTAACTCAATACCAACTTACACAGACATAACTAATAATTAAACAAGCCTGGAGCAATTTCATAAAGTCTTACGTGCAATAACAACAAAGTACAATTTGAAAGAAAGTTGAGAGTCGCTGTCATCAAATATATTCATTTTATACACGTTTTGGTTGAGGAATATATTCCTTGTAAAATTAATATAAAAACCTAAACATTTTTGAAAAAAATCGTAAGAAAACAAGCCTTGCTCGCCTTACCCATTTGTTGTGTCCATTTCCAGATCTTTTACACTAGATATATCTTTGAGAGCATCAACTTCAATCGCTGGCAATTGATCACCAGTAATATTATACACATATATTCTACTATGCAGTTCATGGTAGTAATACATCAAATTGTTTCTTCCATTGACAGTGAATAACTTCACATTTCCGATGTTTGTTGTCATCTCATCAGAACCATCTAAATAATAACTTGTGATTCCTTCACCATTAACATAGAGATATAACCGTCTGTTGATAGCATCATATGACAATAAGGCGCCAACTCTATCGTCAACCTTCATTGGGATACTTGTGGAGTTTTCTGTATTATAAGACACTGTTCCCGATGATGTTGACAAGAATAAATATGGTATTTGGCAAAGATCTACAACAGAAATACAAACTAAGAATGTTGTGCTGAAAAAACCTACCATTATCTTCGCTAATTCATTCTATCACATGCAGGCGTCTAAATTACACCGAAAACTTGAGATATAAATTTGAATATCTGTACACTAGCTAAAAATATCCTCTGTGAATCATTTACTCTAAATTGATATTAAAATTCCAATTTAGGCAAACAATAGAAGTCGACGTTTAGTCATTTTTCGCTAATGATAGAATTGTCTCGTTGTAGTTGTAGTGTTCATCGCGCATGGTAAGGTTGAAAATTACAAACTTTATTATAGGGTCTAAGCCTGTTAAAGAGCATCTCATCCCTTCGAACATGGTCAGAGGCGCCATAAGCAATTAAGGGTTGGGGGGGGGGGTGACAGAATTTCCAAAAAGGGTCGACTTTAGTTTGCAAAGACAAACAAGGAAAATAATGTATTTTAGATGTGTGTCAGTTCAAATGAAGAATGGATTTTTATGGAATTCAACGTTGCATGCGTATTTCTGCTTTCGGCAGCACAAACATATTGAAGAACGAAATTACGAAATGAGACATTCAATGTCTATGAGCATAAAAGAGCAAACTGCCCCGTGGTTGCGGCAGCCAAGGACATGGTGCATCGTTTGGTAATGTATTTCAGGTTTATAGTTAATTACTTGTATACGGGTCATGCGAACAGCACCTAAAGGCCTGCGCACACTCGAGCTTATTGGTCATTCGTGCCACTTACGGCAAATATCTAGCATGTTTGATAATTTCTGCCTCGCGTCCGAAATCTTTCGTGTGCGCCAAACTGAACGCTATCTGCTTATGGATTGTCTTAACAGCGCATGTGTAATATACAAAAATAAACCAAAAGTCCAATATGGCGAACAGATTGCAAAAAATAAAATTATGGGTGAAAGTGAAGACGAAGAGGTGTTGTCATTTTTGCTGCTGTTGCGTCAACGGATTCACAATGTTAAAAATTATTTCAAATGATTGCCTGACAAGATGACGGTATTGTCGAAATTGTCAAATTGCTCTGGCTCTTCTGAGTTTAGTACTTGAACAAGATTGCGAAAGCTCCTTGACCATATCGTCTCATGATCCATCGCTTCGTCCACGTAAAAATAACAACACCTCTTCGTCTTCACTTTCATCCATAATTTTATTTTTTGCAAACTGTTCGCCATCTTGGATGTTTACTTTCGTATATTACGCATGCGCTGTTCAGACAATCCATAAGCAGATAGCTTTCATTTCGCCGCACACGGAAAGATTTCGGTGCGCGAGGCAGAAATTATCAAATATGCCAGATATTAGCCGTAAGTGGCACGAATGACCAAAGTCCCCGGAAAAGTCGCCCGCAAACGAGAGCAACTGGCTACGGCAATGGCCACGAATGACTTTTTGCTAAGCACATAGCTCTAGTGTGCGCCGGCCTTAAGATCAAAAAACATATTCAGCAGCGCAAATATATATTAAAATAAAGTTATTATTATCTATAGCGATGGTGAATATGACTAGATCGGGTGAATTAATACTGTGCATGATGATGCTATACTCTGCATGAATTAGCAATTGGGAAAAGGAAAAGAATAAGGTCCATTCTATGCTTCATGAAGACATTGAAAAATTGTTATAATTATTGTCGTACAAAAGTCCAAATGGATTTTTTTTTACCTTTGTTCTCACATCGGGCACCAATATATCCGGCAGGACATCTACATTCAAATGACGAAGAATCAATGTCTGTACACGTTCCGCCATTATAACATGGAGCACTTGCGCACGGCGTGTCTAAAACAGAGGCGAAGTGCTCATATAATTGTTGGTTGTATAAAAAAGTTTGCCATATCTATCGCATAGTAAAATTAGTTTTTAGCCTTTAATAATAGTTTTCTTATTTTTGTAAAGTATTTACAACGGCAATTTGCATTAGATTTAGTTTTACCAACTATATAACGAACCTTTGTGACTAGAAAACTAAAACGTATGGAGCCTTGTATTAATTTTTTAGTCTAGATATGAAACGAATGCTTTTATTTTCAATTCTAATTTCGTAACGCAATGGAGTTTACCTTCTATATTCACATCTTTATCTATACTTACTGCAAATGGCAAATTGCTCTAAATTCATCCACGTTATTTTGACGTCGGAAGAGCAATCATCAGCATACGTTTGAAGCGCTTGACAATAACAAGCAACAGAATCATCTTCACAAGCACACATATCATATTCACAATCTGAAATATATCCTTCTTCAGTTGCATTGATATAACTGGAACAATTACTGAAGGGTGGCTTGAGTAATGCTGAACAATTCTCTCGTGCTATCAATCTTCTCTCTGCATTGGCGTCACATGGGTGGTCCACTGTAGTTGCATTTTCACATGTAGGATCGACTTTCCAAGAATTTCCAAACTCTACTGGATCACCTACGATGGTACCGTAAGGTGTCCAGAAATCATCATATTTCATTTTGTTATAAGTACCACATAAACCTGATGTTCGGTTCACGTATCGACCTGCGATTGTTACTCGAACATTATAAACATTGTTCCAAAACACAGTTACACCATAATCACTTGTCACGACGGTCCTACCATTGCCATGAATTGTAACGTTTACAGCTGAAAAAAATGAAAAAGCCCTAATAATACTGCATGCATCGTTAGCCAAAATGTGGCAATTTTGCAATCTTTTGTAATTATGTATTCTGAACGTTCATTTTGTTGTTTTATGTAAATTTGTGTGTGCGGTATACTTGTCAGTACCAACCACAGTTATAGAATGCATCAAAATAAATCAACACGCAACAAATTTTGTAAATCTATTTAGATTAGAAAAAAAAATTTACCCCCGTAGTTTGTCGACGAGCTGATCTCTCCACCATTCACATTAGTCATTCCTCTCTGAAGTTTGATAGTTAAACCCGGAAAGATGACTGTTATTGATTTTGTACATGTTACTAGTCCATTTCCACAAGGTTCATTTTCTTGTCTTATTTCAAATGTGTTGTTTACTCTGTCTTTAGCCAGAACATATTCGCATTTACCCATGAAGTCGAAAACGTTTTCCATCGAACGTTCTATAATGAGGATCTCATAAGTTACACACGTCGCTTCGACTAGAAATGTGGAAAAAATACAGAATGTGAAAAATGGTTCTTTTTTCCTCGAAGAAAAATGGCTCTTTTTTAATCGTTATGTTTACCAGTGACCACATTTTAGGACACTACTTTTCACTACGGAATAATAACCCAGGAGAGGTCGATCTCAAGTTAAACCATAACCATCAACAGTAATTCGTGAATTGCATTTGGACAGTGACTTGGAGCGAAATGATATTGTGTGGTATTAATTTTTAAAACAGAGAAGCATAATCGATTATGACAGTCATCCTTTTCAGCCAAATTTTACTGAACTTGTACATGATGTTCCAAACCGTAGAAAATTGTATACACCGATGTAAATAAACATTTGCCCGAAATAAACATTAAATCTAAGGTCCTTAAAATGAATGAAAATTACCAGAAACCATTCCTAAAAAATAATGGTGCTATTAGACGCGCATACCAACCTTTTTGTTTACAATCATCTCCTGTATAATCTTGATGACAAACGCAATCAAACGTATCTCCAACTCTGACACAAACTTCATTTTCACCACAAGATAGATCATCACAATCATCAACTAAATTAAATTAATAAATAAAAACCTTTCGTCCGCCGTTCAGTTACAAATATCAGTGGACGGTATACAAAATGCAAACAAAAGAAATAATTTTGCAGGCAGTAAGACTTGTGCAAACTAAATAATTTATTTTGGAACAACGTGTGTATTTATTATATGGAAAGCTTTCGGCTAGTTAACCCAGGCGTTAAATGATTACTTTAATCGAAGCTATCATCATGCAATTCACCATGCAGTGAAAATTTCAAGAATCTTATTTGAGTATTACAGCGAATTATTTCCGTACTTTGTGCATTTTACAGAATGTTGCCGTCAAACATTGCGTTTGTAGCAATGCGATGCTAATTGTCCGTTATGCACCACACTTTATGATATCTTTTACAGGTATTAAAAATTACATTGCAATTTATATAGCAAGTTGTCCTCCATTAAGGCTTTTACAATATCAAATAGAAAATCATTCTGAGTGAAGCAAAACAGCCTTAATTTACTCTATCAGAAAAAAACATAAAATATTTACCTTCCATTTCACAGCGGTGACCAGTAAACCCGACAGGACATGAACACGAAAAGTTACTATGAATATTTGTACAAGTACCACCATTGAAACAAGGATCACTAGCACAAGGAGTAGCTGAATAGAGAATAAGTTTGGGTTAACCTTATCATAAGTTGTACTGTTGTAAAAAAAGGTGAGGCTGCCATTACTAGAAATTAGTTTAGCCATTCATTTTCTATTTATCCGACGTCGCTAAGTACACAATACATTTACATTTGTCTTCATTTAGCAGATAAAGACGGAATTGATTACTTACTACATTGCTGATATTGAGGATAACTCAACCAGGTAATATTCACTCCATACGAGGCACAGTCATCTACATACGCCTCTATTGCTTGACATAAACAAACAGTTGGATGATCATCACAAGCACAAACATCATATTCACAATCGCTAATATAACCCTCTGCGTCTGGGTTGATATAACTTGAGCATTTATCAAATGGAGAATCGCGTAGAGCTGAACAGTTGGCTCTTGCAGTTGCATTTCTGTCAGGATTTGTTGTACAAGGATGATCAACAAATGTTGCATCTTCACAGCTAGGGTCAGTTTTCCAAGAATTGCCAAATTCTACTTCATTGTCTGTTGTTGTACCATTTGACATCAAGAAATCATCTCCGCGATATCGATTGTATGTTCCACATAAACCAGATGTTCTGTTCAGGTACCGACCAAACACAGTCACTCTCACATTATGAACGTTGTTCCACTCAACCTCGACACCGTAATCGCTTTCGACCAACGTAATGCCACTTCTGGGTTGGGATATCTTCACTCCGTTGGCTAAAAGAAAAAATGATGTTACAAGCGTATTAAAGTACTTGCAAGAAACAGGAGGACTTTACGTCCTGTCTTGATTTACGCATATTACGCATGTACATAACTATATAAGGATTTAACTTCACACATCAGGATAATATTTTGGCTAAATACAATTGTATAGATAACATAATTAGTGAATAGACAAAATTATGACTAATATGTGTAATATCCAGACTAATCCAGTAGATAAAAAAATCAAGGAGAGGAGCAGTAAATTCCCACAAACGAATATAGCCATGTTTACTTACCCATATACATTGTTGATAGTGAGATTGTCGTGCCATGCACTGTCACACTTCCCCGCAGAAGTTGAATTGTCACATTTGGGAACATCACTGTCAGTGATTTTGTACAGGAAGGTTCACTATTTCCACATTCTTCATTCACTTGTCTTATTTCAAATGTGTTGTTCACACTGTCCTTAGCCAGAACATATTCGCATTTTCCCATGAAATCAAAGAGTTTTCCATCAAATGTGGAGTAGTGCGGATCACCTCGAGCATTGCAGGTGGCTTTTACTGTGGAAATATACACATTGAATGTTGTATAACGTTGAATGCAGTATACCGTGATGTATATACTGTTGAAAAATATCAATCATTTGGGGGAAAAGATATTCATAAAATATATCATAGATATATTCACAGCCACAAATATGAAGATTTCAGTAAGCATTGGTGGTAGGAAAAGTTTAAAAACAAATATGAACATGTGCCATATGCTCGAGCTTACCTAAACGGCAATCAGGTTCTTCATAATCGTCTTTGCAAATACACTTAAAGATATCATCTGCTCGAACACACTGTTCGTTTTCGCCACAGGAAAGAAGACTGCAGTTCGTAGCTAAAAAATATTGCTTAAAATTTTAAAATGAGCTATCCATAAACCAAGGAAGAGAATTACTAGACTTGATTTATCAGCGTAAAAGGTGCAAAGATCATTGCTACTGAATATATACAATCTAAACGTTACCTTTACAATCACGACCATCTCCTATGAAACCTTCATCACAATCACATTCAAATGAACCAATTTTATTTTTGCACGTAGCATTTTCGTGGCAGTAATTGCTCATTAGGCATTCGTTGACGTCTACAATGTAAATTAATATCGTTAAATAGAGCTGCTTTTATTTTTTCCGATTTGACCAATTTGGTGACTACCAAATGTCCGATAACAGATAGTCTGTATTTCAATTGATGATTTAAGTTGTAGACTACTTTATTACAGATTGATAGAGTTTTAGTACAAATTGTTCATCTTGGCTTAATAGAAATTCGTAATGCTGTAATATTGACAATTTATATTTTGAGAATAAACTTTGTAATTTTATTGGATTTTTGTATATTATAGGGGAGTTTAAAGAAGGCATTAAAAGATTTTAAACTGCATGTTAGGAAAAATATCATTTGAAACACTTTGTTTTAAGATCAATAACTAGATATGCATAAAAATTATGTAGATATGTAAACATTTTCCTCAAGAAATGTGTAATATAGAGGAAATTCTTCACACAATTATTTACATTCAGGAATTAAAAAATTAATTCAAATGAATAAAATTATAGGTTAGATTACCCACATCTGAAAAAAGCAGTTAAGTATTTAAGTAGGGATCATCCATTGGTTAGTTGCGCAGGTTAGTGTGATTTTAATATACATGCAAAGTTACCTTCACAATAAGTGCCATTTCCAGCAAATCCCTCATTACAGGAGCAGTTGAAACTTCCAAGAGAATTTGCACATGTAGAGTTCACGTGACAGAAGGTTCCAGCACAACATTCATCAATGAATCTTTATAAGTTCTTTCTGTGAGCCTGTTGATAAAAATCAAAACCAACATTCAATAATAACACATGTTCTGTTATACTGAGAGCAGAGCAAAAATAAGAATTTATTTTATAAAATATGTTTAGAACGACAAGAAATTGAGTAACCAAGTGAGTAAAAATAATGTAATGTCAGTAACTTTATGTCTTATGTTTAATGTAAATTGAAGTAAGAAAAAGAGCGAAACTCACCATATGCAATTATCAAGTCATTTATCGTAACATGGTAGGTAAAATTTCCTTGTTTTTCGGACGATGTCTTCAAGTACTTATCGATACGGTTGTTGCTGGTGTCCAAGACATACAAATTTAGAACATCAGACGTCAATTCAACCGCCCCAGGATAACTAATGTTTAAACCAATTGTTTGCTTATTGAGACTAGTTTTCATAACATTGTGATTGATTCCATCATAGTTTGCCCAGTAAATGACGTTATTGTACTCATCCACAGAAATTGACTGCGCTGAACCATCAAAATTGAACTCCATTATTGTGTTATCTCCTGGGTTATAACGTACGATTGGAGGATCACCTGCTCTTGCTATGTAGAGGTAACTGTGAAGGAAATTAAAGTAACTCAATACCAACTTACACAGACATAACTAATAATTAAACAAGCCTGGAGCAATTTCATAAAGTCTTACGTGCAATAACAACAAAGTACAATTTGAAAGAAAGTTGAGAGTTGCTGTCATCAAACATATTCATTTTACACACGTTTTGTTGAGGAATATATTCCTTGTAAAATTAATATAAAGACCTAAACATCTTTGAAAAAAATCGTAAGAAAACAAGCCTTGCTCGCCTTACCCATTTGTTGTGTCCATTTCCAGATCTTTTACACTAGATATATCTTTGAGAGCATCAACTTCAGTCCCTTGCGATTGGCCACTAGTAATATTGTACACATATATTCTACTATGCAGTTCATGGTAGTAATACAAAATTGTTTCTTCCATCGACAGTGAATAACTTCACATTTCCGATGTTTGTTGTCATCTCATCAGAACCATCTAAATAATAACTTGTGATTCCTTCACCAACATCATAGAGATATAACCGTCTGTTGATAGCATCATATGACAATAAGGCGTTTACTCTATCGTCAACCTTCATTGGGATACTTGTGGAGTTTTCTGTATTATAAGAGACCGTTCCCGATGATGTTGACAAGAATAAATATGGTATTTGGCAAAGATCTATAACAGAAATACAAACTAAGAATGTTGTCCTGAAAAAACCTAAGATTATCTTCGCTAATTCGCTCTACCACATGCAGGTGTCTAAATTACACCGGCAACTTGAGATATAAATTTGAATATCTGTACACTAGCTAAAAATATGCTCTGTGAATCATGTACTCTAAATTGATAATAAAATTCCAATTTATGCAAACAATAGACGTCGACGTTTAGTCATTTTTCGTTAATGATAGAATTGTCTCGTCATAGTTGTAGTGTTCATCGCGCATGGTAAGGTTGAAAATTACAAATTTTATTATAGGGTCTAAGTCTATTAAAGAGCATCTCATCCCTTCCAACATGGTCAGAGGCACCGTAAGCAATCAAGGATTGGGGGGGGGGACAGAATCTCGAAAAAGGGTCGACTTTCGTTTGCAAAGACAAACAAGGAAAATGATGTAATTTAGAACAGCGCGCGTCTTTATTCAATCTTCAAAATAATGAAGAATGGAATTTTATGGAATTCAACGTTGCATGCGTACTTCTGCTTTCGGCAGCACAAACATATTGAAGAAAGAAAATTACGAAATGAGATATTTGATGTCTATGAGCATAAAAAGAAAACTGCCCCGCTGCCCCGTGGTTCTGGAGGCCCGGGACAATCGTATTGGTCATGTATATTTCAGGTTTATAGTTTAATATATCTGTATACGGGGTCATGCGAACAGCACGAAAGATCAATAAACATATTCAGCAGGGCAAATGTACAAATAAATAGTATTATCTACCGCTGGCATGCTGAAATATAGCGATTCTGCATAGGACTCGATCGGGTGAATTAATATTGTGATGGGGCTATACTCTGCATGAGTTAGCAACTGGACATGCTGAAGCATTCCCGCTTTGACTCTGAGTATCCTCATACATCACAATACGCTGAAACATTTTAAACGAGACCTTCCGGGTGAAAAAATAATCGGCCATGTCCATTCTATGGTTCACGAGGACATTGAAAAATTCTTATGATCATTATCGTACAAAAGTCCAAATGGATTTGTATTTACCTTTGTTCTCACATCGGGCACCAATATATCCGGCAGGACATCTACATTCAAATGACGAAGAATCAATGTCTGTACAGGTTCCGCCATTATAACATGGAGCACTGGCGCACGGCGCGTCTAAAACAGAGGCAAAGTACTCATAATTATAGTTTGTTGTATAAAAAATGTTTGCCATATCTATCGCATAGTAAAATTAGTTTTTAGCCTTTTATAATATTTGTCTTATTTTGTCTAAGTGTTTACAAACGGTAATTTCCTGTAGTTTTAGTTTTACCAACTATAATGAACGCTTGTGACTAGAAAACTGAAACGTATGGAGCCTTGTATTAATTTTTTAGTCTAGATATGAAACGAATGCTTTTATTGCAATTCTAATTTCGTAACGCAATGGAGTTTACCTTCTATATTCACATCTTTATCTATACTTACTGCAAATGGCAAATTGTTCTAAATTCATCCACGTTATTTTGACATCAGAAGAGCAATCATCAGCATACGTTTGAAGCGCTTGACAATAACAAGCAACAGAATCATCTTCACAAGCACACATATCATATTCACAATCTGCAATATATCCTTCTTCAGTTGCATTGATATAACTGGAACAATTACTGAAGGGTGGCTTGAGTAATGCTGAACAATTCTCTCGTGCTATCAATCTTCTCTCTAAATTGGCGTCACATGGGTGGTCCACTGTAGTTGCATTTTCACATGTAGGATCGACTTTCCAAGAATTTCCAAACTCGACTGGATCACCTACGATGGTACCGTAAGGTGTCCAGAAATCATCATATTTCATTTTGTTATAAGTACCACATAAACCTGATGTCCTGTTCACGTATCGACCTCCGATTGTTACTCGAACATTATAAACATTGTTCCAAAACACAGTTACACCATAATCACTTGTCACGACGGTCCTACCATTGCCATGAATTGTAACGTTTACAGCTGAAAAAAAATGAAAAAGCCCCAATAATACTGGATGCATGGTGGTTAGCCAAAATGTGGCAGTTTTGCAATCTTTTGTAATGATGTATTCTGAACGTTCATTTGGTTGTTTTATGTAAATTTGTGTGTGCGGTATACTTGTCACTACCAACCACAGTTAATGAATGCATCAAAATAAATCAACACGCAACAAATTTTGTAAATCTATTTAAACTAGAAGAAAAATTTTACCCCCGTAGTTTGTCGACGAGCTGATCTCTCCACCATTCACATTAGTCATTCCTCTCTGAAGTTTGATAGTTAAACCCGGGAAGATGACTGTTATTGATTTCGTACATGTTACTAGTCCATTTCCACAAGGTTCATTTTCTTGTCTTATTTCAAATGTGTTGTTTACTCTGTCTTTAGCCAGAACATATTCGCATTTACCCATAAAGTCAAAACGTTTTCCATCGAACGTTCTATAATGAGGATCTCCATAAGTTACACATGTCGCTTCGACTAGAAATGTGGAAAAATACAGAATGTGAAGAATGGTTCTTTTTTGCTCGAAGAAAAATGGGTCTTTTTTAATCGTTATGTTTACCAGTGACCACATTTTAGGATACTACTTTTCACTACGGAATAATAACAGAGGAGAGGTCGATCTCAAATGAAACCATAACCATCAACAGTAATTTGCGAAAAACATTTGGACGGTGACTTGAAGCAAAATTATATTGTGCGGTATTAACTTTTAAAACAGTGAAGCAAAATCGATGATGACAGTCATCCCTTTCAGCCAAATTTTACTGAACTTGTACAGGATTATCGAAACCGTAGAGAAGATTGTATACGCAGATATAAGAATCACCTTGCCCGAAATAAACATTAAATCTAAGGTCCTCAAAAAGATATAAGAATCCTTTTACCGGAAATAAACAAAATGATGAAAATTACAAGAAATCCATTCCTAAAAATATAATGGTGCTATTAGACGTATACCAACCTTTTTCTTTACAATCATCTCCTGTGTAATCTTGATGACAAACGCAATCAAACGTATCTCCAACTCTGACACAAACTTCATTTTTACCACAAGATAGATCATCACAATCATCAACTACGATAAAAATAAATAAAAATCTTTCATCCGCCGTTTAGTTACAAATATCAGTGGACGGTATACAAAATGCAAATAAAAGAAATAATTTTGAAGTCAGTAAGACCTGTGCATGCAGTAAAAATTTTTTTGGAACAACGCGTGTGTTTATTATATGCAAAGCTTTCGGCCGGTTACAATAACCCGGGCGTTAAATGATTACTTTAATTGAAGCTAGTATCATGCAATTCACCATGCAGTGAAAATTTCAAGAATATTATTTGAGTATTACAGCGAATTATTCTGGTACTTTCTGCATTTTACAGAATGTTGCCGGCAAACATTGCGTTTGTAGCAATGCGATGGTAATTGTCCGTTATGCACGACACTCTATGATATCTTTACAGGCGTTAGAAACTTACATTGCAATTCATATAGCAAGTTATCCTCCATTAAGGCTTTTACATATCAAATAAAATCATTCTGAGTGAAGCAAAACAGCCTTAATTTACTCTATCAGAAAAACATAAAATATTTACCTTTCATTTCACAGCGGTGACCAGTAAACCCGACAGGACATGAACACGAAAAGTTACTATGAATATTTGTACAAGTACCACCATTGAAACAAGGATCACTAGCACAAGGAGTAGCTGAATAGAGAATAAGTTGGGTTAACCTTATCATAAGCTGTACTGTTGTAAAAAAACGTGAGGCTGCCATTAATAGAAATTAGTTTAGCATTCAGTTTCTATTTATCCGACGTCGCTAAGTACACAATACATAGACATTTGTCTTCATTTAGCGGAGAAAAACGGAATTGATTACTCACTACATTGCTGATATTGAGGATAACTCAACCAGGTAATATTCACTCCATACGAGGCACAGTCATCTACATACGCCTCTATTGCTTGACATAAACAAACAGTTGGATGATCATCACAAGCACAAACATCGTATTCACAATCGCTAATATAACCCTCTGAGTCTGGGTTGATATAACTTGAGCATTTATCAAATGGAGAATCGCGTAGAGCTGAACAGTTGGCTCTTGCAGTTGCATTTCTGTCAGGATTTGTTGTACAAGGATGATCAACAAATGTTGCATCTTCACAGTCAGGGTCAGTTTTCCAAGAATTGCCAAATTCTACTTCATTGTCTGTTGTTGTACCATTTGACATCAAGAATCATCTCCGCGATATCGATTGTATGTTCCACATAAACCAGATGTTCGGTTCAGGTACCGACCAAACACTGTCACTCTCACATTATGAACGTTGTTCCACTCAACTTCGACACCGTAATCGCTTTCGACCAACGTAATGCCACTTCTGGGTTGGGATATCTTCACTCCGTTGGCTAAAAAAGAATGATGTTACAACCGTATTAAAGTACTTGCAAGAAACAGGAGGATTTTAGGTCGTGTCTTGATAAACCGGTTGCACAGTTTTAAAGCCATGTTTACTTACCCATATACATTGTTGATAATGAGATTGTCATGCCATTCGCTGTCACACTTCCCCGCAGAAGTTGAATTGTCACATTTGGGAACATCACTGTCAGTGATTTTGTACAGGAAGGTTCACCATTTCCACATTCTTCATTCACTTGTCTTATTTCAAATGTGTTGTTCACACTGTCCTTAGCAAGAACATATTCGCATTTTCCCATGAAATCAAAGAGTTTTCCATCAAATGTGGAGTAGTGCGGATCACCTCGAGCATTGCAGGTGGCTTTTACTGTTGAATATACACATTGAATGTAGTATAACGTTGAATGTAGTTACCGTGATGTATACCGTTGAAAAATATCAATCATTTGGGGCAAGATATTCAGAGAATATATCTTATATATATTCACAGACACAAATATCAAGATTTAGTAGTTATTGGTGGTAGGAAAAGTTTAAACAAATATGAACATGTGCCATATGCTCGAGCTTACCTAAACGGCAATCAGGTTCTCATAATCGTCTTTGCAAATACACTTAAGATATCATCTGCCCGAACACACTGTTCGTTTTCGCCACAAGAAAGAGGACTGCAGTTCGTAGTAAAAAATATTGCTTAAAATTTTAGAATGAGCTATCAGATTTCCAAGGAAGAGAATTACTAGACTTGATTTATGAGCGAAAAAGGTGCAAAGATCATTGATACTGAATATATACAATCTAAACGTTACCTTTACAATCACGACCATCTCCTATGAAACCTTCATCACAATCACATTTAAATGACCCAATTTTATTTTTGCACGTAGCATTTTCGTGGCAGTAATTACTCATTAGGCATTCGTTGACGTCTACAATGTAAATTAATCGTCAAACAGAACTGCTTTTATTTTTTTTCCATTTGACCAATTTGGTGGCTACCAATTAAATGTTAA